>NC_140534.1:3764652-4364652 GCF_057382185.1 Mchenga conophoros | reverse complement strand
TAAATACACACTGAACAGGCCTAACATTATGACCACTGACAGGTGAAGTCAGTCACACTGATTATCCTCACAACACCTGTTAGTGGGTGAGATATAAAGAGCGCCTTCTTTGATTTTACTGGAAAAAACAGAAACAGACACTGGATTTCACATCATAGACATCACTGGTCTATGATGTCGGGCATCTAGCCTAGAGACCGGTTGGTGACAAATCTGGTCGCTGGTGGAAAATGTGTGTGCTGTGAATGGTTGCCAAGTGGTTGCTGGGAGAAATCAGCTGAAATGAAGGTGGTGCACTGAAACCCTTCCTCTTTAGTGCAGCATCATATACGTCTTTGTGACCAGTCTCACCTAGTATCAGCCAGCAACCAGTTCACTAACTGGTCAGGGGATGCACATTTTCCCTAGCAACTGGTGCTCCCCAAGCAGCCACTAAGCAGCCTCTAGCAATTGATTTAATACTCACAGGTCTTTGCCACTTGGGTCACTTCATGTGACTGAGGACAAATTTTCGAGTTGCAACAACAGAGTAGGGCAGAAAAAAATGGTGAAAGATTGTGGAAAATTAATTAATTAGTCTTTCTGTCAGAACTGAGCCATACCAAGCCTGGTTCCTTACATTATGATGCACTATAAGTATAAATAAAGCATTTGAACGCTGGTATTATTATGCATTTTGATGTTGAATTGCTGTTGCAGGTTAGGCTTAACTACATGCTTAACTAGATGATTTTTAAATAGCTCCTTTCACAAATTTTAAAAGTGTCAGAAGGCAAACCATGCCCATGTGCAAAAAGCTTCTCTCTATTTCGATAATTACCAGGGTGAGGAGTTCCACCTCAGGCAATGGTAATGGTAATTAGCTGAAAAGGTTGGACATTTTGCATGTACTTACTCACAAAAGTGCAAGAGGTGATTTAAACAGTGCCTGCTTCAACCCTCTTTTAAAACGGTTGTAAAAAGCACAACGCTACAGTAAATACAATGTACAACTAAATTGGTATTTGAGACGTTTGGAAAGTGGAAATAAACAAAAATGGGAAGCAGCTGCAGGTGTGCAGCCTTAGAGCAGGAATGCCTGCAAAATGGATGGCAAGGAGAGAGGAAAAACTATGGGGGAGAGAGAAAATAAGGAGCCTGAAAGGTTTGGAGTCTGAGGACCGGATTATTTAGTAAAAGCTGTGGTTACACCTACCACACACTCCACATACACTTGTAAACACCCAAACAAATTCAGAAAATCCAGGATCCCGGTCTGGGAGCCTGTGATACAGGCAGCATCATCAACCATGTCTTGATGACATTCACGTTCATACACACTCTCTGTCCCTGCCCCCTACTGACACAAACACACTCCAGTCCCGTTTGATTTCTCCCTTCAGGAGAAGGGATAAATCAGCTAGCTGGAACCTGGCAGTGTTGGTCCGAGAGTTTTCCCTCTTGTCCTGTTCTACTTCCAGCTCACAGTCTGTTTTCATAATGGAAACACGGGCTAGAATGTAGTCTCTATCTCTGCATGCACAGTGCTGATTCTGAGAAATGAAGTGCCACCACTGAAGCGGCAAAGTCTATGAAAAATAGAATTTCTTAACACAGAACTTAAAGCACGTTCTGGGTGACCTTTCACTTAAAATACGTTGTTCTTTTGCTGTCCTGTGATTAAACTTCTACACTAGCTATGGTTTATTTAAAGGGACAACAACATTCACCATTTTATACAAAAATGTGATAAATTCATACATGTATGTATTTGTATGCATGATATAGTAACATTATCAATCATTCTGAACTAAAATACCCAATTTTGTCAGGATGCCAGAGTACCCAGAGAGAACCCATGCAGACACAAGGTCCCCGGCTGGCTTCAGACCAAACACCTTCTTGAAACAAGGACAAAGAATAATTGAATGCAAATAACATGAGAAGGAAATTTAAGAGGCACATGAAAAAGAAAAACAGTAAGGCTCACAACAAGAACCCTGTTGCAAATAATCTGTGTTAGATGCTCACTTAGCAATTACAAAGACAATGTGTTTGTATTTGTTCTGTCCTGAAGGAAAGACAAACGAGTAGTCGAACGACAAACAATGCTACAATGTGTAATATCAACTTTTTCCCAAACAAAATTATTTAAATATTTAAGGATAGTATCCCACAAAGTTTCAGCATATCCCCGTCTACACATGCAGTTCCAAAAACTCACAGGGGCACATTAATTGATGATTATGCTACGTTAGCCTGTTCACAGTTCCTGACCTTTTACAAGCCATTTTGTAGCCTGTAACTCTTTTCTTCATGCTGACATATGACATCTATGTCATATCCAGGGGCGGAGCGTGGGGGTGGCTTACTGGGCTTAAGCCCGGGTTGTTTTGTCAGAAGCCCGGGGTCTTTTGGAGTGTAATTTTTTCATATTTAGATGCCTGGCTGACAACTGTATAAAACAAAGAGTACACACAATATTCGAAGCACATAGTGCACACTGTGGGAATTTACGACTGTGTGTGAATCCCCCCTGATATTGGTATGATCCGAGCTCAGGCACTAAGCGACTGAGCGAGGGGGCGGGGCAGCTGCTGCCTGTGAGTGCGCTATTGGAGAAACGGAGCCAGCCATACTAAGGAGAGCTTAAGTTTGACCAGGTACCAAAGCAAATCATTCGTACCGTACAAATAATGTAAATATGACGGTGTATCACGAAAGATTGATATCAAACGGATCACTTGACCCATATTACGTTACTTGCTCTTCAAGTGAATCAACAAATGGCGAAATGAAAAGCCGAACAAATGCTATTTTTTTTTAGAGTCTTAGCTTACGTGTGTTTATTTCATATTTTCAGTTCTTGCCCTCCCCGACTAAATCGGTTTCAGTTATGTACTGAAATATAAGAATGGACATTAGAGGCTTCTTTCAAAGAAAAAACTCAGGTAAATGTTATTTTATATATTATGCTTTGTATGTTGTTCAGTATATTTCTATGCAAAACAAGGCTATGTCCACACGTACCCGGGTATTTTTGAAAACACAGATTTTTCTACGCGTTTGCACCTTTCGTCCACACGTAAACGGCGTTTTTGGTCACTGAAAACGGAGATTTTTAAAAACTCCGGGCAGGGTGGATATTTTCTAAAACTCCATTTTTGCATTTACGTGTGGACGAGAAAAACGGAGAAAACGCAGAAAACGCAGCATCAAAGATGTGCGCCTTTTTTGACGTCACACTGTGCGCCACGTTATTGTTTCGGTGAAATGAATTTCTACAATACTGTTACTGTTAATTCTGCAGTGTTTAAATGCTTACATATACACACAGTTACTGTCCCTCCACACATACGACTCGGTTCTGCTTCTATGCCCCAGCTTTGTTTACTTTTTCCCACCGAGGCTTCTAGACTTCTGATTGGCCAACATTTCTGCACGGTTAGGAATCTAGCGCCACCTGCTGCTTTGGCATGTTCATAGCAGCGTTTTCCTTCATTTCTGCCTTTACGTGTGGACGGGATTATTTTTTTAAAACGAAAACGGAAAATCTCCGTTTTCAAAAATACCCGTGTACGTGTGGACGTAGCCCAAGAGGGATTTCAGTACACAGCAGGATATTCACATTTGTAACCAGATATTTACATACACTTTAGGGAGAAAACATAAAAATTTTTTACTGTACAACATCAGTTTAGAGTAAACTTTTGTTTTAGATAAACATTGAAATATCTTTTGAATTAGTTAAATGTCAGAATAAAGAGAGACAGAGCTTTCTGTTTTTTATCACTTTCATCAAATTTAGGGGTACATATACACTAAGTTTATTGTTAATTAATAAGAAAACTGCAGACGATTCCATTCTGAGCTGAAGAAGCTTCTGATAGGTTAGTAGAGTCCATGTGAGTAAATTGGTGGCACACCTGTGGATGTATATAAGGCAAAACACAGAGTCTGTTTCTTTGACATGGGAACATCAAGAGATGTCAACCAAAACACCAGGAACAGAACTGTCACGGTCCTGAGTCTGTGGACTCAGTGTTTTTCTGTTTGTATTAGTTATCTTTGATTTCATGATGTGTTTTGATTCTCTTGGGTTTGATTTCTGTCGCTAGTATTCCTAACTCCCTAGGTCCTTGGCATTTCTTGTGTTCTCCTTCTTAGGTCGTGGTTCTGTGTTACTTCTGTTAGTATACAGTCATCTCTGTCAGTGTGTCTCTTGTTATGTCACTGTATCCCCTAGTTTAGTCCACGTCTGTTCAGTTTCCTGTTTTACTTTGAAAGTCTGTGTACTATGTCAATGTGTTGAGTTTTGCCTCCCCTTGTCTTGTCATGTCTGATGAGTCCCAACTGTGCTCTCCTCCTGTTTCACATTCCCTAATCACCTCAGTATGTATTTAAGCCCTGTGTTTTTCCCTGCCAGTTGTTGCGTCCTCCACGTTTGTTGTGTGTGTATCAATGGTCGTCTACCTTCAGCATCTCCTGTCTAGTTAGTTTAAGTTGTTGTTTATGTATCTTCCAAGGGTGACTCTCCAGCAAATAAAGCCGTCGTTTAAGTTAATGTTTTGTCTCTGAGTCCTGCACGTGGGTCCAGCCACTGACAGCCACACAACTCATCGTGACAGAAGGACGCAACCATAACATGGACCCAGCGGACTCAGCTCACCTCGAGAGAGAGGTGGACCTTGCTCGCATCCTCGGACTGATGACTCGCATTAGCCACGCCTCAGATTTGCAGACGTTCTCAGTCGGGCTGAATGCAATACAAACCATATTTGACAGAAATCCTCAACTGCGCCAGCTGTCTATTGCCTCGGAGTTCAGGCGTTCGCTGACCCAGGCTAAGGAGGCAGTCAAAGCCCGGGAGCTGGCCCAATTCACCCTCATCTCCTCATCCACACCGCCTCAGTCACAGCGAGCAAGCCCTCTCATGCCGCCGCAGCGGGCGGAGCATTCTATAGCCCCACTGCAGCAGCATCGGACTCCTTCCTCCCTCACGTCTGGTTCCGACCACCCCTCACCTGCCTCATGCCTGGCAGGAATGTGGTCGTAGGATGAGGGACCAGTCACTGTTGTTCCGACAACCTCCGTTTTTTTCTGTCGCTCCGGTTTCCAGGAGAAAGCGGCATTCTCGTCGTCGCCGTCCCTCCCCGCAACCCGAGTCCAATTCCTGCTCTGGAGTGCTGGACGAGTCGCCCGTCCAGCCTCAAGTTTCGTCAGCTGGGGGTTCGGGAGAACCCAGCCAGCCTCAAGTTTCGTCAGCTGGGGGTTCGGGAGAACCCAGCCAGCCTCAAGTTTCGCCTGCTGGGGGTTCGGGAGAACCCAGCCAGCCTCAAGTTTCGCCTGCTGGGGGTTCGAGAGAACCCAGCCAGCCTCAAGTGTCGCCTGCTGGGGGTTCGGGAGAACCCAGCCAGCATCCTGCCTCGTCAGCTGGAGGGCCCGAGTCGCCCGCCCAGCCTCATGCCACGTCTGCTGGAGGGCCCGAGGAGCCCGTCCAGCCTCATGCCTCGTCTGCTGGAGGGTCCGAGGAGCCCACCCAGCACCACGCCTCGTTAGCTGAGGGTCCGAGGAGCCCACCCAGCACATCCTCACATCTGCTGACGGTCCGAGGAGGTCTGTTCAGCCGTCACCTGCTGACTCATCCCCCGCGACTTCCACATCACCGCCTGCAGCATTCACATCACCGCCCGCAGCCGTCCCGCTGCCGTCAGGTTCCGCAGCCGTGTCTTCATCCACGCCTGGTCCGGCCTCCGTGCCTTCATCCACGCCTGGTCCGGCTTCAGCTCTGCCTTCGTCTTCGTCTGGTCCTGCCTCGCCTGGTCCTGCGGTTGCCACACCGCCGTCAGAGCCAGCTCGACCTGTTCCGCCTCGCCTCTGCCAGCTGTTTTCCAGGCCGCTAAGTTGGCATCATGGCCTTCGGGGACGGCTTCCGGAAGGAGTTCGTCGCCACCGCTGGCATCGCGGCCGACCTCCGGACCTGCTCAGTGGCCGCCACTGCCTTCCAAGTGGTCGGCCTCCTGATTGGTTTTGCCTGCGCTGCCGCCGTTGCCGTGTGCACGGTCGGCCCCCTGAACTTTTCGTGGACTCTTGTTGAGCTCTGGTTTTCGTTTTGTTTTTGATGTACTTTCCTGCGTTTTTGGACTCTGGTGCTCCTTGTTTTTTGTTTGGTCTCTGTCCCTCCATCCTGGACACCCTCCGCCCACCCTGGCCTGGTGCTTTGTGCTTTTTTTTGTTTGGGGCTGTCGGGAGCCAGCCCTTTGAGGGGGGGTACTGTCACGGTCCTGAGTCTGTGGACTCAGTGTTTTTCTGTTTGTATTAGTTATCTTTGATTTCATGATGTGTTTTGATTCTCTTGGGTTTGATTTCTGTCGCTAGTATTCCTAACTCCCTAGGTCCTTGGCATTTCTTGTGTTCTCCTTCTTAGGTCGTGGTTCTGTGTTACTTCTGTTAGTATACAGTCATCTCTGTCAGTGTGTCTCTTGTTATGTCACTGTATCCCCTAGTTTAGTCCACGTCTGTTCAGTTTCCTGTTTTACTTTGAAAGTCTGTGTACTATGTCAATGTGTTGAGTTTTGCCTCCCCTTGTCTTGTCATGTCTGATGAGTCCCAACTGTGCTCTCCTCCTGTTTCACATTCCCTAATCACCTCAGTATGTATTTAAGCCCTGTGTTTTTCCCTGCCAGTTGTTGCGTCCTCCACGTTTGTTGTGTGTGTATCCATCGTCTACCTTCAGCATCTCCTGTCTAGTTAGTTTAAGTTGTTGTTTATGTATCGTCCAAGGGTGACTCTCCAGCAAATAAAGCCGTCGTTTAAGTTAATGTTTTGTCTCCGAGTCCTGCACGTGGGTCCAGCCACCGACAGCCACACAACTCATCGTGACAAGAACTGTGGAGCTCCATAAGTGTGGCTCAGTTTGAATACAATTTGGTGCCATTTACAATTAAGAAATACAGATAGTTTCTCTCTTTACTCTTAAAGTTAACAAATATGTTTTTTATATTTATCAATCTAAAAAAATAAACATTTAGTCTGATTTGATGTTACAATTAAAAAAGTGTTTGTGTTTTTATCTGAAGAGTTTGTAAATATCTGTATATTTGATGATTGTCAGCACAAAGAGAGAGAGGAACAGAGAGGGAGAGAGAGGAGAATGAGGACAGAACAGAGATGAACAAGAGCAGGTGAGACACACATGTTAGTCAAATGGTCGTTTACCAAAAGTATCACCGTATCACAGGTCCTCATGTATCTCGTACCTAGTGTTTCTTTTTAGGTTTGTTATTTTTCAAATTCTATATTTATTAAGTTATGCAGGCTTGTTTACACAACAAGGCTAAATAAATATATAAACGTTTCTCAATCTAAATAGTGGACTTTGGTAGAATTAAAAAATAAGTGTAGTGCAGGTCTATGATGATTTTTAGTGCTACTATCATCTAGTTCTGATTCTGGTTCTGTCTTGGTTAAATCCTCAGTAGTCCTGATTTTGAACTGTTGTAGTCCTGTTTTAATTCTGGATCAGTTCTGGGTCTGGTTGAATTGGGGCTTAGTCCTTGTGTCTTGATACAGCCCTGACTTTGTTCTGCCTCGCCGCTTAATTAAAAAACTAGTTTAAGGTGTCCTGCACATGTGATATATATTTTTCCCTATATGAAGTCATTCTTTCTTGAACAAAACTCAAAACAGAGCCTATTAATCTTTCAGTCATTTCTACCCCCCCCCCCCCCCCCCCCAAAAAAAAAAAATCCCACATGCATGCTACCCTTTTGGGCTAAGCCCTGGGTGTTTCAAATGTCTGGCTCCGCCTCTGGTCATATCTGATGTCACTAGTGGGCTGGGGTCTCTTGCACTCCCTGCCTCTGGCTTGTGCATTGAAAAGTAGGAAGGTCCGAGAACAGAGCCATGCTACTAAATATAAATCACCGCAGATGGCCTGACTGAACAGTTTTTGGGGTTTTTTTGTCGTAAGTCATCAACACTCTGCTGACTCAGTAACTCTAAATAACTGCAGTTCCAAACCTCCTCTGGTGTTGACAGCAGAAACACTGTGTGACAGGAGCTTCAAGCACTGGTTTCAATATCCAAACTGCTCCCATGTACTGTGCAGGAAGTATAGTACTTTTGTCCAGAGCATATCTGCTACTGTGCACGTTTTGACTTTTTATACCAGTGAGGCGGCTGTGTTATTTTGATGTGGATTATTTATTGGCCACATGGCCTTTGTATCCTTGTAAATGATGTAATGCTACATTTGCAAACTCTGCAGTAATTTGCATCATATGTGTATTCATTACCACTAATTTTATTTCATGCATTTAAAATAGCCCACAAAGCAGTTTTCAGTGGTGGTCCTAGCCTGTTTGGCGCCCTGGGCGAACACTCCCCCCCCCCCCCCCCCCCCCCCCACACACACACACACACACACATAAAACATATTAAGGATTGTACATTAACATAAAAGGCTACCACAGCCATCATAATTCGTCAAACAATGAGAACAAGACGAATCAACAACTGACAATGACTAATTAATATTAAAATCTGTAACATAATGTATTGTTTGGAGTTTAGTTTGTTACTGTTGCTATTTTTACCATTTCTTCTTGGAGCAACTGTAACCCACATAATTTCCTGAGCGATTAATAAAGTATTCTGATTCTGATTGTTTCAGGATGACCTGCCATCATCCAATCACACATCTTCTTACCTCCATCTTTTGCTCGTTTCTCCTCCTCTTCTTTTCTCTTTTTTCTAAACTGAGGACCTGATGGCTTTGAACTTTTCTTGTCCATCTTCCATTGGTTTTAATTTTGCACTCCAGTATGAACACCCATCCCCTACAACCTACACCTTAGTTCACAGATTCACTTTGTCTAGGGTTTATTTCTGGGATTTCACACAACCCAGGATTCAAATCATGAATACATGATGGACTTGGATTTACATCATTATGAATGAAATGTGCTCTATTTGGAAGCAGGCCCCCCTCCCCATTCGACGGGTTGTGTGTGAGACTTTAAATCATCAAACTGTAAATTATAAATTTTAAATTGTAATTGATCCCTTTACCCCGAGTCCTAAAGTGTATATTTATTTTCTTACTCTTCTTATATTTGTTGTTTGTTTACTTGCACTGCTGTAACTGAAGCCTCGTCGTCTCGTCTCTCTATATGCTGGACTGTCTGTAGCGGAGATGACAATAAAGTTTACTTTGACTTCAGCAGCGCGCAGGCGCACCGAGGGCTCTCGCGCTCACTTTTCGTGTACAGAATTTTGAAAAAACATCGGTGCAAATTATAAGTCTGTATCATGATGTCTGGTGTGTTTGTTGGTTTGTTTTTATTTTCGTTTTATTTTGCGACTTGGTTATTAGATGCTGCTCCATCCGGTCAGAGAATCCCCCGCAGCCCCACCCTCTCCTCCCTGTACCGCAAGCAGCAGGCGCACCTCGCAAACGGAGGGTGCCCTTGCTCCCAGCAAATGGCCGATAGAAAACCGATCGGTGCCTATGCCATTCCCGATATGCGCTGGAATGACGTATGAGCAATTTTTATTTTTATTTTTACTTTTTTTGCCGATGCCCGTGATGCCGCCCCCCACCACGATGCCGCCCCGGGCAACCACCCGTGTCGCCTGTATCAAAAACCGCTACTGGCAGCTTTCATGAATGTGGTTTCGTCTTGCTTGGACTTGCCATACTCCCCAAAGTAATACTGAAACTACAACACTGGACCAGTCAATCAAAAGCTCCCTTTGTGCTTTTATTTATTTAGTTCATGCATATTGTGTTGTGTATACCTGGAGCACACTTTACTCCCAAACTCATACTTATTGGTTTATGCAGTTGGTTGAATACTGAACAAAAGCACACATTTAGAGCATTACAAAAAATTATTAAAATGAAAAAATCTAATTATAGAAATGAAATTATAGTTGGTGATATCTGTACATACTTGTATACATTAATTTAACAAGATTCCCATTAATACATATATTTTAAAATTTGAGTTTGTCTTGTGTGCATCTTCATCAAGTAACTATTATCCATCCAACAGGATGGACTCAAACCCTTAATACTGCACTCACAACAAACTCATCTTTCAGTACCATTTCAAGTGAATGAATACTCGCAGGGTCAAATGTGTTCAGAAAAAGAAGAGGTTCTCTATTTATCCCAATAGTTGGAAAATGACTGTGTCAGGTCAGCCAGAAATATTTAAAAACATGAGTCAATGGATGAAAACCTAAATGAGGTGGTAAAGATGTCCTGTATTGGTCTTTGTGGCAGCAGAGCTGAGTGTTCAGCTGCATGTCCAGGAGGTTTTCTCTGTGTCTGCTGATGGAGGAATCCAAAGAGCGTTTTGATCCAAACTGGATTATAACAGCAACACCAAAGACAACTTCCCTTGGAAAGTAATATGGACACATTCTAACGTTGCACAACATGTCCAGAGTAACACAACTTTTCACTCCCAACTAGGGCAACCCCTCCATATTTCTTCTTGCTGCTCAGATTCATCTCCTTGTCTGCCTGAAAAGTCCTGAAGCCAGGCACAGTCACACTGTGACTGAGCCATGTCCCACTGAAACATGCTTTTTGTCAGTGTTAAATCATTGCACAGTTTGCAGTAAATCGCCAAATGCCAACATTTATAGGATAGGTTGAGTTATTCATTTGAATACTCTCCTCCCTAAATACAAAGGTAAACTCTTACCAGCACATATGCAACAAGGCCAACTGCAGAAATAACTTATTTCAGTTTCATTAGTAGCATTTCACTGCACCTCTTACTTAATGCCATACGGCGGTCTCCTTTTATTCTAATGATTAACAATAGCAGCCATGAATCAATTTATGTACAACAGAGTATTAATTTCATCTGTTATCATCGCACATCGCTTGCTTTTCAAGTTAAATAGTGGAGACAGGTCATGCAATATTTCCCCTCTTTCCTGACAATCAATCTAGTAGTTGTTGAGGAATTAATGTTTGGCTGATTAAATGTACATTAGTTGCTGCATTTTGACTGGAAAACAAAACAATGCATTAACAGATCTTGTGAGTCCCATCCAAGTGCAATGTCCCTCTAACGGGTTCTTAAGTGGTCAAAGCTGCCAGGATTATGATACAATTAATTTTTACTGCCGTGCATTCTTATAAAAATAACAAACAAACATCTTCCTTCCCTCGGGATACAAGAAAGGCAAGACATCAAAGGCGCGTGATGTACTGAAGGTGAGCATGCTCCTTGCATTAAATAATACAGCTATAAAGATCAAAATTTAATGATCTCCAAGTCATTAGGCATCATTTGTGATTTAAAGCACTTGTTTTTATTCTTCTAGGAAGAAAAACAGCCTAATTTCAGAATGGAGATCATGCACAGACTGCCTGAAAGAAAAGTTGTTGTTTTTTACTTTGTCTTGTCTCAGAGAATTTAAGATGTGAACTATTTTAATGTCATTCAAAAAATGTTCAGTGTTGATGAGATGCTTCACTTTAAATCAGTGCTCACTCATCTAATGTAACGGCGCCACCTCCTTTGTATTTACTCTGCTCCATGTATACAGGCAAATTTAACAAGTCTATGAAACTCATCATCAAGCTTCTTACTTTAATTGTTTGAGCCTTTTTGTAATGCTGCAACCCGACTGGCAGGGTCGAGCCTGCACTCGTGCACTTACTCTAGGCCTTGTAAACCATGTCTGCAAATACATTTCAAATGAATGGCATATAAAGATAATAGCATTCTCATACTTCAATATTTTGTCCCAAATGCATGTTGCACGCAGCATTCTCAATTAGCTAGAGGAACACTGTGGTGTCAGTCTTTTTGGTTCACCTTAACATAAAGTAGCTAGTAAAAACAAGGGGGCATCCTACATCAGTGGGCATTCTGCATCGATAGTGATTCATTAGCAGGAAATCTAATCTTCGGTTAGATTTGACCCTGTTTCTTGAAAGACAATATCAGGTGGAATAACCATAGATGTAGGCCTAAAGTTGCAGTTGGGACTGGTGCAGAGTACTGGGAAATTCCCAGGTACTAATTAGAGGTATGAGAGCATGTAAGCAAGGTAAAATAAACACAAACAAGTAAAAAGGTTAACATACTGGTAAACAGTCTCTGACAGGTGTCGGGCAGGTGTCTGGCTGTTCTCGGGTGCTTGGGGAACTGTAGTCCTGTCTTTGCCTCATGCTTGGATGGCCTTGATGGAGTTGACTGCCCATTGACTCTAACCCATTGGCTGAGGGGGCTCCGTCTGGGGGATCCCTCGTCCTTCTGCTGTGGTGGACACATGGTTGTTGTTGGGACATGTGGCCTTGGGTGTTCAGTACTCTTGGAGGCCTGCAGACAACCCAGGTCTCCTGGGCCTTTTTCTGTCTGCCTCTGGCTCATGGGGGATAATGTTGTAGCTTCTCAGAATCATTATGAAGTATTGTGAGATTACTATACTGTCTCATGCCACGTTATACCTCTAATTAAAGATTGTGAAATCATTATGTAGTTTTAGGTTGCATTATTCTCCTGACTTAGAAGAAGGTGATAACTATTACATTTATTAAACTCATTTGTATTACATTAGACTGCTGATTTATTGTGAATGAATTACATTGTTTTATGATGCATTATACTGCTGAGATATAAGAAATACTGTTTTCAGAGAGTCATCGGCTTATTTGTCTGATTAGAAATGAACAGAACATACTGCACAGGAAGCCAAGGTCATAACTTAGGCTCACTGAGAGAGAAAGAATGTGAATGTTTAGGTTTTATGAATTTGGAGGGGGGCTGACGCTATAAGAATGTGAGGAACGGTCAGACACTTCGAGATCTGGCGGACACCCTCCTGTCCACATCTCCCATCTAGACGTTAATGCTCAAAGTGCTGTATGGAATAATGAGAATTGTATGGAATAAAGAGATTGTTGATTGAGCGTTTATACACCGAGTGTTGTTCTTCCTTCAGCCCAGAGATCAAAAAATTGGGATATTTAACAGTATGTTTCATGACAAACACACAGCTCTTGCCTGTCAGCTCTGGCACTGTTACACAATACATATATTAATGTGAATGATGAAAAAATAATACAATAACATAAAAAGAAATTGTCAACCAAGGGGAACCTATAGAGAGTTTATAGAGCTCGTCTTGGCAAAGCAAATGTGCTGGGACACAACAGGACATTCAGATCATGATTCTGCTTGCTGAAGCTGCCAGGCAGGAAAGGTTACAAATAATTAAAGAATTAAGCACTTTTTAAACAGAAACTCCTTTTCACAACATCTGTAACATTTTTCAAGGGAAGAAAACACAAGTTGTAGAAATTCTTCTTTACCTAGCTTTTTCACTATGTTTTTACAGCACTTGCATTTACTTGCATATGTTAACTCTCCACCTGTTTTAGGTCCTGGTTAGAGTAGCCTTAAGCTGAAGAACAGAACTTGGACTACTACTGCCGTCCAAGATGACAGAGGTGGTGTCCGTCTAATGATGTGACAAGACTGCCACGATAGCAATTTGGCTAGTGAGCCTGCCAGTAGGGAAAACATAAGAAGGACAGTTGGCTAATAAACTGGCAGTATTTGTTAAAATCCTAAAATATGGAAACTCTGAGTCACGAATACCATATCTACACTGTTAAAAAAAACATCTTATAAAAACGGTAATATTCCAGCAGCTGGGGCGCCAAAATACTACCGTAAAATAACAGAAAATAACTTTCTCAGGAAAATACAGTTATTTTCAGTAATGAAAATAGAGTTTGTTGCGCTAATTTTACATGGGATTCTGCCTTTCTGCGTTTAGACATTAAATTAGGAACATTTTAATGTGATCAAACAATAAAATTACCTATAAACAAGGTCAATGACATCCAATGGCATGTCACATTGTTTTCATGGCCACACCCTCACCCCAGGTGCAGAGGCCTATTTCTGTTCAGGAATGTTGGGAATACTTTGAGATTTATATTAATTGCAATTTCTACCTCTACATTTATTTTTTAAAATATATAATTAGCACAGCGTGGCCGTGCAATGTTTTTTTTTTTTTTTTTTGTTATTCCTATTAATTATATTTTCACTGAATTATTGGATCAGACCTGGATGACATGAAATTTTCAGCAAAATTATAATTCAAATACTCCTTTAACTATTGATTATTCTCATTAATTTTTGATTATTTTATATATTTTTCCATAGTATTACATTTGAATTTAACAGATCATTCTCTCACATAACAGACAAATATTTGTGAAATTATGATACATTTCTGAATGTATTTTTACAATCTAAATATGCATATGTACAAAAACATATATTTAAAAACAAGTAAATTGTGTTTTACTATATTTACAGTGATGTTATGTTGTTTTACCTTTGACATGTAAAATCACAGTCTATTTATGTAAATTTAATGATATTCTAGAAAGACAGTACAAAACTGTAAGATACTTTGACATTACTATTTTTTGGAACAGTGTATGAAAACAATCCAGCTGACAATGACTTGGTAACACACTACTTGTTTAAAAGCACTTATCTTGCATTTTTCTCAAAGTTCAATGCACACATTTTCTCCACACATACACATTGTGAAATACCATCTCCTTGTGTCCCATCTGAAGGTATGTTGGTTTGTCAGATGTATTCAAAGAGGGTGAAGGCTGTTTGATAATGGTGTGCCTGAGAACAGTGTGAAACAAATGAAATGAAAACAGTGAAAGGCACACAGTTCATTTCCCTGTGTTTATTCACAGTAGGCCAAGTTATACATTCAACATATTGAGACACCTGCTGAGTCAGTGCTGGAGGGTGGGGGTCATAAATTATGGAGTGAGACCTTGAAATACACTGTTATGCATTTGCAACACAACACCTAATGGCAGAATATGAAACAGGGGGCGTGCATACTGATGATGCAAATAATACTGCAAGTCAGTGACATGTACAATAAGCTGATGACGATGATTTACTTTCTTGATATACCATGACTCTAAAGTGCCAAAGTGCAAGAATAACTTTTTCTGGTCCCGCCTTCACTGTTGTGATTGGTGTGGGGGTAGGGACAGGCTTAGGGCGTCGGGGGGGTTCCCCGGAGGCATCTTCCTTGGGGGGCTCAACCCGGGGTAGCGGTCATGTCCGGTTAGGGGCTCTGTTGGCTCTCCGGTGACTGTTTCCTCGCGGCTGCGTGCAGCGGGGCTAGGGGAGGGTCTGTGCTGACGGACGTGGGTTACTGACCTGGTAGCCTGGCTGCCCCTGGGTGGGTCCGGGATGGGCGTGAGGTTCTGGGGGCGCTCCGTCTCTGGGCTGGGACCCGGACCGGGCCTCGGGGGCTTGGGTCCTGGTTGGTGTGTTGCCGGGGTTGTGGGCGGGTGGGTGCATGGGGGCCCAGCCCTGGAGCAGGGTGCCGCCGGTGCGTCGAGCCACCTGGGGGGCTCTTCAACTGGTGGGGGAGATTGTCACATCTTGCAGGAGCTTTCCTCTCCTCAGGAGCTGCCTCTGCAGGAGGGGGAGATACAGGAGAGGTGGAGGAAGATCTCAGCCTGGGTGTTTATTGTCTTATGTAGTCTGGAAGATGAGTGGATGGTGGGGTGGGTGCAGTTTTCTCTGTGGTGGGGTTGGGTGGACTGTCCCGGGCTCTGTGGGGCCGGGCGGCGCTGCTGCACTGGGCCCGGTCTGGATGGGCCTGGGCCCCCTTTCCCTGGCGGGTCGCGGAGTATGGGGGTGCCTACTGGGGTCAGCGGGGGAGCTGGCCCCAGGGAGGGGTCACCTGCCCCTCCCTTCCTTCCCTCCCCATCTCCAGCTGCCTCCCTCTTCCCGCTCCACCACAACCACCCACACATGCAGGGCCTTGGAGTAGGGGTATGTCACCAGGGTGCAGAGGAGGCTACCCCCCCCCCCCCCCCCGTCCCCTTCTGGCTTCTTGTGCCTCAATTTTATCCCACAACTTAGACATTCATATTACTCACACTCTCATTACACATACATATAGGATCTTGGGGGTGGGCACGATACACGGAGTCCAAAGTACCATCAGGGTGTACACCCCACCCCTGGCATCGTTGCCCACCTCTCAATTTTAAATACACGTAGACATTGAGGGCTAGCAGGAGGGACCATGCGCTTACCTGCTGCTCTCTGGCAGGTAGCTCCAAGCCCTCCTGGGTTTTAAATGCACCTTAGAACACACATGCATCAACATTACAATGAGCGGGTGGAGGGAGGTTCGGAGTCTTCTCTCACCCCCGTTCTCTGCGACCTGCTGGAGCAGGGGGGCTAGGACTAGGAGGAGGAGTTGGCCGTCCGACTGCGGTCTGGAGTGTGGAGCCTTCCTGCTGCTGCGGAGTCGGGGCGGTCTGCCTCCCCCCACTGCAGGGAAAAGGGAAACACCACCTGGGTCTGGGTGCAGTTCCCCCCTCCAGGGGCGGGGGCACCTAGACCCGGTTTGTAGAGTACGCTTGGGGAGTGTGATCGTGTGTACAACGTCTCTTTATGTATGTCTCCACGTTGGTTGAGTGTGGAGTAAGTGCATATGAGAGCATGAGGGTGGGAATGGATGTTTGTATCTGTGTGTGCCTGTATGTCTGTGTCTATATGTCAGGTTGGGTGTCAGGCGCCACCTCTCTGGGGACATCTCAGGCCCTCCAAGGTTTGGAGGCCTATCTCCCCCTACCACCACTTCCCCTGCCAGTGGCGGACCCCCTCAGACATCGGTGCGTTGGTGGTTCTTTGTGTCCGGGGATGGGCGTCCAGGTACACACCGGCTCACTCCTTGGCGGCCGCTTATCGGGGCCTGGAGCCTGGGGCTTGCTCGGGCCACTTCGGAGGCGGGGTGCCCCCGGCCTCTCGGCCTGGGGCTCGGTCACTCAGGCGCAGCTGGCTGCCGGCGGAGCTCACGGGCGCGTCACTGCAACTCCCCCTGGCTTCTGCTCCGCGGCTGCTGAGTGAGCCCTCATCTGGGACTCTCCTCAGCTCTTTCTGGGACAGTGGCGCAGCTGCCCCTCTGTTGGTCTTCCTTGGTCTCTTGTGTTCTGGGGGCCTCTGGATGTCTGGAGTTTTGATCTCCTCCACACCTGCTTCAAGCCCTGGAGGACGGGGCTGTGGCCCCCCCACACCCTCTAGCAGATTATTACATGAAGGAACCTTTTAAAAAAACAAAAAACAAGCGCGTCCATGCTCACAGGTGATCACACCCACAAACTACACCCTTTTTGGCTCCTACCTCAAAGCACACTGTGTTCTGTTGATCTTATGTGCTGCACAATAATGTTTAACATTTAGTATTTACTGTCATATTCCCATATATCATTGTGATGTTGTTTATTCTATTACTCTTGTTCTCTTCTGCTTGCTTTCTTTTTTCTTTCTCAGCAGGTGATCCAGGTGATTGATATATGCATTTTTTTTTCTCTGCCCGTTCTGTTGGTTTTTGTCTTTTGCCCTTCTCCCCTGTCCCTCTTCTCAGCTGTTTCTCTTTCCCTCTTTCTTTCTCCCCTTCTTTCCCCCAGTCAAGTCTGTCCCGTATTCAGTAAGTGAAAATAAAATAAACAATAAAAGGTGAATCAAATGGACCATTACGGCAAGGCTGGGATGGTCAGTTTGGTAAAGTAAATCCGTTGGGCATCTTTCTTTGCCTTTAGACAACAATTCTGATGGCAAAAGAACCAAACGGGACAGGCCAAAAAAAAAAAAAAAAAAAGAATAACTTTTTCAAAAAAGAATGTGCTTATTTCCTGGCATGCAAACAAGATGACTATGAGAGCACCTGTTTCATTTGCTTCAGTCAAATGCATCCCTTCTATAAGATATCATGCAACCGGAACAAAGAGCACCCTACTTTGGGGACATTTCGCATTTTCTGTCAATTTGTCATTTCCCTTCAAAAGTGCATAGTTTAAAAACATGCTGTCATACTACACAAAATGACTTAAAGGGAACCCTTTATGCAAAGTTCCAGCTGCTTATTTTTGTTGTAAAAGTCCTAAACTCTCAGCCACAGGATGCCTTTATGACATGTGTGTTTTTTGCCGCCTGGCTGATTTGTTTCTTTGTAACTAATTTTTCACTTTGCTGTCTTTTGCTGGTTAGGCTTGGGTACTAAAAGCCTCCTGTTGCATTAGGAAAAGATCATAGCATAGTTTAAAATATTGGCCCTCACAACTGTAGCCGTACATGTTTTATTTTGATAAGTTGCCTCATTACGTATCCTGATGTATCACATACTGATGAGACACACCAGTTGCTTTGCGTGTAACTGAGACTCACCAGCATTTATACCAGGAATGACAGCAGCGTGGGTACACGCATATAAGCGTGGCAAGAGCTGGCATGTTTGAAAAATGTAACCAATGTAGATGTATCTGTTCCAAACCTGCAGTCTTTGGTCAGCGCCTTCTGAAAGAACTCTACGAGAAAATGACCACTGACTTCTTGCTTACTTCTGTTGAGTTTATGGTCACAATGACTAGCTTGGTAAATGTCTTATTTAATACAAAGTTATATTAATTTTTTGAATTATGATCCCCAATGAGTTCCAGGGGTCATAAAGGGATAAAGCATTAAAGGGTTTCCTTTAGGATACTCCTACGTTGTGACTGACAGTTTGAACTGTACCTATTTGCATAATCTGAACACTAACATCTGATGTATTAGTGTATAAACTTAAACACATTGTTATCTATATTCTGCATGCATTGTAATGTCAAATTGGGTTTGGATTTCAGTATGCAAAGTGGTAAGGCAGGCTGGCAGGCTTGAGAGCAAAAATTGTTTCTCTCAGGTCAAGGAGAGCAACCATATAAATGGACATTATATGTGAATGCTCCCGGCTATAAAAGTTTGTTAATTGGTTCACTTTCTCTTATCTTCTCAGCGTGTAGTCACTACAACCTGTTCTTTTTTACATTTGGTACCATTCTAAATTCCCATTTTCCCCTCACCTTTCTCACATGTCCAATCTATCGCTACTGCTTCAGTCACTGACTTTGCTAATTTCCCCAATCTATTGTTTTACTGTGTTTTGTTTAGTTTAGATAACAAATTTCTGCTGTATCGCTTGCACAGCCTCCCTTTTGTCTCGCTTAATGAACTGCTCTGTGTGTTTGCTTTAATTCTGACGGCAAATATGCATTTCTGTGTGTCGAAGAGGCTCATTATAACTGAGCATGCTAACAGACACAATTTTCCTCCTTGCCAGACAATGATAATACTGTGTCTTACAGACATTGCCAAAACCTAGTTTTTTTCTCTGCCAAAGGGAGGCTTCTAGTGAGTTTTGTTTTCTTTTTTTCTCTCTGTACGTCACAGAAAAGTCAACATATATATATAACTCACTTGGGTGAAAAGCATAGAAAGGTCAGTGCCATGGTGAAGTAATGACTTTCCCTTTATTTAAACTGCCAGCATATAATGATTAAGGATTTCTGATAGGTTTCCATTGCTTTTCAGGCAGTCAGTCAATCACTCAGTCAATCAATTAATCAGTATCGCTGCAGGCATACACACGAGTATCTGTGCCAAGTGGGACTGAATATGGAAGTTTCAAGGTCAAAAACGGTTACGCCTCCTAGGGTGATTGAAAACGACCAAGCTAAGATCCTGTGGGACTTTCAGTTACAGATGGACAAACTCGTGATGAGTAACCAACTGGACATAGTAGTGGTGGACACACAGAGGAAGACAGCCATAGAGACAGATGTGGCTATACCAAGTGATAGCAACAACAGGATGAGGGATCTTGAGAAGCTTGAGAAATACCAAGGACTGAAAGAGGAATGAGAGAAGATAATGAGAGTAAGGCAAAAGTTGTCCCCATGGTAATCTGAGTACTTGGCGCAATGACCCCACACTTCATGAGTTGCTCCAGCAGATCCCAGCAACGACATCTGAGATATCTGTCTGGAAGAGTGCAATCTAGGAACAGCAACGCAAGACCCTCAAGCTCCTGAGCTTGAAGGATATAAGGATACCATATATCCTTGTATATAGCAATAATTTTGCTGTCCCTAGGATTGCACTTTTCTAGACAGAGCTCTCATTCCTGGGAACTGGAATGATTCCTACTGGAGCTTCTCACCCAGTTTTATGCTATCACATGTTATGGTTATATCTGTCACTACCACCTTCTTCCTCTGCTTGTCCACCACTACTATGTCTGGTTGGTTTGTCCAGTTTGTCCATCTGTATCCCACAGAAGCTCAGCATGGTCATTCTTAACCACTGTAGGGTGCGTATCCAATTTTGATCTATGTGCAGGATTGTCTCTGGGCTCTTGCCAAATGCAGGCTCTGCAAAGTGGTAGGCCCCAGCTTCTATTGATCTGCTCAGAGTAGACCCCAGCTTCTATTGTGCTGTAAAGATTACCCATCTCTGGTTGGTAGTCTTTTTTCAATATCAGCCATTTCTATCCCGTCTTCTATTTGGCTGCTGTGCAGAGGCCTATCCTTTTATGATTGTTCCTCTTCTTGCTCCTCTTCTTTTTTGTGTTACTGCTGCCTGGGGTATTCACTAAGCACATGATCAGTTATGATCTTCTTTCTGATGCACTCATGGATCTTTGTTGTTTAATGGTGATGGATAGTGGTGTTGATACTCACTAGTTGCCAGCTTCTCTCCTCTTCTTAGCGTATAGTCTCAAGGTGCTGGTAGCTGGGATAGGCTCCAGCTCCCCTGCAACCCTCATAAGGAGAAGCAGAAAACAATGGCTGGATGGGATCCATGTGTGAAACACTGAGTCATAGAATTTTTTTAAGTCAATTCAATTCCTATCAGGGCCTCACTCATGTATTGAACCATGTGCCTGTTTATCTTATCTGCTATGATGCCTGACAGGAGCTTCCATGAGGTGCTAAGGCAGGTTATTGGTAGAATGATATCAATTGCTTCAGGGGACCGTTGGGGATCAGGACCATCCAGCCTTTATTTAGCCATTATAGGTGCGTCTTATCCATTAGCAGATGAGTACAGTTAGCTTCTTTGGAGAGCTGGTGTGAATCATCTCATTGGTTCAAATCCCAACTTGGGCATGTATCTAACAAAGGTTACCAGGGTAGGCCTTAAATGCTACTTACATAGCTTACATCAGAATATGATAAAAAAAAATATATATACATATATATATAGCTAAAGCCATACCAGATTGGATGTTACCTGGATTACCAAGTTCCACATCAGTACATACAGGACCTACATATGAGAAGTGGTTACTGGAACAAAGAGGCATAAATGGACAAAAGATGAGAATTTGTAACCCCAGAGAATAGCGTTACATGAAGAGGATGTGGGGCCTATGCCTATGGACATGTCTTCTGAAAGAAAAATAACACTGATTCCAAAGGAAGGGAAAACACTGCAGGCTGGATGAAAAAAGAGTAAGGCAAAGCCGAAGAGAAAGAAAGCCAAATGCAGAAAGAGGAGGAAGGCATACAAGGAAACGTCGGTGAAAAAATCTACCAAAAGAAGAGGCTGCAGTAACTGCTACAGCGAAGAGGAAAACATATTTGAGAGAGGTGGGAATCAGAGATGTGATGAATAAAGAAGTGTACTGTAGCATAATAGAATCACAACCTTGGCAAGAACCTTTATCTTGTATCGAAATTCATGAACACCAGGAGGGAGCCTGTGAAATTATCACAGCGGCAGATAATTTACAGGATTTCTCCACTGATTTGACAAGAAGTGAGGCTCATGTAATCAACACAGGCTTCAAAAGTTTAATTTTACACAAAAAATATCAAGTTCTGCTCTCTTGTCAGACAAAGAATCCATGGAAAAAACCCCACAAAGAGACAATAATCATCTTTTACTGTGCATGAGTTGTCTTGAGAGTACAGAAGAAAGGAGAAAGAAAATTTGTAAAAAAGCAGAGATAAATTCAAAGGCAGCAGCAGGTAGAGGTGTGGAGGAAAGAGGGATATAAATAAGGTGAAAAGAAAGTGAGAGAGGAGAACAGAGCGGATTGATTGTTGCCCTGCAGCTCAGGAAGCAATCATGAAGCAGCAGCGTTCATGACCTCCTGCAGAAGGCTTTATTACTCTGCTTTATCTGCTGTTGAGAGGAAGCTTCCATGCTGCTGCTGAAGCAGCTCTTGACTGCAGTCTGCTGACGTGCCTGATGATCATGAACAGGATAGTTCTGGACAATTAAATGTCACCTTACCTTCTTACCATTCCCTAGTTCACCAACGACCTGTCTAGGGTTAGATTGTGTTTCAGAAACCGTTTTTCCGTTAGGAGCTTTTCCATTTTAGGGTTTCCAGGAGTGGATACATACCGCACCGCTAACACTAACCCAAATCCTGATATGCTCACTTCACTCCTGCATTATAGCCACCACAACGTTTTTTAAAGGCTAACAGATTCAAACTCGCTCTGTTAAATAGGCAGACACAAAAACAGATACAAATTTATGTCATCCAGCAAAACACTGTCAAAACTCTTTTTGCCTCCTATTAATGTAAGAAAGCCTTACAAGAACACAGCCTTGAACATATGCCTTAGTTTACACTGCATGCATACAATACTTTATTTGACATTAGAAAATATTTTCTTTATAAAAAAGATTTAATTTTTAGATTCAATTTTCTTTATACAGCGCCAAATCACAACAATAGTCACTTCAAGGCGCTTTATATTGTATGGTAGACCCTACAATAATACAGACAGAGAAAAACCCAACAATCATATGACCCCTATGAGCAAGCACTTTGGCGACAGTGGGAAGGAAAAACTCCCTTTTAACAGGAAGAAACCTCCAGCAGAACCAGGCTCAGGGAGGGGCGGGGCCATCTGGGGTTGGGGAGTTACTCATGCCAACAACCTAAACTGGAGCTTAATGTAGGTGCTCCATCACAACTATGCCCCTGATCACAATGTAAAACACACGAGTTATTTAGCAGCATTAATACAGCTGTAAACACCATTTATTTAAATCCATCTGCACCAGTCTCTTAACCACACTAACGCACACTTTAACTTTGTATCTGCTTCCTGGAAAGTTAATCAGTGTTTTTGGGGTGTTTGTTGACCACTCAAGTTTAGGCATACACACACTTTGTTAAAAACCAATTCTTACCTCCTAAGACCTAATTTAGTCTACAGTGGGGAATTTTTGCAGCACCTACAGTGTAACCTGGCATTTGTTTTTTTCCACTTCTTTGTGCATTCCCTCCTGGATAATTTCATTCTATGGATACTTTTCATTTGGGAGTCCTTGTATTGACACTGTAACGTGACACTTATTCTCTCACTGATGAATTGAAAAAACTGCAGCCAAAAAGTAGTAGGAGAGAGAATCAAACGAACCAATCACTGTGTGTACTGGAACATGTAGTTACATTTCTAGGGAAGTGCAGGTTACACCGTTGTGTCTCAGAGGGGTTTGTGCTCACGACTTAGCTTCGGGATAGATTTCTCACAGAAGCGTAAATGTCCAGTAACAATGGTGGCAACATTTAGATACTTCTGCTTTTGTTATAAAAACACAGCAGTGAAAACTCACGTGGCCGCAGTAGGTTGTTTTCATTAAACAAAATGTTTTGGGTCATCAAAAATCTTCTTGTGATACAGTTTTTATTTTTATTTTAGTCAAACAGTAATTTAAAATATTGTAGACAAAATATTGTCTGTGTACCTCATCATAATTTTTAAAAATTGCTGGAGACATTTGTTGTGTATGAAGGTGATGTTGGCTGTAATTTAAAATTAGAAATCCATTAACTATGGTCTATGTTTGACTTGATGAAAGCAGAGTATTTTGATTAATTTAACTTAAGGTAAAATTAACAATACTTCAAAGGTTATATGCTTTGACCTCAAGCTCAACTCGTTAAGATATTCTGATGGGGCTCTGATGTCTGATGCTCTAAATTCTGCATAGCATATTTTGGAGGACATGCCATCCTGCCTCATTTCTGGCTTGGATCTAAGATATGAAAGCAGTTAAATGTAAAGATGAATATCAGCACAGATTGTTATTTTTCAACATCTTCCAGCCAAATATCAGAATCTGTTTCAACTTTAAAAAGTCCGTTATCAGTAAAAGCCTATTAGAACCTCACAGCTGGAGAGAGATTCTAATTGAGAGTCTCTTTACTTGCTCAGTCCTGGGGAGAAAAACACTCTTTGTTTTGAAGAGAGGTGACAGTAGGGGGAAGTAAGAGAAAGTGAGTAAAAGTGATGATTAATCAAAGCCAACATGTGTCCTTTGATGTCACAGTGTGGCGTTATAATCATTTTCAATGATCTGAAGCTAATGAATGACACTCCTGCACTTGTTTCAGAAGTGACAGTTAATAGCAGCTGAGTCTCTTGGCAGCAGTTAGAAAATAGTCCAGGACATTCCTTTCTCTCTCTTCCATGTCACACTATCTTTTTGTTTCCTTTTTGCTTCCCTCCTCTTTCATTTTGTCCCATTTTCCCTTCCCTCTTGCCTCTTTCTCTTTGGAACATGATAGGTTACTTTGACACTTCAAGGTGCCAACTTAAAAAGCTGCTACGGTTTATAATTTTATAATGAAAGTATATCAAATGACCAGTGTAAAAGACTTTGCTGATAGGAACAAGCTCACAGAGACTTACAAAACAACTCCTCTAGTCTGATAAAATGCTTTAGTATCACGCTTTTGATAAGACAGTCAAATATTCCTACACTTACTGTTTGGGACAAGATCAGTTAAATTAATTATCCATAGTAAAAGTCAACTGTTGATTTATTTTAGGTTGCATCATGTCAAACAAACAGCCAAGTGCCAACATTTGTTCTGAACTACAACAAAGCAGGCCAGCCCTCACATGAGCTGACCAAGCATCAGAATTGTGATACTGGAGGTGAACATCAATCACGTCAGGATCGATCCTCAGCTTGAGGCGTCACAACGGGACTTAACTAACCAATGGATGAAGTTGCAACGGCTGAGACTATGTAAACTGAAAAGCTGGAAAGTAAGACAGATGACAGTTGCACAGTTGTGCAGAACTGTGATATATGTTCTGTGGTACCAGTAGACTTACAAATGCAACACTGTTTAAACAAGCAGTAGACAAGTTAAACTTCCTTTGCAGCTGCTTTACTCTATTTATTTACTTGCAGCAACCTTAGCTCTGACATCCAGCAGCAACAACTTCTCAGAGAATTGTAATCGGACACTAAAATCACAATCATGGGGTCTCACATAAGGAAGATAGTGTGACCTATATGGTAAATGGTAAATGGTAAATGGCCTGTATTTATATAGCGCTTTACTAGTCCCTAAGGACCCCAAAGCGCTTTACATATACTATACTGTAAATATTTTCAGCTGTTGGGAAATTATCTATTGAAACACCCCCCATATATGTGCTTTGTATGTGGTTCTCCAAAGGTTGATTTTGTTCATCTGGACATAGCGTTTTGTGGGAGAAACGTTTCGTCACTCATCCAGGTGACTTCTTCAGTCTCAGCTGACTGCAGCTCCCCCCCCCCCCGCCCCGACACAAACAGAGTAACATAGTGTACGCTGTTAAGTGCCAGGAGGATTGCCAGGATTTATACATCGGGGAAACCAAACAGTCTCTGGCAAATGAGATGGAGTCTATTTACACCTACAGGCCAGTGGACACTCTTTCAAGGATGAGGATGTAACATCCTGGACAGGGAGGAACGCTGGTTTGAGGGCGGAGTCAAGGAGGCCATTTACGTGAAAAGGGAAAGACCATCTCTGAATGGAGGAGGGGGCCTAAGGGTACATCTGTCACCATCTTACAATGCTGTGATTGCAGCCATTCCCAAACTCTCTGTGAATGGTACTCATGGCCATTGATCAGTGGGCTTTGATCAGTGGTTGTTGATCAATGGTCATGAGAATTTGCATAATTATGATTAAGGAACTGACCTCCCAGCCCATTGTTCCTCATTATGCAAATGTACTGTTTATAAGATTTGGGGAAACCTGCAGTCAGCTGAGACTGAAGAAGTTACTTGGATGAGTGACGAAACGTTTCTCCCACAAAACGCTACGTCCAGATGAACAGAATCAACTTTTGGAGATTTATTTTCCTGGATGATTGAGAATGCATCAAGACGTTTGTATGTGGTTGAAATTAAAAACATTTATTGGTAAGCTTAACAATCAGGAAAAAGTAGCCACAACACTGTTATGTCTTAATTTTACACAAAGAAATGGTCAGAAATATCAAAAAGATTAAAAAAAAAAACACGAGGGTCAATGAGCAGTATCGATATCCATCAATCGATAAATCCAGTGATACCAATGGTAACCTGCAAGGAAAGGCTACTACTCACACTTGACAAATTGACATTGTGGGTAATATTGTTCACAGCTCAGTGCCACATGAAATGAAAATAAGTTTTGGTTATCATAGACCCTGATTAATAGACCATACACATAGAGAATATGTGTATGGTCAATGTTAAGACTAGCTTATGCAGAGTCTTCATGTTTGTAGATGAACCAATTAGTCTGTTTTTTTCTCCCATATTAAAATTTAATTCATCCTGAGGAACAAGAGTAAAACCACACTTCTTAAATAATAACTTGGTGGCATTAAAAAATATTAATCCTATGCATTTTATAGTTTCCAACATAGTTTCTGTCAAGGATGATGACATTGCTATGTAATTGCTGGCTGCCAACTGTGTGGTTTCTTACCTCTAAAGTGTTAAGAAACTACAGCAGTCAGAAGATCTGTAAACAAGCCAAAAGAAGCAGAGCTATTTGATATTCTGAGGCATGTCTCCATAAGTATCAAGTCTCGAGAAAGCAGGTCTTAGGTCGAGCACTAATCCTCAATGGAAGTCCAGGGGAGGTTAGAAGAGTTCACCGAAGAGTCCACTTTGCACAGCACTTGGACACTCTTGGCGTTATTAATATTTTTTTTATTTACAAACCCATAATCTCACATTATTCTGGCCTTGATAGAATCCGGGCCAGAATCATTTGTTTGTCTGTGCTGAGCCCTGGCTGTAAAAAGCTCCACCCACCCACATACTGCACAAACTTGTTTTGAGAGGGGCAGCCAATCAGATGAGCATTCACTTAATTAGAAGGGAGATAAAACAGCTTGTAAAAGTTATAATGAACCAAGAATTATGCATGGATAAGAAAAATATGAAGTTGAAAGTTAATAGGGAGCCTATAACTGATGATTCTGGAGATCCCTTTGAAAATGTATTTCTGGGGGTGTTATCCTCTAATTAAATTTTTAAAAAAGGGAATTACTGATATCCATATTTGGTGATTCCACTTCCATTGTACTTAAATTCACTGCCAGTGTAATATACAGCATGTCCTAGATGTATAGAAAATTAGAAGCTTATCTGCTGAGTTTGTATATGGAGCTCTCGGCTGCTGCAATCTTGTTGTTCTTGTGTAGCAGGAGGGCTGTGATGAAAATATGATTTTTATTTGGAATATTTCTCAGGGGAGCTGGCTTGTCAGTTTGATCTAGAGGGAAATTGTGTCATTCATGAAACAAAATGTTTACTCTTGCCTTGTTTCAGCGCTGACATTTCCTGGCACCCACCATCTCCGCCTTCACTTTCATCCTCTCTTCATAACCCCTGCCTCATTGCCCAGACTGCGATGTACGGAGCTTCATTAAAGACTCTCCTTCGCTCCCAGATGTCTCTACAATGAGACATCGGCAGTAAAGAACCTATTTGTATCCATGCTAATGAGGCTGAGTGAGTCCATCCCTCCTGGTGAGCATGCAAGCACGCACTCATGAACACCCACAAGCCCCTGAACCCGCCCCCCCCTGTAGAGAGTCTATAGACCGAGGGAATATAATATTCTCTTTTTTCTCCATATCAGGCCTGTCGGAGGCTCTCCTCATTGGTATTTACTTTAGTGGAGGCTTTTCAAATTGAGAGCATTATCTGCTGGTGATGGAGCTATAATTACAGGGCCTCAGCACTCCCTCTAGAGAGAACCCTGCATCGTTTCATCATTACTACAAGACAAGAGACTGGCAATGTGCATGAGCGAAAAAGCTAAAATACAACGAAAAAAAGCACCAATGGAAGGTTGGGCTGTATTAATGGTATATTCTTTTCAATTAAATGCATAGTTTAGAGCTGTGTAAAGTTAGAATGGATCCACAATTAAGTGCTATTAGAGAAAGGAGTAGTGCAGATTGGGTCTCAGCTTCAGTGCCAGATGTGGCCCAGTTTCTTTTTTTAAATCACTTATTCAGATGTTTTTTTTCTCTCTACAGCAATCAGTTCCTTTTAAAGGAAAGTTCTGCAAGCTGAAAACATTTTGGAATTTCTGGAATGGACCCACGGAAAACATGATGCGCATTCATACATTTTCAAAGAACACAGATAGACGATCCGAGGGAGCCCCAAGCACAACCAGATCAGAGCAGCACAGGCCTGTGGATAATTAGAGCAGTTTCAAAACCCACTCAACCTGAACAGACCCCGACAAAGAAGGAAAACAAACATGTCCTATCAGTTAATCGATCGAGCTGTTGTGTGAAAGAGCAGCAGCGTTTGCTGTACGAGTGCCAGCGCGATCTAAAATAACACATTTATATGCTTCAAAAAAAAAAAAAAATCAAGTCCAATTTCCATAAAAGCTATTAGGAATAAAAGATAATGAGGTGGCTCATGATCGAGTCCCTTAGGATTTGTACCGATACAAAGGTTTGACATCAGCAGCAGTAAAAAGAGACCCAATCCAACTCAGCTACACAGATTTGAATGAAGCAGCGATAAAAGTTACTGGTAAAAAACTGATCGTCCTCTGTCTTTATTTATTTATTTGTTTTAAACCAGCTAACATTCATGTACTGACTTTGGTGATTTTTTTTTTTTTTAATTAAAAATGACAACCTTGATTAGCAAGGTTGCATCGAGTGTATGGGTGAATTGTAGAGACTCGTATCTGCTAATTAGTGCAAAATAAAATGTGTAAATATGACTCATCAAAACTAAAAAGGCCTCTCGAGTAATATGCCAGTACTAAATCACTGCAGAGAAAGCCGTGTTAGTTCACTGCAGTAAAAAAAGGCAGAATCATGGTCAAAAAGTCAAGTTCAGAAGAGAATCAAACTGCCTAAAGTGATGCCTACTAGTTGCACCTGCCTGTGTCAAAGTATCCACACCTCTTAATAATATCTAACTTTTATCCTTAATGCACATAGATGATTGGTATGATGGGGTAAATTAGACAAGACCAACAACATTTTTCTAAACATTCATTTCAGCTAGAAAGTTTAACAGTCTAAAAGCTCGCCTCCAGTTGGTTATTAAAAGAACTGCTGTTTTTTCCTCAGTGGTTTCATTTCTCAGCCCTGAAGGCTGATCAGAACCACAGAAGGTTAATGTTTTGGTAATTTTACATGAACATACAGGGAGTGCAGAATTATTAGGCAAATGAGTATTTTGTCCACATCATCCTCTTCATGCATGTTGTCTTACTCCAAGCTGTATAGGCTCGAAAGCCTACTACCAATTAAGCATATTAGGTGATGTGCATCTCTGTAATGAGAAGGGGTGTGGTCTAATGACATCAACACCCTATATCAGGTGGGCATAATTATTAGGCAACGTCCTTTCCTTTGGCAAAATGGGTCAAAAGAAGGACTTGACAGGCTCAGAAAAGTCAAAAATAGTGAGATATCTTGCAGAGGGATGCAGCAGTCTCAAAATTGCAAAGCTTCTGAAGCGTGATCATCGAACAATCAAGCGTTTCATTCAAAATAGTCAACAGGGTCGCAAGAAGCGTGTGGAAAAACCAAGGCGCAAAATAACTGCCCATGAACTGAGAAAAGCCAAGCGTGCAGCTGCCAAGATGCCACTTGCCACCAGTTTGGCCATATTTCAGAGCTGCAACATCACTGGAGTGCCCAAAAGCACAAGGTGTGCAATACTCAGAGACATGGCCAAGGTAAGAAAGGCTGAAAGACGACCACCACTGAACAAGACACACAAGCTGAAACGTCAAGACTGGGCCAAGAAATATCTCAAGACTGATTTTTCTAAGGTTTTATGGACTGATGAAATGAGAGTGAGTCTTGATGGGCCAGATGGATGGGCCCGTGGCTGGATTGGTAAAGGGCAGAGAGCTCCAGTCCGACTCAGACGCCAGCAAGGTGGAGGTGGAGTACTGGTTTGGGCTGGTATCATCAAAGATGAGCTTGTGGGGCCTTTTCGGGTTGAGGATGGAGTCAAGCTCAACTCCCAGTCCTACTGCCATTTTCTGGAAGACACCTTCTTCAAGCAGTGGTACAGGAAGAAGTCTGCATCCTTCAAGAAAAACATGATTTTCATGCAGGACAATGCTCCATCACACGGGTCCAAGTACTCCACAGCGTGGCTGGCAAGAAAGGGTATAAAAGAAGAAAAACTAATGACATGGCCTCCTTGTTCACCTGATCTGAACCCCATTGAGAACCTGTGGTCCATCATCAAATGTGAGATTTACAAGGAGGGAAAACAGTACACCTCTCTGAACACTGTCTGGGAGGCTGTGGTTGCTGCTGCACGCAATGTTGATGGTGAACAGATCAAAACACTGACAGAATCCATGGATGGCAGGCTTTTGAGTGTCCTTGCAAAGAAAGGTGGCTATATTGGTCGCTGATTTGTTTTTGTTTTGTTTTTGAATGTCAGAAATGTATATTTGTGAATGTGGAGATGTTATATTGGTTTCACTGGTAAAAATAAATAATTGAAATGGGTATATATTTGTTTTTTGTTAAGTTGCCTAATAATTATGCACAGTAATAGTCACCTGCACACACAGATATCCCCCTAAAATAGCTAAAACTAAAAACAAACTAGAAACTACTTCCACAAACATTCAGCTTTGATATTAACGAGTTTTTTGGGTTCATTGAGAACATGGTTGTTGTTCAATAATAACATTATTCCTCAAAAATACAACTTGCCTAATAATTCTGCACTCCCTGTATGAAGATAATTCCTTATTTTACATGACGACAAGATATATAAATAAAAAGAAAACTCAGGAACAGAAATAAACTGAACAACACAAAAGTCCACACGATGAGTTTCACTCCCGATCAATCAGTACAAAAAGTACAACATCTGCATCAAACAACTACCACAATTGACTTTCCAATAGACACATGGTTGTTAAAAATGAGTTTCAAAAAGGTTCCAAACCTTAATAAAAGGAGTGCATGTTCCTTTAAATACTAAAGTACAACCCAGGGACATTTGTTAAGTTATTTCATTTTAAAAGAAGTATTGTATTCATAAATATACACTGATTAGTGTGTAATTATGTCTTCAAAAAAGTTGATGTGTCCTTATAAACATAGTATCATCTCATCTTAGCCTCAACTCCTGAACTGAAGTCTAACACTAACTCATGAAAACATTCATAAACATGCTGATTTATTCCCAATATATTAAAATTACTTATTGTCAGCAGATTAAGACATGCTCTCCTTCCATCTCCAAACAGCCAACAACGAGCAGGCTAAACAACAGCAACAGGCTATAAGCTAACATTATGCCAGCTAATGTTAGCTTCAAGTGACGTGTCCTAAAACTGTCCACAAGTTCACTCTGATAAACATTTTTATTATACTCTCACATCACATGAGAGGCAACTGTCCGAGTCTAACAGCATTAGATCTTCTTTTTGCAAACGTTGGCTAACAACAGCTAATACTAACAAAAAGTGCAGTGCTTACCCAATGATTGTAGAAAACATGGATGACGCAACAGCACCTCCTCACATTGTTCAAAAATTAAGCCAAAATATCCCGCTTGTGGAGGCTGCCATCTTGTATTTTTGGAGCCAGAGTCTGCGCAGTAGTGTCTTGAGGTGGAGCGACTGTGCACGCTCCCGCCCACACACCCGCTGGATGTGACAGCAAACACGCCCCCTACACCTTTTACGTAGCCTGGCTGCTCCAGTTTATTTGCTGATGGGTTTACTGCGACTGACGACTCATTCAATCAAGGTAAATACAACCACGTCACTGTTATAAAAAAGACACACAGCTTATCATCTTACAAGCTCTAAGTTCTACAACATCTAAAATCACCCTGTTGTTAATTCGTTTGCTAGATTAGCTGCTAGCATACGCAACGTGTTGGAGGCTTGTTGCCACCTAGTTAGCGATGCTACACAGCTGTTATTCTCATAGTCTGTATTATTGAATGATTCAGCGCTCCTTAGGTCTTGTTATCCATTTTTAGACAGCGATAAGATCAGCTGCACACTCCACAGAGGCCCAGAGTTACTGTTAATATCAGAAATGTAATGCTGTCCTTAGAGATTTTAACATTTAAGACTGTGAGTGTAATGGATCTGAAACTGTTTAAATCTTCAGAGCCATCTACATCCTGTTAACATGGAAACTTTAAAAACAGCAGCAGAAGGTTTCAGTAGTGTAGTCTAATTTGTTCTTTTCATTTAATAATAGAGTCTACCCACATAGCAAAATTGGTATGGCCCAGATCCGACCCACACAATGTGCTTACACATGGCCCACATACCGCAAAGAACGACGGCCCTTTGGTGACCCCGATCTGGTTTGTCAGATGTGGCCCACACATGGGCCAGCACAAGGCCAGTTGCAGACACACTGGTGGTCCTGTGCTGGCCCATGTGTGGATTACCTCTGGCAAACCATATCTGGGCCACCAGAGGGCTGTCATTCTTTGCGGTATTTGGGCCACCTGTAAGTGGTGTGCAGCCAGTTGTAGACACACTGCTGGCCCTGTGCTGGCCCAGAACAATTTCAGCTGTGGCCCCAGATGTCAGCTTAATGTGTACCTTAATCAAGCCATGTAATAACAACATGTGCCAGAACATGCAAAAGTAACAACATGAGGAAACTCTGTTCAGCTTGATGCCGGACCCAGGGAAGACCTGTTTTCTATGGGCCTGGGCCACATACACCAAACTATAATCGGGCCAGATATAGCATGCAATCACATAGACAGTGCCCTCTATGCCAGGCCTGGCCCATATCTGGACAACATACGTCTTATCATGCCAGAAGTCAGCCAGCAGTGCCGGCTAGTGATGGTAAATTTGATTCTTTTTACTGAATCGAGTTTTAATGAGTCACTCACCAAAGTGAATCGGATTTTTGAGTCATTTGATTCACCAGGGAGTGCAAAAAATTTACATTTTCACTCAAACTTAATTTGTTTCTTTTCATGTAAATCCCCCTGCTAAGATGAATGATTCAAAAAAAAACAACAACTATTTTATAGCGCAAAAAAGAGCAAAAACATTTCTAAAATTAAGCAATTTCCTATCAAAATTGCTTAATAAACATTTATTTTGTTTATTTTTATTTTATTAGTATTTTCCTTAAATGTGTTAAATATATATTTTCTCATCTAAATGTCCACTGAGCTGTGAGCCAGGGGGCGGTAATGTGCCTTAACATTGGTTGCCAACCAAGAAGAAGAAGAAGCTGTGATCCAGGAGGGAGGGGGTGAGCGAGTGAGTGATTCGTTCGTTCACTCTATGATTCAGCACAGGAGGGAGGGGGTGAGCGACTCAGGGTTTTTTCTTCCAGTTCAGAGCAGAAATGCTTTTGTTAAGAAACTGGCTGTTGTTTCCCCCCCCCACAATTTTAATTATAAGCTAGATATATTTCTACTAAGTGAATTAGTTTGCTAACAGAAACAGGGATGAGTCAGTGAGTCAGTTGGGCTTGTGAATCATGATTCACGAGTCAGTAAAGTGATTCTCGAGTAATGAACGATTCGTTCACGAATCGAACATCACTAGTGCCGGTTTGATACCAGATCCAGGCCAGACCTGCTTGCTATGTGGGATATATTATATCAACAGCTACATTCACCCTGGGGAGAAACTAGTGAGGGAGACCATGAGGACTAAGCTGGGTTTCTGGGTCCAGAGATTTGGAGAAACTTCTTCCCTTTCTTTCAAGATGAAAAAAAATGCTCACCTTAGCTAGCTAGGTCTCAGGACCTAGTTAAGGACAGTAGTTACGGATTAGCTTACAAACACGTTTAACTTACCTGAACAGAGATATGCAAGTTTCTCCGTGACTGCAGCTGCCAGTCAAAGCTGCTATGATGACGTTACACCCCAATTTAACATCCCCGCAGTAAGAATTAGAATCAAACTTATGGGAAAGGAGACCCCTTGGACATAAATCAGTGTGATGAAAACTATTGATAACAAAAGAAAGAATCTTGGGGAAAAAATTATCTGAGGAGAATTAATTTATTTTAGTCTGACCCCAGTCCCATCCGCTAACATGGAGGAGGCGGGTTTTATGATCTATACTTCAGCCAGACACCAGGGGGCGATAGAGACGTTTTGGCTTCACTTTTGGGGAGCTGTCGCGTCACCCATGTTTTCTACAGTCATTGTGCTTACCGATAGAACAGTGCAGAGTTTGCTCCACAGCTCACCTCAGTATCACTGATATCGGACAGAAGTAATCTACGACGAGTCATTTGACATAGTATTGTCATGTGTCACTGTGGCCCCATCATTTTTTAAATATATTTTTCTACACTGCCAATTAAAGTGGAAGGGTCTGTACCAGTGCAGTGGTACAGAAACAAGTGTTATTACATCCAAAACTACTCTTTTCCAAATGTATTGTTGTTAACATCTCACATAGTGATGCCAGCTCTGTAACAATACCCCCACAACTGTAAGTGACTGATGTTTTACTGCTGCTTTTTTACAGATTTTTAAGTCTTCACTTAATCAGCATGAAATGTGGGTATTGAGCACTCTACCACTGAAAGCAATTCAAACTGTCCTCCATAAAAAATGACAGATAATATTATCATCTTCACTCTACTTTCATGTCTTTATGGGCTAAAAGCATAAAGCAAAAGGCACTAAAGACATTAGCTCGGACACTAAAGGACAGGAAATGTGCTTAACAAGAATACTCTCTAAGAAGTATAATGTGTATTAAAAATTGTATAACTAGCCTTGTGAGCCCTGAGAGCTCACGTGGAAATAAAATAGTCGACTTCAGAAAAGCTGATTTCCGGACAGTGAAAAAAGAAATGAGTAAGGATGAGAAAGAAGAGAAAACGTTCAATAAACAATGTGGCAGGAGAAAATCAATTTTTATGTGCTTGAGTTTATAGATAGATTGTGCTTTGTGTCTGTAAATGGTGCTCTGAAGCACATCACTGCATGGTTATCAGGCCTTGAAAAAAACAAAAACAAACAAACAAAAAAAAACAAAGCAAAAGACATAAAACCACCAGCTGTCCCAAAAAAGGATCCAGGGTGCATCTGGTTCACATAAAAGCATGTGGCTTCAATCACTGTTATGGTTCAATTTCCTTCTTTGTCTCTATAGAGCTCCTCACTAGTTGGAATAACATTTGTCTTTCCAAGGTGATATTTTAACTTTACCTACAGCTTAAACACTGCTGTTGTAAACTGATCTGTATCACTGATTGAACACTTTAAAGGGGATTTTGCTTAATTGTGTTGGAGGAGATCCAGGTGGAGCTTTCAGAGACTTAGATATCAGGAAAAAGGGAGAGTAAATCCTAACTGGGAAAATAGTTTGAGTTTACTTGTATGCCAATCCTAAATAACCTCTGAGCAGCAGATTCCACTTAATGTCTTTGTCTTATACCTTATAGACACGTGGCCACACAAGTTTTGATGCTAATTTTACACTACGCTGTCTTCATTTGGTTTACAAACTTGGTTTTAAAACACATTAATGGCAAAATACTGATTTGGAGTGATTGGTCAAAAGCAGGAGTCTCATATGAGGTCCACTTTAGTGTTCAAGCAGTACAAAAAAACAAACAAAGAAGAAAACACAAACAAATATTTCTAAAAATGTAGTGTTTGTGTTTGTGCTCTTTGCTCATATTGCCTCCCTATTAAATCATTTTTTGATTTTTATAGAACTTATTGTAACATTGAACTCAACAACAAACAAAGTCTCCTAACAAAAAAACCTAATTCAAGCGCCAAACTGGGGCGGAGGTAGGGGTGGCGTGGGCAGCAAGTGGACCCCGGGCCACGGTTTGAGACCCCTGGTCAAAAGGATACGTCATCCCATTCAACATAAATGGCTTGAGAAAAATACATCAACCATTTGGTGAGATTTCTGACAGAATTAGTTGCAGCTTTCACCTCCTGCAAGCACCTGAGAGAATTTAAAGGATTTGTTCTTTAGAAGTCAGGAATGCCTGTGATGAATTTCTTCAAAGATATTTATTAATTTCAAATCTAGATGGAATTAATGGATAAACTATGGGAGGTTAGTTAGAGCCAAGCCACTAACATGGCTGAGAACTTTGTTGAGTGTGTACTGTGGGGCTTTAGTGTTGTGAAGGTGCAGTGTGAATCATTTTTAAACATCACTTTATCACTGTCAAATTACAGTGTTATCCTGCTGCATTTACTACGAGGAAATGGTGCCACAGCAGAGAGATTTGCAGTGTCTGTCTCACACTCTTATAGTATTGTAACACTACTGTTTGCACAAATTATCACCACATCCCCTATAAACCCTGTTTATGGGTTGGATACTAAGTGTAAAATAAGGAGGGGATGTTTTTCTCATTTTCATTCTCATTATTTTAATATGGCATTATTAGTTCATCAGAAGTATATAACCAGCTTTGCATTAAACATAAATTGAAGTTTTTGACCTTACATTATCTTTTGCATTTTACAGTGATGGCTATAATTTCAGTTTGATCTTTTTCCTTGCAGGTACTAGAATAATAACATGATTTTCCATTGCAGATGTAACCCTGATCATTCCATACACATTGCAGTTTGTTGCTTATTCTAGAGTTGTGCTCAGGTTAATTAAAGGTTAAAAGCTACAGCCAGCGCGAGTCTGGCTGATCTATGGAGGGCAAAGGCTTTGAGCTTGGAAGGCCGCACGCGCTTACACAGCACTTATAAGATGTTATTCTTGGTGATTTTGTGCTTAGCCATGTTTTAATATGTTTTAAGTAGAAGTAGCTGATCCAGCAATATTCAGTTAATATTATATACTTGATTTAGAGCAATACACACTGATGGTCTTAATAAATGAAAGAGTCCTTGTAGCTGCCATGTTGTGTCTTAGCAGGGTACAGACGGTTCCAGGAGACTGGGGCAGTCAGCGTCTGCCCTCGGGAAGGAGACAATGTTATTCTTTGTGTTAAATAAAATTGTCAACATTGATTGTATTACACCCAGAGGTGTGGACTCGAGTCACATGACTTGGACTCGAGTCAGACTCGAGTCATTAATTTTATGACTTTAGACTTGACTTGAAAAAATGTTCTAAGACTTGTGACTTGACTTGGACTTTTACACCAATGACTTGGGACTTGAATTGGACTTGAACCGGTTTACTTGAAAAGACTTGATATTTTACCCCAAATATAAAATTTAACATGCATATTATATAGAGATTGAAAATGTGACGTCATTCACGGGTAGAACCGCAAAGGATTCTGGGAACTCGTGGCAAGCGGTACTAGCGCACGCAGGCTTTCAATTAAAATCAGTTATACAGCCATAAAAAGAAACACAAAAATGTCAAGAAGCTGTTGTATTATTAACTGCAATAGCTGGTCGCATGACAGCCACGGGAAGCCGACGGGTAAAGAGATCGGTTGTTATCGGATTACGTCATTGAGGAGAAATTGTTCGAGCCATGTTTCCGAAGTAACAAAGACGCGACTGGATTGCAGCCATTCTAAGACCAAATATAACGTCCCAGAACACTCCAGCTCACAGGTTAGTCTGCTCCAAGCATTTACACGAAGGTCAGTCTGCTGTTGTAGTTAATGAGTCATTTTCATAACATAATTGGTGATATAGGTTACAAGCAAGTCTGGCGCTGAACAGAAATTGTCGCGCTATGCTCCTTTATTTATTGTGCATAAATAGTGAATTGTCCTGACACAATATTGCGTTTCGCTTCTGTTATTATGGTACATTGACAAAAACATATACTTTTATTCACAGGATAAAACAGTTGTTTTGTATCACTAATTGCCCAGTACGATTACAGCATACAGTATTATTGTCACTGCTACATTTCTGTGACGCTACCAGAAATTATTTCCACTACTAATTAATTACCGTTGAGCTCAAAGGTCCTATTAATAAACGGTTAACGAATGTGTATTTATGATGACGATTTGTGAGACTGGTAAACTTATGATACGTACGATGGTCTTTACTTTCTACACGGTGCGTTTCAAGGTCCTGCACCCATCCGTCGGTAAACTGTACCTGGGCTTGTTGCAGTGACCTGAAGTTACTAAACTTCATGATCGTATGCACTCACTCCAAGAACCGTATGATTATAAATATGCATATAAATATGCTACGATGAGATAGCTGACTTCATCTAACTAGCAAATGTTTTCCAGGCTACGTTGGTGATGCAGTTTTTTTTTAAATGATATATTTTTTTAAATATCATTTATTTATGTATGATATTTTTGTCATGCGATTTTAAAGCTGGTCCTACAACCGCATCCAAGAATAACATGCAGCTTATCTCAGAACTGTCGGTGAAAATTATTCTTGGAGCTAGGTTTAATTGAGCTGCATTTTAAAGAGGTGCAATTTCACAATTTGTGTATATTTTCTAAGTTCACTATTTTGTCATGTGTTGAGAAAAACACAGATTTAAAAATTACATGGTCTAATATTTACATTTAGCATAACTGCAACATTATTTTTTCTTTGTTTTTTTTTAAGACTCGAAAGGACTTGAAATTCAAAGTTTCAGACTTGTGACTTGACTCGGACTTTTACACCAGTGACTTGAGACTCGACTCTGACTTGCCTGACATTACTTGAGACTTGACTTGAGACTTGAGGATAAAGACTTGAGACTTACTTGAGACTTGCAAAACAATGACTTGGTCCCACCTCTGATTACACCTGTCACTACGCATGAAGGGGCGTTCTAATACCCTGATTTCATAAAACTATGGTGATGTGTTTTTTGAGACGAGATCTGAGACTGTCTGCATACAGTGTCCATCTCCCACGTGTGTGATCATTAAATCATCGTTTGACTCAACCCGACCGGACCAGTGTTGTTATTGTGGGTTTTTCCTCTGGTGTCCATCCCCAATATTTTGAACCTTAACATAATTTTTAGCACCTAATATTTCTCTGTGCTCCTGTGTTCAATACTGAAGTTCCACTGAAATTAATAACCAGATCTACAATACGTTAAATTTATTAAAAAGTGCCCTCAAAGTATATAACCAGGACTGTGCTTTTAAAGTGTGCTGTTTCATTTACAGTACTAAGGCCCATTAGTTTCTTAGATACACTGGCACAGATGAGTGAGATTATGCAGGGATTGGATTCGACATGAATGTATTTGAACATCTTAGAAAATTCTTCTTCATTTAACACCTTGCCTTTCCAAAAATGTGCTATTTTACTGTCTCTATATATATTCGTTTTTCTTTCTTTTTTTTATCTGTTCAGGCATTCAAAAACTGTGGGATGTAGTACTGATTATCTGCAGATTGTGCTGACCGCCTACTGTGCAGGGAGATTTACAGTATACCAACCTAGAAAACAGCCACATTCACACATCAATGCTGTTCTTACAGAGAGCTTCAGTCTGTCACACAATCTGCAGTGTTTGCATGGAGAGACAATTATTCCCTCACTTCAGCCTTTAAGCTGGACATACCTGTATGACTTTATAATTGTATTTTTGGGAGATTACACCCATAGCTAACTGATCTTGTTGCTAACCCCATAAGCCCAATACATTATGAATTTGTATGTTTTTTAAATTATATCTGCCCCAGTTATATCACTTTAAACCATGTAATGTTTTCTCAGCACCAACTGTTTCTTTCCTTGTAATTAGAGTGTGTACACACACACACACACACACACACACACACACACACACACACACGGAAATTCTAATCTTTCCTGTTCTCTAAGGCAGTGTTTCCCAACCACTGTGCTGCAGCACATAGGTGTGCCATGGAAGATTATCTGGTTTCACCTGATTAGTACTCTAAGCGTAGCGGGGAGAACAATTACATTCTCTTCCACTAGAGGGCATTACAACTACCTAAATGTGTTCCCAACTGCCAGTAAAACAGAAGAAGATGAAGAAAAAATTACATAAAAGTCATGCTGTGAGGCGACGCAGCGTGCAATAGCAATAGATAAATATTTGAAAAGAGAAAGTAGTCAGTCTGACCTGGGTCCTGGAGAAAACTCCGACCCAGATCAAGGCCCTAGCATGAGGTCAGAGGAAAGCAAAATAGGTATACTGGGGACAAACTGAGCCAATTCCACTATACCTGATGCGCAGGGTTAAATGATCAATTTACTTTCTGTGACATTTTAGTTTGGTGGTGTGGCCTGTGATTTTTCTAACGAGAAATATGAGCCGTGGCTCCAAAAGGTTGTGAAACACTGCTCTAGGAACCACATCAACACACACAGTGCTTCCAAGCATTTAGTATTTTCTTTTTATTTGAATAAAAAGTGCATATATAAAAAAGGGTTAAGGGCAGTTAAGCATGGGTTTATCCGGGATTTTGTTTTCAATAAGGTGGCACAGTACGACTATGAAACATCCAGGGACAGCCACTGGAAATCATAATGTTTAAACTGAAGACATAGACATGAAGATAGACATAGAAAACAATTGACAAGAGTTTGTTTTGCACTGAGCAAATTTTTTTTTAAAAAGCAGCAAAATGGATATTTAGACTACGTAGGATTTTCAAGCAGAGTGGAGCCGCTGATTTAAAGGGTTTAAGATGCTTTCTGGAATAATACACAGGAGACAGAATGCAGTGAAGCTTTGTCTCCTGCCAGCATATTTCTCATAACTTGTAACATGAAAGATTGTTCAGGACCTGTTGGCTTCTACAGGGCAGTACGATATAGTTCTGCAAAAGTCCAAAACACATGATGAATCTATTGCCAAAATAGCTCTGACTGCATGTTACTATTGTGTGGTTTACATTGTGAAAGAGTGTATTTTAACCCAAACCATGGGGTTTTCCTCTAATAACTTAACCAGGTAGTTTTAGTGCCTACATCTAAACATATAATTTAATATCTATTTTAATATCTAAATGTAAGTAAACAGGATAAAATAAAGGACATTTTACAATGATCTCTAATGGGCAAAGATGATGAATCCAGGAACAAAAAGACCAAACAAAAACATGGGGTATACAAATCCAATGTCCCGATAAGGACCAAGGGCATAGACACAAACTAAATACACAGAAGGAGAGAAGGCTAATAGGGAATTAGTGAACTTAATCAGATATTAATGAGGGCAAAAGAACAAAGGAGGGACATAAAAACACAGAAAACCACACGAGGATCTAACCTTCAAAATAATACATGAGGTAGCAGGACCAAACTAAAAATGGCAAAGAGAGAGGAAGAAAGAAGGTACAGGAAACAGAAAAAACATTTAACAAAACTAGGAGAACAATAAAAATCTACGAATTAGAGATTAAACACACAAAGGAAAAGAAAAACTGTGGGCAACAAAAAGACCAAGAAACAATATGTCGTACAAACAGAATGGACCAACAACCTTGAGGTCAAAGACCATAAAATGATATGGACCCACCTAAACAAATTCATTGCTATAAAACATACAGATCCATATACTATTCAGAATGAAGCATGGCTACAACTGTTCTCACGAATAGTACTGGATGGATTATCTGAATAACCATGACTTTGGGAATATAATATCAGAAATCACATAAAAGTATTATACATTTTTGGCACACATGTGCCTTTCATTACACAGGATAAAAGCTTGGGGACACCGCTGGACAGGAATAATGGCACCAGAATTTCACGATTCATTGAAAACTCTTTTCCTTAAACTGTGAATAATGGTATTAAATTTATTATTAACCTCCTAAAATGGTAATTATTCTCAGTATAAAGAAGTGGAGAAATACTGAACAGGAACTAGAAGTACATATTTTCCAAATGAATTCATTATCATGTTCAGGTGCAACATTTGCACATCAAACCACCAGCTGATTCGGAAAATGAATTGAAATTCTAAATGCATCAGAGACCTGTGACACAGATATGCCTGTTGAGTTTCATCCGTAGGGGATAGAAATAGATATAAAGATATAAAAGGCTGTTGACTCATCCTGACTACTGTGCTCTATGATTTTCTGCAGCAATATTAAAAGAATCAACAAGAATTTCTGTTTTAAGATAGGAGCACAGTACTTTGGCTTACAGCAGAACTTCACTTCAGTTGAAGATGCTTTTTAGTATTTTCATAGAAAGCAAGTTACCACATGCTGTTTTGACAAGAAATATTGTAGAACGCTTTTACTATCACTGCTCTTCAGCTTTGAAGACATTTCAGAAGCTTTGATCTTATAAAGTTTTCCACTTAAAAAAAACCCTAGAATTTTTAGAATACCAAAGTTGTGAAACACTGTACCAGCAGATGAGGGTTGATCTCAATAAATGAGGCACATGTGCTGCTGTGATGCCCAGTTCCTGGTGGTTAGTTCATCACATTCTACTCCCAGCTACTGACTTGCATGTGAATTTTGAATTTTCTGTAGTGAATAGCAGAGAAAATATTTCACCTAAATGTTAACATTGTGTCAATAATGGAGCTGTAGGGATGAACTGTGAGCTAATTAAACATCCTGTGAGTGTTTGGAAAGTAGACTAGTTAATACTAGTCTACTACCCTGACTAGTTCGGGGTTAGTATTTTGCTCAAGGTATTCGACATGCAGACTGGGGCAGCCAGGGATTAAACCACCAACCGTCTGATCAGTAGATGACCTGCTCTACCTCCTGAGCTACAGCCACCCCATTACTGAACAGAACATGTGGAGGAATGTTCTGTTCAGTAATAAGTCACGATTCAGTCCATGGCAGTTGAATTGTAGAGTCAGTGTGAGGAGAAGACACAGAGACCACTATGCAGGTTGCTGCACCATTTGTGGGATCAGCTTGGGTGTGCTGTTCGGCCAGACTGACTAACCAACTTCATTGGCTGACTTCTGACAAATGCTCATCGAAGAACGGGATGCCATCCCACAGCAGTGTGTGACCAAGTTGGTAACCAGCATGAGGAGGCTCCTGTTTGTTAAATAGATGAATTATAAAATTGCCAACGTGTCTTGTTTAAGGGGAAATAAAAAGGCTTTCAGACAGTATATGATTTATTGCCAAGAAGCATTGTTACAATAAAGCAATAATTGACCAAACACAAGTTTCCTTACTTTTTATGCAGTTTGTACAAGTTGGTCCCTGGTTTTTGCTTCAGTACCTCAGCACTGTGGTCTTTAAATCAAATAATCAAGATCTCATTGAAGTGTGGTTTTAATCAGGATGTTTAGGCTAGTGTATTAGCTTTTTTGGAATAACAGCCATTTTTAAACTTAACCCCTAAAATATGTTGTCACCACATATTTATCTGTATTTTAATTTGAGAAATATGAATCAAATATGAAGAAATTGCACATACAGTGGGGCAAAAAAGTATTTAGTCAGCCACCGATTGTGCAAGTTCCCCCACCTAAAATGATGACAGAGGTCAGTAATTTGCACCAGAGGTACACTTCAACTGTGAGAGACAGAATGTGAAAAAAAAAATCCATGAATTCACATGGTAGGATTTGTAAAGAATTTATTCGTAAATCAGGGTGGAAAATAAGTATTTGGTCACCTCAAACAAGGAAAATCTCTGGCTCTCACAGACCTGTAACGTCTTCTGTAAGAAGCTTTTCTGACCCCCACTCGTTACCTGTATGAATGGCACCTGTTTGAACTCATCATCTGTATAAAAGACACCTGTCCACAGCCTCAAACAGTCAGACTCCAAACTCCGCCATGGCCAAGACCAAAGAGCTTTCGAAGGACACCAGGAAAAGTATTGTAGACCTGCACCAGACTGGGAAGAGTGAATCTACAATAGGCAAGCAGCTTGGTGTGAAAAAATCAACTGTGGGAGCAATCATCAGAAAATGGAAGACATACAAGACCACTGATAATCTCCCTCGATCTGGGGCTCCACGCAAGATCTCATCCCGTGGGGTCAAAATGATCATGAGAACGGTGAGCAAAGATCCCAGAACCACACGGGGGGACCTGGTGAATGACCTGCAGAGAGCTGGGACCAAAGTAACAAAGGTCACCATCAGTAACACACTACAACAGCAGGGAATCAAATCCCGCAGTGCCAGACGTGTTCCGCTGCTGAAGCCAGTGCATGTCCAGGCCCGTCTGAAGTTTGCCAGAGAGCACATGGATGATACAGCAGAGGATTGGGAGAATGTCATGTGGTCAGATGAAACCAAAGTAGAACTTTTTGGTATAAACTCAACTCGTCGTGTTTGGAGGAAGAAGAATACTGAGTTGCATCCCAAGAACACCATACCTACTGTGAAGCATGGGGGTGGAAACATCATGCTATGGGGCTGTTTTTCTGCCAAGGGGACAGGACGACTGATCCGTGTTAAGGACAGAATGAATGGGGCCATGTATCGTGAGATTTTGAGCCAAAACCTCCTTCCATCAGTGAGAACTTTGAAGATGAAACGAGGCTGGGTCTTCCAACATGACAATGATCCAAAACACACCGCCCGGGCAACAAAGGAGTGGCTCCGTAAGAAGCATTTGAAAGTCCTGGAGTGGCCTAGCCAGTCTCCAGACCTCAACCCCATAGAAAATCTGTGGCGGGAGTTGAAAGTCCGTGTTGCTCGGCGACAGCCCCAAAACATCACTGCTCTCGAGAAGATCTGCATGGAGGAATGGGCCAAAATACCAGCTACTGTGTGTGCAAACCTGGTAAAGACCTATAGTAAACGTTTGACCTCTGTTATTGCCAACAAAGGTTATGTTACAAAGTATTGAGTTGTATTTTTGTTATTGACCAAATACTTATTTTCCACCCTGATTTACCAATAAATTCTTTACAAATCCTACCATGTGGATTCATGGATTTTTTTTCACATTCTGTCTCTCACAGTTGAAGTGTACCTCTGGTGCAAATTACTGACCTCTGTCATCATTTTAGGTGGGGGAACTTGCACAATCGGTGGCTGACTAAATACTTTTTTGCCCCACTGTATAATGCAGAACTTATTATGTGTTATTTTTCCAAGTTTCCAAATAGCACTGTTTCTGCAGATACATTTATGATCCAAAGTTTATATATACTCATTGGTGGTATGAATGGTTTGGTCACTCTACTGGCCACTCCTTGTTTTCAAGTTTGCTACCTTGTTCCTTTTTTGTCTAATGTCAGTCTGGCATAGTTTGGATTTATGTTTTGTGTGATTATCTTGGACAGACGAACCCCTGACCAACTAGCTGCATATCAGATGGCTGCAAAATGCTGCGGTGATTATTTTTGGTTCAGGTTGCCTCTCACTCACCAACCCTGGATCCAGCAAAACAGCTTCAGACTTCAAACTTTTTCCTTCATGTGAGGAACCATCCTTCGGCATACTTGACGAATGATGAACTGGAGATTTCAAATGTTGATTCATCCATAAGTCCACAACACCTCCTTCCAGTCTTCAGTAGTCCATTGGTGGTGTTTCATGAGGCAGCCCAGCCTCTTCTGCTTATTCTGACATGTGAGCAATTGCTTTCTTGCTGCAATTCGACCTGTCAAACCTGAAGTCTACTCTTTAAAGTTAAACTGAGATGTGCTTATTACAATCACCTCTAAGCTGTGCTTGGAGCTGCCTATATTGCAAGCTGCTGACTTTCAGAAACTTGTCGTGTGATTCTGTCATGAACTGGGGTCTGCACATCTCCTCCTGACTTTCCTCTAGTTTCCGAGTGACTTTTGATTGTAAAGGAGACCACTCACTGACACTTTAACTTTCTCTCCAGGGAAGACCGACACTTTATGAAGTTTTACAATGGTCTGTTTCTCTTTTACTGTTAACTGCCAATTTCTTGCCATTTTTATAGCATCACACTACTTACTGCAGTGCAGTACTGTTTATGTAGTGCTCATAAGGGTATGGCACCACAGTACTTACAACCCCCTCTGCAGAGAGAGGGGTTTGTAAGTAATCAAGAAAATTTGGGACACCTGTAGGAATCGGTGGTACCAACTTTCAAGGCTTGATCAACCTTCGTTACGGCAGAACAGCTTTAAGCTGTGAAACCAATTATTGTTCCCGGAAAAAGGTCTTTTTGTATAATTCTGAAATGTACATTATTTTACATTTTTGGGTGACATTTTTTTTTCCTCAAGCAGTTCACCACTTAACTTTATACCATTTCAAATTATTTGTTGGACTTTAATTGCTTAAATTTTCATTAAAAACTGGAAGAATGGGGTGTTCTAAAACTTTTGACCCATTCTGTCAATAAGTTTAAACGAGGTGCAAACCACAGGGTATACTAAAGAACAGGAAACCCAGATCCCAGGAACCCAGAAAGAAACATTATGTACCAACTTTATGTGGATTTTTTTTGTTGTTAATGAAAAGAAACTGTACTTATTCGGTCATTATATAACTCACAGTTTACCAGGTACAGTGACTTTATTATTAAAATACTGTCTACGATGTGGTCATTGTAAGCATACAGTAAATTTTTCAAAAAGAAAGAAAGAAAGATTGAAACACTCCGGGACTGAATCATTCCGGGTGCCTCTATGACATTTCCTGCTCTAGGCAACCACTAACGTCGCAGTCATGCAGTATACAGAGCCAAATAACTAGAAATGCTTTTTCACTTTAATCTTTTCAGAACTTTCAAAAGTAGTAGTTGATAGCATTCATTATACTGACCTCCCTATGAGCTCAGTGTGAAGCAGCAGCTATTAGCTTTGAGCAGGGAGCCAATATTTTGCAGAGAAACTAGTGAGAAAGAAAGGCCTGCTCTAAGGTAACAACACCTAACAGCGATACTTTAATGAATTATTGAATCAGTGAAGTATTTAAAAGACTGTGCTGTATGATATGTTTCGACTTTATATGGAAGAAACAGGAATTCATCATGGGCTGAAGGTAAAGCTGAATTTTGGGGAAGGTAATCTTAAAATATTAATTTGTTATCTGTAGTGCCACCACATCTTTACTGTTTCCAGTTGCAACAATGCTCTGAACAGCATACCTGTTCACTTGTCAGTTTTGCAGTTCTGGCATGTGTGACGTATGTCATGACCCAGTAAAAAACAGGTAAGGATATTTCACTATGAAGTACAAAGATGCATTTTGAAAAAGCAAAGATGAACTGCCTTCTCTACAACTCGCATTAAAAAACAACTCATATAGTCAGTACATTTTTCATTATTTACTAAGCCACAGTGTCACTCAGAACACCAACAATATCAGCTGTTTAATATTTAATGTTGAAAATAGAGGCACGAAAGTCAGGAGTGCCATTTTAAAGGGTTACAGTGGGAGGAATTGAACGTCAGCTCTAACCTTTAAGTTGCACATAGCGAAGACGTGACATTTGCAGTATATCCCTCATTGTCTCGTATACTGTACACTAAATGCACTTCACTGTGTGTGTGTGGTGTGTGTGTGTACAGTGCTGTGCAACTCAGACTTTCAATTTGGCCCATAGCTTGCTAGTCATGAGGAGATGGCCTCTTGCTTGTCCATCACACAAATAGAATAAAATCACACACACTCACACATTAACACTCTCTCACTCACTGCTGTGCAGGCAAGATTGTGCTTCATCATCTCCACTTCCCCCGGCTGCCTCTGGTTTCCAGATCTCTATGTTGAGGGAAATAACATAGATTTATAGCTGGGGCGCTAACAATATCCTCAGTTATTGCTAGAAGTAAATGAATAAATCACCATGCCAAGATGCTTGATCTCCACTACTTGTATCTGTGTGTGTGAGAAAGAACAGAGAGTGTGTGTGTGAACTAATTTGCACCTCCACACAGGCAAGTTTCTGTGTTTTTACATTGTATTGAAGTATGTATTGAAGCTATGAAGCAAATGCTTGAATCTTCCCTTGTGTGATTTACCCAGTTGGTTTTCAATGACCTGATCATGCAGTCATTTATTATAAACTAAGGATATGCATTAGATTCTTTAGGGCTTTATGTAGAAACACGTATGTGGGCGATCGTGGCTCAAGAGTTGGCAGTTCATCTTGTAATCGGAAGGTTGCCGGTTCGAGCCCCGGCTCTGACAGTCTCGGTCGTTGTGTCCTTGGGCAAGACACTTCACCCACCGCCTACTGGTGATGGTCAGAGGGCCCGGTGGCGCCAATGTCCGGCAGCCTCGCCTCTGTCAGTGCGCCCCAGGGCGGATGTGGCTACAATGTAGCTGCCATCACCAGTGTGTAAATGGGTGGATGACTGAATGTGTAAAGCGCTTTGGGGTCCTTAGGGACTAGTAAAGCGCTATACAAATACAGGCCATTTACCATTATTCATTCTGTTGGATGCAGAATTCACAGTTGTGAAATCCAAGCTCAAAGTGGAAAAAGGTATCATTTATATTTAAATTCTTATCAGCTAATCCGGTCTTAAGTCTGAAGTCATTATACGTTTCTGGGTCCAAACTCCACTTCTGGTCGCAAAGTCAAACAAGCACTGCGGCATCACTGAGAGTTACAAACTGTCCAAATTCTTTAATCTTTAATAAAATCATCAGTGTGGCTGCTCTACCAGGTGTGACAATTAAGTTTCACATCGAGGCATCCATGAAAAACAGGCTTTATTAATGTCTTGATGCATGTTCAATCATCCAGGTAAGTAAATCCCAAAAGGTTAATTCTGTTCATCTGTGAACAGAATTAACCTTTTGGGATTTATGAAGTTTAATGGAGTTAGAAGTTAGCAGGGAGTTAGCTCGCTAGTTTCTATCTAAAGATGATATACCATCTGAAGGATTTCTGAAATCCTTCCATAGCTGTGGCTAGCTACACAGCTATGGATAATATAATATAAACACAGTGAAGCTGGAAGATGAACTATTCATCGCCAGCATGTTTTAAAACTCTGTTTTTTAAAACCTTACGATGTAGCTACAGCCCCGCCCATGCAGCTTGCACATAGGAGGACATATGATTGTTGGGTTTTTCTCTGTATGTATTATTGTAGGGTCTAGCTTACAATATAAAGTGTTACACACTGAAGGAAGACAAGGTTCATCCAGGTGCACACTGAGGTTTATTGCGCTGAAACACAGCAAAACAGCAGTTCTGCATTACTGACGGCTTCCATTACAATAACTAATAATTACAATCCCTAACTTTTGTAAAGGATTATTTTGCCAGTCACCCATTTGTCTCAGCCGCAACTGCCACCTACTGGTGAAACTGAATATTGCCCTAACATCACATCAGGTGGGAGCAAATGAGCTTTTGGCTTTGTGCTATTACATAAATTATTGTCACAACAAAAGCAAAAAAAGGTGATTGGGGGAGGGGGGGGAGACATTAAAATAACTTCAACAAGAATTCTGAGACTTGTTTTTGATGCTTCAAATACTCAGGGTGCCACAGAAGCGCCTTCAGGCAACTGTTATTGTGATTTGGCGCTGTATAAATAAAATTAAAGTCAATTGAATTAACTATTTTCCACTCAATAAATCACATGGCAGGATGCTGTAAACAGAACAAACTTCAGCCAGGAGAACAACTGAGGTAATCCATCCACAATACGAGGTTAGTCATTGATATTGTCATGGTCCCCGTGCCTGCCCAGCCGGCCTCACAAGGCTACACTTGTGTTTTTTCTCTCTTTCTCCCCCTATCTCTCTGCCTGGGCGGAGCTCACAGCTGGCTCCCGCCCTTGGCTCTCACAGCTGTTGGCGATCAGCTGATTATCCATCTTCTATTTGAGGCTGGGTCACAGATCCTCTCATCGCGGGATGATTGCGCTACTGACGTTAGTCTACCTTTCCAGCTCCCGTGGTCTTACACCTTTATGCCTTCGTGATTTGTGATTGATGTCTCCCTTTCCCTGTTCCAGCTTATCTTCCCGGACCTGTGACCTCCCCGCGGTACGAACGTGTGTGAGGACGTGAGCGAGCGTGAGAGAGAGAGAGCCTTCCCCTAATCCCCTGGAACCCTGAATTTCCTGTCACTGTATATATTATTGCACGGGTGTGTAAATAAATCGTGTTCTGAGACATCAACCTGCTCTGTGCTTGAGTCCCTGCTTTCAGCTCGTGACAGATATACTGCAGCATGGGCTGGGCTGTAGTTACATCGTAAGGTTTAAAAAACGTAGCTTTAAAACATGCTGCAAATGAATGGTGGTTATAAAAACAGAGAAAGGCAGACAGTGTTCACTGACTTTTTTTAGGGACTTCTGCAGATTTAATATAACACAATACAAAGCCTTAAAACATGTTAAGAACATGTAAACACAGAGTATTTTGGACCCAGGAGCAGGGTTCATATGTCATCACTTACCATATTTTCACGACCATAAGGCGCACTTAAAAGTCTTAGATTTTCTTCAAAAAGTACGGCGCGCCCTATAGCGCAGTGCGCCCTGTGTGTTGTAAGGAGGACGTAGTAGAGAACACCATGAGAACGCTAAAGGGTGAAGTGCGTGCGTTGACTTTATCGCACATACCTGTATAAAAGAACAGGTATGTGCATTATGCGGAACATCGTTGTTTTAACAACCCTGAAAATGGCAAAGAGACACGCTTATGAAGCACAGTTTAAACTGAAGGCCATCAGCTATGCGGAGGAACATGGAAATCGAGCAGCGGCGAGAGAATTTAAGATTAACGAATCGATGGTTCGCAAATGGAGGAAGCTAGAAAACGAGCTCCGGCAGGTCAAGAAAACGCAGCTGAGTTTCCGCGGACATAAGGCGAGGTGGCCCGAGTTGGAGGAAAGACTCGAGCGGTGGATCATCGAGCAAAGAACGAGCGGGAGAAGCGTTTCGACGGTCACCATTCGGCTAAAAGCAGTTTCACTAGCTGAAGAGATGAACATCGAACATTTCCAAGGAGGTCCGTCTTGGTGCTTTCGTTTTATGAAACGGTGCCATTTTTCCATCCGGACCAGGACTACGGTAGCGCAGCAACTTCCAGCGGATTATAAGGAAAAGCTGGCCATCTTCCGCTCCTACTGCAGCAAACACATCGGCGACAAACACATCCAGCCCAGCCACATCACAAACATGGACGAGGTCCCGCTCACTTTTGACATCCCGGTGAGTCACACTGTGGAGAAGAAGGGGACCAGCACGGTAGCGATACGCACAACGGGGTATGAAAAGTCGTCTTTTACTGTTGTGCTAATGGACAGAAACTGCCGCCTATGGTGATTTTTAAGCGAAAGACTTTGCCTAAAGAGAAGTTTCCAGCAGGAATCATCATTAAGGCAAACGAAAAGGGCTGGATGGATGAGGAAATGATGAAAGAGTGGCTGAGGGAGGTGTATGTAAGGAGACCAGGTGGTTTTTTCCACGCATCACCATCGCTCTTAATCTGTGACTCTATGCGTGCCCATCTCACAGCCGATGTGAAAAAACTAGTGAAACAAATGAACTGTGAGCTTGCTGTCATTCCGGGAGGCCTGACAAAGGAACAACAACCGCTGGGCATCGGTGTTCAAAGTAAGGCTGCGAGCGGCCTGGGAACGATGGATGACCGATGGAGACCACAGTTTCACCAAGAGTGGAAGGCAGCGCCGGGCGAGTTACGCCACAATTTGCCAATGGATTGTAGATGCTTGGGCTAACATGTCTGCTGGCACTGTTGTTCGAGCTTTCGCAAAAGCCGGCATCATTTCCGAGGAGCCGCACGGCACGGAAAGTGACTCTGACGGTGAAGAAAGTGAACTTGGCATGTTTGATGGAGATTTAGTGCAGCTGTTCAATTCAGACACAGAGGATGAGGACTTCGATGGGTTTGATTGATGATAAAAATGTGAGTACCAAACTTTGTTTTGCTCCTGCTTTATTTTTAAACACACACACTTGTATGCTTGTATGTTGTTGAATATGACGATTACCGGTAATAGAAATGTGAGTAAGGTACCGAACTCAGGTTTGCTCCCACTTTATTTTTAAATATGCATACAGTACTTATATGCGCCCTATGATCCAGTGCGCCTTATGTGTGTGTTAAATACAGTAATGGCACACATAACTGAGACTGCGCCTTTTAGTACAGTGCGTCTTATGGTCGTGAAAATACGGTAACAACCGGATACAATAACAAGTGCAAACTTATACTCCGCCATTCAGCTTATAATAACTTTGCAGCGGAGATTTCTCACTGGAGCAGTCTCGTGATGACAACCTGCACTCAGCCTTTGACAAAGTGATAGAAATTGATGGTCACATGGTGTGCCCTGTGCACAATGGTGCGTATCCTCCCCGGAATGCCAGCTGGTGAGTCAGCCGGCCATCCCAAAAGCGCCTTTATGCCCTTTACCGTTAATGGAGGTCCCATTCAACCACATTAGCATGGACCTCATTGGGTAATTTCACAGGAGTTCACGCAGCTATCACTTTGCATTAGTTCTAGTGGATTATGCAATGCGATGTGATACCTGGAAGCAGTGGTACTGCACACCATTTTGCAAAGAGTGGCGACAGCGTTCTTTCAGGTCATCTCCCGAGTCGACATCCCAAAAGAGATACTGACTGACCAAGGCACGTCGTTCATGTCTCGTACACTAAAAGAGCTGTACAAATTACTGGGCCTTAAATCTATTCGGACCACGCTTACCACTCTCAGACTGACGGGTTGATGGAGCGGCTGAATAAGACATTAAAGTCCATGATTCGCCAATTGATACACGAGGATGAATACAGTTGGTATCGTTGGCTTGACGCTCTGTTGTTTGCAGTGCGCGTGGTGCCCCGGGCCTCCACAGTATTTTCTCTCTCTGAACTGCTGACGGGTGCTCAACCTGTTTAAAGAAATTTGGGAGGAAGGTCCAACCAATTAAGACTAAATTAGATACTTAAGACAAGAAATACAGTGAGGAAAAACTGTAAACCCAATAACACCAACTTAAAACCAACATAATCTCTAACAAAGACTAAAACAACCCATGACATTATGGATTACATAATTTTTCAAAATGTGTTAGATGTTATGTGTTTGATGTTAAGTTTTATTAAGCCCAGACATCAATGATCTAAAGATTTTTAGCATTTTTAATATGACTTTTAAAAGGGAGATATTTTTGATTATCGCACCAAAACTCCATGGGAAAGACTAGTGGTTTAGCCATGAATGTAGCACTTTTCCTAACACTCTAAACCAGGGAAACTGTTATTCTACAGTTTTCCAGTATTTCTGGCACTTCTGTTATGACTCACTACCAACCCCATGACACTTATCTACAGCAGTAATATGAACATTTGAGAAATGTCTTTGAACTCAAGAAAGTAACAGGAAATGACCTTCCCGACTCCGGTGTCTTGATTACATCATCACCCTGAATAATAGTCTGCCATTCACTTGAAATAAATCTAATATGCAATTCAGTAATATCTAACTATCTTATATTATTCTGTTCTTTGTCCTCCATGAAAGAAGAAATGAACTGTAACGGTCCGACTGAAGCCAGTGACCACACTTTAGCACTGTTTTGCTCACAAAGAAAATGAGACTAAATGTCAGAAAGCATACCAATTATGTAATATTCACAAATGTGACAAAAAAGACATCTGTGGATGACCATGGGATATTATCTCTGCAGTAATGGGAGGGTTTTGTTTTTCACTTGACTGACCTTGTAGTATTTTTCACAGTTGGTCAGTGTTCTCAATGCAGATAAATTTTCAATTCAGGTTGATTATTTAACACCAATTCATGATAACGGTCCACCCAATGTGTTTTATGCTCCAAGTTATGAACCCTAAAATATTAGACCGATAACCTCAATAATTAGAAAGTCTCCCAAGAGAAATAACACTGAAACACTTAAATCCCTGGCCCCAGCAACGTGAGTTACGAATTCATCGATCGGTGTAGGCAATATGATTCTGAGTGGGTGCGGGGAGGTTATGTGATGCTTGAGCTGCGATACATGAAAGACAGGGTGGACCTTCATGGAGGACAGAAGGCGTAAATAATAATTGACCGGATTGATACTGGTGACAATCTCACACGGGCCAATAAACCTGGGAGTGAGGTTTTTGGTCCCTGTATAGAGTTTCAGGTGTTTCCCAGTGAGCCAGACCCAGTCGCCTGTCTGAAATGAATGTATCAGGAGGTGTTGGCAGCAATTTTTTAACATATTTCCCATTTGATCGGGAAATGGCAGTCTGGGCCTTGATCCACGTACCTTGTCAGGTAGCTTGACCTTGGCCAGGGTGCAGGTGTCATAAGCGGAAAGAAACTCATGGACATCCCAATCCACGGAGGGTCACCAGAGGGGATGTCAAAGAAGTTGGAGGGTCCTGTTTCCCCCAGGAGGCACCAGGAGGTGGGAGAAGTGTGCCCAGACCAAAACCTCCTGACTACACTGGGAGGGTGTCATGGTCCTGGGTCGTGTGACCCAGTGTGTTATGTTTAGCCTATTTTGATGTTTATTGTTTGTTTAGGTTCTCTAAGGTAGCCCAGCCATTTGTATATATTACCCTTGCATTAAGTCTCCCTTGCCCTTCGTGTGTTTATGTCTGTGTGTCTTGTACTGTCAAGTTCATGCTGTCAGTTATGTCATCTCCCCTGTACTAAGTTTCCCTGGGTCATGAGTCCAGTCTGCGTGGTTATGTTTAGTTCTTGTCATGTCTAATTTCCATGTTTCCTGTTTTACTTTGTAAGTCTGTATTCATTGTCAGTGTATTCAGTTGCACCCTCCTGTCCTGTCGTTAGGTTCATGTGTGTCAGCTGTGATCCCATGTGTGGCCACTTCCCCTGATCATCCCTCATGTGTATTTAGTCTCTGTGTTTCATGTAGTCTGCGTCGCGTCGTCTGTGTTATCTCCCCTACCCCTTGTCATAGTTTCCCAGCCTTAACTAGTCCTAGTTTGTACTTTGTTTAGCCATAGTTTTCCCAGTGTATGTTCAGGTTTTCCCTCAGTTGCTTTGCTGCCTTGTTCCTTAAGTTTTCGGCCCTAAATAAAGGCTCGCCTTCTGTTAAGTCCGGTTTTGTGTCCTCACCTCTGTTTGCTCTTGGGTCCTCCACTCACTCCACACGGTCTGCCCCGGCGGTCCGTGACAGGAGGGAATATAAAGATGAACACCAGGACTTTCAAGGGGTTCTTGGAATGCTAAGGTGTGAGTGAATAAAGAGCCCAACATGCCTGTCTTGGATTCAGTTGCTTGGCTGATGAATGTGTGTCAGATTTTAATGGTAGGTCCAGATCTGGGAAGGTTGTTTCACTTCAAGAAGTCAGTGCCACGGCCCACTTGATGGCCAGCAACTCCCGGTCCCCAACAACATACCTGTGCTGAGTGGGGGAGAATTTCCTTGAGAATTAGCAGTGTGGGTGGAGTTTGCCACCCCAACCATGTTTGGAGAGTATGGTGCCAGCACCCACATCACCTTCTATCACAAACGTTCTACCACAAAAGATTTAGCAGGATAGGGATCGAGCAAGAGTGTGCTGTGGTGAACAAGCGAATGAGGCCCTTGAATGCTTGTATGGCCTCCGAGATGAGAAGGGTTTAGGCTGGTTAGTAGGTTTTGTGAGAGACGTTAACGGGGCAACAATTGAGCTAAAGACTCAAATGAAGTGCCAGTGGAAGTTGCTAAATTCCAAAAAGCTCTGCAGCTGTTTGGGGCTAGTTTGTTGAGTCCAGTGAACAACAACTTGAACCTTCTGGGGATCCATGGCTAAACCTTCGGAAGAAGGTGGTGGAGTAATAATGGAAGGAACAATTCTCCAGTTTACAAAATAACTGGTGGTTGAGCAGTCTGTTAAGAACCCTCACAAGTCAGACATGATCTACTTCGGATCGAGTGTACATCAGAATGTCATCCAGATAGGGCAAACACCCACCGGCCTAGCATTTGTTGGAATATGGAAGGACTATTGAACAGGCCAAATGGCATCACCAGGTACTCCCATTGACCATTATTGTTAATGAAGGCTGTCTTCCGCTTGTCTAACTCTCTGATGTGCACCAAATTTAGGCTCTGCATAGGTCCAGTTTGGTCAAGATGCTGACCTGGGAAAGACAGTTGAGTGCCATTAAGAAAAGAGGGGCGTGGCGGTTCTTAATGGTGACCTTGTTCAAACCCCAATAATTGATGCATAGCGAAGCCCCCATCCGTCTTCCTAACAAAGAAGAACCCAGCAGTGGCTGGGGAGGTTGAAGGTTGAATGCAACCTTGTTGAAGAGCTTCTGTAATGTAATGTATTTGTCAGGCTCAGGAGGGACTCGGAGTCAGACCGTCACTAAAGTTCACGTTTTATTTACACACACAGACACCAGGTGCGAATATATACAGGTGAGGGGGCACAGGAAGAGGGTCTCCGGGAAGCACAGGCACGGGAAGAAGAGGGCTATGTACAAAATCCACTGAAGCTCAGGTAGCTCGGACTCCGGCTTTAGCTCACCAACGGCGGTCCTCAGGCTGGCGAGAATCCTGGCACAGAGAGGAAAGGCAGGTAAGTAGTGGCACGACAGAAACTCAGAAAAAGGCTCAGATAGGTGATGACACTGACGAGTGTTACACAATAATCCAGCGAGGAAGCACTCTCAGCAGCCGCCTTAAGAAGTGAGTGAGATGATTGCTTGCAGGTGTCCGAGCCAGGGGCTGGAGCCGTCATGACTCCGCCCCGGTAGAGCGCAGTGCAGGGGAGAGAGAGAGAGAGATGCAGCGCAACAAAAACACTTGTAGCCATACAGAGTCAGCCAAGAAGGCACAGGGTCATGACAGTATTCCCCCATCCTCCTCGGGAGATAGAGAAAACAGACGACCATGGGGTGGCACAGCTCCAGGGAGGAGTTTGACAACCGTGTTATAGGGGCAATGCAGAGTAGGGTAAAGGTTACTAAAGACCTTGGAGAGATTGTGGTATACTGGAGGAATATTATCCAGATTCATGGGCTATTCTATGGGACACATTATCGTCTTGGGAATGAGACAATGATTCAGACAGCTGGAACCCCAGCCCATGATTTTACAAGACAACAGGGTGTCGTTTCGGCAGAACTGAGAGTAGCCCAAGAAGAGAGGAGAGGACATGGCAGAGAGAAAGAGAAATTTGATTTCTTCCAGATGGTCCCCTATAGACATGTGAATGAGCTGGGTTTAGTGCTAGATAAGGGAGGGCTGAAGAGGATGCCCATCTACAGAGGTGACAGGAATTAAATGGTGGAATGGGGGTGGGATTAAATAAACTTATGCTTCTTCCTGCTCCTTTTTGAACATTAACAGTTTGTTTTTTTTGTTGTTGGTGCTTTGCTTTCCTTTTGTTTTTCTTTGTTTGTTTTTCTCTTTTTATTTCTCTGTTGTACCTTTTTAACGTGTTACAAATAAAGATTTGTAAATTCAAATTCAAGTGTCTTATGACACAACATATAAGACAACGTATACAACACAACATCTCCTTGGTTCAATTAAGCTGCTAAAGTGCATAATTCAGAGACAAAATGACAAACAGGCTTATTTCCCTGATTTAAATACAGTAATTGTGACTCTACTTCCATTTTACGGAACAGGAAACATAAAATGGTCCTCAGAAAACACTGGAGCCTAAGAAAACAGTCCAAACATAGTTCAGGGGGATGGCTCGGAGGCTGACAGAACAAAAGCTAATTACAGGGTAACTCAGGGGGCCGACCAGGAGGCCAGCGATACAAAAACTGTTCGGGAGGCCGACCATGTGGAAGGTGGTGGTGACCAGGCAGTTCTGGAGACTGACACGGAGGCCAGCGACGACGACAAGACAGGTCTGGAGGCAGTGGCGGTGACGACAGTGCTGGTCCAACGACAGAGCTGGTCCGGAGGCCGCCCACGACAGCGAGGATGCCCAGCCAGTGGCCTGGAAGACGGCAAACAATCTTGAGGCACTGGACGAACAGGCTCCTCGGACCCTCCAGCGGAGACGAGGAAGTGCTGACCGAGCTCTCCAGAACCCCCAGCGGAGACGAGGAAGTGCTGGCTGGGCTATCCAGAACCCCCAGCGGATGAGGCAGTTGGCGGCGCGGGAGCCGCAGGGTGCTGGATTGGCTCACTCAAGCCTCCAGCAGGAGCATATGCAGGGCCAGAGGGTCTTGGGACCCCTGGCTGAATGTGTAGCTGCCCAGGTGGGTGAGTGTGTAGCCGACTAGGGGGATTGAACTGCTACAGTGGACTGAACTGCTACAGGGGACTGAATTGAGGGTGACTGAGCTAATGGTTCAGGTGCAAATGGAGCTGCTGATGACAGAGCAAATCACTGAGCTACAGGGAGCAGAGCAGGAGCCTGAGCTAGTGATTGTAGTGAGGGTTGTGGTGAGAGTGGAGTTGGTGGTTGAGTACATGGCTGAGCTGCTAAGGGCAGCTGAGCTACAGGCAACACTGGAGACTGAACTGAAGGCAGCAGAGCAGGTGGCTGAACTGAAGGCTGGGCAGGTTGGGTGAGAGCAGTCTCAGGGAAAACTGTCTTAGGTATTTATTTCCTGCTCAGAGTAAGCACATAAACAGTCTATAGCAGTCACAGGCTGAGCGGATTCTGTTACTTCCAGGGGTCCAGAGTCGGCTGAAATGAAAAACCTAGCCTCTGGGGAAACCCCGGAGAGAGCAACTATCTCAGGAATTGCCACAGAATCCATCTTTGAGGGCACAGACCTAGAGCTCTCTTTTGCAGCGTGTGTTATTTTCAGTGTTGGGTAAGTTACTTTAAATTAGTAACTTAGTTACATTACTAGTTAGTTCTATCAAAAGTAACTCAGTTACTACAAGTTACCCGTTACTTCCAAAGTAACTAGTTACTAGGGAAAGTAACTTTGGTTTTACTCAGAATTCTCTTGTTAATGTGTTGCTTCCCTAACTGGATACCCAGCAAGATTGCCAGTCTTTTAACTTACTTACATGTTAGCACTATTCTAACTCCTGCCACAAGTGCACTGTGCCACCTACCAACAGTAAGGAAAAAATAATGTGCATATTTCCACGAGAGAAATCCCACGCCTGGACCGTCGTTGACTGCCGCCATGATTCTAGCCTACGTCACAGCGTCATGTGCGCCTTTTACATCCAACACAAAAACTGCAGTCGTGGTTCTTTCGATTGTACTCGGAAATTCTGCCTTCCGAGTAGGAAGATGTAGGCAACTCCAGACTGCAGATGAGCTGCATACAGGGCTGGACTGGGACAAAAAAATCGGCTCAGGCATTTTGACTAGAGACCGGCCCACCATTATAGGAAAAATCATAAAGCCTTTGAATGAAAACAAACATTGTTGTGACAGTGATGTACACTGTTCTGATGGTATATATGTATCAATCTATCAATCGTTTGTTGTAAGATTCAGATAATTATTTGTTAAAAGCTAGATATTTTAAATGATAATAAGAAAGAAAAGTATTTTTTTTGTGCCCCCTTTCCCTGTTAATGCCCTACCTGCCCCCTGGCAAAACCGCCCCTTCACAGTTACCAGCTGTCAGCTAGGTAAACAAAGGATCCTGGTGTTATTTGTCTCTCAGAAACAGTTCATAACTTCCCTTCAACTAATCCATGTCACCTAAAAGGTAAACCTGTTTCTCCATCACCTGTTCAGCTCTGATGATCCAGTAAGGACATCTCCTGGTTTCATCTTCATGTTTTCCTCTCACCACATATCCAAACCGATATCATGACCAGCAGCTTTACAGCTGTGGCTCCAGCAAACATCAGCTGATACTAGAAATCAACATTAAATAAATTCTAACAACAAGTGACCAAGCTTAAACGTGCTGCTGTTGTTTAGCGCAACATCTGTTGGTTTCCTCTTTCTGGCGCAAAGTGGGCGATAAACAAACGAGAGAAAAGCCGATCAGCTGATCATTGATCAGTTTCATGATTGAAGTGGCAACAGGAGATGGAGGGGAGAATGAGAGAAGAAGAGACAGCTGCAGCGTAAAGACACAGAATAACTCCAGCTTTGTGTCTTTTTTTTTTTCATTCTACCTGAAGTCCGGGACAAACTGTGTTCCTTTTCAGCTCAATGCGAAACGCGTAATATTTTCTCTGAATATGGGACGATTCAGTTTTGTACGGGACGGTTGGCAACTCTACTAACTAACCTGATGAACAAAACAAAGTTCACTATCAGTAACATCACAGCACCCGGGAGGGGCGGTAGTTACACTCAGTAGCACAGGAACAGAGCGGGAGGGAGAGACAGAGAAAGAGCCAGGGACAACAACGTCACATTAGAAAGGTATAGTAATCATCCACAACTATTTTCAGCTGCAAATGATAAAGGATACAGAAAGTTTATTAATGCAGACCCATATGACAGAGAATGTGCATCTTCTTTTTGTTTTCATATTTTAATTTATATTTAATTGTGTTGTGGTTTGCAGTGTTTTGTGTTGTTTCACTTTAAATTTGTTTAAAAGGAAAAAGCTGAAATTTTAAATAGTTAAAAGTTGAAATGTAAATAGTTGATTTTGTATTATATGATTTATTTATTACATTTTATGTGGCGTGAATAAATAAAAGTATATTTACGGTGGCCCCTAGAGACAAAGCACATACAAACTTCAAAACACGTCCGAACTCAGAAGCACGTAAAAACTCCAAAACACGTACAAAAGACAACAGAAGTGCTCCAGGATGCTAGGGGGCAGTGTTGAGCTTTTGTTACCTAGTGGCTACACAAGCCAGCAAGTACGAGCAACCGGATTTGGTGTGTGGTAGTAACAGGTAAATGAACTTTTAAAAAAAAATTATTTTAATATATATGAGTGCTCGTGTATAAATACACCAACAATACACATATGGTTTCAATTGTGTAATTAAAGTGATCTAGTAGCTCTGTTTTGGAAGTTCAGTTCATGCTAGAAATGTGTTTTGGAGTTTGTACGTGCTTTGTCACTAGGAGCCACCACATATATTTATATATAAACATATATAAATAAAACCACTTTTTTTTTTACATTAGTAATTCATTTTGTGCATAATTTTATATTCTTGTTAATAATAAATTAATTAAAGCAACAAAACAACCTAAAGAGTCGGTTCGGAGCCGAAAGAACCGGATCTTTTTAGTGAGTTGAGCCGAAAGAGCCGGTTCTCTAAAAAGAGCCGGAAATCCCATCACTAGACGCTATCTAAATCCCAGTAACGATTAATGTGTTCCTGATTTTGGCATAATAACTAGTCACCGTGCTCGTTACCACAATAATAACGTAGTTACTCTAACGCGTTACTTAACACGTTAGTCCCTACACTGGTTATTTTGTCTAACCCCCAGGGACATGGAAAATGTAGCTTTAGAAGAAACAGTCTCTGAATTAATAATCCCTGACTTAACAGAATCTGAGCTAGGAGACACAGCCTCAGAAGGAACAGAAAAAACACAGTTCTTTGCATTGTTATGTCTAGGAGGAGCATAAGGAAAACAGTCTTTCAGGTCACCCAAGTGGGAAATTTTGGTTTCAGAAAAAACAGTCACTTTCTTCTTAGCCGTAAAATAACCAGACCTTGGGGCTTCAGACTCGGTAAACTGTTCAGTGTCTTTTACACTCACAAAAGCGGTTTGCTCTGGTAAAGTCCTGGGTTCCGGCGGTGGCAATGTTAGCTGACTTTGCAGCCGTCGCTTCCCCCTGGAAGTAGGAGCAGAGATTGCGGTGGGCGTCGGTAATGGCGGAGAGGTTGAATCCGGCTCCTCATCCTCTGACCACATCGCTGCAAGGAAAAAGGCTGGTGAACGATGGTTGAAGCCGGGCGTGGAAAGGGAGGAAATCTGTGAGAGTACTTAATACAAAATTCACAACACAAAATTACAAAAATCTCAGGAACATAAGACACTAGGTCAGAAAACCCAGAACCCTGACAGGTTCATGCAATTGTTAAGGGTTGAGGGAAAAGAGAAGGGGAAAAAAAAGGAGCACAGAGAGACAAGAAAAAACCACACACTATCGGAAAGATTAGACAGAAGTTAATGACATGCAGTAGTGGCATATAAATACATGGAGTAAAAACCAAGTAGCAAGTACATGCTTAGCATATTATGGGAGCCTGAGTCTGTGGCAGAATAACTGAGGGGTGGTTCAGGGTCACCTGATCCAGCCCAAAGTACGAGCTTTTTTTAAAAAGAGAGGCTGACAGTTAAACTTTAAAGTAGAGAGAGTGTCTGTCTCCTCAATTCAAAGGTTCCACAAAAGAGTGGTCTGACAACTGGGATAATATGACACTATGAGATCTTTGAGATATACATCTAAATCCTGGTCAGAAATTATTCCTATATTCCTTGAAGCAGTTGTCTATGGGTGCTGATGGTTGCTAAATGATATCTACCCTGGGGCCTATCACAGAGTTACATCTGTTGGGGAAGATCTAATTCTTTGAAGTTATGCTGCAGTCTGTTAAGACAGTTTCTAAACATGTTAGAAGATGATTTACTCAATATCTTTACCTTAAAAATGAAACAAACAACAATCTATAATAATAAGTTGTTGTTTATAGTGACCAACCCACATAAAATCTTCAAATCTAAAATTCCCCTTGGCTTTGTGCAGCCCCTGTCTTCTGCAGGTGTGTTAATTAATCTCAGAGAGACCAAGTGGAACATATCAATCATTATCATGCAGTCTAGCCTTGAAATACCATGTGGAGAAAGTTAATCTCCATGAGGAGATAAAACTCAGACAATGCCCTCCTTTCTTCACATATACTTCTCAGATTACAAACATGCAGTCAACTGAAATTTGGGGTTGCATTCAAATCTGTAGACAACATTTTCACCTGCATTAAAAATGTTATGGTTGTAGATGAAACCCTGACACGGTACAAAGGCTTAGTTTGGGATTGCATTTCTAATAGACCCTGAAGGTAAGAATCCTTCTAAGCATGGAATTTTAATAAAAATAAAAAAGTGAAGGTAAACTAAAAATATGGTACATTAAGCTTTGTCACCACAGAACAAAACTTTACGGTCTTAAGTTGTACTTGGTTTGTAAACTATGCATTCAAAACCAGTTTAAATTTAACACCAACACAAGAACATACTGATTTATGCTGATTTTAAAAACAGTGTAGTAGTAGTGTTAGTTGTTATGTGCGTTACCATACATCTGTTACGGCCCTAGCCTCTCTCTCTCTCTCTGTGCCTGTGTGGGCGTGTCCCACTACCTCCCCTGCCTGAGATGCCACCTTTCCCTCCTGTACAGCTGACTCCCATCAGCAATTAAGGGTATTTAAGCCCAGAGCAGGGTGAGCTCTGGGCCAGAGTGCCATTTGTGTGGGTACAGCTAGTGAGCTGTGTTTTCCTTTTGACTTTTTGCATTACTGACAAACACCTGAGTTTTGTTTGTTTCCTTTATGGTGATAACGGCTTGTCCGTCTCTTTTAGTTGAATAACTTCAATAAAACTGGTTTATTTAACTGTTTTGCCTCCCTGACTCCTTTTTCTGACCCGGTTACTTTTCCCCTTAACGCCTAGACCCCCCGTAACACATCTGAGAGTGAGCGACTGTGAAATTGGACGGTCTAGCCTTCAGAATGACGTCACGAGCTCTCAGTGGAGTGAAACTCTGCCATCTGCTCCTTGCTATCTAAATTATAACCGGATGCTGGCGTAAATTCTCGGGCATCTCACACTTCTGTTTAATCTGTTTGATGTTTATTCAGCTGTGTGAAAACCCCGGAGGAACCCTCCTGAGGGATAAAGTTTCATTTAATCTAATCTAAGCTAATAACTTTAATCTTAGCCAAACAATTTAGTCACGAACAAATAAAACGCTGAAAAAAGCCAAACAATAACATTCTAAAGTTATCTAAGTGACTTATCATGTTTAACCTGAGTAGCGAAAGACCGCGGGGGGGTTAAACGATTTTGCTGTTGTCGCCGGCTCAGATATTTGAAGTTTACACAGCTACATTCTCGTCTGAAGATATGTTAAAAGTTTATTTTGCGACCCAGGAAGAGTAATATTAAAACTAAGTCGCTGCCGCCATTGTTGGAAACTATGGTTTTTCGATTTTGTTGTGGGAAAATCGGGAGAAATTCGGAAGAATGGTGGCTCCAGGAGATTTTCGGGAGGGGCACTGAAATTCAGGATTCTCACGGAAAAATCGGGAGGGTTGGCATGTATGCCCATGAGTGTAGTTTTAATTTCAAAATTCTAAATGATCCATGTTATTATCGAGAAATAACATGGGTCAAAGCAATCCAATATACTATTGCTTAAATGAATTTATATTACAATTGTTATCGGATAAAAAAGGATATAAGAGATCTGATTCTGGCAACACCTACATGGTAGCTGTTAAAAAGAGCAAAATGCAGAACTATCATCACAGCACAACAGAAATGGAGACTCATGCTGAGCTCAGACGAAATCAGTACATGAGCTTTAGATTAGGCGCACTTGTCATCCACATCTTTCAATGAACTTGCAATATTTTCCAAAAATGTTGCCCACATCTTAACAGAGGTGGCTAAAAGTCCACTAATTCAATCTCCTGTAGTACAGCGACTGCTAAAACCCCTGAGGTCTGGCCACTACTGTGTACGTTTAATTTCTTTGAGCCGTAGGTGAGAGTGGGCACTTAGCAATGGCTAGTTGGGAAAACTGACTAGCTGAATTAAAAGCAAAACCTTTGCTAGTACCTTGTTTTTATATGGCATTACAAAGCTTCTGAGTAGGCACGAGGTTGAGCAGGTGGTCCATATGCTGTGAGGTTATTGCAGGGGCCTGGGTTTGAATCTGCCCTGGGGCCATTTACTGTATGTGTTTCTCCCCTGCTTTGCTGTGCTAACATGCTAGCATCATCAAATATGCAATAGTATGTAATTATTTGCTGCTGCCTTCAAGCTGAACTTCTTCTTTAAACTTAGTTTGAAACTGCAACATAAAAGTATGAATAATTACATTAGTATATGGTTATATTGCTTAAACTAGTATATGCCTGTAACTATTACCAGATTCTGATTAGTTTGGTTATTGAATGATAAAATTTAGTTGACACACAATTTAGTTTCCAGTTAAACTTTAGTTGTAATCAGCAAGTTACAGAACTAGTGCCTGATATTATTGGAACACTTTTGAAATGACAGTTGCTAAATAAATAACACCTAGAAAAACTTGGTGACATCCAGGTCTTGAGCGGTTGTTGGAAACTTGGGCAGTTATTGCCGGAAACAGAATCCTAGCTATGATTCTGAATGACAGTAAGACGATATTTAGTAGGTAAGACATCTTAAAACAAGCTTAAACACACTGGTTAGGTGCAAGTGTTTGGGTGTGTCAATAGCTCTTCTATCCTTGTCCTCAGTGGCTAAGACAATAAAAATGTTACATTAACACAAGTGATTTTTCAAAGGTCTTTGGCAAAAGGAGTATTTGTCCAAACGGCTTACAGACCTTCTCTCGCTGGTTATTATTATATTAAGTACATATATAGCAGCAGAAGCTGGTAAGGCTCACTTTTTTTCAAATGAAACCTCAAATGAAATTTCTCTTGATTTAATCCGAAGTCCTCTGCAACACCTGTTTTGCGTTCACTTCCATCTCTAGTGTCATTGCATATTGTAGGAATGTATCAAAAATAATTTAAAACTTTTAGCTAACTTTGAGTTTGACATTCTCTGAATGCCTGTGTCCTTCTTTCCAGCACCTAAGGTAATTTTGGAAACTGTTGTTCGGAGCAGCTAGCAGCTGTTGAGTCTCCTCCAAGAAACTTTGTGGCAAAAAAAGATATTTGACTCCCCTCAGGCCCACCGTCAGCAGCGCATTCAACAATAAAAGAGCCAAATAATTACTGTGCCGGAGGAAGTGATCTGTCTGCAGCCCCCAGTGGTGCTCCACACAGCTCTGACTGCCTGCAGGCCTGTGGTAGAAGGAGATATGAGGGACTGATAGAGGGAGGAAAAGTTGTGATGAAACTGCTGAAGAAAACAAGGTGGATGGAAGCAGAGAGCTATGAAGGTTAGAGTACAGCTGACAGAGGAATGGAAGAGCATATTCCATTTATTTTCAAATCGTTCTTAGTGTTTTGATTTTGAGGAGTGGTTAGTTATGATTTGTGGAATTTCTAGTATTTTTGTGAGTGAAAAAAACTGTCTGGAAAATGACTTTTGGGATGTGATATAAATACTTGTACAGGGAGTGCAGAATTATTAGGCAAATGAGTATTTTGTCCACATCATCCTCTTCATGCATGTTGTCTTACTCCAAGCTTTATAGGCTCGAAAGCCTACTACCAATTAAGCAGATTAGGTAATGTGCATCTCTGTAATGAGAAGGGGTGTGGTCTAATGACATCAACACCCTATATCAGGTGTGCATAATTATTAGGCAACGTCCTTTCCTTTGGCAAAATGGGTCAAAAGAAGGACTTGACAGGCTCAGAAAAGTCAAAAATAGTGAGATATCTTGCAGAGGGATGCAGCAGTCTCAAAATTGCAAAGCTTCTGAAGCGTGATCATCGAACAATCAAGCGTTTCATTCAAAATAGTCAACAAATCAAATCAAATCAAATCACTTTTGTTGTCACATCACATGTGCAGGCACACTGGCACAGCACATGCGAGTGAAATTCTTGTGTGCGAGCCCCACAAGCAACAGAGATGTGCAAACACAACAACACAAACGAGCAAAATACAAGAATGGCCAACCTGAAACTAATAAATATATGTACAATATATAATAGTGTATGCATTTCTGGATGTGTATACTAAATATTTTCCTACGTGTGTGTGTGTGTGTGTGTGTGTGTGTGTGTGTGTGTGTGTGTGTGTATACACATTTTTACAAATTAAATAGTAAAAAAAATAAATAAATAAATTAATAATAATAATAATAATAATAATAATAATAATAATAATAATAATAATAATAATAATAATAAAATATATAAAATATACAGAGTTGAATATGTGCAAAACAAGTGGCATTTATATACAGTGTGGAGTGCATAATGTTGAAGTTCCAGTAGTGAAGCTGAGGTGTCTATGACGTGTTCAGCAGTCTGATGGCCTGATGGAAAAAGCTGTCTCTCAGTCTGCTGGTACGGGACCGGATGCTGCAGAACCTCCTTCCTGATGGAAGCAGTCTGAACAGTTTATGGCTGGGGTGACTGGAGTCCTTGATGATCCTCCCCGCTTTCCTCAGGCAGCGCTTCCTGTAGATGTCTTGGAGGGAGGGAAGCTCACCTCCAATTATCCGTTCAGAGCACCGCACTACTCGCTGGAGAGCTTTGCAGTTGTAGGCGGTGCTGTTGCCATACCAGGTGGTGATGCATCCAGTGAGGATGCTCTCAATGGCACGGTGATAGAAGGTCCTGAGGATGCGGGGGCTCATGCCGAATCTTTTCAGTCTCCTGAGAAAGAAGAGGCGCTGCTGCGCCTTCTTCACTGTTTTGTTTGTGTGTACTGACCACGTAAGATCCTCAGCCAGATGTACGCCAAGGAACCGGAAGCTGCTCACTCTCTCCACAGCAGCGCCGTTGATCAACAGGGTCGCAAGAAGCGTGTGGAAAAACCAAGGCGCAAAATAACTGCCCATGAACTGAGAAAAGTCAAGCGTGCAGCTGCCAAGATGCCACTTGCCACCAGTTTGGCCATATTTCAGAGCTGCAACATCACTGGAGTGCCCAAAAGCACAAGGTGTGCAATACTCAGAGACATGGCCAAGGTAAGAAAGGTTGAAAGACGACCACCACTGAACAAGACACACAAGCTGAAACGTCAAGACTGGGCCAAGAAATATCTATGACATGAGAGTGAGTCTTGATGGGCCAGATGGATGGGCCCGTGGCTGGATTGGTAAAGGGCAGAGAGCTCCAGTCCGACTCAGACAACAGCAAGGTGGTGGTGGAGTACTGGTTTGGGCTGGTATCATCAAAGATGAGCTTGTGGGGCCTTTTCGGGTTGAGGATGGAGTCAAGCTCAACTCCCAGTCCTACTGCCAGTTTCTGGAAGACACCTTCTTCAAGCAGTGGTACAGGAAGAAGTCTGCATCCTTCAAGAAAAACATGATTTTCATGCAGGACAATGCTCCATCACACGCGTCCAAGTACTCCACAGCGTGGCTGGCAAGAAAGGGTATAAAAGAAGAAAAACTAATGACATGGCCTCCTTGTTTACCTGATCTGAACCCCATTGAGAACCTGTGGTCCATCATCAAATGTGAGATTTACAAGGAGGGAAAACAGTACACCTCTCTGAACAGTGTCTGGGAGGCTGTGGTTGCTGCTGCACGCAATGTTGATGGTGAACAGATCAAAACACTGACAGAATCCATGGATGGCAGGCTTTTGAGTGTCCTTGCAAAGAAAGGTGGCTATATTGGTCGCTGATTTGTTTTTGTTTTGTTTTTGAATGTCAGAAATGTATATTTGTGAATGTGGAGATGTTATATTGGTTTCACTGGTAAAAATAAATAATTGAAATGGGTATATATTTGTTTTTTGTTAAGTTGCCTAATAATTATGCACAGTAATAGTCACCTGCACACACAGATATCCCCCTAAAATAGCTAAAACTAAAAACAAACTAAAAACTACTTCCAAAAACATTCAGCTTTGATATTAATGAGTTTTTTGGGTTCATTGAGAACATGGTTGTTGTTCAATAATAAAATTATTCCTCAAAAATACAACTTGCCTAATAATTCTGCACTCCCTGTATGTGATGTAAATCCTGCCTTCCCTTCCTCTTGTGATACATTGTAAAAAAAAAAAAACATTGGAAGAATCCTCTCCAAAGCATCACACCTTTGTGCTAGCTTCACTCATACTATGAGTAAAGACGGTATAAATCTAATTGATTTCAATGTGTGACATGGGCCAAAATCAATATATTCAAGTGCATTTGCATTCAAATAATTTAATCGTTCCTTAGTTTTGGCGGCTTGATTTTGTTTCTTATAGTTGTCAAAGCTGATTTACCTTATTTTTCATATACTTTTCATATGCTTTTACATTGGTAGATGTGCATACTGAAGATAGCAAAAGTTGCAAAAAAATAGCTCAGAGTATATCCAAGTAATCCCTGTGAGCTCAGGCTCAGGTTTTTACTACTCTAGGCTCTATATGGTATCATAGAGGTGGATATGGTCCTCTCAGGCATTTCTGATAACAAGTGAGACCACAAGCTTTTTTTATTTATTTGCTTTGTTTGTTGTTAGGTAGTTTGTTTTGTTTTTTTTCAACATTTAACAAACTAATCAAGCACAGATTTGCCTACCTGCAGCTTTGTCTGCATCCTTAAAATTCTAATGATTTTGACACAGTGGCGGAGATTACTGGATACCTCAGAGGTGACATTCACCAGTTTTCCTGTACCTTTAATGTACCCATACATAAGGGCAGACGTGAAGGTTAACATTCAGTTATTAAAAACAGAGCTCCAGGGAAAATACAAATTAATATGAGATGGGGATACATAACAGGCATAGATTATATATATGTGTTGGGAGTCTGTCCCCTTAGGTTCTCTTTTGCTCCTGCCAGTAACATTTTAAGTTGTAGCTTTTTCCCGTGTATGGTTTATATGTTTGCCCATGTGCAACTAGGAGAACTTTTGCTTTTGACTTAAAGAGACGAATGAATAATGGTGTCGCTTGTTACTATCAGTTCAATGATGCATCCACAGAGAACCTCACAGGCTATACAGGGAGTGCAGAATTATTAGGCAAGTTGTATTTTTGAGGAATAATTTTATTATTGAACAACAACCATGTTCTCAATGAACCCAAAAAACTCATTAATATCAAAGCTGAATGTTTTTGGAAGTAGTTTTTAGTTTGTTTTTAGTTTTAGCTATTTTAGGGGGATATCTGTGTGTGCAGGTGACTATTACTGTGCATAATTATTAGGCAACTTAACAAAAAACAAATATATACCCATTTCAATTATTTATTTTTACCAGTGAAACCAATACAACATCTCCACATTCACAAATATACATTTCTGACATTCAAAAACAAAACAAAAACAAATCAGCGACCAATATAGCCACCTTTCTTTGCAAGGACACTCAAAAGCCTGCCATCCATGGATTCTGTCAGTGTTTTGATCTGTTCACCATCAACATTGCGTGCAGCAGCAACCACAGCCTCCCAGACACTGTTCAGAGAGGTGTACTGTTTTCCCTCCTTGTAAAGCTCACATTTGATGATGGACCACAGGTTCTCAATGGGGTTCAGATCAGGTGAACAAGGAGGCCATGTCATTAGTTTTTCTTCTTTTATACCCTTTCTTGCCAGCCACGCTGTGGAGTACTTGGACGCGTGTGATGGAGCATTGTCCTGCATGAAAATCATGTTTTTCTTGAAGGATGCAGACTTCTTCCTGTACCACTGCTTGAAGAAGGTGTCTTCCAGAAACTGGCAGTAGGACTGGGAGTTGAGCTTAACTCCATCCTCAACCCGAAAAGGCCCCACAAGCTCATCTTTGATGATACCAGCCCAAACCAGTACTCCACCACCACCTTGCTGTTGTCTGAGTCGGACTGGAGCTCTCTGCCCTTTACCAATCCAGCCACGGGCCCATCCATCTGGCCCATCAAGACTCACTCTCATGTCATCAGTCCATAAAACCAGTCTTGAGATATTTCTTGGCCCAGTCTTGACGTTTCAGCTTGTGTGTCTTGTTCAGTGGTTGTCGTCTTTCAGCCTTTCTTGCCTTGGCCATGTCTCTGAGTATTGCACACCTTGTGCTTTTGGGCACTCCAGTGATGTTGCAGCTCTGAAATATGGCCAAACTGGTGGCAAGTGGCATCTTGACAGCTGCACGCTTGACTTTTCTCAGTTCATGGGCAGTTATTTTGCGCCTTGGTTTTTCCACACGCTTCTTGCGACCCTGTTGACTATTTTGAATGAAACGCTTGATTGTTCGATGATCACGCTTCAGAAGCTTTGCAATTTTGAGACTGCTGCATCCCTCTGCAAGATATCTCACTATTTTTGACTTTTCTGAGCCTGTCAAGTCCTTCTTTTGACCCATTTTGCCAAAGGAAAGGACGTTGCCTAATAATTATGCACACCTGATATAGGGTGTTGATGTCATTAGACCACACCCCTTCTCATTACAGAGATGCACATCACCTAATATGCTTAATTGGTAGTAGGCTTTCAAGCCTATACAGCTTGGAGTAAGACAACATGCATGAAGAGGATGATGTGGAAAAATACTCATTTGCCTAATAATTCTGCACTCCCTGTACAGACAACTGATTTATTTGGTTTCAATTCTGATGTGTGTTTTTCTCCTGTACCAGAGCTGATGTGGAGGTTATGAGTTCAGAAGAACACTGCAGTGATTACTCGCACCCTGAACTCTTGTGTAAATGTTATGGATATATCGCCACTGTTTGTACCCAGCATGACTAATATGGCAAGTATAATGCATATCAGTTGGTGACTCGCAGATTTTTAGAGTCTTAACCTACTGCATTTCTTCAGGACATTGATGTATCTCTTATTAGTTATGAGCTATTTTATTTCAGAAAGCGGTTTCCATCATTTACTCTTTACTCGTTGGATGCTGTTTCCTTATCTGAAAATCTTATGTTTGCTCATTTCTGATAGTTAGAAGCTCTGTTGCGTCATATTCTTTGTACTATTTGGTTGCCATTCTTATCACTGTGCTTGCGTTGTAAATACACACAGCACCTTTTTTACATCAAAACCAAGCTTGCTCCGGTGCAACGCGTCATTAAATCTGGCCCTTAAGTGGTTGTGTGACCAGTGTGGGTCGAATCAATAAAAATGGTGGTGCTAGGTAATCTTGAAACTGTGAAATGCCACATGTCATGTGGACGTGTCTTTTTTGTGGGACAGTGGTGACAGAGTTCAGCAGGAAGCTTGCCACTGTAACAGGAATTGTCTGTGTTCCCACTACATTTGCCCAGGTTCCCACAGGCAGGCACCTGCTGGTGGAGGATCATGTAAAACAGTAAAAAGGCATAGGAGTGATTGTATATGGTGCAGACAAGGAAGACAGATCATAGGGCACTTTTCTACTCTTCCTTTGCACTCAAAACACTTTATACTAACTAATACTTTATACTTACTAGCTAACATTCAGACAAATTCACACTCCGATGGATACATCGGAGAACAATTTGGGGTTAGTTAATAACCCCAGTTTAACACAAATTAATATTAAATTATAAAAATCTGAATTATATTGCATCAAATTGAGATTTTTTTTTCCAGAAATTAGTGTTGTAAAGTTGAGTCAGACCTCAATATGAAGGCATGCAATACAAACAGTATATAATAGCTATGCAGAGAGACTGGATGGGAAAGGATGTGCAGCAAATCTGAGTGAAAGGATAGATGTGGAAATATACTGAGTGAAGAAAGTGTCCTGAGAAGGTGGAAGGAATATTTTGAGAAGCTAATGAATGAAGAAAAAGAGAGCGAGCGGGACAGATGGAGAACAGTTACTGAATCAGAAAGTGCAGAGGCACCTATGGAAAGACTGAAGAATAGAAAGGTGATTGGTCCAGATGACATTCTTGTGGAGGCTAGTGGATATTTTAACCAACGGAGTAAATGTGTGCTGGTGCTGACCTGTAACAATTACAAAGGGTTAAAGGTGATAAGCCATACCATGAAGCTATGGGAAAGAGTTGTTGACATTAGATAGAGAAGAGAGATGAGAAGCGCTGACCATGATTTCATGATGAGAAAGAGCACTACATATGTGATGTTTGCTTTGAGCATGTTGATGGAGAAGCATAGTGAAGGTCAGAGGGCATTGCACTGTGTCTTTGTGGATCTAGAGCAAGCCTTATATGATAGGGTACCAGGGAAGGAACTGAAGTACTGCATGAGACACTGGCCAAGAGTGGTGTTAAGTAGCGTACGTGAGGCTGGTGCAGGACATGTATGAGGACAGGTGAAGTGTGCGGTAGGCAGGCGTTCCTCCGAAGGGTGGCTACCAGCTATTCTTCTCCAAAGCTAACTTAACCTTACTATACAAATGTTTTACTAAAATAATATTAGTAGATGGGAGACAAAATTTATTTTAGTCTAATTTTTAAATGTAATGAATATTCTCATCTTAAATCAGGTATTTAGAACATGAGCAGAGAAAGATCTCTGTTGTCTACACTGTAGCCCACATAGCAAAATTGGAATGGCCCGGATGTGGCCCACAAAATGTGCTTACACATGGCCCACATACCGCAAAGAATGACGGCCCTTTGATGGCCCAGACCTGGTTTGCCAGATGTGGCCCACACATGGGCCAGCACAAGGCCAGTTGCAGACACAGCCTGGAGGAGCCAGGGATCAAACCACTAACCTTCTGATGAATAGGTGACCTGCTCTACCTCCTGAGCTACAGCCACTCAGTGGTAAGCCATCACCGGGTTTTGGATAAAGTGTACACTCACAAACCTGTCAAACCTGCATTTGAAACGTTGGCCACCATAACAATATAGTATTGTAACACGCCGTTTGGGTCTTCTAACTAAAATAGGAAAACAGGAACATAAATAGTTCCATGACTGCCAGACCTGGCCCACATCTGGCTGACATACACCCGGCCATGACACCAGTCAGTCACAAGTTCCAGCTTGATGCCAGATCCGGGCCAGACCTGTTTTCTATGGGCCTGGGCCACATACACCAAACCATAATCGAGCCAGTTATGGCATGCCATCACATAGCACTAGAATTACTGAGCCTTTTTTCCCCTGGTGCAAGTCCCTACTACTAGATTTACTAACCCTGCGCAAATTTGCGTAAATTCCCCTGAACCTAACACCTCCTAGCTCCCCGCTGAGAGGCCTTCAGCTCCATTGTTCTCCTGCTTTTGTTGTGCAAACACACCCTCCCCCAACCCCCAACCAGGAGGGATTCAGGAGACAGGAGAGAAGGTCTTTCCTTCCAATCGTTGTCAGACTCAACAACAAAGTACCTGCAGCCTACCATGATAGTTTAAATGTCTTACACTGTCCACTTTTCTGCAATGGCAATGCAGATTTTCCACTTGTGGGACTAATACAGTGGGGCAAAAAAGTATTTAGTCAGCCACCGATTGTGCAAGTTCCCCCACCTAAAATGATGACAGAGGTCAGTAATTTGCACCAGAGGTACACTTCAACTGTGAGAGACAGAATGTGAAAAAAAATCCATGAATCCACATGGTAGGATTTGTAAAGAATTTATTCGTAAATTAGGGTGGAAAATAAGTATTTGGTCACCTCAAACAAGGAAAATCTCTGGCTCTCACAGACCTGTAACGTCTTCTGCAAGAAGCTTTTCTGTCCCCCACTCGTTACCTGTATGAATGGCACCTGTTTGAACTCATCATCTGTATAAAAGACACCTGTCCACAGCCTCAAACAGTCAGACTCCAAACTCCGCCATGGCCAAGACCAAAGAGCTTTCGAAGGACACCAGGAAAAGTATTGTAGACCTGCACCAGACTGGGAAGAGTGAATCTACAATAGGCAAGCAGCTTGGTGTGAAAAAATCAACTGTGGGAGCAATCATCAGAAAATGGAAGACATACAAGACCACTGATAATCTCCCTGGATCTGGGGCTCCACGCAAGATCTCATCCCGTGGGGTCAAAATGATCATGAGAACGGTGAGCAAAGATCCCAGAACCACACGGGGGGACCTGGTGAATGACCTGCAGAGAGCTGGGACCAAAGTAACAAAGGTCACCATCAGTAACACACTACAACGGCAGGGAATCAAATCCCGCAGTGCCAGACGTGTTCCGCTGCTGAAGCCAGTGCATGTCCAGGCCCGTCTGAAGTTTGCCAGAGAGCACATGGATGATACAGCAGAGGATTGGGAGAATGTCATGTGGTCAGATGAAACCAAAGTAGAACTTTTTGGTATAAACTCAACTCGTCGTGTTTGGAGGAAGACGAATACTGAGTTGCATCCCAAGAACACCATACCTACTGTGAAGCATGGGGGTGGAAACATCATGCTATGGGGCTGTTTTTCTGCCAAGGGGACAGGACGACTGATCCGTGTTAAGGACAGAATGAATGGGGCCATGTATCGTGAGATTTTGAGCCAAAACCTCCTTCCATCAGTGAGAACTTTGAAGATGAAACGAGGCTGGGTCTTCCAACATGACAATGATCCAAAACACACCGCCCGGGCAACAAAGGAGTGGCTCCGTAAGAAGCATTTGAAAGTCCTGGAGTGGCCTAGCCAGTCTCCAGACCTCAACCCCATAGAAAATCTGTGGCGGGAGTTGAAAGTCCATGCTGCTCGGCGACAGCCCCAAAACATCACTGCTCTCGAGAAGATCTGCATGGAGGAATGGGCCAAAATACCAGCTACTGTGTGTGCAAACCTGGTAAAGACCTATAGTAAACGTTTGACCTCTGTTATTGCCAACAAAGGTTATGTTACAAAGTATTGAGTTGTATTTTTGTTATTGACCAAATACTTATTTTCCACCCTGATTTACGAATAAATTCTTTACAAATCCTACCATGTGGATTCATGGATTTTTTTTTTTCACATTCTGTCTCTCACAGTTGAAGTGTACCTCTGGTGCAAATTACTGACCTCTGTCATCATTTTAGGTGGGGGAACTTGCACAATCGGTGGCTGACTAAATACTTTTTTGCCCCACTGTAAATGCAGATTTGCTGTGTGTGTGTGTGTGTGTGTGTGTGTGCGTGTGTGTGTGTGTGTGTGTGCGCGCAACATTGGCATTTGTTTACTCAGATCCAAGGCAGGCCAAACCTCTGTGTAACAGCCTTCAGAAATTCAAGACACACATTCACAATATATGGGTACACCAGTCTGTATTATTTCAAAGTGTTTCAAACTTTACAGCATTTGCAGACCCAGTGTCCATCATCCCTGCATTTGGCACAGGTGAATTTGTGACATGTTGCACAGGTAAACAGGCCACTTCTAAGCACTGAAGTGGAGAATACCTCTCGCTTTGCAGTTTCTTTTGCAAGTTGAAGAAGTTCCAGCTGGACTTTATTCACCGTGCCCAGTAATGTTGTTTTGCACTGCAGCAGTCTGTGCAACAGTGACAGTGAAGTAAAGAAATTGTCCGTTGTGACGTTTCTCCCATCATCCAAAAACGGCTCCCTCAGTTTCATGACCACGTTCTCTGCCAGCCTCTCTCCCTTCTGACGACTGGGGTCTTTTCCTAAGGAGATGCACTGCAGACGTATTTGGTGTCCAAGTCCGTGGCCATCCAGAACTTGATTCCAAATCTCTCTGGCTTGGTTGCGATATACTGTGTGAATGGACAACGAACCTTGGTAGGGAACAGCTGTTCATCTATGGTCATGTGTTCTCCTAGAGTGAAACCCTTAGCACAGTTCTCATTGAAGCTTGTCCAGATGTCGGAGATTGCCGCAAATTTGTCTGTTTTCACCCGTTCTGCCCGCGTGTCCTTGTCATCAAATCAAATGTGTTGCATTATTGAAATGAACCTATCTCGGGACATTGTCTCTTTGATTACTGGCACCAGAAATCCTTCTGATCAGCAATCCACAATGGCACCAACAGGACACATGATTTCTCTTACAAACAGGATTGAAATGAATGCCATCAGTTCATGAACTGACATATTCCAGTCCTGCTCTGTTCTGCAGGCTTGATGGACCGTACATTCCCTGATGGTCTGCAGCATTCCCAGGTCTAACAGGCAAAGGAAGCTTAGGAGCACACTTGTAATCTTATGCTGTCGCAAGATAAACAAATAGAAAATGGTAAATTTACATGAACCTCACTCTAAATGGGTTTATATAAATATCATATCTACTATGGCAGTGACAAACCTTAGCAGACTCTGTGGGTCCAGCTTGCACAGTGAAGCACGAACGATTTGCTGCTGCACTGGGCTTTCCAATGTCCTCTTCAACCCACACAGTGCCGTCTTTTGCCGTGTGGCTCTGGCTGGGCTTCCCAGTACCACAGTGCCTCTTCATCTTCCGTGGAGGCATGTTGGGTTCTTGTTCCGTCTCCTTTACAGATTCTTCTGAGGAAGTATCAGTGGCCTGCTGGACAAATGAAACCTCTCCTCCATCAGTATCTGCTTCGTCCATTTCCTGAAGCAAGGCCAAAGCCTGTTGTGTGGAGAGGTTCTTCCTGCGTGGCAGTGACACGGAGGCCATCCTGATGTGCGTTCTCAGAAATGCGAACAAGAAATCGTTCTCCTGCCTGGGTCGGTCTGCTTTTATGCACAGCACTGTGCTGTAGTCAAGCAATGCCACTTTCCTCACATACACAGTGACAATGGAACAATGGAAGATCTGTGCTGAGAGTCAAGGAAGGTGTGAATGTGCATCTTTCATATTTGCAGGTCAGTCAATGTGTGGGATATTTTGTATAGATATGGCAGGCATTTCTGAAAGTTGTAACACAGAGGTTTGGCCTGGCTTGGATCTGAGCAACTCTGAGTGAGCAAATGCAAATGTGCCAGGCCTCAAGGATATTGGGTGGTTTGCACAACAAAAGCTGGAGGAGAAACGAGCTGACGACCTGTGAAACTCTCAGCAGGGGTGATTAACACCTCGGGACTTGCACCAGAAAATAAAAAAACCCAGTAATTCTAGGGGGTGTTGGGTTGAGGGAAGTTACGCATATTTGCGCAGGTTTAGTAAATCTAGTGATAGACAGTGCCATCTACGCCAAGCTTGGCCCATATCTGGATCATGCCAGAAGTCAGCCAGCAGTGCCGGCTTGATACCAGATCGTGGCCAGACCTGCTTGCTATGTGGAAGAGGGTAATTTTGCAGTGAAAAAGTTAAAGCAGATTCAGCAGGTTGAGGAACCGTAAAATCAGTTGTAATGGCTCAGTGTGGGGAAAAGAATCAGAGGTCACAATAATTTCTATCAAGAGCTACTGTAGATTTTCTAAATGTCCAAGGTTGAGCTCAGCTTATCTAAGCTACTGCTGCTGAGGTGTACTGCTCTTTAAGGATTTACACAACTGAATGTAATCAGCATCAACTAAAATTCACATGAATCTCTGCTACACTTGCTGTAACCTAACTTTGACCTTTAAACCAGTCACTGTGCACCAGTCACACACTGTTCTTTACTTTAAATCCATCACAGTACAGCAAACTAACCTGTTTATCCTGCACTAACCTGCAGAGGATTTTCATGCGGCCTTTAAATAGCATGTTTCCCCATTGAAAAAAAACATAACATCACATGTACAGACCCAATATCTGATTTAAAAACAAGAAGATTACATTTGAGCTTCAAATTTTCATTTCATCAAACCCTACAGAGCATCCTTAACTTTAAATCTAACCTTTGTCCTTCTTTCTTATCTTTCTCCATCTCTGAGTGAAGTTCGCTTTTTTCTCCCTGTCAAATACAGCAGCTGCACCTTTAGCTGCAACATACTGTGAGACAAACTGCACACAAAGATGGAAACAAAACAAAAGAAACGTCCCACTATGAGTTTTTGCATGTAGGGAGTAAAAGTAAAAACTGGCCAGAACAAAAACGAGTCAAGTAAAGTACAGATACCTGAAAGTTCTACTTAAATACGGTAACAAAGTGTTTGTACTTCCTTACTTCCCACCTCTGATGGTAGGGCTGACAGACGATTTTGAAATGGGGTGGGAGTACAATCAAGAATCAGCTCTGACCCCCTTTCTTGTTTGCAGGTTTACAAGAAGAAGAGGTCAGGAAGGAGTCTGTGTACTAAGATGTTTGACACTGTGATCTGTAGTGAAAGTAGAGACAGAATACATGTGTGTGAATGAGAGGGAGACAGGGCGAATAGATAAGATCCAAAAAGTAGTTTTAGTGAAGATGGACAAGAGAGACAGTGCAAAAGAGAGGTAAAGAAAAGAGTGTAGTGTAGTGGTGTAGTGGGTGGAGGCGAGTGTCAAGGGTGACATAGAAGGATAGCAGCAAAGTAAAAGGGATGATTTACAAGATAGTAGTGAGACCCAGAGACACAGCGACAGAAAACGATGGGAGTGATGAAGGTGGAAAGGCTTAGAAATGTATATATCAGAGGGACAGCTTAGAAAAGCAAGCCTGAGATGGTTTTGTCATGTTCAGAGGAAGGATAGTGGATATATTGGACAAAGGATGTTAAATATGGTATCTGCCAGGCCGGAGGAAAAGAGGAATCCCACGGAGAAGAATCCTTGTGGGACAGAAGAGGATGCTACGAAAGAAGACGTTCCTGTGCAGGCACACTGGAATTGAAATCAAATAATCAATTTAGTATTTATTTATTTATTGTCATTGTCAAGAACAATGAAATTGCGTTTGGGGCTTCCATACAACCCAAAAAAAAAGAAGAAAATAATAAATATCCCTTAATTATGGGATGTGTATAAAAACAGCTGGAATCACTTAACAGTTAAGGCTAAATTTTTGTTAAACCTTTTCTATCAAAGCTGAAACTATACACTTCAATCACATGTTGATTGTTTGAGAAGCCCAGACCTCCCTCACCCCAGCCACCTCCTCCAGCCTGTCCCGGGGCCTCCTCCCAGTGAGACATGCCCGGAACACCTCACCCAGGAGGCATCCTTGTCAGATGCCCGAACCACCTTAACTGGTTTCTTTCGATGTGGAGGAGCAGTGACTCTACTCTGAGCCCCTCCCGGATGGCTTAACTTCTCACCCTATTTCTAAGGGAGAGGCCAGACACCCGTCGGAGGAAGCCCATTTCCGCCATTTGTATCCGCGATCTTGTTCTTTCAGTCACTACCCACAGCTCGTGACCATAGGTGAGGATAGGGACGTAGATCAACCGGTAAATTGAGAGCTTCGCTTTTACGCTCAGCTCTCTCTTCATCACAACAAACTGGTGCAGCATCCGCATCACTGCAGCCGCTGCACCAATCGGTTGATTTCCTGTCACTCATGAACAAGATCCTGGGATACTTAAACTCTTCCACTTGGGACAGAACTAGTCCCTGACCCGGAGTGGGCACTCCACCCTTTTCCGGCTGAGGGCCATGGCCTCAGATTTGGAGATGGTGATTCTCATTCCCATCGCTTCACACTTGCCTGCAAACCGTTCCAAGGCAAGCTGGCGGCCATCACCCAATGAAGCCAACGGAACCACATCATCTTCGAAAAGCATGAGATCCTGAGACCACCCAAGTGAAAGCCTTCTGCCACTTGGCTGCACCTAGAAATTCTGTCCATAAAAATCACAACAGAATCGGTGACATAAGGCAGGCCTGGTTAGAGCCCATCACCCACCAGGAACGAGTCCGACTTATTGCCGGCTATGCGAACCAAGCTCTTGCAACGGTTGTATATGGACTGAATGGCCCGTAGCAATGGGCAAGACACCCCATACTTCCGATGCAGAATATTGTGTGTGTTATTTTGTGCAAAAATTGTGCAAAAACATGTGACTCCAGTGTTTACTCAAGCTTCTACTCAACTGGGAACGCTTACAGCAGCAGCATCATGCCTGTGCTGAGCAGCAAGCAATTTACTATTTACAACTGACAAAAAAATGATCACAAATGTGCTGTTTTTATATCTCTGTCATCTCATATTTGAGCTTCTCTTCCTTCTATGCAGTCATCTGAAGTAAAAAGTTGCTCCACTACTTGTTCATTTCAACAAATCACCTCTTTATATTTCATCATGAATGGATGGAAACATTCAGTACCTTAGAGTTCATCTGCAAACTACCATGCCTTTTACTAAAATTTATAAACAGTGTGAATGATGGATGTAACTTCTATGTCTAAAAAGTGAAGCCAAATCACTTTACAGTCTGCATTGTTTCTTACAGTCTGCAAGGGGTGACTCCTCTTGATGCAGAAAGGTTTTCCAGTCATATAGAAATGTAGGAGAAAGGTAATTGTTTTTCTGATGACTTAGTTAGTTTCGAGGTATACTGAACAAAAAATGAATTTAATTTTATAAATGATGGTAACTGTTAGAGTCAGAATGAAGATGAAGCAGGGTACGCTCGCTAGCTGACAAATTGTCAAATGCAAATCATTAAGTCAATAAGCGAGCAGTGTCTTCAGTTTCTCAGTCGGATCCACCCCTCACTCATCACAACCAGATTCAACGCATCAAGATGGGGATGGGAAAAAATGCTTTACTCAAGGCTTCACTAACCATTGATTGATGTCATGGTGGCAGTATCCATCTTTATTGTTGTCCAGGGCTGGGACACTTCTTCCCACCAACTCATCTTCCTTCTGTGCATTTAAAACTAGCTTAATCACTGGCTCACTACCTTTACAGCTTCTCAAGTGGCAAAAAGCTTACATAAGGTTCTTCACCAGTGTGCTCCTCAGTGTGCCACCTAGTGTCCAGTCAGTGTCATCTAAGAAATTCATCCCTAAAACACTGATCTTCTGCCTATATGCTCTTTTTGAAAAAATGACGCAGAACACTAAATTTGTAGTAATCGTTATATGACTTTACAAGATTGTCCTCATTGAAGTCACAAAACTGACTAGTTCATGTCAAAGCACTTTTGGATGATAGTTAAGAAAAAATATTCTACTGCCAGAAGTGACACCTAAGGAGCACAGCACTGGAATGTGAATGGGCCAGATTTGAAGAGCTTATTCCAACCTAAGCCTCTCTCTGAAGGATAAACATGGCACATAAAAATGAAACATTTAGTAGCTAAAGAGAATAAAAACATAATCTTCCATGTAGTGTGGCGCTAGTGCTTGACTGTGAATGACCATGGTGCTAAAGAGCTACAGTGGAGCTGGCTGCAATTCAAAATAAAAGCCCACACACAGCAAGGACAGTTGATGGACATGCTATGTCGACAAGACTTTTCACTGAGGACATAAGCTATTTCACATTTTCACACAGAATTTTCTAGAACAAACCAAAAAAAAAGCTTTTATTTATTAATTTTGCATACCTGCAGAATTTCATTGAGCTTAAAGCTAACAAACGACTAAGTGAGTGAGTGTGTGGGAATGATGAGAATGTAGGGGTTACCAGTGTTTTGAGTGGAAGCAATCATTTCAATGTCATTTTTCAAATGTGGTTTGTAAATGTTGGAAGAACCACTGATTTTAAACAACTAATCCATTACAAGTAAAGTTATGTAGGACGGCGATTTTACATGTTAGCGACCTCTTAGGATTGACCGAGTTGATATTATGTCATAATAAAATGTCACAGAGATTTTAATGAGACCAAAATCATTTTTCTGAACATATTCGGGATGTATGATGTCAGAAAATGTCCCTTGTTAATGCTTCACCATGGAATGGGTTCTTATTACTTACACTTGAATGCAATATCATGGAAACTGAATTTTACCACTGCTTGTAGTTTGGACTATTATATACATTCATAGAGTAAGTATTTTTTCCATTTCTATCTTTGTTTCTTGCTTAAATCACAGCTTTCAGAAAATGATTGTAAACTTTACAGCTGGTTTACTACCACAGCGTGGGTAAATTCAGCTATATTATATAAAATTAAAAAATGTAGTTTGATTATGAAAACCTTAAACTCACAATACTGCATGTTGATCAAGTTTAAAATGTATTAAGAAAGAATGATACAGCTCCTTGTTTACCACTTAGACACCAAAACTTTGCACTTGCCTCTAAGAGTTCAGACTGTTGTTCTCTAATAGCATTATTTCCAGCCAGCCTTTTACTATTCTCTGTTTTGAGGCAGTGAAAGAGAAAGCAGTAACTACTATAAAAATGTTCTTATTTAAATATTGAAATAAAAATGTCTAAGGAAAGGGTTTTGTTTAAAAAGATTGATGCTGTGTTTCAGCAAGAAGAAGAAAAGAGTTTCGCGCTGTAATTATGTGGGATCTCTGTAATGCCCTCTTGATTGGTGTGATCTCAGAGGTGACGTTCAACTAGTCACAAAGGAGGGAAGTGTCAGGATGAGCTGTGAAGCGCCTCATTATGCTGAGAGCCATCATCTAGCTTTCTAGCAAGCAGCCGAAGATTCTCTGTGAACTCATACAGCTCAAGTGTCTTCTTATTGGAGCTCACATCAGTGTCAGTAACAGCATTTATCTCACAATAGATTTGTGGGAAAAATTATCCACCTGTCACAAAGCTATGTGCTTTGTGGCAGCTCTATTTGTCTTCCTTAGTGTCTTCTAAGGGCTCGTGCATCTGTCAGAGATCTTGCCAAAGGGCAGCAGAACTTCTCTCTGTGTGCAGCGTGTTTAATATCCCCGTTGTCCTAGACGTGGCGCCTTCACCTGACTATGTGACAGCTGGGGGGCTTTGCAGGATAGAGCTGGGGTTCTGAACTGGCTGAGAGCCTGACTTAATCAACATTAAGTCAAAAGCAAAGCCTTAGAGTTCTTCATACACGTTGCCTGACTCACTGAGAGCAGCAGCTTGCCAGAGTCTGTTTATTGGCTGTAGTGCTGCTGTACAGTAATGCCCTTACAGCTTTAATATGTTCTGCCAGCCCTACTGTGTTCAGCTTGATTTTCCGTCTCAGTGGGGAAAGCTTCTTTAACCCTAAGACATGAACTCCCACTGAGCTTGAGTCAATGGATCCTCTATTTACACCCTTGTTGTCTTAGATCCACTTATTGTGTTTTCAGTGACACCCCCTGCAGCTGTCAATGAATTTTTAATAGCAAAGTCAGAAGTGTGCCGTACCATACACAAATGTGGGTTGGTTCTTAAAACTGATTTTAATTGTCGATCAAATTCCATCCCACTGGTTACTGCTCTAACCACCTCACCTCATATTTGTGGGTAGTTTAACTCGGGATTCACCTACTCCACGCCACTGATGCTGTTCTCTGTACGAGTTCATACTACAAATGTATTGGCATTCCACCTTTCTGTTCTCTATACCACTGCCACAGCTCTCTCCCTGTGTGGATACCCCTTTAGTCAGTAATAAATATTAACATGCAAACATACGTCTATACTCCACAATATAAAGTCGAATATGTGCTCTGTACATCAAACCAGCTATGGACTGCACCCATAGTGTCACAGCCTTGCTAATGCAGTATAGAGGTAAATGAAACACCGTGAGTGAACAACCTCCACCACAGTTTATTTTCCCTGGGTGTCATTTGTTTGCTCTTGCCAGTTATTTCCCCAGCCATCAGATTCATGACTTATAATTAGTTCCAATTTTCATTTTACAGCCAGCAGCGGAATTCCTTTCTTTTTTAAGATTGAATATCCAAGAACCATAGTATGACAGTTGTTTACTGGGATTTCTTTGTTTTACTGCCTTGATAACATCTGTTTATCCTGGGGTCTGTAATCAAAGAAAATGCACATAATCGGCTCTTACATCTTGATACATGCTCAATCATCCCGATAAGAAAATCCCAGAAAGTTGATTCTGTATCTCTGGACGTAGCGTTTCCACTCATCCATGTGACTTCTTCAGTCCCAGCTGACTGCAGGTTTCCCCAACTTCACAAACAGTACATTTGCATAATAATTTAAATTAGCACCACTTTATGAACATGAAAGGGAAAAGACCATCTCTGAAGCTGGGGAGGGGGCTTAAAGGTAGATCTTTAACCATCAGTGTTGTGATTGTAGCATTTCCCTAACTCTCTTTAAATAGCACTCATGGCCATTGATCAGTGGTCATGACCAGAGATGGGCAGTAATCAGATTACAGTAATCAGAATTACAGTAACGTGTTACAAGTAACGCGTTACTGTAATCTGATTACTTTTTTCAAGTAACGAGTAAAGTAAGGGATTACTATTGCAAAAACGGTAATTAGATTACCGTTACTTTCCCGTAGGAACGCTGCATTACTAAAACCGTGATTTTTTGCGAGAATGTCTCATGACAGTGACGTAAGCGAGTGCGCCATTAGTTACAACAGCTGTGTGCAGATCAACAATCGATCATATATCGAGTGCGGAGAGAGTATGAGCGTGCAGCGTTTAAAGCGTGGAAGTACTGACCTTACTTTGAGTTTGATTCCATAAAAAGTGACAAAAACATTAGCGTCCGCTGTGCGTGGGAAGAAAACTTCTTTTTACAGCGAAAAAAACCCCTAAACTTCCGAGCAAGCACCGAGTGCGCTACCACGTAATGGGAAACTCACAGAGAAACTCGCGGATTCTTCAACTGACCGCGGCACACCTGTACCAGGGTAAACCTCCACCTACCCCACTCCTGCTTTACAGGTGAAAACAGAGCAACAGGACCGCTAGTCTTTGACTTTATTTTCTGCTGCGTTTTACTTGCATCTATTTGAAAGACTGAGTGTAAACACAAAAAATATTTTATTTTATGTGCTGGAATGTGCAGAAAATAGGTTTCAATGTTAAACTAATTTCTTCCAGTCAGAGAATGTTGCATATAATTAAATCTTTGCTTGATGCATAAAGTTAAAAGATTAAAACTAATAAAACAAGTTAAAAAAGATACTTTTCCATTTGATTACATTTTGTATGATGGATTATGCAGAAAAAGTGGAATTGGGCTGAAAGATCTATCACTTTATCACCTCTTCAGGTTGTAAATCATGTTTTTAAAAAGTAACTAAGTAACTAAGTAATTAATTACTTTTGAAAATAAGTAATCAGTAAAGTAACGGGATTACTTTTTTGGGGAAGTAATCAGTAATTAGTTACTGATTACTTTTTTCAAGTAACTTGACCAACACTGGTCATGACGATTGCATATTAGTAATAATAATAATTAGTAATGTTAGTCAGTGCTGCTAATTTGGGAATTGCTGCTACATTTAGGGAAACCTGCAGTCAGATAAAAGTAAAGAAGTCACTTGGATCAGTGACGAAATGTTTCTCCCACTGAAAACGCTACATCCTTTCTGAAATAAACTATTGAATCACCCACTGTGTATGCTTTTTGACAATAAAGTTTTATCAAAAGCACACAGACTAAAACAAAACATCCAATATCACATTAAACACAACTCTTGAAGTGGACTGTATAACCAGTGTGTTACTGAGAAAGCTGTCCACATGAATACATATTACAGTCAGAGGACAATACAAACAATGAATTAGAAAAGCAGCATACTCATACCTGACACTGCACCACAGATGTCTACTATCAGCGCAGGAATTGGATATTATTCATGTTGTGATATGTGCAAATTGATTTCTTCACTTAAAGAAGTAATCCATAAAAGCTCCAAGTGCAATGGAATTGCCTCCCCAGTATGGGTGCCAGTGCTTTCCTGCATGTTAATGCAGGAAAGCACTAATTGTAATGTGCATCCTACTGATAACACCACATGCTGGGACAACCCCCTGTGCCCTTTTATTAAAACATCAGTTGTCTTTGTACTGTGGGGGGTTTCAGCAGATTGGGGAGATACCTGCGACATATGGATCCAAATGCATATTTGAGTATTAGTAAGCCAGCCCCACACTGTGCAACTGTCAGCACTATCTGCTAATCTGCAGACAGCAGTAGTAGTCTATCTCTGGAAGTAGATGTGTGATTAGATGCACCATCACAGCAGAAGTGCTTACCTCACATTAAGAACAAAACTAAAGGAATTAGAAGTTCTAAAGTTGATACAATCAGTCAAAAAGCAATTCCAATGAGTAGTGAAGGGTTTAAAAGCAGGTCTTTAAAGATTAACATGATACAATTGAAGAAAACAAAGCAATTAAAGATAAGAAGAACATTATAAAATACAACTCAATAAGGAAAAAGGAGAAAGTGATGCAGAAAATTCCAAAATGAAAATCAAATACACAAATGTGCTCCTGAAAACAAGAATGAGAAGAAAATGGAAATTATTGCACATAAGCATTAGGCTTATAATGCAGGCATTTACATATGTATTTGATTGCACAGACTATGCCTTACTATATGGATTCTTATTTCAGCTGATATGCTGTAATGAATAAAAGTAGACCGCCGTGGTTTCATTTCTTTTATAAAATTTGAATCAAGCATTTAAAAAAATCAAGGTGGTTAAGGGCTTAAAACCTGGGACTCTCTACCAATTTAACGGAGTTAGAAGTTAGCAGGGAGTTAGCTCGCTAACTTCTATCTAAATACAACATAGCATGTCCTGACTGCGGGGTTTTGGAAACAAATTAAAACGTACAGCTCTGTTATCACTTCCAGCATAAATGAAGACAGAAAACTAAACTGCAGTGACGTTTGTAGGGTTACTGAAGTTTGGCTAGCTGGTGTATAATGATGTGCTACGTGACTGCTAGCGACACAGCTATGTTAGCATAATATAAACAAGCTAACTTTTTTTCCACTCGATAAAAGTTGACGTGAGTGTTCTCGGTGGTCAGGAACAAATGTAATCGCATGGCAGGATGCTGTAAAAGGACCAAACTTCAGCCAGGAGAACAACTGAGATCATCCATCTACAATACGAGGTTAGTCATTCATATACTGCTGCATGTGCTGGGCTGTAGCTACATCCTAAGGTTTTAAAAACTGAGCTTAAATAAATGATTAGCGGTAATAAAAGCCGAGGGAGGTCAACAGGGATCACTGACTGTTTTAGGAGCTTTTTGAGATTAAATAGAAGAAAATACATAACATTAAACATGTTAACAACACAAAAGCCATATTAAACGCAGACTACTTTAGACCCGGAAGTAGGATTCATCACGTCATCACTGAACAACTGGATTACTAAAGCGCAACAGACTTTGTAAATATGCATCCTCCTGGGATAGCTGACCAACACACACACTTAAGCCTTCTGACTTCTCTCTGCCTCGGCTTATGAGTGCCTTGTATCTTGCAGTGACCCCTCTTTATTTAAATTAGTGCAGTGTTCTCTTTATGGTAGACTTGGATATCGATACGCCTGCCTCCCGGAGAGTGTTTTTCATTGGATCAGCTATTGTGAAGGGGTTTCTCTTCACCATGGAAATGATTCTGCGATCATCCACCACTGTTTTCTTCTGTGGTCGTCCACGTATTTTCATGTTGCTGAGCTCACCAGTGCATTGCTTCTTTCTCAGGATGTACCCAACTGTGGATTTCGCCACTTCTACTATTGTAGCAATTTCTTGGATGTGTGGGTTTTTGTTTTTTTTTTGGTTTTTTTTCTTCGCAGCTCAACGACGGCTTGTTTCACCTGCATGGAGACCTCCTTTGACTACATGTTGTGTGTTTACAACAAAATCTTCCAAATGCAAGCACCACACCTCATATCAACTCCAGGCCTTTTCTGCCTAATTGATAATGAAGGAACTGCCCACACCTACCCGTGACTTGGCTTTTGATTCAAGTGTCAACTTGAATCAAACTTGTGTCAGTGCCCAAATATATATGGACCTAAGTGAAAACATAAGGACTCTTAAAGACTTTCAACAAGCACTAAATTGAGACAGTGGGCACTGTAGGGGATACAAAAGGGAATCTGGGTGACCCATCATTCCAGCCTAGACCCCTGAATGCTTACCACTCACTACAGCAGCACCATCATATGCTTAGCCTATACGGTTGTTTTTGTAGTCAAAGCCATGATGTTCCAATAAGTGGACAATCTTTCCCACTGCATGGGAAAGATGAGATGCAGTGGGATCTCAGCACATTAATTGAGAAAAGTCCTGTTGATGACTCATTTTAATAGTACCAGAATACAAATGAAATGTGTTATGGTTTTGAAACATCCTTTGTCTCATCTGCCATGATACTGAAATTTTTTTTTTTTTTTTTTTTTTTTTTTAATTCAACAATTTCAGAATGGACCACTCCTGCCAAACAGTCCAGAACCTCTTTCTGCATTATAGTGCTTGTGTACTTTGTGTCGTGAATGGTCGTTAATCTACGTTTAACTGCTGCATCATGGTTTGGAACGGTTTCAAGAATTTCCCTAAAGTTGTCTTTGTTATTCGATTCCTCAGACTCATTGTGTCCTCTCTGTGCTCTATTTTGTCTGACAGTAAGCCTGGGAGGACCTAAAATTTGAAGTTATGATTCTAAATGTATAAATTAACAAACCAAGTTCTGAAAAAGTTAGGATGCTGAATGAAATCTAGATTGAAACAGACTGCAATGATTTCAACCTATATTTTATTCACAACAGAACATCGGAAACAAGTGTTTTAAACTGAGACAACTGAATTTTGAATTTCATTAACAATATGTCATAGTCAGTGGTGCGTATTGCACTCAGGATGCAGACTCGGAAGAAATAAAAGACAGCACATTCATTTACAGTGAGGCAGGGAATAGGATTGACAGTAGAAGGGGTGTTAGTTAATGGGTCCATGGCTCCAGTACAAACAGGTCCACAGGGGAACACTTTCTGTAACTCAGACACAAATCAGGATTCCTGTGCAGAGATGAACAAACAGGTGAGGCAAAGACAAAGGGCCAAAGCATGCAAGACGTACTGATGAAGGCACCGATTTCATTAACCGTTTCCAGTGTAACGCTCAGATGTTGGCTGAAGGACTTCCTCCACCTTAAATAGCAAGACAATGGTAAATCATAAACTATGACAAAGAAGATTCAAGACTGTTGAGCATCTAAAATCCCATATCTGACTAATTATAAAATCCCAAAAGTCCTGGAACTAGTCTCCTCTGTTCCCAGATGTTAAAAGGAGAGAATGGTACAAAGTGTTAAGCATGATCCTACCCAGCTTTTTTTGATGTGCTGGGTGAAGTTGGGATGCATGGTGAAAATGAATGAGCTTCGTACATAATCTTAAAGTGGACTTATTCTGGTTTATTTACAGTGGTGGATGTTTATGATGGGCAGACAGTCAGAAGAAAAAATGGAAGATGGCTTTAAAGAGAGAGAAGCTAAAACATTGTGTTTCAGCCCACAGTGGGTGATCTGTGGGGCTGTGTCAAGCCCGTATATAAGGTAAATAAGGATTATTTTGAACTATGATGCTGGAAATGAACATAACAGGTCCCCTTTTAATGCTTGTACTGCAACTGGTTTCCTATTACAGGCAGCACACACAAGGTGCTTGTGCAGGGACCTCCTGCCTTTCATCCTGATGAGGTAACAGGAACAGAGGTTGCTGTGGTGTTTAATACTTTTCAAATCCTATCATTAGCTCCATGGTAACCACTTCAGCTTCTGTTTTGCTTCTTTTGTTCATTAACCCTGCCTTATTTTTCATTCTCAGGTTCTGAGTCATGCGTTATCTCACTTTCTGGCATTCTTTCATTTGTTCTTTTGGCTGCATTTCCTTCACACTTCACATATTTTACAAAGTACTAACTGAAAAACATGTAATTTAAATTATATATTTTAAGATTATTCCCTGTAATATTTAAAACACTTGGATTTCTTTGTTAAAATATAATGCTCTGATCATTCCTTTCTATTCTATATAAAGCTTTGACTAAAAATGACAAAGCAGTGCAGAAAGTTTGATGAAACAAGGTCTTTCATTTGATAATGATAACACACAGAAACCCAGTAGGTCGATGACTTAATGGGTGCAGCCGCTGCCAAAGCACTGCTCAATTTTCCCGTCAATTTTGTTTTTGGAACATTGCAACATCCAGTTTCAAATAAGCTTCACGGTGGCTGGTTCACAGTTCCATGGACCAGGTCACATTACATGGAAGCAGGTTCTTCAGGTCATTACTGCATGACAGCAAAGCCACAAATGATTTGTCACTAGGGGCAAAAACGGCTGACATGGTTGTACTGTAACGTAACAAAACTGTAGCAGTGAATAATCTTTGCCAGTCAACTGTGCAATCATTAGCGAATGATTAACATATTAATATTTACTGTATATATAATATATCATAACCAAGTTATTATTGCAAGTTATTACAGTCATTTGTCTTGTGCTTCATTTGGGCTCAGTCTAATGGAGGAATTGTTATCGTTATTATAAGCTTTTTCCATCCACCTACCCTCGCATTTCCAAAGTGAGTGCCCCTACAGGTGGCAGGGCTCAACGTGACTTGATATAGTGGCAGGGTACATACACTGCAGCCTAATAACATTTAGTATGTCATGTTTGTCTTAGTATGTCCTTTCAGCCTTTCATGTGGTATCTAACACCATTCAGTCCCACGCTGACTTGTCACTGTTATTTTATCACGTTTTATTAACAGCACAGCACGGTGAAAGGAAAAGGCCAGAGCAGAAACGAGACAAAAACCACCATGCAGACACATCACCGAGCAGGTGCAAGTCAAAACGACGAACAGCTTGCTGTAATGAAAAACCCCAAACAGTCAAATGATGGATGATCAGCTACCCTCAGCCCCCGCAGCCTCCTTCTTATACCTTTACAGATAATTTCTTACATGTATGAGATGGTAAGCTGCACATTATTAGAGGTTTCAGATTTTCTACAGAGAAATGAATCAGCTTCTTTTTGTTGTATGTGGACTTAAATCCCACATGTATTTTTACTCTGTGGAATAAATTACTGGTTCGGTTTCAACCTTAAAATACTTAAATTGTTCCATCTGTGATAAATTCTTCTGCCTGGGTAGTAGGAAAAAAAGAGAGGAAGGCATGGAGGTCAGATCGTCTCTGCCCTATAGTCTTGCTAAGTGGCCGGAGGCGATAAAGAAGAGAAGTTGTTTTTTCTTTTTTTTTCTCTGTTTTGTTACTCTATGTTTGCCTGCATGCCCTAACTTTGTTGTCAGGAAAATTTGTTCATCTTGGCTTTTTCATATTCACATCAATGATGCACAGCAGCACCTTAGAGATTAGAGGAGGAGACCACAGATCCACTGAGAAGAGCCAGCTTTAGATTAGAAGGTATGTATAATACAGTTATGTCATTCTATCATTTAGAAACGGGTTGCTTTTACATTAATGTTACTTAATTATTTGCATTATTCGCTGTTAGTTCCTGATTGATGTTGTCACTATTTCAGAAATAATTTATTAAAAGTAATTAAGAAAGTCAGAGCTTTTTTCTTGTGTGCAGACCCGTGCTACTCCCTGGGTTTGGAAAGCTGCTGTTATGCAGAAGAAACACATTAACCCTGAGATCTGGTGAGTCTTGTTGATTTGACCTGTCACATACTGTCATTAAGCTGAATTACAAACACTGTATGTGTGTATTATAAAAATGTCTTAGTTGAGAAATTGTAGAGCAATGTATAGAAGGGAAAGTGTAACACACACTTCTGCTGTTTGGTAATTTGGGAGAGGATTCTGTCCGTGTGTGTGCCTTTCAGAACACCAATTAACCATATCTGCTAAGAAGAGGAGGTTATCAAAAGGTGAGGGTATTTCGCACACAGCATTAATCTTCTTTAATGGAGAGGCCTCAGCCACTGTGACTGGATGGCTCCAATCACAGTGGATAGGTGGTTGGTCCAGATGAAACACCTGTGGAGATATGGATATGTCGAGAAAAGAGGACGTCAGGTTTTGAATGGATTATTTAAAGCAATTTTGGAGATTAGGAGGATGCCCGAGAAATGGAGAAGAAGTGTACTGGCACTGATTTCCAAACATAAGGGTAATGTGCAGAGCTGTAGTAATTAGGAGGGGATATAGTTGACGAGTCAAGCTATGGAATGGAGTTTATTTTAATGCTGAGAAACAGCACAACAGATGTGACGTTTGCTTTGAATGTGTTGAGCCAGTGGTGGGGGGTGTCTGGTAAAAGTAACAAATGAGTTCAAGGTGTGTTTGGGATTATCTCAGGAATTTACTTTGAGCCCCTTCTTATTTGCAACAGTGATGGACAGGCTTACCGATGAGGTCAGACAGGATCCGTAGACTATGGTGTTTGCAGACATTGTGATCTGTAGTGAGAGCAGAGAGAAGGTGGAAGAGAGTCTAGAGAGGTGGAGGTAACTTCTGGAGAGAAGTGGAGTGAAAGTCAGTAGAAACAAGACGGAACTCAAGATGCAAGGAGCAGAGCAGAAGGTAGATGAGTGTACATACCTGGGTTCAACCATGCACCAGCTAGGTGAAGGCAGGTTGGAGTGGGTGGAGATGAGCATCAGGGGTAGGGATGGGTATCAAAAACCGGTTCTTGTTGAGAACCGGTTCCCACTGTTTCAATTCCTTGGAATCGTTTGCCATTTTTGCAAACGATTCCCTTTAATGATTCCAGTCGCCCCGAATTATGTCACCACGTTGCGGAGCGTCATTTACCTGGCAGGAAACACGGCGCGTAAGCGGCTCAAACGCTCAAAAGTTTGGTTATACTTTACGAGAACGGATGACAACAGGGCAACTTGCAATACTTGCAAAGCAGATATTTCATTTAAGGGAGGAAACACTACGAATATGCAAAAGCATTTGCTCACAAAACAACGCGATGACCTTAAATGAATGTCGTGTTTTTAATTCCGCTCCGGACTCGTGAATCTCAACCCAGCAGCAGCGGTAACGTTTGCACGTCCTCTCCCGTTAATGCGGCAGGTAAATAATCAACTAACAGTGCATATTATGTTAGCGCAATCTGCCTTATTACAAAACCTGCCATTACTGTGCATTTAGTGACCATGATGAGACAGAGTCTGGCTCAGATGCTGGCAGCTCTCGCTGCAGTCTACCGGTAGCGTCTCCTTTCAGGCCAGGATAGACGAATGTCACCGAGCAGTGACTCAGTTTGTGGTCAAAGGCTTGAAAGGCCCATTTGCCACAGCAGATGCCCCCGATTTCACTTTGGTAAGTGAATGTGTTTAATTGTAGGCAGAGACATTACTGGATATTCTTGTGTAATTGCTACAGAAGAATATTTATTATTTTACATTTACAATTTTTTTTCCTGGGGCCCCTTTGACACCCCATTGAAGAGCCGTAGGCTGTGTATCTCTTAAGATCTCACTGTTGGGTTTGTAAGGCCATGTTACTCCTAAATTTCTATCTTGTTCAAAGAGAAGATATAAAACAAAGTTCTTTTTTTTTTTTTTTTTTTTTTTGATTCACCTTTTATTGTTTATTTTATTTTCACTTACTGAATACGGGACAGACGTGACTGGGGGAAAGAAAGAGGGAAAGAGAAACAGCTGAGAAGAGGGACGGGGGAGAAGGGCAAAAAACAAACCAACAGAACGGGCAGAGAAAAAAAAATGCATATATCGATAACCTGGATCACCTGCTGAGAAAGAAAAAAGAAAACAAGCAGAAGAGAACAAGAGTAATAGAATAAACAACATCACAATGATATATGGGAATATGACAGTAAATACTAAATATTAAACATTATTGTGCAGCCCATAAGATCAACAGAACACAGTGTGCTTTAAGGTAGGAGCCAAAAAGGGTGTAGACGCGCTTGTTTTTTTTAAAAGGTTCCTTCATGTAATGATCTGCTAGAGGGTGTGGGGGGGCCACAGCCCCGTCCTCCAGGGCATGAAGCAGGTATGGAGGAGATCAAAACTCCAGACATCCAGAGGCCCCCAGAACACAAGAGACCAAGGAAGACCAACAGAGGGGCAGCCGTGCCACTGTCCCAGTAAGAGCTGAGGAGAGTCCCAGATGAGGGCTCACTCAGCAGCCGCGGAGCAGAAGCCAGGGGGGGTTGCAGTGACGCGCCCGTGAGCTCCGCCGGCCGCCAGCTGTGCCTGAGTGACCGAGCCCCAGGCCGAGAGGCCGGAGGCACCCCACCTCCGAAGTGGCCCGAGCGAGCCCCAGGCTCCAGGCCCCGATAAGCGGCCGCCAAGGAGTGAGCCGGTGTGTACCTGGACGCCCATCCCCGGACACAAAGACCCACCAACGCACCGATGTCTGAGGGAGTCCGCCACTGGCAGGGGAAGTGGTGGTAGGGGGAGGAAGTGGTGGTAGGGGGAACAAAGTAATAAAACAAAGTTCTAAGCTAATCGACCTTAATGTTCTCCTTTTTTAAAGAGAATCGATAAGAGAATCGATAAAGAATCGAATCGTTAAACAGAATCGAAAATGGAATCTGAATCGTGAAAATCTTATCAATACCCATCCCTAATCAGGGGTAGATTTTCAGGACGGTGGTGCTATGATGTATGGTTCGGACAGGGTGTCCGACAAAAAGACAGGAGGCCGAGCTGGAGGTGGCAGACTTGAGATTAGAGATATCACCTAGAAAATCTACTGAAAATGTGCATTTCACAAATATGACAAATGTATATATCTATGTAAATAATGTGACAAATACTCAAGCAGGGCCTGCACATAACTGATCACCAGTAATGGCTATAAGAATTACCAAGAGAAGAAGGGGCCATTCACTTTTTTAGATCAACTGCTCTCCACCAGCTGTACAGCCAGAGGTTATGATAAGTTTAGTTTAGAGACTGACTTAAAAAAAAGCATGCCAGTGCTCATGTATCAACATGTGTGATGTGCGAGCCCCATCGTAACCCCTAACCTTAAAGAAAATATGGTGTTTTTCAAACTTTACAGCCAGGACCTAGCTGTGCATTTCAAGTACTCGCTACCTTAAAATAAAAATGATTAGGTGTCAGAGTGGTAATTTCAGTGGCATGGAAATTCATACAAAAGGTCGTGACCTCAAAATCAGGCTTATTATTCTATGACGTATACGTATCTATAATAACAGATCAGAATTCAGGATATTTTCCTTGAATTATGAACTTAAATGCATTAAATAGCAGCAAATTAGATGTCAGTTTTACTTCAGAGTTTATTTAACATGAAAGTTTGCATAGCAAGTAAATACTTAAAAATCAGGTTCATCAGAGTAAGGCACACATTTATAACTTGTCTGCAGTAGCAGAGGTACAAAATCAGTTGAATATGTTTCATCATACGATGGTGTGAAATGCTCGTGTTATTTTTGTTTAATAGTAAAATTTGTTTGATTATCCAAAACACTGACAAAACAAAAAATAGGAAATCAGGAAGGGGGCAAACACTTTTTCACACTTCACTTTCCACAGGTTTAATGATATAGAGTGGATTTATAGCAGCTGTGTACATCATAGGAACTGTATGTAAAATATACAGAATATGACAAAAATTCCAGATTCATTTCAAAGATCATCGTACAGACATTCCTGTACCTCAGGCATTCTCTCACTATCCAAGACTGTGTTAAGTTAGGTAGTCAAGAAACCCATTGTCCTCTCTTGTAGAGGTCTCCATATTGCCACAGGTACAATATGTCATCAGGACCAACTGGCTTTCCACTCTTCATAGCTGCCCCCTACTTCCTCCTTACTAATGCACTTCAATTAAATTCAATTTTATTTATTCAGCACCAAATCAAAACAACAGTTGCCTCAAGGTGCTTTATACTGTAAGGTCAGACCGTTCTCATTCCGAACGCATAACATGCCAATGATTTGTCACGTCCCAAGCAAATGGTAACGTTCCGCATCCCTATGTTACGTGCTTGATGATGGATGGGATCCAATGGAATGATGCTCCCGGTGGTAACACACGTTCCAGCCATGTATTCCAGCCCTAACCATAACCTTATCCATAACCTTAACCACACTCTTAATCATGTTAGATAGTGTTTTCCAAAGCAATTCATGATGAGGAAGTAAAAGAAATGTACATGTGTAGATTGATTCCAAACGGTTCTCATGTTTTCGAACACGTAACATACAGACGAGTTAGGCGGCCGAAAGCATAACGTACTGACGATTTGTCACATGGCGTTGAATGTTATGCTTTGAGATGAGATTGTGTTGGTAAGGTAGATCCTACAATAATACATACAGAGAAAAGCCCAACAATCATATGACCCCCTATGAGCAGCACTTTGGCGACAGTGGGAAGGAAAAACTCCCTTTTAACAGGAAGAAACCTCCGGCAGAACCAGGCTCAGGGAGGGGCGGGGCCATATGCAGCAACTGGTTCCTGATTCATTATTTGTCCTCCATCTGTCCCCACTCTTTCTCATTTTCTTCATTTATCAACACCTCAATGTCCTTCAATCTTCTCAGCACAATCTCTTCATTTGTTAGCACATTTCCATCTCTAACCTGCTGCACAAATGTTTCAGCTCTATCTCCCTGGCCAGCAAACACATATACGAACTAAACTCTTATTTTCCCTGTTACGGTCTCCTACGGAAAATTATTCTTGGCTGAGGGACCAGATTAAATGTGATTTAAATGTCACTATAAAGACTGCAGCTAGGTATCAAGAAACCTCTCCGTGTCTGGGCTTTCTTGGGCTCCACTCATGGAATAGGGTGACCAGGTGTCCCACTTTATGTGGCATCATTTTTATCCCCTACCCCGCTTGTGCCATTGAGACCATTTCCCACATTTTGATTTGCTCTAATTTACAAAAGTCAATGTGAGAGTCTCACAGGAAACATGGCACAGAAAGAGATGTAGGATACATCTATACTAAAACCTGAAGCTGATTAGGAGACAAAAGAGCTTCCATTATAACGCAGAACAGTTTAAAATGTTATTGGAAGAGATGGTGTAAGGATATCACAAAGGACCATTAAACACAACTTTACATGTTCATTTATGCTCACAGGTTGTGTTCAAATAAAATACAGTATATCTCTCTGATATTATTCTTTTAATCTGCTTAAACCTAAACTTCAAATCCCTTATCATCATTATTAACACGTCCCATATTATTCCGCAAAAATGTGTTTCTTGCTCTAAATGTAGGTTTTTGGGATCTGGTCACCCTACTAAAGGAGCGGCTCATTAGTGATTGGCTTGTAAGCAGCCAATGGGCCCGATGGACATTGGGCTGGGCACCCTGTGGACTTCGGCCCACTTGAGTTTTGCGGGCACAGGATGTAGTCCTGTGGTTTGTGGAGCAGGTAGCAGTTAAAGAGGCCTTTGGTATCTAAACTAGCTTGGGGGAGGGAGGTCTGGGCATCTATGCTTAGATTGCTGACCCAGATAAGCATTAGAAGATAAATGGTTGGGCATGCAGCTACAGTGAGTTTTCCACCTAACTAGGCCACTGTCCCTCTGTTCTCATAATCGGTAAGAGAGAAAAACCTTTCTAGTCTCCAATATCAACTTGTTGTGAAAACTGTATTCGGAGTTGTAATGGCTCTTTCAAATGCTGCCAACTCTAGAGCATTTTATAAATATGTGGTGTAATTCATTTACAAAGGAGTGCCAGCCAGCCACTATGTTAGCACCACAAATATCACCATAAATTCTAAAAGGTGTTAGGTGTGAGAGGCACAGAAATGATTATTGATGGGGAGTGTGCTGTGCAGTGTTTGAATGTAAACAGGATCTCTTTGACAAAGAGAGCATTGCGTACAGTAAGGCCAGCATGTTTGTGGAGTGGTTAACACCGTCACTGTCAAATTAGTATCCCAGAACCCCGTAGCTAATTGGCTTTGTGTACACAAGATCAATTAATTATGGAATTATGAGCAAATGTAAATTTGAAAATCTGTGTTTAATTATTAGCCATGTTAGAAGGGATAATGAATATTTTAATTAGTGACCAGGTTTTTGCATTGAACAATATTACAAGTGATAAATGGATCAGTCCTAATAATATAAACCCCTCTCATTCTAAGACTCTTTTATGATATAACATGTTAAGCCATTACAATTTCATACAGACATTTCCTATTTTTATATGCTATACAGTAATCATGTAATGAGTTCTGAAAGAAATCCAATCATCTGATGCTGATTTATAGCATTTATTATTGGCTTATTTTTTAATGAGCTGCAATTCAAACTGGACTAAGCAATAATTTATTGCAGCATAGAAAAAATACAGTCCTGTGTGCATTTCACTGAGCTGTCGCACACTCTGTTGACAATATAGGAAACAAAACGTCAGTTTGTGGTGTTGGTTTTCACATATATCTCGAGTTTAAACCTTGTCTAAGCCAAACCCATTAGGCTAAAGCTCAAAGCTTTGCTGTTCTTTCCCCTGTAACTGCTTTTGGCCTCTCAAGACTGTCAAAGCTTCATGAAATATTCAGTACAAAGGATACACACTACCAGAATTCATGTACTGTTGGTTAGAGAGGGGGTTGATGAATGACACTATGAATGATAGTGACATACCATTAAACAGCAATACTAAAAAAGGATAAATAAATAAATACCAGTGTCATACAAAGAGAAAACACATCAGTTCATAATAAATTTTACGTCGCTTTGCTTCATTCAAAGCCAGATTTAATTTAAAGCTTTTGAAGTTGTTTGGAGTCCAACCATTCTCCCGTCTCTGAGCAGATTCCACCGAAGCTCAACAAAGATTCATTCATTCATGTATCCTGTCTTCAGGATATTGGTTTTAGTTTCGTTGATCGTCATCAAGCCCTGCTCCTGTACCACCATTACTAGAGTTTGGACTGTGATGGGCGAACATGCCTTTAAATCTCTTGTCGTCACTATTCTCTTAAAACGATCATATGGCACTGCTGTAAAAAGACGATGGAAATGCTCCTCTGAGATATGGGAGCATGTTGACATGACTGCATCACATTTTCTGCAGATTTGTCAGCTACGCAGTCATGCTGCCAATTACCACTTCTATCACAGTTCTTAGGGTTTTTTTTTTTTTGTCTGTGTAGGCTTTTTCTTTTCAGAATTTAGATGTAGTTTGAGGGAAGCTTTGTTTTGTTAGATGTTAGAGAATGGACATGATCAGCACCAATATTCAGACAATCCATTCCAGCTATTTATTGATTGGTATTAATGATATTATCTCAAGTGTACTAGGAAAAAGCAGACTGGTTCAATGAATTTCAATATTCGTTACAAATCATTATTGGTTTGTGTAGTTTTCTATTTTTTGGCTGGATTGAAACTGATGAAGTACTGTACTGCTGGAGCACATAGCTCAGAACCGCTGCAAAAATTAACCTGGCCTCTCTTTTAACGCTGACAAGTGTTGTTCTTAGCATCACTCCGTCTTTGGTCATTGCTTTGTGTAGGCAGCTGGCTACTGAGTGGTAAGACCACACACCTTTGGAGCGGAGGTCGCAAGCTCGATTCCCTCCCAATATGCAGTAAGAGTCTTGACTAGGCCCTCCATGCCAAAACACCAAGCCCTAGAATGGCGCGGCTACGTCCGCAGCTCGGACAAAACACATTTCACTGCATGTTGTGAATATAATGACGTCCTGAGACTGCAGACTATGACTAAACTGTTTATGTAACACATAATGTGATAAATAAGAGGGAAGTAAACCAGAAGTGGATTTATAGATGAAATTATATCAGTGAATCATATTATAGTGCTTTATAAATATAATTTCGCAAGCAGCAACCCATGGACCTGAAAAACTAAGACACAGCAAAGTATGAACCAACTGCAGATCCTGGACTGTGATTAGGATGGTTCCAAAAGAAAGATTTTAAATATTTTTATGTAACTCACTGGTTTGAATTATAGAAATTTTGTAAAATTCCATTTAATTGAGCTTATTTCTGGACAACTTTGACAGAAAACTAAACCAAAATACATTTAAGACTAACTAAAGGTAAAAGTCCTGTTTTGGTTCTACAGCTGATATTATGATAATATGTCCACAGCACGTCCACGTTGGATGCCTGTGGTCTTTGGGCCTTTGCACGGCCCTGCTTCAAAAGCAGTCACGATTGATTCTGTCGTAAAAATCACTGCAGTGCAGGAACACTTCCAGAAAGCTGTGCCATTCACAAATCAAAAGCTATAGGCTGTCATCATCGCTGGACAAGAGCTCATTTAAAATGAACTGAGGAAAAGTGGAGAACTGTGGTCTGTGGTCAGATGAGTCAAAAGAGAAGGACCATCCGCTTTGTTATCAGCATTCATGTCTGATGGTATGGAGGTACATTAGTCCCTATAGAATCTAAAAAGGCACTATCAATGTCAAATGTATATACAGGTTATGTTCCCATTCAGATTACATGTTTTTCAAGGCACATCCTGCATATTTCATGCATCTATGGCTTCATCTTAGAAAAGGTGGATGCTGAACTGGCCTGCCTGCAGTTCACACCTTTCATGCACTTAAAACATTTGGTGCATCATGCAACATAAAATATGACAAAGATGACCCAGGACTCCATGTTGGAAAAGAAAAGGAAAGATTCCTCCCCCCTAAAAATTCCAGTAATCGATCGCCTCAGTTTTCAGATGTTTACAGACTGAACAGGAGCACAGCGGTAAACATGACCCTGTTCTTAATTGCCAAAGTCTCTGGCTTGAAATGTCTGATGTTTTCTATATTCTGTTGTGAGCAGGTGGGTGTAGGTGATCACATTCTGCTTTTCTTTACATTTTACAAGCATCAAAATTTTTGAGAACTGGGTGGTAACTTTATAAATATGTTGATGTTTATAAGTGCAGGTTTTCAACAGAAATGTATCACTGTTATTATCATTGCTGCTGTTTGTAGTATTATTATCCATTAATTGCTACACAGATCTATTTTATAGCATGCTGATCATTAAACACTGAATATAGAGCTGTGCAGAGCAGGGTTTTTTCTGGAAACATCGACTTTGCAAAAGGAAAATGAATTGTTTAGGTCTCTGATTTTTATAGTGCTGTCTAAAAGGAGGTGTTCTGTTTACAGTGTTGTCAGGTCTTAAACAATCAGTCAACATTTTCTATAAAATCACTGATTAGAAGACGAGAGGAAAGAATTTCAAGGTAGCGAACATAAAATAGAGACGTGAGAGAAGCAGGTATATTCACTTCACAGACTGCCACGGCCTCACATGAACTCAGTGAACACAAAGTGTTTTCCATTTCATCTTCAGACAACAGAAACGACAGAATGCCTGGAGTTGATGTGCTGGGAGTAATGTCGGAGAAGTGGAAGAGTAAGTCAATAGAAAGGCATTTAAAATGATGACAAGTCTTTCTTTCTGCAAGGATGATATGCTGCAGACAGAGGAACAAGCAAGCAAACACAGACAAACACATTTTAAAGCTGCTGTAATTACATAACCCGAGGTAGACTGAAGGTGACAGGGTCATTACTTACCCATGACATCCACTTCTAGTCATAAACATTGCTTAATTAATTTAGTATACTCTTAGTAATCCAGTATTGAGTAATGACTGAAAGACTAACATTATATAATGGTTATATAATGCTTCAGAAACATGTGCTTCACATGGGTTTAGTCTAAATCACCTTCTAAACTCACTAACACAGATCCTTGGTCCTGACCCCAACATGACCATAACCTATAAAGTAACTGCTAGTTGATGTTTGAAAGACCATCAAAAAGATGTTAAACCACTAACACATTTGAAGGATGGGTCGGGTGTATCCTTCGTGGCCCACCACATCCCAGAATTCATAGTGCGGCCCAGCCAATTCCAGTTTCCAACAATGGCGGCAGCTACTTAGTTTAAATATTACTCTTTCTGAACAGCAAACTCCCAGCACATTGTTTTCATCAATAATCGTGGCAGCCAGATCCAGAGCACCCCACCAAACCCCCACACCTGTCTCACCTCCATTGCCACTATGTGCCCTCCACCTCACATATGCCTGTCTGATGGATGGATCGATGGATGGGAAGGAAGTTCATGTTTTAAAGAAAGTAACTATAAAATAGTTACATGGGCTTAAATATGTGTATATTATATGTATATGTTTCATATTATATTTTAAAAATATTAATTAAATTATGAAAACATAGTATTTTAATGTATATTTATAATAATTTGGTTTTAAAAGTCACACTAAGCACGGTTTATTGATATCCATTTAATAATTTAAATACAATGAAATTACATCATTTTAAAGCCAGATTGACAAGAAAAGGATTCTTTTGTTGACCGGGAGTAGGTGCAGGTTTCCAGTATGGATCGAGCAGCATCGATCTTTTTCAGTTTGATTGCATGGGGTGTGTGGCCTTTTACATTTCCTTACCCTCAGGCCTGTTCTCTCATAATCTATCCGTGTAGTCGTTACATGGTGTTTGGGAAAACACACAACGTGACCTTCAAGATGAAATTGAAGATACAACTCGAACCCTATGTCTGACGATTAATTGACACATGATATTTTGTAAAAACAAAGCAAATAATAATTTGAGAAATTAATAAATATTTAAAAGTCCAGTGATTAACACTTGGAGATTCCTGGTTCAAAGCTTCTTGTCAGCTGGGAAGTTAAGAAAATCAAGGTATACTACAGATATCAAACAAGCAAGCTTTATTAGATAGATTAAATAGATATGATGGAAATAAAAACATAAAATATATAGATATATATATATACCTACACTTAAAATTTAGACACCATAGAGATGTTGTTGTTTTTTCTCATCACAACAATCAGGGAGCCATCTGATCTCTCCCAAACTCTTTCTGCAGCAGGTCTGTGACCCCCAACAGCAGCCAAAACACAATCTTCATCTTTTAGGAGTCCTGCTATAGATGGCCTGACCCCTCCAGGGTAGACTCAGTGTGGGATCACATAAAGAAACATCAGATACTGCCTGGATAAATGTACCTGCCAAGTATCTCAGACAACATTATGTTGTTTTTGTCTTAATTGATAATAGTTGCATTACTCTTAAGAGTTTCCTCACTTCACTTCTGCCGTGGGGAACATTTTCAGAGTGCTTTATTTACAACCAGATGCACATCATCCGTTTGTGCAAAGCTGTTTTGAAAGTGCAGTTCCACAAAGTTTCCTTATTTTTCCTGAGTCAAACTTTTTTCCCTCTTCTTCTTCCTCCGCTCTTCTTTGTGCCTGCGTTTGTTCTTTATTCAAAAATGGCATGTGCAGCATGTTGCACCAGCTGGTGTATTCACTTCATTTCAAATTCTGATTGTTTGCTCTCTTTAAGCGTTGTGTAGCATCAGTCACACTTTGAAAATTTGAGCTTATATTTCTGAATTTCTCTGAATGTTGCAGGAGGCCATCAAATCAACCGCTGGAACAATGCGTGTCTCACAAAGTTTTATCATCCAACATGACAAAGTTTACAGAGATGCAAAGTCCAAAACAAAATTAACCCTTTCTAGAATAAGGTGCCCTGGAAGCTGGAAAGAATCATTTTAACTGCCTGTTGTGTTAGCAACAATACATTGTTCCACACAGGGATAGACTTTATAATGGCCAAGATCCTGTGAGTCTGCAGAAATAAGGCTAGGCTCAATGGACTGCATGGCAACGTTCATTCTAGCAGAGAAAAACATACACTTGATCTGTTCACAATGTCACATTTGGCCTGTGATCGGCACTAAAGGAAAGGTCAAGGTTTATATAAGAAGTACGTTGATGCCTCCTGCATCCGATCGTTAAGTCTGACGTCACTAGCCATGTCTGGGCCTAAACTCCGCTGCAGGTCCATATATCAAACGATCACTATGGCATTACTGAGAGTTGAAAAACTGTCTAAAGTCTTTCATCTTTAATAAAATGATCAGCGTTCTGCTCTACCAGGTATAACAATTGAGTTTAACATCCAGGCATCCATGAAAACGGAATTTATGACATTTAACGGAGTTAGAAGTTAGCAGGGAGTTAGCTCGCTAGCTTCTATCTAAGTACAACATAGCATGTCCTGACTGCGGGGTTTTGGAAACAAATTAAAACGTACAGCTCTGCTATCACTTCCAGCATAAATGAAGACAGAAAACTAAACAGCAGTGACGTTTGTGGGGTTACTGAAGTTTGGCTAGCTGGTATATAATGATGTGCTAGGTGACCGCTAGCGACACAGCTATGTTAGCATAACATAAACAAGCTAACTTTTTTCCACTCGATAAAAGTTAACGTGAGTGTTCTCGGTGGTCAGGAACAAATGTAATCGCATGGCGGGATGCTGTAAAAGGACCAAACTTCAGCCAGGAGAACAACTGAGATAATCCATCCACAATACGAGGTTAGTCATTCATATACTGCTGCATGGGCTGGGCTGTAGTTACATCCTAAGGTTTTAAAAACTGAGCTTAAATAAATGATTAGTGGTAATAAAAGCCGAGGGAGGTCAACAGTGATCACTGACTGTTTTAGGAGCTTTTTGAGATTAAATAGAAGAAAATACAAAACATTAAACATGTTAACAACACAAAAGCCATATTAAACGCAGACTACTTTAGGCCCGGAATGTCATCACTTAACGACCGGATAGAGAATGTGCTGCATGTGTTGTTTGGTAACAAAGCCAAAATCCTCATTCATGACACAATGTCTCCATAAGTAAAACTGCATTTCTGTGCCGCCACACAGAATATGAATATGATAAAATACAAATGCACCCACAAAGGAGCATGCTTTTTGAATGAAGGATTACACTATAATAAATGGTGCTGATTTCAGATATCACATCAACTTTTTTATTTTCACTAACTTTATGCACTTTATTATTTCACAGTTGTTGTTTTTTTCCATTTTTAAGTAACATACCCGTATATGTACCCCTAAATTCTACTTCTCTCAGTTACATCCTTTAGAGGTCGCTGTCTGCCTTCATCTCACCTTATCCCCATCCTCCACTCTCACACCAACCCTCTGTATGTCCTCCTTTGCTACCAACACAAAGCTCCATAATTAACATCTTCTGTCCAGCGATACTGGTCTCCACCCACTCCACCATGCCTGCACTGTCTTCTGCACCTTTCCTGTACATTGTCCTTTGCTTTGGATGGTTGACCGCGGGTACTTAAACTAGTGTCTGTCCCCATAAAATAATTTTCATAGTCTGGGAAAGCAAAAATATTTCATTCCATGAAGTGAAGAAGTTGCATCCAAAGCAGGATTGGGCAGACCAACAGTAACCAACCAAGCAGTCAAGAGCACAGAAATGTTGTGTGTCAAATAGTGGTTACATTTTATCTAAAGAACTTTTGGCAAAGGAAAAAGGCCAAACATTTGAGGGAGGCTAAACATACCATAATTTCTGAGTGAATATTGAGAGCAAAAGTCCTAGCTACTGATGATGATGGAAGAAGTGTATATATAGGACTAACAGGAGACAAAATAAAGCTTCAGTTGGTAAAATCCACAGTGAAACACAGTGGTGGAAATAATGAAATCTAGAATTGGATACCTGCAGCAAATTGTCTCCACCTTGACCAGGGAGAAGTAGCACTTCATTCTTCAAAAGCATTCGCCACCCTTTGGTTACGTATTTGTGAATTCACACTGCAGCCGGGTAATGAGTCCATTATCCTCAAAGCTCTGAAGAACTACACTCAGAAAGTAAGTGTAGTTCTTCAAAGCTTTGAGGATAATGGATTCATTAATGGAGTGAGTGTAATTATTGCACCTTGAGGAGTTCAATGTCTTGTCAGTTGGGCGGTACCAACTAAACTGCTGAATCCTTGACACCTTACAGAGATCTGTCTTTAATCACTGATGCAATTTTGTACCCTAATGTAATGTTAAAGAAATTGACCTTTAAACAGGTATAAAATTAGGTACAAGAGAAATGTATATTTTTATTAGTACCTTGGGTTAAATTTGCTGGCATGTCGATGGACGAAGCGATCCTGTGGTACTGTGTTAATGCACACATGGACACAGCAAATTGCTCGGATGTCTGCTTTTATAGAGGTGTTCACACTTGCTGCAGCACCTGGTGGTTACCAAGATTATTTTAGTTCACTTAAACTAAAATACATCTAGATAAGACAAGAAGAAAGCATCTCTTAATTAAAATAAAAACTTGATTATTTGAACTTGGAAAATGAAAACAGACTGAAAATACACTCAAAAGATCCTTAGCTTTAGTATCGGTTACAACTTTGCCTGATGAGGCTTTGATGGACGTGTTCATTGAGACCCTGGAAGTCTACATCTACGTCTTACGTCTGACATATGCCTTGCATAGAACACTGAATTAGAAAAAACTAAAACACTGAAACTAATATAAATAAAATTCAAGCCAGACATTTTCAAACAATAAAAACTTAATGGAAACAAAAAAAATACAATTAGGAAGTCAAAATGAAATAAATGACAATAAATGCAAAAATGAGAAAATACAAAACTATCATACTTACCTTCTTAATTCCTATGAGCACAGTAAGGACGTACTTAAAGGCCTTTTCCACTAGCGCTTAGTCAGTTCGACTCGGTTTTTAGCGAGTACCTGCTCGGCCAGGGTTCCAAGCGAGCCGAGTCAATCTGAAAATGTGATGTCAACAAGACTGCATGCATTGAGCTGACTGCTGCAGAAAACTCAAAGCTGTGGTCCATGTGTCTGACAAAAGCCAAATAGCAGCAAGTGTGGTACTCCCTCTACATGATGTGTTTGTGTCGCATACAAATCACGTCACAGGTAATTCAACCACATCGCTTTAATGACAAACACAATTGTAATCGAAAATGACTGAAACAGAGCAGATTGGAGTCGAGCCGAATAGTTACTAGTGGAAAAGAGGCTTTACTTTACCTTGCTGGCCCCTGAAAAGGCACATATAGTTCAATAATTAGCCCTAATGGATACATTCATGTAAAATATCCCTGTAGGGATAGAAGGTGGCTCTTCTTTTCTGTGCACCTATTTCTGAGAAAATAGGAACATGGTCATTCATGAGCTGATGACTTTCACACACCTTTTCACAAACACCCCAAAAAGGTTCAACAGGGTTTTTTATTAGCGTGTATACTTTACAACAAGATTAAAAACCTGATGCTTCTTCATTGTTGCAAAGCTGTAAGGACATCGGTGTATCAGTACTGAAATGCATGCGCTTCATGTGTTATGCTATATACCTGCACAAAGCAAGTGGGTCAAACTCCAGAATCCAGACGTATAAACGAGACACATCAATCAAACACAGAAATATTGCAGCAAGAAGAATCATGTACTGTAATTACAGTACAAGTGATACCACATCAAAGGACTGTTAATACTCTCTTTCCTTCTTTCATACTCTGCCTCACACTCAAACACACAGTCAGCAGTCAGAAGAACTGCAAACCCTAAAGCCATGTTATAAGTCAAGCCAGGGCGCAGGGTGCATGTAGCTCTAATCCTCCAATTAATTCTCATTCCCCACAAGTGGAGGACCCCTGAGAGCTTCTTGACACTTCTATTAAAAAGTAAAAATGAAACACAGCATGAAGGTGAAGCAAGAGGGATCCCTTTCTTTAGCCCATCTCCATGGAGAGCAAAGTTTTACAACACTTTTGGCAAATTTTCTTTCTTTCTTTTCTCAAGTGGGGAAACTATTTTTGTTGAGAGCACAATACATTTTGTAAAGCACTGGTTGAATATCAAAAAGAAACTACAATACAACTTTTGCATGGCCTTGTCTTTGACTAATGCAACAATTACTAAAAGAAAAACATGATGTGGTGCCAAGTTTAGAGAAATTGTGTCTCAAGATGTGCAGATCCATCTACATATCAACAATATCAATTCCAACACTGGTACTGGTATTGGATTGATACTTCATCAATACCTTTGTTGTTTTCCTCCAAGTTGAGTATCTAGCCCAAATATCTGGGGCTCTCCACCATTTGATTTTAGAACTGAAGAAGCTTGTTTCCTCTGTCATCGCAGACAGAGGAAACAGGAAACGTTAATAAGTTTAAGTTATTCCTCCAAGCTGTAATGGCGGATAAGGGTCTATGTGTCAGCTGGAAAAGTTGGGGAACCCTTGGTTAACCCACACTCTTGAAGATTGGCAGAAGGTAATCAACATTTGTGGGATACACAGCAATTTTTCAGGTGGTTTGCTTTTGACTCAGATTTTATTCCAAACAGACATGACTCTAACTTTAAATCATGGTATCATATGACCTTACAACATTCCTCTCTCTTACTCATAGAAACATTGTGCTCAGATTTGAGACCTTGCAAGACAAACACAACCTGACACAATAGGACTTTCAGAGATACCTAGAGCTGAGGTCATATATTGATCATGAGTGGAAATTGTCCGACTTTACACATTTCACATCCTGAAAAATCCTACAACCATGACCCCTGCTAAATCCATTTCCAAACTATACCAAGCTCTTTCTAGTGCCAGCAGGATAACACTTTATACATTAAATGGGAAAGGGAATCGGGGATTGATATTTCTGTGGGGGAGTGGGAAAATATTTGGTCTTGCCAGTGGTCCATATCCAGCTCCATGAACTGAAGAGAACATGGCTACAAGAATATTATTAGATACTTCAAGTCACCATATCAGGAGAGGAGAGGTGGGTCGAGTTTCCAAAAATTGTACTCAAGTAAGAGTAGCATTACTTTAAAATATTATTACTCAAGTAAAAGTGAAAAGTAGTCGTCAAAAAAGTTACTCAAGTAAGAGTGGGGTAACGAAAAGCAGTTAACACCTCACGACCAGCTCCCAATCATCAATCGTTTGGTCGCAAGATAATCAAACCTGTTTGAAATCCTGTCGCCCCTCAACGCAGCCTCTCACACTGCGCACGCACAAACACAGAAATGAAAGAGAAAAGGTGGAGCAGCACGGCAGTGCAGCGTGTGATCTGGACACAAGAGATGGAGGCACAACTTGTAGGATGAGGCAAGCTCATCCGAGTACGTAAGCGTAGAGCTGCCACCCAGGCAAGAGAAAAATAGAGCTATATCACGTTGTAACGTGAAAAGTATATTGTTCTAACAATATACTTTTAATGTTTGTACAATATACTATAATGTTAGTACAATATACCTTTCACGTTTGAACAATAGAATATTTATATTGTACGAACGTGATAATTATGTATATTGTAATTAATTAAGTTGGTGCAAATACTCTTGGTGCCAAGTAAGAAAACAATTACAAGAAGATGGTTAAGCCCAGTTCAGCCTACCCTGGATGACTGGTTTGGGATCATTGTAGAGATATTTAGGATGGAAAAACTGACATATCTGTTAATAAATCAAAAGGCCAAATTCTACCAAATTTGGAACAAATGGATCCTATTCATTGCCCCCACAAGAGCTGACTTCACTTGATCTCATTGGTACTTGTACTTTTGTAACCTACTATCTATCTAATCTAATCTAATTTCTGACCATTGTTAATTCATTTATTTTATTTACTTTTTTTTCCTCCATGATAGTTGCTATCCTGGACTTAACTCCAAAAACCTGGAAGGACTCTGTTTTCATGTCATTCATATATTGCTATGTTGATGGATTTTTCCTGTCCATTCCAAATAAAGATATAATTTTTTAAAAAAAGCTAAGTTATTTCTAAGCTCGTTAGACGATACCATGACCTGGATGACTGAGAACTAAAGTCTCCTTTATTTATAGCCTACAGTACATTTAAACAACAAGATCTAGGCCAAAATGCTTTAGAGACAAGCAATTTACATCCCAGCTCTCCAAAACAAGTTTTCAAATATACATGAAAATCTAAAAGGTATACACTGAAAAAAAGGGACTGGCCATCTCTTGGATTTATATTAGCATCTTGCGTGTATTTAACACCTCCTCCTTGAATCGCTACCTTATCGTGGTGGAGGGGTTTGTGTGTCCCAGGGATCCCAGGGGCTATGTTGTCTGGGGGCTTTTGCCCCCTGGTAGGGTCTCCCATGGCAAACTGGTCCTGGGTGAGGGACCAGACAAAGAGCGATTCAGAAGACCCCCATGAAAAGAATATCGAGGGAACAGTTTACCCTGCCCGGGATAGGGTTACCGGGGCCCCGCCCTGGAGCCAGGCCCGGGGAGGGTGCCCGAGGGCGAGCGTCTGGTGGCCGGGCCTTAGTCCATGGGGCCCGGCCGGGCACAGCCCGAAGAGGAGACATGGGCCCATCCTCCCGCAGGCCCACCACCTGCAGGAGGCGCCATAGGGGTCGGGTGCATTGTGAGTCGGGTGGCGGCCAGGAGCGGAGGCCCTGGCGGACCGACCCCCGGCTGCCAAGACTGGCAATAGGGACATGGAATGTCACCTCTCTGGTGGGGAAGGAGCCTGAGTTGGTGCGTGAGGTTGAGAGGTACCGGCTAGATATAGTTGGGCTCACCTCTACGCATTGTCTGGGCTCTGGAACCAGTCTCCTGGAGAGGGGCTGGACTCTGTCTCAGTCTGGAGTTGCCCCTGGTGAGAGGCGGCGGGCTGGGGTGGGTATTCTTATATCCCCTCGGCTTGCTGCCGGTACGTTGGGGTTTTTCCCGGTGGACGAGAGGGTTTGTTCCCTGGCCTTAGGGTCGGGGAACGGGTCCTGACTGTCATCTGCGCTTATGCGCCGAGTGGCAGTTCGGAGTACCCAGCCTTCTTAGAGTCCCTGGGGGGGGTGCTGGAAGGTGCTCCACCTGGAGACTCTGTTGTCCTGCTGGGAGACTTCAATGCTCACGTGGGTAACGACAGCGAGACCTGGAGGGGCGTGATTGGGAGGAACGGCCTCCCTGATCTGAACCCGAGCGGTGCTTTGTTATTGGACTTCTGTGCTAATCACAGTTTGGCCATAACGAACACCCTGTTCGAACATAAGAGTGTCCATAAGTGCACGTGGCACCAGGATGCTCTAGGCCGTAGGTCGATGATCGATTTTGTAATCGTATCACCAGACCTGCGACCATATGTTCTGGACACTCGGGTAAAGAGAGGGGCTGAGCTGTCAACTGATCACCACCTGGTGGTGAGTTGGATCAGGTGGCGGGGGAGGACGCTGGACAGACCTGGTGCACCTAAACGCGTAGTGAGGGTGTGCTGGGAACGTCTAGCAGAGGCCCCAGTCCGCGAGATCTTCAACGCACACCTCCGGCAGAGCTTCAACAGCATTCCGAGGGAGACTGGGGACATTGAGTCCGAATGGACCATGTTCAGCGTCTCCATTGCCGAAGCTGCTGCATTGAGCTGCGGCCGCAAGGTGGTTGGTGCCTGCCGTGGTGGTAATCCCCGAACCAAATGGTGGACACCAGAGGTGAAGGGAGCCACCAGGCTGAAGAAGGAGGCCTATCGGGCTTGGTTAGCCTGTGGGACTCCGGAGGCAGCCGACAGGTATCGACAGGCCAAGCGGAATGCGGCTCGGGCAGTGGCTGAAGCAAAAACTCGGGTGTGGGAGGAGTTCGGAGAGGCCATGGAAAAAGACTTTCGGACTGCCTCGAAGAGATTCTGGCAAACCGTCAGGCGTCTCAGGAGGGGAAAGCGGTGCTCTACCTGCACTGTGTATAGTGCTGGCGGAGCGCTGTTGACGTCGACTGAGAAAATTGTCGGGCGGTGGAAGGAATACTTCGAGGACCTCCTTAATCCCACTGACACGTCTTCCGGGGAGGAAGCAGAGTCTGGGGATGAGGGGTGTGACCCACCGATTTCCGGGGGCGAGGTCACTGAGGCAGTTAAACAACTCCTTGGTGGCAGAGCCCCTGGTGTCGATGAGGTCCGCCCCGAGTTCCTGAAGGCTCTGGACGTTGTAGGGCTGTCTTGGTTGACACGTCTCTGCAATGTTGCGTGGAGATCAGGGGCAGTACCTGTGGACTGGCAGACCGGGGTGGTGGTCCCCATCTTCAAGAAGGGGGACCGGAGGGTGTGTTCCAACTACAGGGGGATCACACTCCTCAGCCTCCCCGGGAAAGTCTATGCCAGGGTGCTGGAGAGGAGGGTTCGTCCGCTAGTCGAACCTCGGATACAGGAGGAACAATGCGGTTTTCGTCCTGGTCGCGGAACACTGGACCAGCTCTTTGTCCTCTCGAGGATACTTGAGGGTGCATGGGAGTTTGCCCAACCAGTCTACATGTGTTTTGTGGACCTGGAGAAGGCATTCGACCGTGTCCCTCGGGGCGTCCTGTGGGAGGTGTTGCGCGAGTATGGGGTGTCTGGCCCATTGCTACGGGCCATTCAATCCCTATACAACCGTTGCAAGAGCTTGGTTCGCATTGCCGGCAATAAGTCGGACTCGTTCCTGGTGGGTGATGGGCTCCGCCAAGGCTGCCCTTTGTCTCTGGTTCTGTTCATAATTTTTATGGACAGGATTTCTAGGCGCAGCCAAGTGGCGGAGGGCTTTCGCTTTGGTGGCCTCAGAATCTCATCTCTGATTTTTGCGGATGATGTGGTTCTGTTGGCTTCATCGGGTGAGGGCCTCCAGCTCGCACTGGAGCGGTTCGCAGCCGAGTGTAACGCAGCGGGAATGAGGATCAGCACCTCCAAATCTGAGGCCATGGTTCTCAGCCGGAAAAGGGTGGAGTGCCCACTCCGGGTCGGGGATGAGTTCCTGCCCCAAGTGGAGGAGTTCAAGTATCTCGGGGTCTTGTTCGCGAGTGATGGGAGAAGGGAGCTGGAGATCGACAGACGGATTGGGGCTGCGGCTGCAGTAATGCGGACGCTGCACCGGTCAGTCGTGGTGAAGAGGGAGCTGAGTGTAAAAGCGAAGCTCTCAATTTACCGGTCGATCTACGTCCCTACCCTCACCTATGGCCACGAGCTGTGGGTAGTGACCGAAAGAACGAGATCGCGGATACAAGCGGCGGAAATGAGCTTCCTCCGAAGGGTGGCTGGCCTCTCCCTTAGAGATAGGGTGAGAAGTTCGGCCATCCGGGAGGGGCTCAGAGTAGAGCAGCTGCTGCTCCACATCGAAAGGAGCCAGCTGAGGTGGTTCGGGCATCTGGCAAGGATGCCCCCTGGGCGCCTCCTGGGCGAGGTGTTCCAGGCATGTCCCACCGGGAGGAGGCCCCGGGGCAGACCCAGGACACGCTGGAGAGATTATATCTCTCGGCTGGCCTGGGAACGCCTTGGTATTCCCCCGGACAAGCTGGAGGAGGTGGCTGGGGAGAGGGAGGTCTGGACCTCTTTGCTTAGGCTGCTACCCCCGCGACCCGACCTCGGATAAGCGGATGAAGATGGATGGATGGATGGATGGTGTATTTAACACAAGTACCTCATGTTTTAAGGTTAGGTGTAACTATTTAGTGTAGAAACTACATGATATGCAGAGAAGGTACATTAATTTGTTCATATCACGTTCAAGTGAAGTAAGACAATAATGAAGCAATGTCAAATCTCGCGATATCGCACGTAATTTCATCTTGCGTTCTTTTGATCGTGGGTGAGGACTGCTGCCATCTCAGTAACGTCGTGCTGCCCGCCACTACTTTTTTGGTAAGTTGCTGCCTGCCACTACTTTTTTTTTGGTATATATGTTGATTTTCTGAATGAATATTTTCAAAATTACACCCAAATGTGGTTTAATGTATAGTGTGTCACCATGTAACGTTAACGTTAAATAAAGAATTGGCGCGTTTTCATTTGAATTTTTTTTTTGACAAGGAGCCGTTAAGTTGCAATTAACTTAACTCTAACATTGTTTGGTCTTGAATTTCAATTAGTTTGCAAAATGACTGTTCAGTTACATTATTCAACAGTGTGTATTGCACCGTGGTGAGATTTTGGCTACGTCCACGCATACACGGGTATTTTTGAAAACGGAGATTTTGCGTTTTCGTTTTAAAAAATAATCCCGTCCACACATAAAGGCAGAAATGAAGGAAAACGCTATTATGAACATCCCAAAGCAGCAGGTGGCGATATATGCCTAACCGTGCAGAAATGTTGGCCAATCAGAAGTCTAGAAGCCTCGGTGGGAAAAAGTAAACAAAGCTGGGGCATAGAAGCGGAACCAAGTCGTATGTGTGGAGGGACAGTAACTGTGTGTATATGTAAGCATTTAAGCACTGCAGAGAGTAGAATTAACAGTATTGTAGAAATTCATTTCACCGAAACAATAACGTGGCGCACAGTGTGACGTAGCCTTTGACTATCAAACCACCTCTGCTAATGTAATCGGCGGCATTAAGTTAGCTTACGCCCCTCAACGCCTTTTTTTTTTTTTTTTTTTTTTGCTGCAGATTGAGAGACAAAGTCTATTCGCATTTCACTTGAAGTAAGCTGCTGGATCGGGGGTTTGAGTTGTTGTGGTAAGAACGTGACATTGTATTTTGTCAAAGTTTTCGTAATTAATTATGATACCGATAATATGCAAATATATGCAGTACAGTACACTCAAGCACTATTAAATATATGAATTCTAAGTACAGCTATCATTTATGCAATCTCTTTGCAATCAGTAATTTGTTTAACTCTGTCCAAAAATTGGGTTATTAATATTACACTTTGTGAATTGCTTGTCATACGTAATTTAGAGAGTCATCATTAGATTTAAGGGTTCATCCTTTTACTGTTGTGTATACCTTCCCATTGTTGTTCTCTTCATTCAATAATGCATCCTTGAAATATCAAACACCATTTTGTCCTCACTACACCTCACTCCTTCTTTATTTTCTCTTTTACAGTGAATGGTGCTAGAAGTGTTGCAGTGACATAGTAAATGTGGCAATGTAAGACCTGCCCTTCAGTTTTTCCAAGTAGGTCACATATTCTGAAACATTATCGAGTGAGACATAGGCACTTTGGAAATAATAATCGTATTCCATGTGTTCATGCAAGCTGTCCATGCAGTTCTAAAACATGGAATGCACTATTAATTCATTTGAATAGATGCCACGCTGTTAAAAATAGTCATCAGTCACAGGGATGTACATTTAGCTGTCATTTGTGTTCTTGTAAGGATCTTGTGTCTGAGAGAGATTACTGGACTCACATTAATGCACACTTGAAGAAAAATGAGGTTGTAACTTGTATGTTTTTGGACTGCAAATTCAAAACAAACGTCTTCGGATCTTTTAGATCCCACAAGAGTAGGAAACACAGGTGTTATTCAGTAAAAAATCTTAAACCAGGAATAGTAGTATCAGACACAGTTGCTTATCCAGAATCTGCCTCCAGTACCTTTGATGAACACATTGGTGAGGGTGCTCAGCCTGGTAGCAGTGCTGATGCTTCACATAACCTCCCCAATGTAATTGAGCACAGTTTGGCAGCAGCTTTATTAAAATTGGAACATTTTTCTAATGTACCAAGCAGAGCAATTAATGATTTTTTGGTAGAACTTCATCACTTAAGCGACTGTCTCTCAAAATCTCATGCTGAAGGTGTTCTAGTGGACATTTTTAAGAAGAACAACCTTCAAGTTGACAGAGCTGTCATAGAGGAAATCACTACTTCTCTGTGGTTAGCAAATCCTCTAAATAAGGCCATAGAAAAGGGTGGGCCATTGAGTTCTTCATATCAACGTAATCAATATTACAAGGAAAATTTTAATGTTGTTGAACCAGTTGAATATATTTTAGATGTGAAAGAAAACAAAACATTGCAGTATATTCCCATCCTAGAATCCCTGCGAGTGCTGCTGAGTAGGAAAGATATTGTGGACAAGATAGTTAGAATTCATGAAACACGAAGGGAGACTTTGATAGGAAAAGAAATATTGTACAGGTCTTATAAGGATGGTCTGCATTGTAAGGAAAATACTTTGTTTTCAGGGGAAGAGCTAAGTTTATCCATAACTTTGTATGCTGATGACTTTGAGGTCTGTAACCCTTTGGGCACCTCCCGCAAAACTCACAAACTTTGTGCTGTGTACTGGGTACTGAATAATCTACCCCCAGATTCTCATTCTAATGTATCCTCAATTTTCCTGTGCATTTTGTGCAAAACTGACAACGTAAAATCATTTGGGTATGACAAGGTATTAGAGCCCCTATTACACGACCTAAGGTCTTTGGAAGTTGATGGAATTTTTGTCCCTCAACTGGACAAATCTCTGAAGGGGACAGTGCAGATTATTGCTGCTGACAATTTAGGAGCACATGGAATAGCAGGCTTTGTTGAGAACTTTACAGGCCCCTTCATTTGTCGTTTTTGTACAGCAACTGCTTCAGACATTCAATCACATGAGGTCAGGTCAGGAACTTTCATTCTCAGAACAAAAGAAACACATGAAACCCATGTCAGAGCAGCCATAGATAGTGGCACTAGCTATTTTGGAGTTAAAAGAGGCTGTCCTTTTACTGGAGCACTTTCTCATTTTCATGTTGTCAGTGGCTACCCTCCTGACATTGCCCATGATCTCTTTGAAGGCATTGTGCCTGTTGAAATAGCACATTGCCTCAAGTTACTGATATCAAAGAAGTATATCTCCTTGGATGATATAAACAATTCCATATTGCATTTCCCATACAAGTGGACAGACAAAACCAATAAGCCTCATACTTTGCCACAAAATCTTTCAAGCAGGAAAACCATAGGGGGCAATGCCCATGAAAACTGGTGCTTGTTAAGACTACTCCCATTTCTGATAGGCCCCAAAATCCCTGAACATGAGCCAGTATGGCAGGTCTTGTTGGATCTAAAACAGATTGTTGAGCTAGTGGTTTCTCCAGTTCACAGTGAAGAGTCTATTGCTTACCTTGAGAGCAAAATTTCAGATCATCGACAAAGGTATCAAGAGGTGTTTCCTAACAACAAATTGCTGCCTAAACACCACTACATAGAGCATTACCCACAACTAATTCAGCTTTTTGGGCCTCTCGTGGGACTTTGGACCATTAGATTTGAGGCTAAGCACAGTTTCTTTAAAAAGATTATGAAACACACCAGTTGCTTTAAAAACGTCCCTCTGTCTTTGGCTGTGAAGCATCAGTTTATGATTGGTTATCACCTGTCCTCTCCAAGTATTGATAAACCACTGCTGGATGTGTCAGAAGCATCCACTGTCCCATTAGATGTTTTAAAGGAAGAGCTAGCTCAAGCTTTCAAACAGAGAAATCCTTTTGTATCTGAAATACACATTGCAAAAAATGTTTGTAGGAAGGGAATACAATACAGGCCTGGTATGATAGTGGCATATGGTTCTTGTGGTGGCTTGCCTGAATTTGGGGAAATCCATCAAATATGCATTTTGCAGCAGGGACTATTTTTTGTGTTAAAACTGCTGTGTGGATGGTATTGTGAGCATTATGGAGCCTTTCAGCTGACTCCATCTCCGGCACGAGAACTTGCTCTTGTGGAAGTCTCGGAACTGGCTGATGAATACCCACTGGCTGCCTATGCAGTTGGAGGTATGCAGATGGTGACCTTGAAGAGATCAATCTGTGTCTTTGGGTAAGATCATTTAAAAACAATTGTGCTGGGTGATAAGTATGTTGTACCTCCATGTTTAACCTTGTTTGCGTGGGAAATCGTGATGGAATTGGTAACATCATGCACTGGTGGATGTGATTAAAGAAAAGGAAGGACTGTTGAAAAAGTGTGCACGGTGCACGGTGCTGTCACATATAAATGTGTATGGGATACCTTGGGCACACTAACTGGTGTTGTTTTGTTTTGTTTTTTCTCAGAGTTAAGTTGTATTAGTGTTATAATGATAAAATATGAGGTTTGTTATAAAACTGATTGTAATTACATTTTCCTATTCTTTCCTAACAGACAGTGAAGAATGAACATGACAGCTCCAGCTATTCTCAGAGTTATCCTTGGACCAGACAGTAGTCAGAGGGTCATGATTTCTGCTGGTCTGCCTTCAACTGTTGCTGAACTGGAAGCTGAAATAAAGACTCAGTGCAAAATAATGGAACCCTTCCGATTGCAGTTCATGGACACACTTTTTGGCAACGAGTTTGTGAACTTAACTTCAATGGAAGAAATCCAAGACAAAGCGACAATCAAAATTGTATACACATCCTTCCAACCTCAAGACCAAGGTGAAGACACATTTTCTTTTCCATCAACCAGTGCTCTTGATGACACATCTACTTCTGGTGACAGCACCGTGACTCTTTCATCTCCAGAGTCTACATCATCACGGTCTTCGTGGCCAGATTTGTTCTGCATTCCCAATTTCACATATGATGCTGAAATTAAGCTTGCGCAGGCCCATGTAGCTTTCAAAGAAAATGGGATGCTGCTGATCCCTGATCCAAAGCTGAAGTCCGACATTTTGGAGGGTTTAATCCAGGAGGTAGTCAAGCACACAGTCTACCTCACAGACAGTAAGTTTGACCAAGTTGCAGAGGCACTCATCCTGAAGCATCCATGTTTAAAAGAAAAAGGCTCACACAGTGGCTATGCGGGATGGAAGTTGAGCCTCAAATACAAGTTATCAAACTACCGCACACATCTCCGCAAAATAGGATGTCCTGAAGTATGTGTGAATTCTTTGAAAAATAAGCCAGCTGAGAAATGTTCCCCTGCTTCTGCCGTTAAGCGACCAAAGAGGGGTGAAGTGGATTACTGCCCCTCTTTTCCACTTGGAGAAAGTGAACAGTCCCTTGAGAAGATGAGGGTTGAACTCCTTTCCGATGTGAAGAGGCGCAACAACAGAGAGACAGTCATGGATAAAATGAACAGAACATATGCATTGAGAAGACAAGAAGTCATTTTTGATGCTCCCATGATCAGAAATGTACAAGAGAGATGGCCGGCTCTTTTCTTCCCAGCAGAGGTAATTTAAGTACGGAAAAGAGGACAGCAAAAAAAAAAATGCATTAACCCTCTCAGGCTCAAATTAAGTTTTTGTTGCTAATGCACAACCAAGTCCCGCAGTGGTACTTCTGAGTAAAAAAAAAACCTCATAAAATATGTATGTGGGGTAATCAGGTTGTTAGTTTTTAACTGTTGCAAATCGGCAACGCCTGCCTCAAGAGGATTAACTAGTTGTGTCATAGATGTGTTAATGTGTAAAGGTAGTCCATATGGAAAAGATATATATAAATATTCTAAAGTTTGTATCTGTCTTGTGTGAAACTTGTATGAAAAGCATACATGAGAGAAAACAGATATAAGATCCCTTGAAAAATTATATAAATGAAACTTTTGGATACTTACTAAAATAATATATGAAAGTGGCCACTTTCATGAGTAAATCATATAAGTCTTATGTGATTTACTATATCAAGCAAGCCAAATCTGATGCAAGTCTTTAATAAGTTTTTTCTATTTCTTTTTCATATGGGAGTGCTTGACTTTATTAGGATGTGTGTCCATATATTGCATAGCAGAGTCCAGATGAAGAACTATGCTCTATACCAGCCATTATTTGAAAATAATTTCATGTTGTTTCAGATAAACGCAGAGTTCAAACGCATCACAACCATGACTTTACAGTCAAGGTTTCTGTCGCAGCTTGACTATCTCTCCGAAAGTCTCCTGAAAGTGTTTGCAACGCGATCAGGGGAGCAGGGCAGGAAGATAAAGGATGTAACTGCCATGATGACAGTAAGAACTTTTAAATTATTTAACTACAAAGTGTATATGCATTGCATTAGGTCAGTAAAAGATTTATACGTTGCATCCTTTGCAAAGCTCAACTTTTACTTGTGAGTACCAATTCTACTGAAAGGACCCTATCATTTTCGTCATGCATTTAGTGTCCCACTGTGAAAAATTGATCTTTTTTATATGATCTGGAAACTATTTAGTCCACTCCCTAAAAATCATGTCAAACTTTTGAAAATTGTTTTGCTGGTGTTGCATGTTGATGACTGGTTCAAAAACACTGTCTTTGATCACTTTCTTCTATGCTACTGAAAATTTATCTATTTTTTTTCTTTGTTATAATTCTTAAGGATGACATTGATGCTCGAAGGGAGTCCCTCATCAAAGGACTGTGCTTCTATCTGAATGAAAATCCTGACATCTTGGTGCAGGAGTACATGGTGAGTGTTTTATGAGTAGATTGTGGCTTTGCAACGTTTTTCAAAATGTATTCAGATAGCCATTTAATTCTCCTTGGACTAGGCAGGCCTAGTAGTCCTCTTTAATAATATGGCAAAGAGATTCTAACACTGAGATTAAAACAAAAGGTTAAACTTGTTCGCTACATCGCTTTTGTTTGGAAAAAAAATTGCCCAACTGTGAGGCTGAAAGAAAATCTAAATTCTTCTGAGTGACATAGCCTGGCTTGCTGGTGGGCCAATGACTTTCTAACAAAAGACTAATGTAGACCTTGAATGCCCTTCATTTGAAATAAAAAAAAAACAAAAAAAACTTTGTGTGTGTGTGTTCTATTTGTTGTTGTTGTTTTTTTCGTTTAGAAACAGATCATGAATGGCAGCATGACAGGGCACTGAATGTAAAAAAGAGGATTTGTCTAAAAAAGGAATCTTAAAGAAATGTTTTATCTTTAACCAGGACATGACCGAGGCCACTGCACTGACTGCTATAGAGAAAACAACGGTGGGCATTTATGTCTCCAGAGATACGCCAGGCAATGACTGTCCTGATGTTGGCATCATCATCGAGGGTGTGGTGGTTCTTCAGGATTTGGATAGTGTGGCCCTTGCAGTTGCCATGCTTTTTGGACTGTTTTACTCGTTGAACATGAGTTACCCATCACAGCTCCGCTACACCTTTGAGGTCATTCAGAAGGTGGTAATGGAATTGGATGCAACTCTGCTCTCAAGAAAAGCCCAAAATTTAAAGACAAAACTGCTCATGTAAAGAAAGTTCACTGTTGCTCGGCATGTGAGGTGGTTTGCTCTCTCACTTGTTCTCCTGCATTTTGGAGGTTCGATATCAACGACAAATCAGTGTTCACTATTGTGTACTTTGTAAATGCCATATAGATGGGGCCTGGCTTGGTTTTGTTGTTTCCTTTTTGCTCTCTGTTCAAGTTTTCTAATTGGCAGCATTTTTAGATTTTGGTTTATTTGTTTTTAAAAGTGAAGAAATGTAGGATTGTTCACCCCAAATAGTCCCATCATGGCTATGTGAAACAGCATTTTAGGTTTAATTTAGTTGGTGTAAGATTGCTTTGATGGTTTTATGTTTTAAACCAAGATGTTTCAGTATGATCATTGCTGGAATTTTTGAAACTTTTTTTGTATTTGTTAATTTTTTTTAAGTCACTCTATCACTGTTATTTCTGTGGCTCTTTAATAAAGGGTTTGACTTGCAAGTGGTATTTTTTTCTTTTTTTAGTAATTAGGGCAAAATGCATAATGTTAATGATAAGGTTAATAGGTAGGTGTTTCCCAATCCAGTAATTTTAGAGTTAATGGTAACTAACATTATGTTAAATTATTTACAATTGTAATTGTTCATTTAATCTTAAAACCTTAAGCAGAATTTTTTGTATTACTGTTCTCTTTCAAAAAGGTAACCTGTGTTTTTCTGTGTTTTGTCAAGTCAATCATGGCATAGATATTAGACCTTTTAGTTTATTTATTTTTTCTCCCCACTCAGGTTACCATCTTGAAAGAGAACAGTGCGATATGTTATAAAGCTTACATTAAAAAATGTGTACTTGATACTAGAATATAATAACACATTGTTAAACGAAGATAACGTGTAGTATTTAAGTGACCAATTAGTGTTGGGTAAAAGTTACTCAATAGTGTTGGATTAAAGTGAGAAAATTATGAAAGAATAAAATATTCCAAGACTTCAAATTACTTCAACAGAACATGTCTCAGTCACATTTTATCAACACAAAATTTATAGGTTTATTGAAAGTGAATAACTTGTGTTAATTTAACACAATTTTTTCATTTGCTGCCAAAGCAAAGCATCTGTGTGCAACAAATGTCCACCATTGAATTAAGTAAATCCAACAACATATTTTTTTCAGTGTAGTTTGATGCTTTAACCAATTATTTTGGAAAAATCACAGTGGTCATTAAAATGAGTTCAGAATTTGCAAATTGATAATGATTCATCTCATAAGTCACGGCGCAGCGCTCTCCCCTACAAGCTGCCTTTATAGGTTACAAGTATCGGGATCGGTATCGGCAAAGCTACAGATGTCACTTCACATACATGGCATTAGGCACAAGTTATCTTAGTGTACAATCACCTGTGATGTGATGTTTGGGGGTAGTTTTCTAAACAAGAAAAAAAAACCCTCATGAAAAAAACCTCTCGACATAGAGGAAAAAACAACTATGACTTTATGTGTGATGTTATGCACTGCGCAGTAGGCTTATTTCTCTGAACCACAAGATGGAGCAACAAGTCAGTGCAGTGCTGATCTCCCGAGTCCAGCGTGAGATATATTAATAAAGCATGTGTTGTTACTACCATCCAACTGATTTTGATTGCTAAAATACCACAGACTATACAGTTTTACAAAACAAAAAAATACAAACAAACACACAACCCCTCCCCCACCCCAAAATAGTTATTAGTTATATATTTGTTGTTTATTATTACTCTGTGTCTCTTTGCCACAGCACGTCCTTTGTCCTGTTTTCCTCTACAGCTACAGACCAAGCTCCATTCAAATAAGGCTCAACTCAACATGTGGACAAATCCCGAGACATTTCAGCACACTTGTTGGTGTTTTAGTGTCAATGTGCAGAATTATCACTGTAGGCTGAAAATAATTGTTGTCTTTGCCTTTAAATTAGCTAAAATAATCTAGGAAATGCTTTTGTTACAGCAGTTAATTAAGTTAAACAATGCAGTCAGATAATAAATAGCTTTAAGCAGGCAGAACTGTATACAACACGCCCAAACAAACACCCAATAAAGTAAAGGAATTAGAAATGTTAAAAAAAATAATAATACAAAACAAATTTAACAACAAAAACAGCACAGTAAACATCGAGTTACATTTATGTGACATAGTACAACAGTACAGAGTAGCTGATAATGATCAGTGTTAAGTGACAGTGCGCAGTTCAAAATGATCAGTTAATGCGAGAGAACAGATGATTCTCTCTTTTTAGAGCGTTATTACATCATAAAATACACAACATACTCATTTTCACTCCTGTAGCTGGGGAGGCGTTCACAGGGATGCCAGATCAGTTCATACGAGCAGATTAATGAAGCAGAGAGCCGTGGTTAGGGAAGTGCCTGAAGTAGTCTGAAGAAACTGAATGTTTGTGTCACTACATGTCAACTGTTCTTTTAGTTTGTATTTACATCATATATACAACAAATGTGGCATTTGTGTTGTTGTTGGTTTACCTGATAATTTCATCATTTCTAATCATTTTCAAATAATTTTTCCTAAACTATGTTTTTGTGATGTCTGGGTTACTGCGGTGTGCATTGATGGTGTTTTCAGTGTTGTTCAGTGATCATTGCAAACCATTGTTCACTAATTGCACCCATTTGAACATTCACCTGATCATTCAGTGCTTGCAGCTAAAGATGGTATGAATGAGAACTTTCAGCCATGTGCACAGTGTATAAAGGTGTGTTGAACTGAACTGGAACCTATAAATTACATTTAGTCATAATTTAATAAAATGCTTTAATCTTCGCACTTTATCTTTCTCACATCAATGACTAATTTACGACCACAGTTCTACAAACATGTCTTTGGAATCAAGAGAAACTTTTCATGGTTTAGAGAATGCAGTTACAAGTGCTGCTGAGGACAGTATACGCAGACCTACAAAAACGATTCTTGGCACAAAAATCACATTTTTAGGTCACAAATAACAAGCTGAGGCATCTGGCCCATCTGGACAAATATGTGAAAGTGGTTATTAATAACACTCACTTGAAATTTAAGGAGGTCCGGTTAGAGAGAATTCTGGTATACTATGAAGTTCCACATGCATTATAATCCACTGCAATATATTTTTAAATAGGCAACAGTATCAGTGTCCTTTTTCTTTTCCTCATTTTAAGGAAAATAAGGTTTGCATTTTTAAATAAAACGTTTTGATTTTCCCTTTTTCTTCTCCTTGTAGCTTCTCCTTTCTCTCACTCAACCCAAGACCAATAACAGGAATCAGCATCAGCATACAGTAGATCAGTTAGACTGAAGTGATTCCTGTTATTTCATTAAGCTGTTGGTTTGTCGCTGCTAAATTGCTTAAATAAACTATCCTGCATTCAAAAATCTAAAAAAAGTTTATTAGACACGTTCCCTTTTTAACTCTTTGTGGAAGACTAAAGATAAAAATGAATATTGCATCACTTGCATGCTTCTTACATGTTGCTTTTAGGCTTTAAAATTAACAGCTCCTTGGGGCCTATACTTTTCCTGCCGTCGGAAGTATAACGCAGTCAATTTTACCAAATGCACAGATCTTAGAGAGAGTTGCTATAGACGGGTGTGGCTGATGGTGGGAATTAACCTCATTTATGTTTTGTAGGATAATATAGACTGTTCAAAGTAGTTTTCCTGTAGTGGAAAATTACTGGGCACAGGGAGAGGGCGTAGATTCTGGTGTGTGTGTAAGCAGGGAGGAGTTTTTTTCTCTTCAAAGGAGAAGATCCCTGATTGGAGTGAAGATGTACGATGAGCCAGGAACCAGGCCAGCTGCCAAACAGGGAGAGCTAAGTTTAAGCCGTGGCTTCTCACCAACTTTTAACCAATCAGGTTAGTTTGACATTATCAAAAGTTTGTCCACTAGGGAGTGGCACCCTTTCTTTGTCTAGACTACTAGACAGAGTGAGGTCCAAAGCACTAGGTTGTAACTTGAGTCGTCAACCGTTTAATGTCATGGTCCTGGGTCATTTTGGCCCAGCGTTTTGTGTTTCCTTGAAGTTCATTTTTGTGCTTTGTGTTTATTCTGATTTTGTATTGGTTTAGGGTTGAACCTGTAGTTTGGTGTGTGTATTCAGCCCTACCTGTGTCTGTCCTTGGTGCTCTGTTCATGTCCCCGTGTTGTGTTGTAAATCAGTCTGTGTGTTCCTGCTTTACTTTGAAGGCTCATGTTCTGGATTTCCTATTCTATTTTGAAGGTCTGTGTCTGTTGTCATTGTGTTCAGCTTGTGTCCTCCGGTCCTCATGTGTATTAGGTTCAGCTGTTCTTCCCTCCTGTGTGTGATTACCTGATTACCTTGTGTGTGTGTGTGTGTGTGTGTGTGTGTGTGTGTGTGTGTGTGTGTATATTTAGTGGGTGTCGGTCTGTGTTCATTGTCGGCTCGTCTGCGTTCTATGGTGTTCCTGTCTCTGCGTCTCTCTGCCCCGCACCCCTTTTGTATGGTCTCAGGTTTGTCATTTAGTTCTCCCAGTTTAGGTTTCTTCAGTTGTTTTGTCATGCCTCACTGCCTGTTTCTGCCATTGTCACTTTGTAAATAAACATCACTCGTATCATCAGTCACTGCTGCATTTTGGGTCCTCCCTTTCCTCCACACCACACGGCTCACTCCGCCAGCCGTGACAGTACGAGCCGACCAAACATGGACCCAGCAGCTTTGTCTGGAGAGAGCGACCTCGCACGCATCCGACGCCTGATGGACTGGGTAACCCACACCACCAACGCAAGGGCACAAGTGGTGGGGTTAAAAGCCATCGAAGCAATCCTGGAAGAAAATCCCTACCTCTGCCAGCTTAAGGGAGTTTCAGGCTTAATTTGCAACCTGCATAAAGCCCGGGGGGTGGTGCGAGCTCGGGAATCCACAGACTTTGTCCAGCAGCAGCGGATTACGGCCACCCCGGAACAGCCACGTCAGCTTCTCCCGCCGGAGGTTTTGCCCGGCCCGCCGGAGGTTTTGCCCGGCCCGCCAGAGGTTTTGCCCGGGAGGAAGCGACGATCGCGCCGTCGGCGCGTCGCCCCACAGCCAGATATTGGAACTTCAGAACTGCCGGCCGTGGTGAGTGAGAAGGACCCTTTTTCTGTCTTGGACTGTGGAACAGTTTATCCAGGGACTTTGTTTGGTGCAGCAGACGACAAGGAGAACTGTGTGTTGCTTGCTCATTCTCCTGCTGAGCTGTCTTTACCTCGTTTAGCTGCACAGCCACAAGCAACTCGGACTCCGGTATCTCCGCTAGCCCAGTCATTCATGCCGTCTCCGTCTTCACAGACTCCCTCTGTACGGGAGGCTGCGCTTGTGCCTCCCATTTTTGACTCTTTTTCTAGTACGTATTATTTGCAGAGAGACAAACACGTTAAAAATGCAATCGTTCCTCAACAGCTGGCTAGTTTAGAGACTGCTACTTGCTCCAGGGCCTCACCAGAGGTTAAGTTACAGCCCTCAGCTGACTCTAGACCCCTGGAGGCTAAGAACCCAGCTGAGAACTGCACCCGGCTGTCGCTGCCTGAGCAGGGTCGGTGCTCCGCGCAGCTGCAGTCTGTTCTGTCCCTGCCAGAGGTCTCCGTGCCTGCTGGTTCTGTTGCGTCCCTGCCAGAGGCCCGCGTGCCTGCCCGCGTGCCTGCTGGTTCTGTTGCGTTCCTGCCAGAGGCCCGTGTGCCTGCTGGTTCTGTTGCGTTCCTGCCAGAGGCCCGTGTGCCTGCTGGTTCTGTTCTGTGTGTGCCAGGGGCTCCAGTGCCCACTGGGTCTGAGACTGTTTTTGCTGGGGGGCCCGAGGAGCCCGTCCAGCCATCAGCTGCAGTCTCATCACCAGCTGCAGTCTCATCACCAGCTGCAGTCTCATCACCCTCGCCTGCTGCGGCCTCAGAGTCTTCGGCCTCGCCTGGTCCGGTTTCAGCATCTGCTTTGGCTTCATCCTCGCCTGGTCCGGTTTCAGCATTTGCTTTGGCTTCATCCGGTCCAGCCTCTGCATCCTCATCATCTTCGTCTGGTCCAGCCTCTGCATCCTCGTCTGGTCCGGCCTCTGCATCCTCGTCTGGTCCGGCCTCTGCATCCTCGTCTGGTCCGGCCTCTGCATCCACGCCTGGTCCGGCCTCCGCGTCGTCATCCACGCCTGGTCCGGCCTCCGCGTCGTCATCCACGCCTGGTCCGGCCTCCGCGTCGTCATCCACGCCGCCGCCTGGTCCGGCCTCGGCTCCGCCTTCGTCTGATCCTGCGGTTGCCACACCGCCGTCGGAGCCAGCTCGACCCGTTCTGCCTCGCCTCTGCCGGCCATTTTCCGGGCCTCTAAGATGGCATCACGGCCTTCGGGGGCGGCCTCCGGAAAGAGTTCGTCGCCGCCGCTGGCATCGCGGCCGTCCTCCGGACCTGCTCGGTGGCCACCACTACCTTCCAAGTGGTCGGCCTCCAGAACTGTTTGCCCGTCGCCGCCGTTGCCGTGTGCACGGTCGGTCCCCAGAACTGTTTGCCCGTCGCCGCCGTTGCTGTGTGCACGGTCGGCCCCCTGAACTGCCTCCACTCCACCACCGCTGCCTTCCGCTCGGTCGGCTTTTGGATCTGTGTCAGCCTCCGGGCCGGCCTCCTGAACTGTGTTTTGTCCTTGTGCTCCGGCATGTGTGTTTGTTTTGGACAGGTCACTTGGTTCGCTGGGGCTTGTTTTTGTTCGGTGTTGGTCCCTCCGTCCTGGGCCCCCGCCGCCCGCCCTGGGTTGGTCATCTGTTTTTGTTTTGGGCTGTCTGGAGTCAGCCCTTGGAGGGGGGGTACTGTCATGGTCCTGGGTCATTTTGGCCCAGCGTTTTGTGTTTCCTTGAAGTTCATTTTTGTGCTTTGTGTTTATTCTGATTTTGTATTGGTTTAGGGTTGAACCTGTAGTTTGGTGTGTGTATTCAGCCCTACCTGTGTCTGTCCTTGGTGCTCTGTTCATGTCCCCGTGTTGTGTTGTAAATCAGTCTGTGTGTTCCTGCTTTACTTTGAAGGCTCATGTTCTGGATTTCCTATTCTATTTTGAAGGTCTGTGTCTGTTGTCATTGTGTTCAGCTTGTGTCCTCCGGTCCTCATGTGTATTAGGTTCAGCTGTTCTTCCCTCCTGTGTGTGATTACCTGATTACCGTGTGTGTGTGTGTGTGTGTGTGTGTGTGTGTGTGTGTGTGTGTGTGTGTGTGTGTGTATTTAGTGGGTGTCGGTCTGTGTTCATTGTCGGCTCGTCTGCGTTCTATGGTGTTCCTGTCTCTGCGTCTCTCTGCCCCGCACCCCTTTTGTATGGTCTCAGGTTTGTCATTTAGTTCTCCCAGTTTAGGTTTCTTCAGTTGTTTTGTCATGCCTCACTGCCTGTTTCTGCCATTGTCACTTTGTAAATAAACATCACTCGTATCATCAGTCACTGCTGCATTTTGGGTCCTCCCTTTCCTCCACACCACACAGCTCACTCCGCCAGCCGTGACATTTAATACGTTTTTGTTTTTAATACTTCTAATTTGAGTTTGTCCATCTTCACTGATAAGGTTACTCAGGGAAGTGTTTCGTTAGCGAGGATAGTGGGATCGACACTTGGAGCTGGGCGTGTCTCCTCATCCACAGCTCAATCCAGTTTCTGGATTACCTGATAGGGGACACACCTTAGTCCTAGAAACGTGGAGCCTTTAGAAGAAGAGCCACTCAGACATCCTGTACAGGAGTAACTGGCTGACCCTCATCATTTTAAGTTAATGTACATGATCAGCCTGTGTGTTTCCTGTGTACGTACACTGTCTACTGTAACACAAAGGGAAAGGTTCAAGTAGGCAAACATAAAAACAGTCCATCAAAATCTAGTGATAGGTTCGGGTCTGTCAACAACAAATTCAGACTGCGGTTGGTGACTCCATTGGTGACACAAGCAGTAACAAAGATATCAGACACATTTTGGTCCTAATTTCTGTATAAAGTGAAATTTAAAAAGTATGAATCTGTGTTTTATCAAAAATGATCAGTTAATAAAAAGCAGAAAGGATAAAATTTCATTTTTAAAAAAAAACATCAGTAGTTTAATTTCAGTAGTCATTTGTATAATTGGCCCATTTGTTCACTTGTTTACTTTTTAATGATCTTCTCTCATTGGTGCTCTGAGAGTGCTCTCCTTTTTTCATAGTGTGTGTGAACACTGGAGAGTTACACTGCAGCTCCTGTCGCTTGTACACCTTTCCTGGAAGATATAGAGTGTGTGTGTGTGTGTGTGTGTGTGTGTGTGCGCACATGTGCGTGTTTGTTTGTTTGGTTAATATCATTAATCATGTCAGTGACAACCCTAGCAGCTGTAACAGCGAGCTGGTTGCTCTTTGTTAACATGCAGGTCATACAGAAAAGCTGACCTGTAGTTTGAGTTATTTTCAACACCTATAAATCAAATTCGGATACGATTTCTGCAGCATTAATAATATATTGGACTACGCTGTGGTTAACAGGTGCTTTTAATCATTTAAAAACATGTTGCTTGAAGATGTTTCACCTCTCATCCGAGAAGCTTCTTCAGTTCTAAGGTCAAATGGCGGAGAGTGCCAATTTTAAACCCAGTGGGAGTTTCCCCCCACAGAGGGACAAAAGGACCCCTGATGATCCTCTAATCGCCTGAGCCAAGGTGTGAAAATAGATGTGGGTCCCAATCAGCCAGAGTTTCGGGTGAGCTCATTGTGAAACCTGGCCCCACCTTATCATGTGATTTCCTGAGGTCAGATGGCCCAGGATGTGAGTGGGCGTTAAGGCGTCTGAGAAGGATCTCAAAACTGGATTATAGATGGCAGAGAGTTGGTGTCGTAAACCCCGCCTCTGTTCAAAGATGGTCGCTCACAGTGGACATAGATGCTTCTTTCACTCCTCTTTCAAACCATCTGTCCTCTCTGTCCAAAATGTGAACGTTGGCATCCTCGAAAGAGTGACCTTTATCCTTAAGATGCAGATGGACTGCTGAGTCTTGTCCTGTGGAGGTGGCACTTCTGTGTTGTGCCATGGCTTTGATTTTGCTCATGATGTACTAGGGAAAATGAGAAATAGCTTGGAAAGTCACTTAATTTTTGCTGTTTTCGAACACCATTTCCATTCAGAACTTCATGGTACAGATTAGCAAAGCATCGCACGGTCACTGCACATTTGTTGGGCGTGAATCTCTCATAGCGCCACATCGCAAAGGCTCTTTTGACTTTAGATCTGGTGACTGTGAAGGCCACATGAGTACAGTGAACTAACTGTCATTGTGTTGGTGTAGTTTGAATATTTCATAATCTTTGGTGGTTTTTTATGGCTTTGCTCCCTCTCGTGGTCACAGTTGGTATTTGTTATACCCAGATAGTTTAGTAGAAGTGATCAGTTAAGAGGTGCTGTAGCGATTTTAACTAAGCAGTGAAATCTTGGCCCAAACACAGTAAATTTCCATGTTGTATTGTAACCTTGCTAATTGACTTAACGCATGTATAATGCGAATATATGGAGTTGTTAACATGCGTGTGGCTGTAAATCATTTGTACAGTGGGGCAAAAAAGTATTTAGTCAGCCACCGATTGTGCAAGTTCCCCCACCTAAAATGATGACAGAGGTCAGTAATTTGCACCAGAGGTACACTTCAACTGTGAGAGACAGAATGTGAAAAAAAAATCCATGAATCCACATGGTAGGATTTGTAAAGAATTTATTGGTAAATCAGGGTGGAAAATAAGTATTTGGTCAATAACAAAAATACAACTCAATACTTTGTAACATAACCTTTGTTGGCAATAACAGAGGTCAAACGTTTACTATAGGTCTTTACCAGGTTTGCACACACAGTAGCTGGTATTTTGGCCCATTCCTCCATGCAGATCTTCTCGAGAGCAGTGATGTTTTGGGGCTGTCGCCGAGCAACACGGACTTTCAACTCCCGCCACAGATTTTCTATGGGGTTGAGGTGTGGAGACTGGCTAGGCCACTCCAGGACTTTCAAATGCTTCTTACGGAGCCACTCCTTTGTTGCCCGGGCGGTGTGTTTTGGATCATTGTCATGTTGGAAGACCCAGCCTCGTTTCATCTTCAAAGTTCTCACTGATGGAAGGAGGTTTTGGCTCAAAATCTCACGATACATGGCCCCATTCATTCTGTCCTTAACACGGATCAGTCGTCCTGTCCCCTTGGCAGAAAAACAGCCCCATAGCATGATGTTTCCACCCCCATGCTTCACAGTAGGTATGGTGTTCTTGGGATGCAACTCAGTATTCTTCTTCCTCCAAACACGACGAGTTGAGTTTATACCAAAAAGTTCTACTTTGGTTTCATCTGACCACATGACATTCTCCCAATCCTCTGCTGTATCATCCATGTGCTCTCTGGCAAACTTCAGACGGGCCTGGACATGCACTGGCTTCAGCAGCGCAACACGTCTGGCACTGCGGGATTTGATTCCCTGCCGTTGTAGTGTGTTACTGATGGTGACCTTTGTTACTTTGGTCCCAGCTCTCTGCAGGTCATTCACCAGGTCCCCCCGTGTGGTTCTGGGATCTTTGCTCACCGTTCTCATGATCATTTTGACCCCACGGGATGAGATCTTGCGTGGAGCCCCAGATCGAGGGAGATTATCAGTGGTCTTGTATGTCTTCCATTTTCTGATGATTGCTCCCACAGTTGATCTTTTCACACCAAGCTGCTTGCCTATTGTAGATTCACTCTTCCCAGTCTGGTGCAGGTCTACAATACTTTTCCTGGTGTCCTTCGAAAGCTCTTTGGTCTTGGCCATGGCGGAGTTTGGAGTCTGACTGTTTGAGGCTGTGGACAGGTGTCTTTTATACAGATGATGAGTTCAAACAGGTGCCATTCATACAGGTAACGAGTGGGGGACAGAAAAGCTTCTTGCAGAAGACGTTACAGGTCTGTGAGAGACAGAGATTTTCCTTGTTTGAGGTGACCAAATACTTATTTTCCACCCTAATTTACGAATAAATTCTTTACAAATCCTACCATGTGGATTCATGGATTTTTTTTTCACATTCTGTCTCTCACAGTTGAAGTGTACCTCTGGTGCAAATTACTGACCTCTGTCATCATTTTAAGTGGGGGAACTTGCACAATCGGTGGCTGACTAAATACTTTTTTGCACCACTGTATATTCAATGCTAGCAAGTATACGTTAGCATGTGTATGCTGTTGTTATGTGGAATAATGCTGTTTCCCTGAAAGTTATGTTCGATGAAGGCAACAGCTGTTTATATTGACAATTAACAATCTCAACTAATATGTTTATGTGTGCTCAGTGAACGAGAAAATGATGATCTGTCTTGTGTTCATTTAGTTTTACCAAAACAAATTGAGAAAGTGAGTAAAAGATGCCATGTACAGAAAACTCAAAGTAACATGACATTAGCTGAAAGTCTCTGTTCAATGTCTGTCTAACTGGGTAATTAAAGGCAACTCTATGTCTAGTGAGGACAGACCAGTCATGTTCAAGAAACCAGTTTAAGATCATGACATGGTGTATTATCCTGCTAGAAGCAGCCATTACAAGATGGGTGAACTGTGAACACTGTGAACACAATCAGCAACAATACTCAAGAAGCCCTTTAAACAATGCTCAATTGCATGGAACCAACGAGTGCTAAGATAGTACACCAGAAGCAATAAACCATTGAAACCACCTGTGCTTTCATGTTGTTAACGCCAAATTCTCACCCGCCATCTGAACCGAGACGCAGTAACAGAGACAGTAACAGCCCTCCTGTTTCAGCCCTCCATTGAAAGGTCTTAAATGATATTGTGATTGCTGCAGGTACAGGTGACTGTTCATTCCTTGTTTTGCTGGGGCTCAGCTCAGCCTTTGATACATAATTCACAGGTTAAAGCACATACCAGGGACTTGGAGCCCTGTATTGGATTGATTCCTCATTTTAAAATCTTGTTTCTTACTTTGATGGCCTTACACACATTACGTGAGGCCTCAACCCTTTTTCCAAGCCAGGTTCTCAGACGTTCCGATGAAGACCTTGACTCTGTGGCATCCATTAAAAAGGAGGTCAAAACTTACCCGTTAAGACTGCGATTTGGGTTGTCTTTCTGTTCCGTTGTTTTGCCATGTTCATGTGTGTCCACATTGCTATTATGGGCTGGCTTTTATTGATTGTGATAAATAAATAAACTTAGTTACTTGAAACTGATTAATGCTGATTAAATACCTGTGTTAATAAACCATTGAACAAGTGAAGCTAATAAAATGGCTAGTGAGTATAGTTTATAAGTATAATTTGAGAGTGAGGGTTAAATTAGGGTTAGTCAAGTATAGCAAGTGCAAATGGTAGATGGGGAGAAAAGAGAAGATCTGGAAAACTATCCAAACTGTATCCAAGACAATATCTCAGATGATTTACAATGTGGTTAATTATTATCATATTTCTACATGAATTTAAATACTTGCTTCCAGAGAGTCATGATCGAGTCTAGGCGTGTGGGACACCATGAAGCTGGCATGAAATATATATAACACCCAGCACGCCCCTGCGGGCGGTTTATCCTTCAAGCTCTGGTCCTCTACCAGAGGCCTGGGAGCTTGAGGGTCCTGCGCAGTATCTTAGCTGTTCCCAGGACTGCGCTCTTCTGGACAGAGATCTCCGATGTTATTCCCGGGATCTGCTGGAGCCACTCGCCTAGCTTGGGAGTCACCGCACCTAGTGCTCCGATTACCACGGGGACCACCGTTACCTTCACCCTCCACATCCTCTCGAGCTCTTCTCTGAGCCCTTGGTATTTCTCCAGCTTCTCGTGTTCCTTCTTCCTGATATTGCTGTCATTCGGAACCGCTGCATCGATCACTATGGCCGTCTTCTTCTGTTTGTCTACCACCACTATGTCCGGTTGGTTAGCCACCACCATTTTGTCCGTCTGTATCTGGAAGTCCCACAGGATCTTAGCTCGGTCATTCTCCACCACCCTTGGGGGCATCTCCCATTTTGACCTTGGGACATCCAGGTTATACTCGGCACAGATGTTCCACTTGGTTATGGCGTTCCATGTATGCCTTGCCTGCTAGCATCTTGCACCCTGCTGTTATGTGCTGGATTGTTTCTGGGGCATCTTTACACAGCCTGCACCTGGGGTCTTGCCTGGTGTGATAGACCCCAGCCTCTATGGATCTTGTGCTTAGTGCTTGTTCTTGTGCTGCCATGATTAGTGCCTCTGTGCTGTCTTTCAGTCCAGCTTTGTCCAGCCAATGGTAGGATTTCTGGATATCAGCCACCTCCTCTATCTGACCTGACCCTTTTTTCAGGTAAAAGTGTTTAAAAGTTGATATATTTCCAATGTGTACACTGTTAAGATATTTAAGAGGTAACCCTTCATTGTTTTGTAAGCTTTAGAAGCATTATATTACAGTTTTGTGCACATATACGTGGCGGTTTTGAGCCTCCGTTTTGTACTGTGTAATGGCCATTAAGATAACGGCAGGAGTTAAAAACGCTGCTATGGTCAGCCATTTCATCAGGAAACCTGCTCTGGTATATGTATAGTAAGCACTTTAGTATTTTGGTTTATTATTTAGTGTTTTTCTTCCACCATGTGACATTAAGCAGTACAGAATGTGAAACCTTTCTGTTCATTTTTACTGCAATAAATGACTTCATGAGAGACGCAAGTCATAATCACTCTCGTGATTCTTTTCCCCCTGTTTTCAGGGGTGTAACATCTATACATACACAGGGATAGACTGACAAGTGAATATTTTTTTACTATCCATGGCTATTCAACACCCTCTTTTTCTCTTTTTTGTAAACATCAGATTTATGAGGGCCTTTGTCTCTTTGAGTGATGATGATGATGATGGTAGTGGTGGGGTTGCTGGTTCATGCTCTTCTGCCTGCACACCTGTTTTGCATTAACCTCATCACCTGCGATATTTAAGGACTACCTCCTGTGTGGCCGAAGAGCAGCGTTGTTTCCAAACTCACTAACTGGTGTCCTATGGGCTGGTCAAGTATTTTCCTGAATACTAGCCCTCCTTTGGGTCTGATTCACCTCTGAAACCTGGTTAGTGACACCTCCCTTAGTGTTCTTCCAGTTTTTAACAAATAAAGGAATTGAGTGACTGTCAGAATCAATCAGTGACTTTATTGCTCGACTGCTGTTATTACTGCATCTAATGCCCGTCTCCTCTCCTTCAGGACCACGATCCTGAGTTGCCAGTCAAATCTTGTCAAGTCCTCATTGTTACATATTGCACCTGTGAGATGTCCTTTTGTGTCAACGGGAACTTTAAGTTTCTGATGCCTGGGTCCTGCTTCAGTGTCTGTTTAATGGCTTTGCCATTTAAGACCATGACAGAATTACAACTGTTTTTATACATAATTCCCCATTTTCAGAGGCGTAAAAGCCCACATAGTAGATGCTGCCAAACATCCTACACGTAAATTGCATTTTAAAGACATTTATATTTAATAAATCCAAGATGTAACCTGTATGCTGACTTGTGGCATGCAGTGAAGTAAACCTAAAGTTAATATCCTTTAGAATTTGGAATACAGGGAGTAAAGAATTCAGCCAATGTGTTTTCTTGTTGCCACATAAGCAAACGCAATCTCACCAACATATTATTATTATTATTATTATTATTATTAATTTTCCGGTGACATTTGCTTACACGGCAAAAATAAACGCCTTGGCTCCCTTGGAAACAGGGCTGTAATCATTTGGTGAAAATGTTAGAGGGATATTTGATTCGGCACTGGAATGCTCCATATTTAGAAAGACTGACCACCAGCCTCATATTTTTGTCATTCTTGTTTTTGGTAATCTCGCAGAAAAATGAAGAATAGTATGTGTTCAGGGTGCAATATATATTTTTACAATAAACTGTAAAACCAGTCCAGTCTAAAAATGTAAAACTGTAATGTGTCTTTGGTTTATCGGGTGTGATATTCCTCTACGTTTCAACAAAACAAAGCTGAAAATTGAACTTTGCAAATTTTGGTGACAAACCTTTAAAAAAAGGAAGAAGGAATGGCATTTAACCCGTGGCTGCTTATTGTGGCCCAACGTATCGTTTACACATTTTGAAACTTGGTTGGATTATCATGCTGGCTTGTTAGACTTTTTTTAATAAGACCCTATTACCATTAGTGTCTTTGCAGGAAGTCCCATAACTATGCGATATTCATCTACTGTTTCATTACTAACGTGTGTTTTAGGAGGAAGCAGTCACATGGAATCCTCCTGGAGACCAACAACCATCTGCATAAGCATTTTTTTCCTCAAACAGTGGGTCTCTAAACGTTCACAAAATGGCACAAAACCTTTGCTAATTTTATTTTTATTATTATTTATTTTTATTAAAATACAAAAACAAAACGGTTGCCATTATTTCAAAATTATTTTCTTAGTTCCCATGGTGACACTAATACAGAAGAATCTGGTGCTGCAGACACAAAGTATACTTCCAGCTGAAATTAATTACTCACAAAGGTGGTACAACCCATATGGAAAAGAAATAGTAAAAACTTACATGATTTACTCATGAAAGTGGCCACTTTCTCATTACTTTCATACATTGTTTTAGTAAGTATCCAAAACATACAAGTTTCATTATATAATTTTTCAAGGGCTCTTATATCTGTTTTCACCTTTGTATGCTTTTTATACAAGTTTCACACAAGACAGATACAAACTTTATAAGATTTATATATATATATATATCTTTTCCATATGGGAAAATAGCTGACTAACATGAAAAATGTTGCAAAAGATGTTCTTAGACACACTTATGATTCTGTGACTCCCAAAACTACTTTAATCACACAAACTGTAGTTAAGGTTTGATTCCTTTTGTATCACTCTGTGAGAAAAATGATGGTTATAGTTATTTATGGTAGGTCTTGCTTTTGGTGAACACCTCTGCCAGCTTGTCTGCATACGGTCTGAGAAGCCAGCCTGGGATGCCGTCCGGTCCCAGAGCTTTGTGAGGATTGACCTTTTTGAAAGTCCATCTCACAGCTTCTGTTTTGAGAGTTAAAGTTGCAGCCTCACTGTCCTCCTGAGGGTAGAGGATCTGCTCTCTGTTGTCTGCGTCAAAACGAGCATAAAAGTTGTTAAGCTCGTCTGCGAGAGATGCCGTGGGCTGAACACTGCCTGTGTTGTCATACCTGGCTGAGAATAGAGTTAAAGGCAGAGGTCCGCACTTTTAGCTTGGCACGAACGTCTTTATTTACCCAGGGTTTCTGATTTGGATATATGCGGACAGTGGTTTTAGTGATGGTATCGTCCATGCATTTTCCAAGATGCTGACTTGACTGCACATACTCACAAACTACTCACCAAATATTAGAGAAACTTTCAAAACAAACCAGAAGCTCATTCGCTTGCACTGAGTATGTTTCAAAAAGTGCACTTTTTCACATTTCACAAGCCCTTGCCAAGTGGAATATGTTACTGTTATGGTAGCCCCGTCTCTTTATCTATTTCTGTTTCTCTCTAGTTGCTTCTGTTGTTTTTTTTTTTTATCTCTCCTCATTTTTGGTATACTGCAATTTTACTGAATCATTATCAGGAATAATTTGCCATAGCTGAGGAATTACATGCACGTTCCAACAGGGCCGCTGCCAATGCATAACAACACTTAATGGGCACTTAAGAGCAGTCAGTGGTAGCGATTAAACAATGTTGTAGATAATTTTGGTCTTTATGGATACTTTTAGTGTGCTCGTTGAATTCCAGGAAAACTGATGTTTGGGGAAATTGTGCCTCAGGAGGTGAGGTGAAAGAAAGACAGACATTAGAGCCTAAAGGTGAAAGTTCAGACAGATGGCATGTCATCTTTTAGGATCCTGAGCATGAGGTAAAATGACAACACCCATTTTTCATTACTGGTACGAAGCACTGTGTAAGCTAGGGCTCTGAATATACAGGATTTGGTTTATCGACTCCCTTACAGGACGACAGCATGTGAAGGGAGCCATCGTTCCATTCTATTAAAGAGTGTACTCAATTTCCCAAAGGCTTTATTCTTTAGACATTTGTTATTTTGATAGATTGTATGTGTGTGAATTCAACTGAAAGTTTATTATTTAATACATATTTAATATACATTATATTTAATGCCTAAAAACTTCAGAGCCCTACATTAAACAGTGGTCATTATGGACAAAAGGTGCAGTCACACTGTCCCCGCTTTAAAAGTTGGTATGTCCTCCACTGAGCTCTCATCTTCCTACTCTAATGTCTGACCTTCCTCCACCAAATCCCCTGACAGCAGTAAGACTGACTCCTCTTCCACATTTCAGAGTAAAATCATTTCTGCCTAACCCTGCCTTCTAATTCTTGTACGAACAATAGGAATGGGAATTGGAGGGCAAGGTTCCCAGTTCCCAGTAGTTCAATTCCTTGGAATTGTTAGGAAGCTTGCCTAGAGATTCAACAAGGCTCTAATGCCTTTGTCTCAATCTCACGGCCCATGTCCACCCCTACTTGTGGCCCACATGACGTGAAGCAAAGTAAAGCTAGTTTTTGGCTACGAGCCCAACGGAACCCAACGTATTAGCCGGAGGTCCCTTTGCGAACCGTAGTAAAAAAAGTGCAGTCTTACCTAATGTAGTCCTATGGTTACAACGCCGTTACTGTTACTAACAAGAAAATGCGGTCGCGTTACTATTTTTCAACAAACAGACGGTTAAAGCTGTGTTCAGTTTACTGCATCTTATATCAGTTGCACGTAGCTGTCTGTATAAGAAGTCTGGGCGCTACAGCTTTAAGCAGCTGCGCGCGCTCCCGTGGACGGCAATCACATTCTGGTAGACAAATCACATTTTGGCACAACCCACTTGAACTACAATCGCATGAGTGCTGCTGTTTGACTGAGGAAGAATAAAGTAGTCGTGGTAAGCCAATCACATGACCACTTCAAGATGATAAAGCAACAAGGTGATATACCAGTTCATAAATTGTGTTGATAGGCCACGTCATGATAAACAATATATACGCGGCGTTTTTTCCTCAATAGTTTCGTCACGTTTACTGTCTAAGGACAGCGCAGCGAGCACTCTCTGCTTATGAGCAAAAAATAAAAAAATTAAACAAAAAACAGCCCGTTCGTGTTGGTGGAAAAATGCACCATGTCAACCAATCAAAAATCATATGGCAACATGAAATTTGGTTGTTTAGGAAGAGGGGGAAGTTTTAGGAGTGATGGAGAGAGAGAGAGAGAGAGAGAGAGAGAGAGAGCAGAAAAAGAGAGAGTTTTGAGATGTTGAGAGATTTGTGACGTTTAGCGTGTTTGGAGTGTGTAGTTCATGTGTTGTCTTGTGTAGTGTTGTGGATAGTTTTGTGTTGTGTGTCAGAACAATGAGGCGACTGCTGTCTCCAGGTAGAAACAGGAGTGATACACCTGCTGCTGTCAGACCTGCAGGTATCAGGCTGTGATGTTTTCCTTTACTGTGCACAGAAATTATTTTTTTGGAGTGGCACAAACAATTTGTGTGGCATCTTATTGAATGCAGAACTGCTGATTGTTATGTAAATTGTTTGAAATGGTTATAAATAAGAGTAAAAGGTAAATGGCTGCAAAACTTGTGCATAGGATTTTAAAATTCACACTTTATATTTGCATTTAAAGTTATGAAATATGGTTCAATGAACATGTTTGTGGTTGTTACAGTGAAAATATCACTTTTTCTATTGATTTGAGATCAATTGTGTTAATACAGTATGTCAAAATGAAAACATAACTGTAAATTCAGACACGTGAGGTTGTGCTGAAAAGAATGATACCAAACAAGGCAAAGTAAATAGTTTTTAAAGGTGAAATGTGGAGGGAAAATCAAAAGTAGTTAAAATGCCCAATTATACCCTGGACCCCAGAGGGAGACAGCTGGAGATGGGGAGGGAAGGAAGGGAGGGACAAGAGACCCTTCCCTGGGGCCAGCTCCCCCGCTGACCCCAGTAGGCACCCCTACACTCTGGAACCCACCAGGGCAAGGGGGCCCAGGCCCATCCGGACCGGGGCCCACAGCTGCAGCACCGCCCGGTTCACAGAGTCCGGGGCAGCCCACCCGACCCCACCACAGAGATAACTGCACCCACCCCAACATTCACTCATCTCCCAGACTACACAAGACAATAGACACCAAGTGAACTCCTGAAGACCAGAGAACTTCTGCAATGATGTAACAGCCTCCCCACCAGTTGCATAGCCCCCAGTTGGCTCGATGCACTAGAGGCCCCCCGCGCCAGGTTTGAGCCCAGTCCGGGGCCCAGCCCAGAGACAGAGAGCAGGCAGAACCCCACGCCCGCCCCAAACCCACCCCGGGGCAGCCAGGCTACCAGGTCAGTAACCCACGTCCTCAGCCCTGCTGCACACAGCCACAAGGAAACCATCATCTAAGAGCCACCAGAGATTACAGATTTTATAAATACACATCTTAAAATGTGCCCATCAGGAGAGTTCAGTAGGTCTGTGGGAATTATCGACTAAAACTATGAGGTGACTTCTTAAACCACTCAGTCTTAATTTCAGTGGCAGGTTTTTTATCAAGATCAGATTTCATGGTCAATATTATGCATCAGTTTATTTTCTTTCCATATGTTTAGAGCACTTTCATAATTTCAAAAAAGAAAACTAACAGTTTTAGGACCATTTAAACATTTAAAATAAAAAGTAACAACAATATCTGTCAATGTGACTCTGATTTGTAGTTTTCAATTTAATTTTTTTATACTTTGAAAAGTCATTCCCATTAGGACTATTTTTTAAAATGTAAGAACTAAAGGAAGTTATCAAATTATTGTTCAGCTGAATCTATCCCATGAATTTTGCTGCATGTTCTGATTGTTGTCATGCAGTCTGTTGGTCGACTCACCGATAGATGATGAACAGTACCAGTCCGTTCCCAAAAAGGCTGAAGACAAACGTGAAGTAATAAAGGATGGACAGTTGAGCTCCCAGAATATTGTCCCCGTCCCTGCTACATGGTTCAGGTGGTGGATACGACCCAGTGCTGTAGTCATAGTCATATGATGTAGTTTCCATCTTTGTGTCAGAGAAATGCAGAGAAGTGTGAATCAAATGTAACACTGTTCACGATGCGGTCGATATAAAATTGAAATGTTAAAATGTTTAAGCCTAAAGTATAAATGAGCAATAAAATTCTACAAGCTGGAGAACCCCTGGAGAAATCCTGTTCCCCACGAGTTTGAAGGCATTTTAGAGACCCAAAATGTAGTTTTAGTGGAGGTTTTACAGTTAGGTTATGTTTAGGGTAAGGTCAGGGTTAGGCAAAGCATTATGTCAATGAGATCCCACAACGATATGAATAGACGTGTGTGTGTGTGTGTGTGTGTGTGTGTGTGTGTGTGTGTGTGTGTGTGTGTGTGTGTGTGTGTGTGTGTGTGTGTGTGTGTGAATGAGAAGAGAGTGTTGCAAGAAAGCTCAACACATCAACACGCACTCTGAGCTGAGTGTAGAGCTGTGTCAGCACATTCAGTTCTCAGTTGATTTGGTAATATTTAGCAAGAGTGATCTCTGTCATGAAGATTTTAACACCTAACGTGAGCCTAAACTGCACAGCTAATAAACAGAATAAATATTTGGTTGTTCATCTAAACAACACACGATGCCATGATCAGTCATCTAATCACCAAATACATTAATTTCTCTCAATAAATCCAAGTAATTTCTCCTTATTGAAATGCTGTACTGCTCTCTGGCATTTAGTTCCCGGTATTTGGGTGGTTTTTATTTGCTATTGGACTGGATTTGTCAAACAGAACTGAGGTTCACAGAGACAAGGTTGTGTTGCTCTAAATGAATTTGAAAAAGTCTAAAACAGTATTTAAGGACAGAATGATGTTGTTCTTTTGATGTTGATCTTTTCTTAAAACAATGGTATTGTGATCTGCAAAAGGGTCGGACTATTGCAATATTATTGTAAAGGGAAATGTCATCCTTTACAGTAATGTACAAAAGTGTTGACTCATTGGCTTCAAAAACGGAAACATGTGCAATGATTTATTGAAACGTACAAAAAATACATGGAAATATAGTATATGAGGCAATAACAGAGTTTGTATAATTCTAATGAATTTCACAGTCAGTATGAAATCATGCTTATTATTCAGCATAACCCATCAACCATCTGAGGCAAGCTTTCTTGTAAAGTTTTAATGTAGTCTTCAGGAATAGTTTTCTAGGCTTCTTGAACGATATTCCAAAGCTCTCTGGATGTTGGCCTCTTTTTACTTCAATCTCAGTCACACGCTCTGGTGCAAGGTTCCAGTTTCTAATCTGCAAAATGTTCATGCAAGGAGGCTCTCAAGTGAGTTTATCTCATATGACGTTTGTTTAGGTTGGATTTTGCTCATATTCAATATTTATAGTTATCCTTTTCAGTTGTTTTCCTGTCCCATGTTGCCTGTGTTTAGTCTGTTTTTCTACCGTGTTTAGGCAGTCTGGTCTTTATGTTTGTTTACCTTTTGTCTATGTCAGATTTGTGTCTCGGCCTCTTATCCCGTGTGCATTGTGTTCACTTTTGCTTCCCTTGTTTCATATGTCAAATTCAGTTCACTGTGTTCCCTGCTGTTTTCTAATTACCTTGTGTGTATTTAAGGCCTCAGTTTTCATCAGTTCTTTGTTGCATTCTCCCCATAGGTTATAGTTCTAGTGTTCTATAGTTTGTTTTTGTGTTTTTATAAGTTTTATAAGCGGCCTTTGGAGTTTACTCTTTGCCTCTGGAGTCCTGCATATTACCTGCCTGTAGTGATAGTGTGACGAAGCCCCATGAATGTGTCCAATCTTTCCAGACAATTGCTTTGCCAAAAAGCAGCTGTTCAGCAGCTCCAGCAATTGAACCGCTCCAAAATGAGCTGTTCAAAAGTGCTGACATCTGCTGAATAGTCAATGTACAGCAGTGATAATACATGTGGGCTACATAACACTGGATATGCAAACATAATGAAGTATCATTTGCAGAATATCTATATGGTCCTGCATAATTTAATACACATACATGCACACACAGACTTCGTTTGGACACACCCCCTTTACTCGACACAAGCCTTTGGGCTTCAGTGTCAGATGTAACATCACTACCTACCTGCCACACAGCATCATTGAGACTGTATGTTGTACATCATCAGGCAGCTCTATCACAACCAGAACACCAGCCCATCAGTAGTTTGCTTTGTTTTCAAACAGACAACAGTCTAAGTGAACTCCATACGTCACTACAAACCACGTGCCAATGTTCAGTCCACTCACTGGTCAGATGTGTCTGGGACAGGAGCAACTGAAGTAAATACAGGAAGAAGTGCAGTTTTCTGGACTACTGAAGAACATGGAGAACTTACATTCATTCCACGGATATTTGCTAGCCTGTACAGACCCTTGCACATCTATAGTAACTTGCCACATCCCAAAATTCAAAGCATATGGTGGAGATATCATCTGAATTTCAGGAGCGGGACCACTCCTCCTTCACGCCCCCTCTGGCCTCAGCCTATAAAAGCTCCCAATATCCAATACCCGCTGTTCTCATTTTCATGCTCCACCCTACCCCCCCTTTTTTCTTTCCTCTCTTCTCCTGTCCTCTCCTCTCTTCCTTTCCTCCCTTTATTTCTCGTTAGTACAGGGGGTTCTGCCCGGCCCGAGAGCCGTCACCAGTCCCCTTCAATGCCTTCCCCAAACCGCAGCACTAATCACACTTCCTCATCCCTCATTGCTCATTGTTACCAAGGGAGTGGTCCCTGCGAGTGAAATGTTTTCTAGTTCAAACTTATAATGTACACCTGGTAGTTAAGTCGAGGTTAGATCACGCTTAGATCATAAACAAAGCACTCTGGAGTTTTATGGAACTGTACAGTGTCTACACCATAGTGCGATTATTATGTTCACACTTGCACAATTGCTCTGTGCAAAGGGGGGAAACAAACCAGTTTGACTTAAACAGACTAAACACTGCAGATGTGATAACATCTTTAGTTAAACTGCAGGTATGTCTTAAAGACATAAAGACCTGCATGACCTCTAATTTTCTGCTTTTAAATTCAGATAAAACTGAGGTTATTGTATTCGGCCCTGGTATCCAACGAGATTCTTACTCTGCATGGCATTACCTTGGCCTCCAGTAACACTGAGGTATGTTGGAGTCCTTTTTGACCAGGATATCTCCTTCAATGTGCACATGAAACAAATATGGAGGACTGCTTTCTTTCATTTGCACAATATCTGTAAAATTACAAACATCCTGACTCAGAGTGATGCTAAATAATTAGTTTGTGCATTTCTTACTGGACTACTATAGTTCATTATTATCAGGCTGTCCTAAAAACTCCTTGAAAAGCCTTCCGTAGATCCAAAATACTGCAGCAGTTTTACTAACAGAAACCAGAAAGTGAATGCATATTTCTCCCATACTGGCTTCTCTTCACTGGTTCCCACCAGTCTATATTTAATCATTAATCATCATTATTCTCTGTATGTCTTCCACAGTCTGTTTTTCTCCCATCACCTCCAACCATTTGCAGCAGATGGCCCCTCCCTGAGCCTGGTTCGTCAGAGGTTTCTTTCCACTAAAAGAGAGTTTTTCCTTCCCACTGTTGCCAAATCCTTGCTTAGATGGGGTCATTTGATTGTTGTGGTTTCTCTCAAATATTGAAGGGTCTTTACCTTAAAATATAAAGGGCTTTGAGGGACTTGTTGTATTTTGGTGCCTTGTATGAATAACATTGAATGGAATTGAAAATGAACATAGATGCACAAAACATTTCTCATTTTTATTGTAAATGTCATAATGAATTCTGTTTAATGCTTTAAAATGGTACGTTTTCCTGTTTCTAACAGCATATTCTTTTTTCTTTATTTAGTAAGAATACAGGCAATGTACAGTTTTCAAGAAACTATATGAACAGTGATGCTGGCTTCAGAGCCGATGGTAGTGTGTATATTGTTTATAAACCAGAAAAAAAGAAGCACATCAGCAACAAATAACAAGTGGAAAGCATCTGTGTTAAAAAATATCCGGGACATGAAATGGAGAAAGTTACAGCCTTTTGATTTAAAAGTGTTGATTTCATCAAGTAATCAAGAAGAGTGCATTTACTCAAGACTGATAGACATGAAACAACCGTTAAGTTAAAAAAAAAACAACAATTTTTCTGATATTTTACATTATCATTAAAAAAACTGCATCTCTATTTACTCTGATTATCTTTGTGTATTACTAAAATTAGTTTGACTACCATGAACTAGTGTGTCAAATTTCAAGAACTTCTGCTGTTAGGCCTGAACACTGGTCAAATATGACTTATTTGGCAGATTGTGACTGAAGTAATAGAATGTAGAGTTTTATCTCATCAATATGAATCTGACAACAGCTTTGACCTGAACCACAGGAACATTTTGGTGACACTAGTTCTTTGAAATCTCAAGATTGATTTAATTCTTATACATCACATCCATTTTTCTATTCCAATCATAGTATGAATTTACCCGTATATGTAATCAAACTTTACTAATCTCCAACTTGAATCGTGAAACATTTGCAAACACTGATATATAACATTTCTAAAACTCGTTTCTTGTACTTTTTGTGGACATGTTGCTTCTGCTGTTTTGACTAACAGAAATGTGTCTCTTTAACTTTGGGAAGTGTTTCACCAGGAGCTGCCTGAAATAGTTCTGGAATTTCTTCCCAACAAACGTGTAGAAGACGGGACTGATGCAAAAGTAAATGTTGGCAATGTAACGAGTGATTTGAAGCGCATAGGCCTGTTTCTGTTCTTCCTCGCAGCTTGTTGGTTCATCATACATCAGTACAATATTATAAGGGGTCCAACACATGAAAAACAACAGCACAATGATGAATATCAGCCGGACTGTCTTGAACCTTGTTACAATCTTGGACGACACAACCGTGATTGTGATTCTTGCATAGCAATAGACAATTACAACCAATGGGAAGATAAAGAAAAGGAAAAGCTGAATGTAAAACCCAGATAATCTCAAGGCATCCACATCAATATTTGGAATGTAACCAGGATATTCTTGACACAGAGTTTTGTTATCAATATTAGACGTAAAAATTTTATGGAGAATCATTGGTCTGACACATGCCAAACCACTGACCACCCACACCACAGCGCAGGAGAATACTGCATAACTTCGATTCCTCACTTGTAACAGACCCACCGAGTACACAACTGCAAGGTGTCGGTCAAAGGTAAGAAGAGCTAGGAAGAGGACAGAGCTATATAACCCTAGATAGTAGACACTGCCAACAATCTTGCACATAGCGGTGCCAAAGATCCAGTTGGAGAGTTGCATGTAGACTGCCATGAATGGAAGACTACTCGCAAAGATCAGGGAGGACACCACCAGGTTCAACAGGAAGATGTTGGTCACAGTGGTCAGCTGTTCAAACCTAAAAGGGAGTCAACATGAAAAGTTATTATATGTGTAAAATGACTCATAAGTAAAGCATTATAAAACAGCTGTAATTCTCTCTGAGCTCAGGCAGTTTACAGGCAACTGGGATCTGTGGATTGTTTGGTGATACGTCTTTAGAATCAACCTTTTTCTGGAGGTGATCATACCCGTAGAATCTGAGTAAAGGTGTATTTTTGGAGGCCGCAAAGAAATTCAGTAGGAACTTCATGAGGGGAGCATAGAATTAGAGCAGAAAAAGACGATATTTCTAGATTCTCGACTTGATGGAAAATAAGTACGGTCGACTTCCACAAAGTTGTAGTTCAGAGTTCACAGCATTATTACATTATTATACACACATCATTATGTACTATTCAACCATAAGAGCAAAGGCTCAAACTCAGAAACCTTTTGGTGTAGGTGTGGTCTCTCCCTCTCTCTCTCTCTCTCTCTCTCTCTCTCTCTACATCATATATGTGTGTGTGTGTGTGTGTGTGTGTGTGTGTGTGTGTGTGTGTGTGTGTGTGTGTGTTGGGGGGGGGTCATTTTTTGAAAAAGCTCTGTGGAGCAGACCGACATTCGAGGGTTTCTTTGGCATGAGAACATTGTCATTCTTTTTAAAAGCACGTTATTCGTATTTGTAGTCCACAGGAACACATGAATCTATGTTTTTCCACTTTTTCCAATAAGTTTCGAAAATGTTGGAGCTTGGTGTCCTGTAGTGCTGACCAATGTGTGTAATGTTAGTTTAACACAAAGAAAATTCAGGGGTGAAAATAACATTTCTAGCTTTTGAAAATGTTTGATAATAAGAGAGAGTACCGCACCAGCAGCTTTTTGTGGTGAAAAGCAGTTTTGCATCCTGTGCAGAATGTCTAGACAGCCAGTGTTATTTGTTAGTTGAAGGAAAGTCTAAGAGTAAAATATTACTTTTCCTAATTTTTCTTTGCATTTGTCCAGATCCAGGCTGTAATCAAAACTAAGAGAATTGGTGTTAATATGAACCCTACTGCCCTAGAAACGGGAAATATATTTATCTTGAGGTCCAATAGTTAACAGGACGGTAGATTGAGTAGATTGTACCTCAAGGACAGAAATGGATATTTACTCCACCATGCATACCAGCCCTTCTTTGTGATTTTATGGAGATTACCACTTCGTGGCTAAGTTGCTGTCAATTCGAATTGCTTCTGCTTTGTTACAACACCACTAACAACTGACAGTGGCATCATTACTAGCAAGCAAATGTCATTACTTGGACCTTGTTGAACAGCTGGCATCTTATCATTGTACCATGTCTATCCCAGCTACCATAGGGTAGCATGTCTTTAGACCATGGCAGGAATCTGGAGCTGGAGTGAGCTGGAGTGCACACACATGCAGAACATGCATGTTCTGTTGCTCTTGCTTTGATCCAGAGGCAACACTGTTCCGCACAGACCCTCTGGGTGTGAGGCAGTTGTTTTAACCACTGACTCCTGCTGCCCCAGGAGTCTATTGTACCTTGACCATTAACCCTTTTATGTAAACTTTCTATCAAAGGAACCTCATTGTCTCAGTCTTTGAATATAGCAGATGGCGGGAATTATGCCACTGCAACATATTTTAGGGACTGCCTGACAGTAAATATATGGGAAAAGAGATTAAATTATAGCTAACCATTGGAAACAACCCACCGTTAATAGATAAAGAAAAAATTGTCAACTCAACAGTGTGCTGAAGAAGCAGTTAGAAACCAAAGAAGCCTGAGAGAAACGCAACATGGGTCTGGGGCTCTTGCTCTTGCTCTTTTCGATCCAGCGCTCAAGCAGATTTTGTTGAATTTCTCCCTGACATTGCTTATTGTGTTTTCTGTGAACACCAAAAACATCTTTAGATTGCCTGCTCACAAAGGTAGAACTGGAAAAAAGACGTCTGGTAGACAGTGGCTTTTCAGAAAGTAGAGCATCTTCTTTCCAGCCCCTGAGGTATTCTGTCACTGTCTTCCACTGTCTGTGGAAGTAGTATGGCTTCAACATGTTACCCTGGTCGTTGTATTTCTGACAACCGCATGACATTTTGTGTCAAATCCACCTCTGCTCCAAAGGGTCTAAAAGCCTGTCATGCTCCTCGCTTTTGTTGCATACTTCGTCCATTTTTCAGGGAAAAATGTCCGAGTGGAATTCTTTTGGAGTATATAAAGATTAATATAAATTGCTACCATATTTTTATTTATATTTTTGTCTGTTTTATGTCCTTTCACCTTTTATTATGCACTTATGACCTTTTACAGTCTAGTATAACATTATATTGGTGCTTCATAAAAAATTTAAATTAATTATCAAGAATCATGACGGCTGAAAAAGTTTTCATTCAGTTCACTGTGTAGTTGTTTATAGTGAAAGAAACTGAAATGCAATGTTTAAACTCTTTGGTTTTTTTTATATTATAGTTTTATCTTTCATTTAAAGTTCCCATTGTAAGCTAAACAAAAGTGAAATCCCTTTGTTTCAGAAGTCTGAAAAGTAGTTTTTCGTTTGTTTGTTTTTTAAATGTCCTGTTTTCCAAAGCACCTCAGTCAGGCAAAGTCTCCTTTCCAGTACCCTGGTTTAAACCTACCCATGGAGACTGAGAAATGGTATCCCCCCTATTAGATCACACTCTTCAATTACCAATTATCAAGATGATCACCCATTGTATGTATAAAAATATCAAATTATATCCAAATTATATCAATCCCGGTAGCCAAGTTTATATAGGTTCTCCTCGTGTATCGTGTGGAGTATGTGATGATGGGAATTAGGTGAATTATGTGGGATCAATAAGATGTTGAGCAGGGGTAGGAATTAATAAGTATGTTCATACTTCTTCCTACTCCTTTTCAGACCAAACATTGTTACATTATGTCAGACGATTTTGTTTTATTTCATTATATATTTTTTGTTTATCTGAACACATACGTGTGTGTGTGTATATCTACATATATATTCGTATCTGTAAATGAAAATATATGTAGTGTGTATATATTGTTTTTTGTTTTATATGTCTGAAACAAATAAAGATACAATACAATACAATACAAATACCCCTTCTTAAAAAAGGACATAATCCCAACTTCCATGCAACATTACAGAGGGATCTCAGCCAAAATAGTCAGACAACATCCAGAACCGCGAGAAACTCAGCATGGCTTTCATTCACCCCATTGGTCCTGCCACCAAGGAGCTGTTTAACCGCTTCAGTGACCTCACTCCCAGTCTAGCCAGTTTGTCTCAATCACACTAGCTCGGATTCCTTTCCCATGAGAGGTGTGATGCTCTGGGTCCCAAAAGTTAGTTTCAAACCTTATGCACACAACTGCAGCTCAACTCTCATAGTACCACACCCCTAAAACACCTCCTGGGAGTGATGGGCTGGCACGAGGGGAAAAATGTAGGTCATATGGCTCAGTACTGCAATATCAATTCCTCCGATATTGGATATTTATATTCTAGAGTTGATTATCATATTAAAATATTTATATTTTCATAATTTGGGGTAAATTTGTAGTTGATCATAAAAAAGAACACAGTGGAAAATAACTATATTATTGGGATTGTCTAAATGATTAATAGGTACCATTTCTTCTTCCTCCTGTCATAGCAATACACGAAACATGCGAAACACGGCTGTATAAATGCCTCAGGCTCACGTGTGCTCACTCATTCAGTGGACGATGGACGATCATCGTCCACTGAATAAAGAGGACGAGAGGGACACGTGCTGCTAAAGAGAGATAGCCAGCGCTCATGGAGTCCTTTGGTGCTGCAGGCAGGCTCTATCCAGGTACAGAGGGAGAAAATGTTGAACTCTTGGCGACATGTAGCACTACTGCTGAATTTCGGAAATTGGAATTACGTCTAGGCTTAGGCTTTTTGTTTAAACTTCCCTTCATCCTTAAAACCCATTTGTTCAAATTAGTAAATATGTTATTAAAATAAATGCTACAATAAATAGCTGTATGAGTTTAGCTTGAAGTAATATGTATGACCCTGAGATCACCTCGCATCAACTCAGTTGGCCTAGATTTAGCCAGGTAAGATTGTAGAGTAGAACATTTAATAAATGCTAGGTATCATTACAAAGTACAGAGCAGTTGCAGTAAAACAGCCAATGTAGGCTTTAAAAAAATAAAACTTCAACTCAGAAATATGTCATACATAGATAAAAACACATATCTTTAAATTTATTCTAAATTGTATTAATATTTTCAATCAGTCACATTTTTTGAGTGATTCTAAATTCAGTGTTTTTTAAACCTGTATGATAATTCTTCATAATTAATCATTATGAAAGGTATGATTTTTAATACAGTACTTTTTACTTAGTCAAGTCAGATGGCTTTATTGTCATTATAACTATGTGCAGTGGTTCAGTACACAGTGAAGCAAGACAGCGTTCCTCCAAGACCATGGTGCTGCAAGCTACAAGTTTTTCACAAAGTGCAACAGAAATGTGCAAAAGACTGAGCAGTGTGCAAAGAGTAACTTGATGTGCGTGGTTGTGCGCGTGTGTATGACATTGTGCAAATAAGTGCTTGGTAGTGACGTATATAATATCCCGAATAGCAAAATTAGTATGGCCCAGATCTGGCCCACACAATGTGCTTGAAGATGGCCCACAAACCACAAAAAATGATGGCCCTTTGGTGGCCCAGATCTGCCAGAGGTGGCCCACACATGGGCCAGCACAAGGCCAGTTGCAGACACACTGGTGGTCCTGTGCTGGCCCACGTGTGGATTACCTCTGTGTAGACTGACTGGTGCCATGACACCAGTCAGTCCGAAGTGCCAGCTTGATGCCAGATCCGGGCCAGAACTGTTTTCTATGAGCCTGGGCCACATAAACCAAACCACAATCAGGTCAGATGTGGCATGGCATCACATAAACAGTGCCATCTACGCCAGGCCTGGGATGTGTGTGATGTGTGTGTGTGTCAGTCCAGTCACTGAATGTTCAGGAGTCTGATGGTTTGGGGGGAGAAACTGTGTCTCAGTCTTGCAGTGAGGGCCCAAACGCTCTGGTACCTCTTGCCAGAAGGCAGCAGGGTGAAGAGTGTGTGTGAGGGGTGTGTGATGTCCTCCACAACGCTGGTGGCTTTGTGGATGCAGCGGGTGCAATAAGTGTCTGATTTTCCAAACGTGGTATAGCCAAAACAAATATAGATCATAGTCATCTGCTCTTGTAGTATGAGGAAGTTGTGTATAAGAATAGTTCACCCTTATTTGTATTTATTTATTGGATTAGATAATAATTTTGGTGAGATGCAGTGTAAAATGTCTGGAGGGTCAAACAGTAAAGTTTGACTGTCCAGTTTGACAGACTTTGAGAGACTTGTTATGTTTTTTTAAGCAGTGATGTACATAAATCCACCCACAAGGTGAATTATGCAGTGATAAAAAAGAGTTGGATGACGTTTGTCTGGACTGTGAGACACGTAAGCTGCTTTTCTCTTGTATCTCTTACAAAATAGTTTTTTACCAGAAGTGACAGATATTGCCAAATCAGTGAACACTAACAGGTTAGTCATGTTAGCTATGCACTCCTCTTTAATTGCCAGTTAAAGTTTGTGAAACTTAGGATTGTTGTATATCATAGAAACATGTAGAAAAGAAGAAGAAGAAGTGAGTGAAAACTTTTGACCACAACTGTAGGAATTTGAGCCTAAACTAATATTGAAAGTTAGTGTAAATAACAGCTTATCTGAATACATATAATCAAGCAAGTTAAATCAGTACGAAGTTTTGTTGGACAACTCACCGGTAGATGATGATGAGGACTATGCCATTGACAGTGAGATTGAAGACAAACATGAAGTAGGACAGGATGGACAGTTGAGCTCCCAAAATATTGTCACTGACCCTCATGCATGGTTCAGCTAAAAGCCCAGTGCTCTCATAATATTCATATGTTGGAGTTTCCATCTTCTTCTCAAATGTTAACAGAAAAATCTCTCTGTCAAATGCTTGAAGAAAAGTCTGTCACAAATAGAAACCCAACTATGGTGCAGTGTGCTTTGTGGCTCAGCTGCAGAAGTAGGGGTGGAGCAGTTGGTTTGGGGTGTGGTATCAGGGGAGGCTGATTCACACAGCTGACTTCCATCATCTGACCATGTCTCCCCATTTGAGTATGTTACAACTGTTCATGGCATGAAGCAGGGGGAGGGCAGCTGCTGCAAAGACAGTTTGAAAATAAAAACAGTCAACCTACAACGCTGTGCGCGTGGGTCCTTTATTTTGTCGCAGTGGTGCCGAAACCCAAGCTGCAGGCCGGGTACAGCACAGTAGAGAAAGAGTGCCTGGCCATCCCCCTGGTTAGGGTTAACTCAACCTACAACACTGTGTGTGTGGGTTCTGTATCATGTCAGAGCAACTATTAACAAATTAGAAGGACAAACATTTTTTTATTACTTGTGTATGACAGGAGGAAGACTTACAAGAAGAATACAACAAGAAGCCTGAGGAATCTAAACAGATGTGAGAATCATACTACTGATCTTAATGATCTTATCTGTCTTTGCCCTCTGCTCGTCTGACAGAGGAGAGGACTTGCTTGACTCAGTGTGTTCAAGTCACTCTATCATAAATCCTCAAAGATAGGGGAAGTATCACAAGTGTGTGTGTGTGTGTGTGTGTGTGTGTGTGTGTGTGTGTGTGTGGTCAGCACATTCTCGGACCAGGGCTCCTCCCTGAACAGAGGCAACTTCTGTGTGCATGATATTATAACCGCTTATCTTAGTAAGAGAAATCAAACATTTGCAATCCAAAAGACAAAATGATCAAGCAACCGGAAGTTGCCTGGAGGAGGTTGTCAAGTTGAGTACAGAACACACCCCATGAGTAAATAGACATTCATTGACACTTGGCCAGTTGATTTTTTATATGTAAATCCAATAACCTACACGTGCAGGTATGAGCCAAGTGCACAAAGCATCATAAAGACAAAAGTAAATCTGCTTTTGAGCACTGTAGGAGATTCATTCTCCTGCACACAGCTCTGCTTTTGAAACAAAATTCTGCTTAAATCAATCAGACTTTTGACAGTGCGAAGCCAAAAGGGAGAAGGTCGCATTGAACACACTACAGCATGACACCACCTCACTGATTGGCAGGTTCAGTTTACTGTGTTACTCTAAGATGCATCAGGGCAGCACCATATTTGTTTACACTTATTTAAACTTTCCTAAATAATTTGATTTTTGATGTGTAGCAGTGGAATTACTGACAATTTAGTTCTTATATGGATTTTCCATAAAAAAATTTTTAACATGATTTTGTAAAATATGAACAAATAGACATAAAACATGTTTTTGTCAGATGTCACTCAGTAGATGGCTGCAGAGCACCTCACTGTGGGTTCATGTCTAGTATAAGTTACTGTTAGGTTTGTGCAGCTAACCAGTTGATTAACTTTATTTAGATGTGTGACACCTAAACACGAGACTGCGTTTAGCATTTGCATCTCACTGTGGAGCCTGAATCTTAGCATGTGTTCAGGGTGTGTACAGAAGAGTATGTACACATGTGTTAAACTGTAAGAAGTTGACAGGAATGATTAATGCGGAGGAAAGTGTAGTGTAGTGTCCTTATTTATGCTAATTTCAAACCACCTTTGTTTGTAACAACTTCTACAAAAATATTAAATCTTTTCCAGTGACATTTGCCCTATTGGTAGTTTTTTCAGCAGACCAAAGCAGCGGATAAGAAAAGCATGACCACTATGAGGAAAAATAAAGAAAATTGCACCATTGTTCCTTTAGCCTAGTGTGTATTTTCTGTGTGATGCAAAATACAGAGGTGAGTGCTTTCTGACTCACCGTAAGTCCAGGAACTCCTTGAACTACTGATTAGTGTACAACGATTTAAGATGTTTGTTTTTTCATATATTCTCCATTTGTATTTCTTCACTCTATGTTTTTCTACAACTCACCCAGGTACTGGGTTAGACTGGAACTCATTATTGTTAACATCAGTTAATTAATTCTGTGATGCAGTTAAACAGGTCATAAACAATAATAAATGCAGTTGAAATACAGGCATTTTTTGTCCTTTGTCAAATGTAGGAAACTTGTACTAATATGCTGTGAAGTCCACATAAATACCATTAATAGAGTTATCAGAATCTGAATACGTTATTAATCCCTGAGGAAATTATGTGGTCACAGTTTGCTCCAAGGACATAAGAACAGTGACTGATGGGAGTGCAGAATCGAATGGCCCTTGACATGTTGTTGGCGGAGAAAAGGGGGCGTCTGTGCTATGTTCGGAGACATGTGCTGCACCTTTATCCCCAAAGATAATTCTGCCCCAGATGGCTCAGTAACCCGAGCTCTGGAGGGCCTGGAAATTTGTCTAAAACGATGCATGAGCACTCAGGTATCGGAAACCCAGTGGAGTCCTGGGTGGCATCCGTGTTTGGACGGTAGAAAGGTTTGGCTATGTCAGCAATGGTTTCATTCGCTACACTTTTAGGGATACTGGTCACCTGTGGTTGTTGTGTCATTCCCTGTGTCAACGGATTGTTGGTAAAAATGATGGCTAGGGTTGCGGACCCTGGACGGGTGGATTCAATCTACCTGAGGAACTTAGATGCCATAGAATGGGCTGAGGAGTGATACAACACGAGGTGTGGTGACATTCCTTTTGGACTGTCAAAGGAGGGAATGTGGAGATACAGAAATTCTTTTATTGCTGCCATATAATCTGCATCATTATAATTGCATTAATAACATTCTTTACAGCATTATTCCAACCATCCATCCTCATTATTTCATCTAATAATATTTCTCACAGTATTGATATTGGATTAAAGTTGTTGATTGAAGATGTCCATTTGAGGATCCTTCCATTATGTTAACTTTTATTACAAGTACGGTTGGAAGTATTTTATACACATTGCATATCTGTGCTTATTTTGAGTTGATGTTCGGTTCATTGAGGGTCTTAGGCTTCACTGGCATGACTGTCCAGGTGATACATGCTGAGGGAAACTAGAACATAGAAGGATAACTGCAATGCATGCTTACAGTACATATAATACATATAATCTAGGAATAGGCCTGAGCAGAGGCCCAAATGTTTCCAGCTTCTTGTTGCAAACCTGTTGCATTTTATTCTACTCGGTAACAGATGAGCAGAGTCAAGAATTAGCCTCAGAGACCCTGAGGGCTTAAGATTATTACCTTGTATGTCTGTTTATAGCTATTAAAGATGTACAAGATGTACGATTAACTGTGACTAATGTCTGGAACCTATTTTAATCTGTCATTGACGCCATTGGGGGGGGGGGGGGGCGTGTACCCCACTGCTTTATAAGTGTCCACAACATGTATTTTGGTCAGAAGACATATGTTGATGTTTTCTCTGGGCTGTTAAATAAACTCATCGTTTGATTGCACTTTTCTGGGGCAGTGCATTTGTTGCAGCATATAATGTGTTTTTCTGGATACACTGTGCTTTTTCAGCATTCAAAGATTGATGACACCGTGTCAGAGCTGGCTATGAATTTCAGAAGGATCAGGCCTTAACTTAACAGAAAAGTTATCAATAGTTCTTTTCTTATTACAGCTACATCCACTTCTCTCAGGCCTAGGCTGCTCACTAGGGCTGGGCATCATCACTAATTTCTATAATCCATTCGATTCCGGTTCTCAAAGTCCTGATTTGATTCAATTTAGCCTCAGACAGTCAGAAATATTATAATTCTGATCATTTATCAGTACTGATACACATGAGACTTCTTCAGAATTGTGAACATCGCAGCAGATGCCTTCGTGTGAAAGTAACTGAGAATAAAACACAGAAAAACATGAAGGAGACTTTCCTGGTCTGGCTTTTTATAGCAGATAACCTTAAAAATATTCTGCAATTTTGCATAATTTTAAGAAGTTTAAATTTCTTCAGTATTGAACAGCAGAAATTAGGCTTTCTTGTCCGAGGTCATTTAAGTGAAAAAAGAAAAAGACAGCGCTGTAAACAATGGTAGACTGGTGGGTAATAAACGAATGAATAATGCAGAAAACAGATTTGAGACGGGAAACTGTTCTTGAAGTACAGAGAGAGAGCTGTGCAGGAACGGTGATTTTTATCGTGGTGGAAGCAAAACAGCAAAACTCATGACAACATTGATCAAATGTGAAGTGCAGTTTGCTGCTTCTTTTGCTGCTTCTTTTGCTGCTTCTTTTGCCGCTTCTTTTGCTGTTGGCTCTGTGAATTTTGGTTGGAGAGAGACAAAACCTGCAGCTCAGAATCAGCACAAAAAGACGTAAACACAGAGCGGACCGGACGCATCAGAATCGCTGAGCTCCGACCGTGTATGGGCCGTCGGGTGAGAAAGCCGAGAAAGACAAAGCTGATTCTGATGCGTCGGGTCGCTCTGTGTTTACGTCTTTGTGTGGAATCCATTAATGAATTGATATCACTTTATTCAAGCTACTCACCTCTTTCTTCCACCTGCACTTTCAACTGGACCACGGCCAATCAGAGAGGTCCCACCCCTGACTATCTCTGATTGGTTTAGTCCACGATAGGGGCAAAATGTGTGTCTGTTGTTGACCACACGGAGAGTTGCAGAGATTTTTTTTTTTGTTACCCGAACAGTTGGTCGCACAGGTGCGACCAAATATGTCCAAAAACCTCTCATGTTCAGCTGGGTTTTTTTTGTAAAAAGATAACAATGTTAGCCTTTTCTGCAGCTATGGGGCATATATGGTATCACTCTTGGCTGGAAGCAGTGCTTAAACAATGGAAAAAACACAAACTTTGTCCAAAAACCTCTCATGTTCAGCTGTTTTTTTGTAAAAAGATAACAATGTTAGCCTTTTCTGCAGCTATGGGGCATATATGGTATCACTCTTGGCTGGAAGCAGTGCTTAAACAATGGAAAAAACACAAACTTTGTCCAAAAACCTCTCATGTTCAGCTGGGTTTTTTTTGTAAAAAGATAACAATGTTAGCCTTTTCCGCAGCTATGGGGCATATATGGTATCACTCTAGGCTGGAAGCAGTGCTTAAACAATGGAAAAAACACAAACTTTGTCCAAAAACCTCTCATGTTTAACTGTTTCCCTCTTTTCTTTGGTCATTTTAGCCTTTTTGGCCAGGGTGAAGGGAGTATCTGCCATCAAACAAGAAGACAGCCGCATGTAGCTATGATGATGTTTGCTAGTTCACCTTACCTGCATTAATGTAATAACGCGGTTAGCCTATTCAACGTAAATTACACACGAACAACATTAAGCTACTCACACAGAGAAGAACGGCTGCTGCATCATCATCCTCATCATTTCTGCTACACTGGCAGGGCTAGGGGCCAGGACTCTCCTCTTCGGGTTTTTGGGGGATGTTGCTAACTCCGGGTCCGATAACAGGCACCACACCCGCAGTAGATGTGCTCGATGTGAGTTCTCGCAGCAAGCTATCAAATATGGTGCATTTATCGGCTGTTAAAAAAATGCTACACGTCACCAGGTGTTTCATCAGATTCGAGGTGCTACCTCCTTTGCACAGTATCAGCTTAAAGCACTTGTTGCAGGCTGCTGAGTTTGCATCTTTTGCTGTGAAGTACAGCCAGACTATTGACTGCTTCGCCTTGGGCATTTTTAATCTGTAGCTCTGCTCTAAAGGAACATACGTACCTGGGTCCGCCTACTACACTTGCAAAGGTAAAATGATTGGCTAGAATTCAAAGTGTGTGACATCTCAGGGGGAAAAAAGCACCGAAATATGCGCTGCTTTTCGGTCTGGTTAATACCGTTTATGTCAGAACTGGTGCCATAATGGCACCAGATACCGGTACTCAGGAGAAGTGGTTCTTCCAGAGGTTTGTTCCTGTTAAAAGGGAGCCTTTGGCAGTCCAACAGTCTTGAAGGAGTTCCCTGAGATGCTGAGAAGTTGTTGGCCCTTTTGCCTTCACAATGCTGTCCATCACATCCCAAACCATCTCAATTTAGGTCAGGTGACAGTGGAGGTCAGGCCCTCTGGCACTCCATCACTCTCCATCTTGGTCAAATAGCCCTTACTCAATGCAACTAAATGCAAGCTGGATGGGATGGCATGTTACTGCAGGATGCTGTGGTAGCCATGCTGGTTCAGTGTGCCTTCAATTTGGAATAAATCCCCAACAGCACCAGCAAAGCCTGACTGCCTGACAACAAAACTGATGATGCCAACCTCATTAAGAAGGCAAGAATTCCACAAATGAACCCTGACATGCTCACCTGTGAGGTGAAAACCATTTCAGGTGACTACATCATGAAACTCTTTAAGAAAATGCCAAGGTTTTGCAGCGCTGTCAACAAAACAATTATCTTTGCTACATAATTCCATATATTTTGCTTCATATATTTGAAGTAGTCAGTATGTATCTATAATGTAGAACATGGTAAAAATAAAGAAAAACCATTAAATGAGAAGGTGTGTCCAAACTTTTGAATTGTGATATAAACATAAAAGTATGTAGTAACCATGGTTAACCCAGGCCTTTTCAATGAAAAAAATATTTAAATAGGCAAGCAATACATCATGTTATAATCTAATGCAGGGGTGTCAAACTCAATTGCACACTTTAGGTTGCAGGCCAAATAAGATAAACATTTATTGAAAACCCCAAAATTATTTTTTTAACTAGAAATATGAATAAAAACAGACATTTTTATTATTCCAGAAAAGGTTTAGAAAAAATAAACTTCAACTTTAAATATTTTGCTCTCCATAAAAATATATCCTGTCAAAATTATGCAAGTTAGAAATATGAACATGCTGCCAAAACCCCAGAAGAAATAAATGAAAATTGTGCTTTAAAGTAAATGCTAAAATAACTTCAAGATTTTGTTGCTATTATGCCATTTTATAAAAAATTAAATAAACTTAAAATATTTTGGTCTTCATAAAATATCTCCTGTCAAAATGATACAAATTCAAAATATGAACATGATGCAAAAAAAAAATCCCAAAAATATAAATAAAATTTCTGCTTTCTGCAAAAGTTAAAGTAACAACAAATCAAAATGTTCAGTTTTCTTTGCTTTTTGCCATTTTGTCAGACCTGGATGCTTGCCATCTTCTTATGGCAACAAGTTCATTTAATTCAATTCAATTTTATTTATATAGCGCCAAATCACAACATAAGTCACCTCAAGGCGCTTCATAGATACAGAGAAAAACCCAACAATCATATGACCCCCTATGAGCAAGCACTTTGGCAACAGTGGGAAGGAAAAACTCCCTTTTAACAGGAAGAAACCTCCGGCAGAACCAGGCTCAGGGAGGGGCGGCCATCTGCTGCGACCGGTTGGGGTGAGAGAAGGAAGACAGGATAAAGACATGCTGTGGAAGAGAGACAGAGATTAATAACAGATATGATTCAATGCAGAGAGGTCTATTAATACATAGTGAGTGAGAAAGGTGACTGGAAAGGAAAAACTCAATGCATCATGGGAATCCCCCAGCAGCCTACGTCTATTGCAGCATAACTAAGGGAGGATTCAGGGTCACCTGGTCCAGCCCTAACTATATGCTTTAGCAAAAAGGAAAGTTTGAAGCCTAATCTTGAAAGTAGAGATAGTGTCTGTCTCCTGAATCCAAACTGGAAGCTGGTTCCACAGAAGAGGGGCCTGAAAACTGGAGGCTCTGCCTCCCATTCTACTTTTAAATATTCTAGGAACAACAAGTAGGCCTGCAGAACGAGAGCGAAGTGCTCTAATAGGGTGATATGGTACTACAAGGTCATTGAGATAAGATGGGGCCTGATTATTTAAGACCTTGTATGTGAGGAGTAGGATTTTGAATTCAATTCTGGATTTAACAGGAAGCCAATGAAGGGAAGCCAAAACAGGAGAAACCTGCTCTCTCTTTCTAGTCCCTGTCAGGACTCTTGCTGCAGCATTTTGGATCAGCTGAAGGCTTTTCAGCGATTTTTTTGGACATCCTGATAATAATGAATTACAGTCGTCCAGCCTGGAAGTAATAAATGCATGAACTAGTTTTTCAGCGTCACTCTGAGACAGGATATTTCTAATTTTAGAGATGTTGCGCAAATGGAAGAAAGCAGTCTTACATATTTGTTTAATATGTGCATTTAAGTTTGGTGTGCAGTGCGCTCAGTTTATCAGCAAAGCGCGCATTTGGGAACACTGTTGTGCCGACTTGGTTCAACATTACTTGGCAACAGGGACAGTGAGGCAAGTTGCACTGGTGCATTTGTGACTCCTATAAGAGCAGCCAACGAACCTCTGTATGATAAGGAATGTTGGCCAACTCTGAATCTATTTCCTGCATAAAAGACTGAAATTGACGTTGATTTAAACATTTAGCTCGGCTCAAATTTACGGTTTGCGTTACGGTGCTCATTACATGCTCTATTTTTAGGACTTTACCACACAGTGTTTTCTGGTGTATGATACAGTGATACTGTTTACTCAGCGGTACAGTTCTCCCCATGCATCACCCAATCAGCAATCGTATTTCTGCTCAGGCTCACATTTATGGGCACAAATTGTGGTCATAAATATTTTGAACTTGTAAATCAGGATTTGTATGTGTAAAAAGAATTTGTGTGTGTGTAAAAAAGACTTGTGTGTGGACTTAGCCAAAAAATACGTGTGAAACTCTGCACTCAAGTGGCCAATGTCATGTCAATCACAATTTAACTATCCAATCAGAGAACAGGAGGGCTTGGCTATTGGAGGGGTGCGAGAGAGAGAGAAACCCAAAAAACCACGGCTCCCAATAAAGATCCAGCTCGCATCGTTCACTTTAAAGAGTTGGCTCTAAGAGCTATTTCGTTCGCGACCGACACATCACTACTGCCCAGCAACAACACAAAGTAAGCCATTCCTTTTGTGTTCAGCCCCCAGACCCACTTTTCCAGGTCCTGATCATGAAGCAGTAAGAACAGTACCTGTACTAGTGCTTAGATACAGGGAACTTTTCAGTCAGTGGTTCTAGCTAGTCTAGTACCAAGAGGAGTGGCACAGGACTAAAATAAGCTGCGCACATGGTGAGGAGAAGGATTATCCCATGGCTGAGGTGGCCCAAAACGTTGATTCTGTTCATCTGGATGTAGTGTTTTCAGTGGCAGACACGTTTCGTCACTCATCCAAGTGACTTCTTCAGTCTCAGCTGACTGCAGGTTTCCTCAATCTTATAAAGAGTACATTTGCATAATGACTGAAGTTAGCAAGGAACTGACCTCGCAGCCCATTGTTCATTCAGTGCTGCTGGTTTCAGTCATTATTCAGCTGGGACTGAAGAAGTCGCTTGGATGAGTGACGAAATGTTTCTCCCACTGAAAACACTGCATCCAGATAAAGAGAATCAACGTTTTGGAATTTACTTACCTGGATGATCGAGCATGCATCAAGATGGCTGAGGTGTATTTGACTGTAGACAGACATTTCTTTTGCCGGTGGCGTTAGCACCCAGGCTACCACATGCTGTCATGTTGGGCTTAGATATACCTACACTGCTAGATTTGGTTTCTACTGAAGTTCCTGGACATGAAGCAAAACTTACAGAATCAAGAATTATTCTGTAGGCACAGCCAGAAAGTGCAATCCCTAGTTTGATTACCACAAGAGCTCAATTGAGTGCAATTGACCCACTGAAAAACTTTGGCTGGGCACAAAGACGAAGGGATACATTTATGGTTAGATGTTGTAGACCAGAGTCCCAAACACCGTCTGGAACTTGATATACCACCAGATATCTCTTCACTTCAGAGGGCATGACACAAAGTCATGGAACTTGGTCATTCTGCACCTTGGGAAGGTCATCTTGGTTTTCAGAAATCTCTACTTAGACTGGCTTGTTGCTTTGTGTGGCCTGGCATGTATACTGAGGTACAGCAGTTTTGTAAGTCTTGTCAGATATGTCAACTCACCCTAAGTGAAGGAGTGGCCCACGTCCATCTTCAGCCATTGCCTGTCATAGATGCACATTTCGAAAGAATAGGAATGAATGTAGGTGGGGCCCCTTGAAGTTTGTCAGGTAATCATTACATCTTGGTCATTTGTGATTATGCTACTCGTTATCCTGATGTTTTCCCCAAAGATCAGTGAAAACTAGACATGTTGCTAATTGTCTGCTGCAGTTGTTTTCTAGGGTAGGTATAGCTAAAGAGGTCCTCACAGACTGTGGCACAAATTTCCAGTCTAAACTTCTACAGCAGGTATATAAACTACTTGGCATAAAGGGTATTAAAACCACCCTTTACCACCCCCAGTCAGAAGGACTGGTGGAGTGTTTTAACCAGTCACTAAAAAACATGCTGCGCAAATTTGTAACAGAAACTGGCTTAGACTGGGACCAGTGGCTGCCTTACTTGTTGTTTGACTATTGTGAAGTGCCACAAGCCTCGACAGGATTTTCACCATTTGAACTGTTTTATGGCCGCCAGGTGAGAGGTCCACTTGACCTGCTAAAAGAACAATGAGAGAATCCAAAGCCTGATGGAGAGAATGTGGTGGCTTATGTGCTGAAAGTGATAGAGAGACAAAAACAAATGAAAATACTGGCACAGCAAAACATGAAAGTGGCTCAAAACAAACAGAAAACTTGGTATGAAAAGAAGGCCAGGGAAAGGACTTTCCAACCAGGACAGCAGGTGTCACTGTTGCTTCCTACAACGGACAGCAAACTACTAGCAGGGGTGGCAAGGACCATACAAATTTAAAAAATGCCTCAGCAATGTCAACTATAGGCTGTACATGCCTTACAGGAGGAAGAAACATCAGGTCTTCCATATTAACCTGTTAAAAGAATTCCAGCAGCAGCAGCTGCCCACCATACACAAGAAACACCAGCAGCAGCTGTCAATGCAGCCTACGCAGCAGGTAAAACAACATCTTGTTCAGGTGGTTAAGGAAGAAGAAGAAGAGGGAAAACATTTTTTTCCCACAAGAAAATCAGTGCAGCGTTTAGTGTCACTGACCCATCTCAAGCCTTCCCAACAGGATGATCTAAGGGGTCTTCTGGATCCAAATTTGTTCCAGAAAAACTTGGTTTTACAAAACTGGTACAACACAAATCCAGTTGAGGGACAAAGCTCAGCCCTGCAGGAAATTCTACAGAATTCCTGAATGCCTGGTGCCACAGCTGAATAAGGAAATTGACGAGTGAATGGTGTAGCCCAATTGTTCTGGTCCCTATCCCTAAAAAGGATGGAACACTGAGGTTCTGCATTGACTTGAGATATCTCAACTCTGTCTCAAAGTTTGATCCCTATCTGATGCCTCGTATTGATGAACTTTTGGAAAGGCTGGGGAGAAGTAAGTACATACACCACTCTTGACCTAAGCAAGGGTTACTGGCAGGTGGCCCTAGCTCCAGAGGCAAAGGAACTAACAGCCTTCAAAACCCTGTTTGGGCTGTTTCAGGTGAGGGTGATGCCTGTTGGTCTCCAGGGGGCACCAGTAATGTTTCAGCAGCTGATGGATCAGGTCTTGATGGATGTGTCAGACTTCACTGCAGCATACTTAGATGATGTAATGATATTTAGCCAGACCTGGGAGGAGCATGTGGCTCACCTGCGACACGTTCTGAAGCTGGTCAAATCTGCTGGTTTTACTATCAATCCTCACAGTTGTAAGATCGCACAAAGCCAGGTGGAGTACCTTGGATATGTGATTGGACATGGACAGGTGAAGCCTGTAGTGGGGAAAATGGAAGCAATCCATGCATATCCAGTACCTACAACAAAGAGGATGGTGTGGGCATTTATAGGCTTAGTGGGATGGTACAGTAAATTCATCTTCCACTTTGCAGAGAGGACAGCACCTGTCACTGACTTGACAAAAGCGTTGGCACCAAATCAGGTCAAGTGGACAAAAGACTGTGACAGAGCTTTCAATGACCTTAAGTCAGCCATCATGAATGACTCTGTTCTACATAGCCAGATTTCAATCAGCCTTCCACACTGCAGACAGATGCCTCTGGAGTGTGGCATAGGAGCTGAACTGCTGCAGGAGGTGGAGGGCGAAAGGCGTTCAGTTGTTTGCCTCAGCAGGAAGCTTCAGGAAAAAGAATCTAGATACTCCACTGTAGTAAAGGAGTGTCTTGCATGGAGGAGCTGCATGGCTCTAACACGTTAACGAGCTAACCGTGCTAACGAGCTAACAGCACTAACACGTTGACGCCGTACAGCCCCTCGCACGGGGCGATCCGCGTTAACTTGCTAACGGAGATTTCCCAAGTGAGTATGGGAAACGTGATGCTAGCATTGTAGATATTGTATGTATGGCAGTGATGTTTCGTCAGGACAAGCAAGGCCAGCACTGCTTGCTTGTCAAAACTAATAATGGACATGAATGAAATTTGTACCATGAAAAAAACAAAAACTTTGACAATAATGGAGAGTGGACAGCAGCTCTGATCATGTCCGATTCAATCGACTGGGCAAGCTAACCAGGTGCAGGTCCAGCTGCATTTTCAGATTAGAAACCAATGAGAGTGTCTAAATCTAATACCTTTAAACAGCTGTTTCACCAGCACTCTACTATACTCCGATTAATATTTTTAATCATACCTGTAGATATTGAAAGGGTTTGTTTTGAAATAGATTTCAAAACAATCAAGTTGTAGGCCTGTGTTTCTGACCATATGGAACAACAGTTTTTTCAAACACACGGGTTCTTAACCAATACATTTTTTAATTTTAATATTAAAAAATTTAATATTTACAATTCTTCAGCCAGGATAGGAGAGCAGAAAGGTGAAGCTGTCGATGTATATTTCAGATAAGCAGTACAAACTATGTTTTAATCTGATCTAGTGAAGGAAGCTGTTGAAGCTGTGTGAATCAGGAGAAGAGGGGATCGTCTCTGATAAACTTTCTGTAAAACTCACCACACACCGCTGATGTATACTGCTTGTAAAAAAATCACATCAGCAATTTAAAAATGTTTGGAAGTGAAGTTTATTATGTGCAGAACAACATGAAGAAATGCATGGTCATAAACAGGTTTCTTTACTTAAGTACGTTGTGTTTACTAATACAAAAGAAATGAACATTAAGTATCCATTAATTACCCTTTCTAACTACAATCTGTTTCCTTTCATTCTAAATTTGGCTTAATTTTAAAAACTGAATAAATTGACAAAAATGAATAATTTTATACACACTGATTGGCTTTCGAAAACCACCAGGTGGGTGGGGCCTCCGCGAGAGCGTTGTGCCTGAGATGACCAAATCAAAAACATCAAATAGCCCGGTGTAGAGAAAAACCAGAATCAGTGTGTTTAGATCAGTCTGAAGGATGACCTCGAATAGGTTATTTCTACATAACGTACCTCATTATTTAAAACTATTGTGAGGTTGTAATGTAATATAATATCTCTAGATTACTTTTTTTTAAACGTAACAGATTTTTGGATCATCTCTTATTCTACAGTCATGTGTTCATTTGTTCATTCCTACTTAAATTTTACTTTCTGAATGCACTCTTGCAAAGTCTTTTTCTGTAACAAGTAAAGATCTGTCAATATGTTGCTCTTAAATATAAATCCAGTATTTATAGTTCTCAAAGCTGAAGTTTCTCAGCTTCATCAGTAATGGAGCTGAACTCTGACCATAAGAGGGCAGCCATGGTCAGAATAAAACAAAAATAAACCTTTTAAAGCTTATATACCATCTTTCATAAGGCTATGTACAGAATATACAGAGAACAAATATTTTCCTTAGGGACAATATCATTTGTTACATAACTTGGTGGCAAACTAGGTTTGTGGTTGATAGCAGACAATTTGTACACCAGGAGCTACATGAAATAAAATTTAAAAATCTTCTGCAATTAGATTTTTGGTTTAAGGACTTTGGCTCGAATAATGAAGATATAGAAGTTTGAGTCCTAGACGCTAGTTCCCGGAAACCGAAAGTTTCACTCTTGATGAACTCATCCCTTCCTTCAGTTGGTTGTAAAACCATGACTTGCTCGTTCATCCATTCACTTCTGCTTATCCTTTTCAGGGTCATGGGGGGCGCTGGAGCCTATCCCAGCTGTCGTAGGGCGAGAGGCAGGGTACACCCTGGACAGGTCACAGGGCTAACACAGAGACAGGACACAACCAATTGCACTCACATTCACACCTATGGGCAATTTAGTGCTTCCAATTAACCTATCCCCACTAATTGCATGTCTCTGGACTGTGGTGGAAGCGGGAGTACCCGGGGAGAACTGGTGGAACTGAACTCAGGATCTTCTTGCCGTGCGGCAACAGTGCTAACCACCGTGCCATGGTGCCCGGGCTGACCTGTTATTCCCAGGCAGTCTCCCATCCAAGCACTAACCAAGCCCAACCTTGCTTAGCTTGCGAAATCAGACAAGTGCTCAGGGTGGTATGGCCGCAAGCTGGTTCGCTGAATATCCCTATAATCATTTGGTGTCGTTTTTGTGTTCACGTAGCTTCTGCTGTTTTGACTAACAGACATATGCCTCTTTAACTTTGGGAAGTGTTTCACCAGCAGATGCCTGAAGTGGTTCTGGAATTTCTTCCCAACAAAAGTATAGAATACAGGACTGATACAAAAGTAAAAGTAGGCAATGGTGCGAGTAATTTGAAGTGCATAACCCAGTTTCTGTTTGTCCTCACACTCACTCTTAACTTCATTGTTAATGTTCATCAAGTGTACAACGTTGAAAGGAGTCCAGCACATGAAAAACAACAGCACAATGATGAAGATGAGCCTGACTGTCTTGAATTTGCTTGCAATCCTGGATGACATAACAGTGATTGCAATCCTACTGTAGCAGTAGAAAATAACAATCAGTGGGAAAATCAAGAAAACACTCAGCTGAAGGTAAAACCCAGATTTTCTCAGCTTGTCCATATCGACATAGGTAAGGTTTCGAGGGTACTCCTCACAAAAAGTTTTGTTATCAAGACTAGAAAAGAAACTACTATAGATAATCATTGGTCTGATACATGCTAACCCACTGACTAGCCACACAACAGTGCAGGAGATTCCTGCATACTTTCGATTTCTCACTTGTGAGTCATTCAACGGGTACAGAATTGCAAGGTACCGATCAAAGGTCAGAAGGGCTAGAAAGAGTACAGAGCTGTAAAAACCCAGATAGTAGACAGTACTAACAATCTTGCACATAACTTCGCCAAAGATCCAGTTAGAGAGCTGCATGTAGACTGCCATGAAAGGAAGGCTGATCATGAAGATCAGGGAGGACATCACAAGGTTCAGCAGCAAGATGTTGGTCACAGTGGTCAGCTGATCAAACCTAGAAAGCAGTCAACATAAAAAGATTCACAGGTCAGTCATCATGAAACAATCTAACCTCAGGTGTTTTCCAGGTAACAGAGATCAGTGGAACCTTCAGTGAAGTAAATCAGCACATCTTTAAAATCAGTGGCATTTCTGGATGTCATCATTACCATGGAGTCTGAGCAAAGATATTAAATTATAAAATAATATTTTGGAATGCACAAATACAATTAGTGGAAAGTACATTGACTTCTTGGTAGGACAGCACCTTCTAAGCTTCTGCTGCTGTGCCCCTGACAAGCATGTTAGAGAGTGCACAGATGTACCCTCAGTAAGAAAATGTCTTGAAAGTTTATTTTGTGACCCAGAAAGAGTAATATTTCAAACTCTTTCGCCATGCTCCTCCGCCATTGGCGCTTTTAAAATGTATTGTTATATTATATTAGAAAACCAATAACAACATTATCATCCTTCTGGCAGACAAGAGTAGATGCACGGCTTTGCTAAACCAGAAAGAGTATCACAAGAAAAACATTGTCACCGGTCAGTAGCAAAGATACTTATGACCTTCAGGCAGAAACATGGGTGTGCCAAGGATTCCCCAGTTTCACCCATTGTGGCCAACTTGTACATGAAGAACCAATGACTGAACCAATGACTCAAGTCATTGGTTCAAGTACGTGGATGACACCTGGGTGAAAATCAAATCTCAGCATGTACCACAATTCACTGATCACGATGAAATGAAGAGTTCAAGCTAAACGCAGAACAAAAATCCAGAGTTTAATACTCAAAGAAGACCTGCAGGCCATTTGTGGCATTAACAAAGCACTAAAAACAACAAAACAATACAAAAATCCTAAAAAACCAAAGTAATGACACACTTGATGCAGACGAGTCAAAGAGCAGAAGTCAAGTACAAGCTGCAGTCATAAACAGGAAATCAAAAAGAAGCAACAGTAGGAGGCACTGGAAAGTGTGAGTACAGAGACAATCTGAAGACTGGGGATACTGCTGCACATATGAACATACACAAGGGTCAGTGATTAACTGACTCAACGCAGGTGTGACAAACAAAGCAAGGGACCTGGAGCGCGTCTCAGATGACATATGACAAGAAGTGGGGTACACTACAGAGGTGGATGGTTAATCAATTAACTCTGTCTACTGCAAACTAGTTCTATTAAAACTTTGTAGATTTCTCAGAACTCTACGATGGAAAAAGGTCATGCCATTTGAGTTCAGCTTTACCCTTTTTCAGAATGTTGAGCACATCAGCGTAAGAAGTATTGCATCTAGTGCCTGCCATACAAACCTGGCTTTTATCGTGTTGCATCAGTTGGAAAGAGAGGTGTAACACAAAGTGAGTTTAGACTCAGCAAAAACCACTAGTCATGAAAACTGTTGTCTTTTTACCTCAGTCAAAGTCAAAGTCAAAGTCAACTTTATTTGTCGATTCTGCCACATGTACAGGACATACAGAGAATAGAAATTGCGTTACTCTCAATCCCTAGATAAATAGCAAATGAACATTTAAATATATTTAAATATAAAAGTGATTAAAAATGCAAGTAAAATAATTAAAAAGTAAAAATTTAAATAAATACAAATACAAGAACCTTCACCATGGTAAAGATAACGCACGTAATCTTAGTAGGTGGTTTTGTTCAAAGCTTTAGCTTAAAATTAGCTGTCAGTGTCACGTTTTCACCAATTCTAAACATGTTTTCAGGCCAGTGTAGATTCTCTACTGGAAGACTGTATTTTATATGTGCAAGTCATTAAGCTGTATCTCAGTAACATCATGAAACAGGCCCAGCTGTAGAGTTACTGCAAACCGTGCATATCTATCTACAGTGGGGCAAAAAAGTATTTAGTCAGCTACCGATTGTGCAAGTTCCCCCACTTAAAATGATGACAGAGGTCAGTAATTTGCACCAGAGGTACACTTCAACTGTGAGAGACAGAATGTGAAAAAAAAATCCATGAATCCACATGGTAGGATTTGTAAAGAATTTATTCGTAAATCAGGGTGGAAAATAAGTATTCGGTCAATAACAAAAATACAACTCAATACTTTGTAACATAACCTTTGTTGGCAATAACAGAGGTCAAATGTTTACTATAGGTCTTTACCAGGTTTGCACACACAGTAGCTGGTATTTTGGCCCATTCCTCCATGCAGATCTTCTCGAGAGCAGTGATGTTTTGGGGCTGTCGCCGAGCAACACGGACTTTCAACTCCCGCCACAGATTTTCTATGGGGTTGAGGTCTGGAGACTGGCTAGGCCACTCCAGGACTTTCAAATGCTTCTTACGGAGCCACTCCTTTGTTGCCCGGGCGGTGTGTTTTGGATCATTGTCATGTTGGAAGACCCAGCCTCGTTTCATCTTCAAAGTTCTCACTGATGGAAGGAGGTTTTGGCTCAAAATCTCACGATACATGGCCCCATTCATTCTGTCCTTAACATGGATCAGTCATCCTGTCCCCTTGGCAGAAAAACAGCCCCATAGCATGATGTTTCCACCCCCATGCTTCACAGTAGGTATGGTGTTCTTGGGATGCAACTCAGTATTCTTCTTCCTCCAAACACGACGAGTTGAGTTTATACCAAAAAGTTCTACTTTGGTTTCATCTGACCACATGACATTCTCCCAATCCTCTGCTGTATCATCCATGTGCTCTCTGGCAAACTTCAGACGGGCCTGGACATGCACTGGCTTCAGCAGCGGAACACGTCTGGCACTGCGGGATTTGATTCCCTGCCGTTGTAGTGTGTTACTGATGGTGACCTTTGTTACTTTGGTCCCAGCTCTCTGCAGGTCATTCACCAGGTCCCCCCGTGTGGTTCTGGGATCTTTGCTCACCGTTCTCATGATCATTTTGACCCCACGGGATGAGATCTTGCGTGGAGCCCCAGATCGAGGGAGATTATCAGTGGTCTTGTATGTCTTCCATTTTCTGATGATTGCTCCCACAGTTGATTTTTTCACACCAAGCTGCTTGCCTATTGTAGATTCACTCTTCCCAGTCTGGTGCAGGTCTACAATACTTTTCCTGGTGTCCTTCGAAAGCTCTTTGGTCTTGGCCATGGCGGAGTTTGGAGTCTGACTGTTTGAGGCTGTGGACAGGTGTCTTTTATACAGATGATGAGTTCAAACAGGTGCCATTCATACAGGTAACGAGTGGGGGACAGAAAAGCTTCTTACAGAAGACGTTACAGGTCTGTGAGAGCCAGAGATTTTCCATGTTTGAGGTGACCAAATACTTATTTTCCACCCTAATTTACGAATAAATTCTTTACAAATCCTACCATGTGGATTCATGGATTTTTTTTTCACATTCTGTCTCTCACAGTTGAAGTGTACCTCTGGTGCAAATTACTGACCTCTGTCATCATTTTAAGTGGGGGAACTTGCACAATCGGTGGCTGACTAAATACTTTTTTGCCCCACTGTAAGATATACTCAGTTGGTATGCAGAAACTATAATCTGTAATCTGTTGCTATGTCTTATGTAACGGTGCTGGAACTGCAGCTAGTAGAACACAGTAAACACATTAAAGTGGTTTTTCACATTATCTTAATTAGGCTATGGGACAGTATCCTTTAATGTATCTAGTTTAAAGTTTCAGAGCTGCAATGTGCAACTATCATGTTGGAAATAAACAGCATCACAAAGATGAATAACTCTATTCAGGTGCAATATTTTGCGTTATAGAAACAATGCTGAATTTTAAGGTTATTATGTTCTTTATTAATTTTATTTTTATTAATAAAATGTATTTTTCTTCAGCTTCAGAAATTGTCACTGACTGGAGTAAGTGGGATGGTTTGAAATCCCCCTTCCTACGTGCATTTGCACAGAGCCTGAAGCAGGAAACTTACTTAGCCCTTATCTCTGACTGGGGTTTGAGGTTTTGTCAAGCTACTGCACCAGCGTTAGTTTCATTGATCATTTTTGTTAACAACCTTTTTTTTCTGATGAAAACAAAACGATAACTAAGTAAAAACTATCATGAAATGTAATGCCACTTTCATCGACGAACAAAAATGAGATCAGCATGTTCTGAAGAGATAAGAATCAAAATGATCACTGTTTCTCATGAAAGCACAACAAAATGTCAACACCTGGGAGGAAGAGATGTGTTGACATGTGGATGCATACACACAGGTTAGCTGACTAACTGAATATATGGAAAGATCAGGTTTTCCATCACTGAATCTTTTTCCTCCCCTGATGGCGCTGATATATCCCAACAATGTCATCATTCATTATCCCTGATAAGGATCAGCGGATGGATGGATCTGAAAAAGTGTTTCAGAGAGCATGAGATGTTGTCATGCATGGATGGTCCACCGTGTAGTCAAAGGTGCATCATCACCAACAAAAGATCTTGGCAAAAAATTATTAAAACTCTGAACATAAATAAAGGTGACACTGCTGTACGTATGGAAACAATACGACACCAAATACATGCTGACAGAGCTAAAGGTTGGCTAATACTCTTAGTTTTACTGATTTTAACTAAAAACATAAATTTAAAAGAAGAGCAAGGCACACTTATCACAAATTTTTAAAGCTATTAAAATTATGACGGCTTAATTTGACTGGTTAATATATTTGGTTTGGTTGCTGTTGTTGGATTCCACTGTAAGCCTCTGCTACAAAGCAGGCAGGTGAAATCATTTTAGAGTTAATCTTGAGGTTTCAGTGTTTCAAAGGCAGTTTGCTGTTTACTGGTGTACTTCACCATGGTAAATTATGCCGCAGCCTGTTCTTGAACACGTTTGGCCTGCAGGTGTTTGTTGACCTAATTTGAGATTTGCAAATAGTCTGCGTCTTTGAGTTTTGGTTTTAGATTCATTAGTTTTTGCTGTCCAAATGTTAACCACCACTCAGGCTGAGCTCAACAATGCCAAAACGTTCTTACGTACACAATCAAATGTTAACTCAATGACATAAGCAATGGTTATTTGGCACTATGGCCTTTTAGTGATAGAACTGTAATACTGGTTAATACTGGTTACTAGTTAATAGGCTTATTAACTAGTCTATTCTTGCTACCTTTCCTTTCTCGCTTCACATACATTTAAATACTTTTCCACTCACACAAAGAGCTGCCGCTTTGCCTTTAAAGCCTCGTACAGCAAATGCCTGCATTCTTGTTTGACATTGTATTTAGGCTTTGATTTACTGGGAGCTCTATTTTGTATTTTATGTTTAAGTCAGCTCCTTTTTAGTGTAAATCTTTCACTTTCCAAGATGTTTTGTACAGTGTTATTGTTTATTAAGACAGTTATTTATTTTGCTTTGGTTTGGCTGTTTTAACACAGTGAATATATCTCTTATCTTACCGTCTTAAAATCAGTTACACTGCTAGATCTATTTATGTACCTAATTGGTCAGAATGTCCCACCTTTCATATGAACGTGTTCACAGATTCAGGACTGACTAATTAAGCTGATAATCACCTTTGTATGAGCTGATTGCTGATGTTGAACTAGTTTTACTGTAGGACAGATCCGACATCTCCACTGGGTTCATTTTATTTTCACACCTATAACTTTCATGAAATGGTGCAACAAGCCACTTTTAACTTGCACTGAAGCATAACCATCACAGACTTGTCATATTTTTACATTGTTGTTTTCATGAACTCTACAGTATTCGTGTAATAAGAAAAGGCTGAATGTGGCTGTACTCTAAGACACGGCAACTCTTTTCCCTCGTACATCTTATGAAGAACCCAGTCGAGAACTTTACCAGACTAGACCACAGGTGTTGCTAAATCAGTCAGCATTACCATCTTAGGAATTACAGCTTAAATTTTCACCTAAAAGTAATGTGAGTCACAGCAGGGATGGGAATTCCGGCTCGTTTTAGAGAACCGGCTCTCTCGCTAAAAAGAGCCGGCTCTTTCGGCTCCCGAGCCGCTCAATAAGTTGTTTTATTGCTTGAATTAATTTATTATCAACAACAATATAAAATAGAATTCAGTGCACGAATAAACTTCCTGAATCCTTTATCATCCACAACTGAAAACGCTTGGATATCAAGTGCAATCATTGGCGGGTCTTCATTCACTGAGTTCTCATGAGAACTCACAGAGTCTCATAGAGCTCTGGGTTGGTTTAGGTGGTTGTGGTGGTATATGCATGATGCTGTAGATACTGCAGCAAAAGCAGCAGCAACGGTTGCAGTAGACACGCTGGCACCTTCATTACTGACTGATTAACTGACTGTGTTTTATCGTCCCATTGCACTGATGGGTGGACAGTTCTCAGGTGTCTGTGCAGGTTGAGAGAGGGTGACCGACCCGCCACAAGTCTCAAGAGTTAAATCAGTAGAAATTCATTCAAGATCTTTTATTTAATGCCAACACTGCAGAGAACAAAATAATCCAGCTTTGTTAGACTAACTTACCGACAGATGATGATGAGGACTATCCCGTTGCAAATGACACTGAAGGCAAACATGAAGTAGTAAAGGATGGACAGCAGCGCTCCCAGTTTGTTGTCATTGTCCCTGGTGCATGGTACAGCTTCTGTATATTCGCTGTAGTCATAATCCGGGTCAGTCGTATATTCCATCTTTGTGTCAAATGCTTAAAGGAAAGTCTGACAAACAGAAATGTAAGAAAACACCGTTTACAATACATTCAGAATGACGTGAAAATTAGAAAACGATCAAGTCTTAACCCTTGAAAAAAAAGCCAGAAAATCCTTATTCTTTGGAACTGAGATGTTTATTAACCTCTTAAGCCCCAACGCCCCCTGATACGGGGGCAAAAGCAGGAGATCAGGTAGGCTTGGGGCTTAAGAGGTTAACCCTTATAACAAAATCCACAAACTTGTTTTTGCTAGATCGTGTTATGTATGATATATTTTTAATTATATATTTTTTGTATCGCATGTGAGACATTGGGGGGAGTTTTGCAACTTTTATTTAACATTGCTGTTAACAAAGTTTTGTCCATAACATTTTGAAACAATTTGATGAGATATATGTCTCAGAAACTCATGTACCAAATATGATACAGAGGGCATTATAGGGTTAACTCTATTTGGAATGATATAAGAAGGTGAAGCTTTAAAAATAAAAAGACAGGAAGCCTGAGGAATGAAAGCAAATGTAAGCATGAACTGACTTACTGTCTGTCCTATTTCTTCTGCTGCTGTCCGACTCTGATGATAGAGTTTGGTTATCTGTGTTTAAGTTACCAACACCAGAGGAAGTTACATTATCTGCCTTCAGGGAGGAGCTGTTGTCAATTGTGCTCAAAGCAGCAGAGCAGGGTGTTCTGTTTATGACGTGACATGAAAGCCACAGCAGTGACTGAGAAGACTTCAAAGGATCGGGTCATGAGGTGGCAAAATGATCAAGCTTGTTTGATATACAACTGGAACAGAAGTGACCCACACAAGGTAGAGCAGTATTCTAATGAGACTCTGCTAATGTGTGTTCAAGAAGCTCCCGTACTTTGGAACAATCCCCACCCCATTTCCATAGTCGAGCACTTCTCCTGTGTTTAGACTAAAAACTGCACTGCAAAAACACAATGCATGTGAGCTGCACTGGTGATGTAATTTTGCTTCAGGAACCTTGGAGTAAAGTACGATTAATTGTAACCCTGGTCCCACGTAGCTATGGTCAAAGCTAGACTGCGTAGTACAACGAGACTGGGCCTGGGTTCGTTATACTTCTATATATGAATACCAATCCCTTCTATAAATAAAGGCCACCACAGCTGTATCTTACACAAATTGCTCCCCTATAAGCATTTATTTGGGGAAAGAAAAACAAATAAACGTAATGTCAAAGCACACACTGTCCTTTACCTCTTGCAGATCACAAATATATAAGATCGGGACCGCAGGTAGTCGACCTCAATCACGCAAACGTCTACCACTTGTTCCGCCCCAGAGAGGTGTCACTCTCTCGTGGATGATGATGTGTTCTGGAGTGAACTCCAACCCAAGCTTCACTGGTCTGTTTCCCAACTCGTGACGTGTGGATCCTTGTAGACGTATATGTTCAATCAAACCAAACTTAAAATTAACCAAGTAATTTTCTGTGCTGATCAAACAGTAAGTGAAAAGTGAGCAAAATAAAAATGTCATCTTTCACCTTTTTAAGAGGTTTCAATAAACCGTGATGTCAGGGTATGTGAAGTCAGGTGCAGCTGAGTAACCCCCATCAACCCACCCCCACCTGTTTTTTTTTTTGCTTATTTTCCTGAAGTGGTTTGCGGTTTATTTTTATCCACCACATTTTCATTTTGCATGAAATGGAAACATTATAATTTTAGAAATACTTCAAAGTCTTGCAAAGGTTTGCGCTGCGGAAGAACAACGTGACAAAATGGAAACAGACTGTGAAGGGACATTCAGTGTACAGCTAATAACAGACCTGAAACATGAAAATCACGTGTTCATTCAGCGATAAGGAGTGTTTTACACATTCTTTTTCATATTCTACTGTCTGCTAATTGCACTCAATCTCATTATAGCCTCTTCTGCATTTTCTCTTCAGCCAGGTTTCGTCTGCACCAAAATTTGTCCCATCTGTGCTTTACTTCAATAAACCAGCTATAAATTAGCACAGAGATGGTTTGGGTGGAAATATATACATAGATATAGATCTATTTATCTATCTACATATATATTAGTATACATAATAGGTGTGTGTATTCGCGTAGCTGTTGGTATGCAGTGTGTGTCTGCAGGTGCTTCTCACACATTTGTCGCAAACTTACCACAACAACCACAGAACAACAACCACGGGAAATGCTGAGCTGGTAGTATCATTTCACCTAAAATCTCCGGGTCTTTGTGACTAACTTTTTTCTTTACCAGGACCAAGTTTTTACTGTTACTGTGAAATTCTTAGAAAGTCTCAAACGTCTACAATAGTTTTTTCCAGGATTTCAAAGCATCTAATTGTCCTCATGTACGGAAACTCATGTACGGGTTCATCTACGTCAGAGTTCAATTTGGTTTTTGTTTGTTTTTTTCAATCACCCGTTAACCACAAGTGCGTTGCATGTCCTATGGAGGAGAAGAAGACAGTGTTTTACTCCAAGTATCTCTGTTGAACTGAAAATCTTTGACTAACACTTTGCAGCTTTGACTTTTAGTGGGCAGCACTGTGTGTAATTTTAAAATGACTGAAAGGCTTTAGACTGCAGCTGTCATGCGTCACATGTATTTAGAGTAAGCTGTCAAAATAGCACATGAATTATGAGCATATATAAAGTATATTTAAATGAGCTGTGATAGATCTGTGGAAGTAATATTCACAAAAAAGACGTACAACAAAACGCAAAACACATTTAAATAAGTCTATAAAATGATTGTGTTTCGTGACACTGGTCGGCCCCTCGTTTGTACCCCAATCATTCTAACATCATTTCCTGTTGCTCGTGCTGTCTTTGACAGCAGCTGCACAGAGACCTGTAATCACGCTAACATATTATTTATCCAACATATTGGATAAGAAGTGGTTAAATTGGTTAGGTGATCTCTAAGAGCACTTAGAGATCACCCAACCAATTTGTACCACACAGTAGGACATATTATTATTTTTTATTAAAATATCACAAACAGTTGGAGAGATCAGCACTAATTAGGGGAGTTAAGCCCATATTGACACCTGCTAATCAAAGTATGTATGCCCCTAACTCCAGTCTACAATTCTCATAAAGGTGGCAGCTTTCCATAAACATGCCTGGATTACTAAGTTACTAAGTCCTGGAAGCTTTTTAAACATGTAGGTCTAAGAGATTAACTCACCTCATTATTGGCCACAGTTGTGACCAAGTGACCAATAAAGGAAATGACCTTTTTTTTATTTGTGCACTGGCTTCATTTTACAACACTGCAAGTTGCCACTTGCCCTGAGCATGGAGGAAACTGAGCTTATTTTTTTATTATGGCACATCCTGTCAGACTGATTCAAACACACACAGTAAATTTGTGCTTTGTTAAGACAAGGAATAATTTAATTGATGAAAACCTGTTCAAGCATAAGCACCTTATACTCTATGCTCCCTTAGTTTTTCATTTAAGCTCTCTTCAAGTTTCAGATATTTATGATTAAATTTGATATTTAGAAGGATCTAATCTGGCTATACCTGGCTATATATGGTCCAAGATGGCGGCGCGCACAGACGCAGCGGCCCGGAGCTCCTACACTTTTGCACTTTTGGTGGTACTGTGTATTATTTCACACAGTCTGGGGTTACTTCAATACAACAGAGATGATCTACTACAACTAAGCCGTGGAGATCTTCAACTAACATCCGAGTATCTCATCCCCCCGGAGATCGTTAAGCAAACCCCGGGGCTACCCGCAACAGCAAGCCGCAGGAGGAGACGTTGCGAGCGGAGGCAGAAGAGAGGCTAAAGACTAGTCCGTTTAAACCACCACTCCCGATCATATTCCTCTCCAACGCCCGTTCAATCCGTTACAAACTGGATGAAATACGACTGCAGATCGCCACTTGACGGACTTTTAATAACTGTTCGTGCATGATTTTCACTGAAATCTGGCTGGACAGCGCCGTTCCCGATGCGGCTATCGATCTAGCAGGCCGCACCGCCTATCGAGCCGACAGGTCTGCGGACTCGGGTAAGAAGACTGGCGGGGGGCTGTGCATCTATATTAACAACCTTTGGTGCACGAACGTCACGGTAACGGAAAAACTGTGCAGTACAGAGGTAGAACTGTTGGTGTTAAAGTGCCGTCCATTCTATCTCCCTCGGGAATTTTCTGCCGTTTACATCTGCGCTGTTTACATTCCACCAGATGCTAATGCTAAGCTAGCGTTAGCACAATTGAGCAGCAGCATCAATAACAGCCTGGTAGCACACCCGGACAGTGTCTTTATTGCGGCCGGGGATTTTAACCACGCGGACCTGAAATCTGTACTTCACAATTTCCACCGTAATGTGAAGTGTGCTACCAGAGGAGATAGAACGTTGGACCAGGTGTACACCAACATGGCGAATGCATACAGAGCCCAGGCTTATCCCCACCTGGGTCTGTCAGACCATCTCTCCCTTCTGCTACACCCAATATACACACAAAAGATCAAGAGCACTGGGATTACAACCAAAACCGTGAGAACATGGCCGCAGGACGCTATTCCGATGCTTCAGGACTGTTTCCACTGCACAGACTGGGATGTATTCAAGGTGCAGGACACTGACAATCGTGTCGCATTGGACAGTTACACCTCCACTGTCTTGGACTACATCTGTTTCTGTGTGGACAATGTAACAACTTGGAAACGACTCCGTGTGTTCCCTAATAATCCACCCTGGATGACACACGGAGTTCAACAACTTATTCGAACAAGGAACAACGCTTTCAAATCCGGGGACCAGGAGGCATACAGTGCTGCCTGGGCCAACCTGAGAAGAGGCATCAAGACTGCCAAGCAGCAGCACAGGAGGCGTATCGAGGCCAGGTTTGAGAACAACACAAACCCAAGGCAGGTCTGGGAGGGCATCAGGGCTATCACGGACTACAAAAGAAGAACACCATCACCCTCAGCCGACAGTTCTACTCTGGCTGAGGATCTAAATCTCTTTTATGCCCGTTTTGACAGGGAGAACACCGACCCTGTCCTGTCCCCTCTCCCCTCAACCGACCCTGCTCCGGTCCTGAGCACTCATGAGCTGAGGCGTGTGTTCCGGAGCATTAACACCAGGAAGGCGGCCGGGCCGGATGGAGTGCTGGGCCGGGTGCTAAAAGACTGTGCTGCGGACCTGGCGGACGTCTTCACCTCTATATATAACACCTCGTTGTCCTGTTCACTGGTACCATCCTGTTTCAAAGCAGCAACCATCGTTCCCATCCCAAAACAGTCAAATGTCACATGTCTGAACGATTTCAGACCTGTGGCACTCACCCCCATTCCCGCCAAATGCCCGAGAGACTGGTCATTAAACACATCAGAGCTGCTTTTCCACCATCCCTGGACTCGCACCAGTTTGCATACAGGGAGAACCGGTCAACCGAGGATGCGATCGCCACAGTGCTGCACACATTACTGAAGCACTTGGAACACAGGAACATCTATGCACGGCTCCTCTTTGTAGACTACAGCTCGGCTTTTAATACCATCCGGCCATACAAACTCCGTCCCAAACTCCACCAACTGGGACTTAACTCCTCTCTGTGCAACTGGATTGTGGACTTCCTCACTAACCGTAGACAGAGTGTCAGAGTGGGTAAGAACACCTCTTCCACCCTTGTGGTCAACACCGGTGCCCCTCAGGGGTGTGTCCTGAGCCCTCTGCTATACACTCTCTTCACCCATGACTGTATTTCCTCCTGCGCGTCCAATCTCATTGTTAAGTTTGCAGATGACACTACAGTGCTCGGACTTATATCCAACAATGATGAGACAAACTATAGGACAGAGGTGCAACAACTAGAGTCATGGTGCCACGACAATAACTTGGTCTTAAACACCAAAAAGACCAAGGAGATCATTGTAGATTTCCGGAAGAGGGGTCATAACAACCATCTGCCTCTCTTCATTGGCAGTGAGGCGGTGGAGAGGGTGAGCAGTTTTAAATTCTTGGGGGTAACTGTGACCGAGGACCTGTCCTGGGGCAGCCATATCACCTCAGTTGTACGGAAGGCCCAACAGCGCCTCTACTACCTGAGGAGACTGCGGAGCACACACATTCCCAGATCTCTGATGTTGAACTTCTACAACTGTGCCATCAGCAGCGTTCTGACGTATGGATTTCTAGTGTGGTTCCCCAGCTGCACCAAGGCCGATCAGCAAGCACTCCAGCGGGTGGTGAAAGAAGCTGGCAGAATTATTGGAACAAGTCTGCCAGAGATCAGTAATATCTTCCCCACTCGCTGTCTGAGGAGGGTGCACAGTATCCTGCGGGACCAACATCACCCTGCGCGCCACCTTTTCCACCTGCTGCCCTCAGGGAGAAGGTACAGGTCTATACAGGCCAGAACATCCAGACTGGCCAACAGCCTGTATCCACAGGCTGTGAGGCTCCTGAACTCTCTGCCCCCCTCTCACGGACAATAACCATATCCAACTTCTTAATAGCAATGAACTGGTCTGCATTGGTGCATCATATCTTTATTCTCTTCCCCCTCCTGCCCCCCCCCCCCTCTTTCTTAAATAGATAACTATCATATCTGATATCATATCTCACAGTACAATAATATTGAATGGGTTGCATTGTTGTATTTTGTCATGTTTCTCAGGTCTTTGTCTGAATTTCTACGAACATTATTGCTAAGGATTGTCTTATTGCATTGGAGTCACACTGGGTTAAATATGTACACTTGGGTTTTAAGGGGTATTTATTATTTTCTTCTTTTTTTTTTTTTTTTTTTTTTTTTTTGGGTTGTATGGAAGCCCCAAACGCAATTTCATTGTTCTTGACAATGACAATAAATAAATAAATACTAAATACTAAATACTTTACTGTAGGAGTAAATTCTTAGAAAAAAAAGCTTTGCCGTAGAATTTTGATTAATTTAATTTCATCCCAAACTGACCCAATAAAATATAGTTGGAACAAAATTGAAAAATCCTTCATTTTAAAAAGTAAATATTCTGTCTACCACCTGTGGCTGAGGTTGTAGACTTGTAGGTGAAGACAAACTGCACAGTGTCCATCGATTCATTCTCTTCTGCTTATCCAATTCAGGGTTACAGGGGTGCTGGAGCCTATCTGAGCTACCACAGGGCGAAAGGCAGAGTACTGTATACCCCAGAAAGGTTGCCAGTGTTTGTAGGGCAACAAACAAACAACTATTCACACTAACATTCACACCTACAGGTAACGTAGACTCAGCAGTTTACCTACCCCTACTAAGTGCATGACTTTAGAATGTGGGAGGAAGCTGGAGTTCCCAAAGAGAACCTATGCAAACAGGAGCAGTGTAAACTCCACACAGAAAGATCCCAGAGGATCCAATACCTTCTTGCTGTGAAGCAACAGTGCTAACCACCATGTGACCATGCTTCCCAAAATTGCACACTGTCACCAGAATATTCATTCAACAATAGAAGCAAACTAGATAAAGTTGTGTTTCTTCTGAAAATGCAGGGTGAATGCCGTGTAATGGAAATTGTCTTCCGAAAACAGCTGAAGAAGCAGAACTATCTGCTAAAAAGAGGCAAAACCTGAAGGGTCACAGGTGGGATCCCGCGCCGCCCGCTATTAGAGCACCTGCTCATCCTGCGTGAGCTAAACCAGCAAGCTGAACTTGTCTGCTGACAATTGTTTTGCTATGGGTAAAATTCGAACTCACGCCTCCCGCTCTCAGAACGCCTGCTCGTATCAGTGAGCTAAAATACAACTCACCGCGGTGAGCTAAACTGGCGGCCACACTTGTAGTGTGGTCCAATTCATTTCAATGGGACAAAAATATGGAAAAAAAAAGCTTTATATTTTAAAATGTATAAAAGTAATTAACACCGAAAGATAAAGGTTACAAGAGCAGAAATGGCAGAGTATTTTAAAATTTGAATGGTGAAAATAGCACAAAAACTGTGGGAGTAGTTAAAGGCCAAGGAACGGAGCATCTAGAATAATAATAATATGAACCAGAAAAAGTTGCATTTCCTGCGAAAATTCAGTGTGTGTAGCAGAAACTGATTTCCAAAACCAGCTGAAGAAGCAGAACTGTCTGCTGAAAAACAATGTTGCCATGAGGAAGATTCGGACCTGGGCCATCCACTCTAAGGACGCCTGCTCATCTTAGTGAGCTAAAACACAGCTCACCCTGGCGAGCTAAACCGGCGATCACACGTGTATTTCAAAAAGTATAAAAGTTACGAGCACCAAAGATATAACTGGCATTAGCAGAAAGAGCAGAGTTTGAATGGTGAAAGTCCCATAAAAACTGTGAGAGTAGTTAAACAGCAAAGAAACGGAGCAACTAGAGTAATAAGGTAGAAGAACAAATATTAAAGAGAAACAGGAACTCAATAGTGTGACGGCAATCACACCATTACACACTAATTATTTGAATGCCTACGGCATGCACACATACTGGACAGCTGCTTAGACTCAGTATGAAAGCAACATGGAGCATACACCCATGGTGGAAGGTTACTTTTAAAATGTATTCCACTACAGATTACAGATTACATGCCCCGGAATATATTTTGTAATGTATTTCATTACATTAAACAATGAGAGTAACATATTCTGAATACTTTGGATTATTTAATATATTATCATGCTGTTTACAGCTACATGAATGTCCTATTGCTGTGTGATTTATTACTATCACTGAAGGTTACTCTCCATACCAACACCAACTAGATGTTTAAATCTTAATATAAAATGAGTAACAGTAGGTGGACATTACATGCTTCCAGCTCCCGTTTCTGCTCGGTGACAGCTCGTACTTTTCTCTCCCTCCTCGCTCACAGACACATCACGGGTGTGACAGTCCATTCTCCCTGCAGCACGGACTACACTGCCCATCAGGCTACATTCTTTAGGGCGATGCCTGTAACACTCTGCCTGTTGCCTTCATATTAAGTAATTATTTTAATAATTTTTTAAAATATTTCTTCACGCCATTATGCGGCCGTAAGTGGAGGTGACATGGGCCGCGAGATTGAGACGCAGGCATTAGAGCCTCTGTGTGTGGGTTTTGTTTCCACGCAGGTGGAAATATACAGAGAGAGGGCATAGCCGAACATATGAAACAGGAAAAGGCTGCCGTGTAATCCCATTATTTCAACTATGTAACTGTATTCTGGATTTTAAAAGGCAACGGTAACAGAATACAGTCACTCGTATATTTTATTTCAAATACGTAACGGCGGTACATGTATCCTGTTACTCCCCCAACGCTCTGGATACTGCAATATTATTTCACGCCCACTTGTCTGCATGAAACCACGTGTGACAGGTTGTGGTTGATTATTAACTTTGTCAGTTTTGTTTACTGCTCAGACTAAATTCCCCATCCCTGCCACCCACATATTTCACACACTGTGGTTTTTTTAGTATTTAGTCAAAAATATGATAAAATAAAATACATTCATCCATGTTCCATGTTTTCTAAACAGAATGATCATGGATCATCAGGGTTTCTGCTTCATCATTTGTGGACAGCACAGTGAGCAGTCTTTGCAGACAGTGGTTTGTGGAGATGTTCTTGAGACTTCACAGTAATTTCCATGACCTTTTAAAAACCTTTTTTTAATTCCATTTGCGCTGAGAGCCTGAAGAACAAAAGCATCTAACTCTGATTTCTGGTCTGGCGCACAGAGATGTCTGCAGACAATTGGTGCAGAACCCAGGTGATATTATATGCTGAAATCGGTGAGATATTCACAGTCGTCAAAATTTTATATTGTGGATGATTTTTCTCAAATTGTTCTAGTTTGTTGATGCACTTTTTTTGCAGGTAAGTGAACCCCTCCTCATCTTCAGAGAAATCTTAGCTTCTCTCAGATGCTTTCTTTATAAATAAATTTTATTAACAAACTTTTTCCTTACCTACAGTATTTCCACAAATGTTTAAATCACTGCACCTATTTCACATTTTCTTGAAATAATGGAGGCTCAAGATTTTTGCTTTTCTTTAGTTTTGCATCATTTCTTCTTTTCTTGAACAAGCCCTCTTATCTGTAGCAGGACTGTGTCTCTACTAAGTGAAATTCTTAGAGAGAACATCATCATAGTCATAACTGAATACAGCATCAGATCTGCTTCATTTTTTTAGCCTGATTGAATAAAATACACCTGGATTGGCTCAGGCTCAGACCTCAATCATCTTTTTTTTAAAAATAATTTAAAAAAGATATAACAATAAAAAAAATGCTCATGTATAGTATCTTCATGTTCTTATTATGGGAAACCCTCCCGTATTCTGCCTCTTTCCCTTAACTCACCAAATGGTCACAGCAGATGACTGCTCCTCCCTGAGTCTGGTCGTGCTGCAGGGCATCATCCTAACATTCTGCTTCTGTCTAGTATTGCAGAGTTTTCACCTTAAAATATAAAATGGAACTCGGGATGGACTGTACCGAAGTACAGCCTGTTTTTCATTCAGCTTTATTGCAGTCTGTCACTGAGTGTTCCAAGCATAGAAAGAAGACTTTTGATTCTTAGGGACGGTGTGAAAATACTCAGAATCATTGACTCATTGAAACAGAATCACTGAAACAGCTCAGTTTGTGACGTGGGGTGTGATGTTCTATTTACTAGCTTGATAGACTGAGTTGCACACCCAGCGTCCCAGTACAGCTCCTCATGTTGAGCATGAAATCAATATACTGTAAGGAAATACATATGCCATGCAGCCTTACTGACCACTCACTGAATGAGAAATGTTAGGAATAAGTTTACAAAGTAGAAACAGACTTATCACACTGCTGCGTCCCAACTTAATCTTAAGTGTATGCAATAGCGGTTTTAATAATAAAATTCACTGCTGTAGAATATCTTCATGATATTAAAACCACTTGTCTATCTAACAGCTTGTTGGCAAATTGTTGGCAAATTACAGCACTCACTTGCTGACACCGCTTGCTGACATTTCCCGTAGCATAGTTGGTACTTTAGCAACAGTATATTCGCTGAACATTGTTACATTTGTACAAAAGTCATTATGCTGAATCAAATTCTAGATATGGGTACATAAAGTAAATGTTAGGCCCCACTTATATTCATGAAAGCTATGACTTTGTGCGAAAAGGGAAAAAGAAATTAGTCTTGACGACGTATGACGATTTTTCTACTATTTTTGCAACTTGTGACACATACAGAAAAGATACCTTTCACTTACATACCCAATTCTTTGGTGGTGAGAGCGGTGGCAGGCTGGGATGGAATATAAACGAGAACTTCCTACACTAACTGCATAAGAAATGACATTGTAAAGCAGAAGTAGTAGTTCGTTGTGGATTTACAGCCAAAGTACATACACTGACACCAAATATCAGAGAAAAAAGAGGAAATCAATAGGAGATTTTTGTGTGTTTGTGTGTGTGTGTGTGTGTGTGTGTGTGTGTGTGTGTGTGTGTGTGTGTGTGTGTTGGGGGGGGGGTCATTTTTTGAAAAAGCTCTGTGGAGCAGACCGACATTGGAGGGTTTCTTTGGCATGAGAACATTGTCATTCTTTTAAAAAGCACGTTATTCGTATTTGTAGTCCACAGGAACACATGAATCTATGTTTTTCCACTTTTTCCAATAAGTTTCGAAAATGTTGGAGCTTGGTGTCCTGTAGTGCTGACCAATGTGTGTAATGTTAGTTTAACACAAAGAAAATTCAGGGGTGAAAATAACATTTCTAGCTTTTGAAAATGTTTGATAATAAGAGAGAGTACCGCACCAGCAGCTTTTTGTGGTGAAAAGCAGTTTTGCATCCTGTGCAGAATGTCTAGACAGCCAGTGTGCGTGCTACTTGAACTTAGTATCCTTTTTCACCGTATTAATAAAACACACAGACACAGATATATAACTCAAGCTTGCAGGAAAAAGGCCACCTGCAGGGCAAGTGGGGATTTTTTTAAACCACTTATTCATTAAGGTTTGAATGAAGGTTGAATGTCAGTCTGACTTTCAATATATGAAACACTATTACTCTCGGCATCACTTACGGTAAATCCACAACTAACAACACTAGAGCAAACTATGATTAAGTGTGAGCAGTGCAGCGTGGTAAGGCTCTTTCTGCTTTAGAGAGTTAGTGGGTGATTCCATGGAAAACCAGTGAGTGCCTCCCACCTCAGGTGTTTTTGGAGTTTGGGTTTTTTGGGGTTTTTTTTGTTATACTGGTGATGAACATTGCAAGGCCATTACGACACAACAAATTCTCTCACAAGCCCCAAAAGTAACAATAGCTGACAGCTGATTTAACCAGCGTAGCACTTCTTCCATTGGACTTGAAACCTACATGTAACACAAGCGAGCATGACAGCTTAATCAATAGATTTGAGAAATGACTTGTATAGTTTGCACATGCTGAATATGATGTTCCTTAAGGAAGTGTTCACAATAAATCTTTCCTTCATTTTAATTCTCACTGCTTTGCTACGAACAATTTTATAATAAAGTTTCACTTATTTAAAAACAAACATCTTTTTATGGTTACAGAACATTTGTTTTCCAGGATAATTGTTATCATTTGGAATTATTGCCTAGATTAGAACATTTGTCTCGACTCTATTAACTTTTCAACAATATTACTTTACTACACATGTACTTCCAATTTCACAGTGCTGTTGAATTATTTGCCCAGAAAATTTTATGCAGAGTGGTGAAATCCCCACCCACCACCACTTCCACACAGAAGTACATTCTTTATAAAATGTAATCTTCCATTGATGTGCACACCAACTCATTCAGGCCCTTCTTCAGTCGTTTTATAAAGGATCTGAAACAAACAACAGGACACAACAATTTCTTTGGGCCTTGATACACCAAAATAAATAGTTCCAGTTGCTAAGGATGCTATAGTGTTTCTGTAACACTGTTGCTACTGATTTTATTTTTGAGGTCTGACCATTCATTATTTTTATATACGGCATCCAGGTGTGAATGTTTCAGTTTCACCCGTCAGCTGTGCTTTCACACCCTGACATTGTTGCATGTATTTTTATCTTTGGGTGGTATGCTCTAGCGACTTGGTGTTGTCACAAGACAAAAAACACAGAATAAAGTATGTCTAATGACAGTTAATACACGCGATCACATGAATCCTATAAATAGAGTTCACAAAAATGTTCTGTTTCCTGTTGCTGCACAGCGCACGCAAAGGGGTTTAGACAGCAGTTTCCTCTGAGGAAATGGTGATGAAGTTTGACAGAAAGTTTCCCCAGCCTTGTACCTTATCTCACGACACAACATTGGCTTTGAATGATACAGATAAACAGCTGCAACAGGGAAATGGTTAGTGTCGCTGACACAATTAGTACATCTTTAGCTTCAACTGGACTTCATATTAATGTAGTTTGAAAATGGAGGTTCAAAATAATGGTTGATAACTGCTGAATTGAATGGTAAATGGACTGGTTCTTATATTGTGCTTTTCTACTCTTCTGAGCACTTAAAGCGCTGTACACAACTTGTGCATTCACACAAGCACATTTTTCAAGGTGCGTTCTAAGTAACATTCACACACATTCATACTCCGATGGATGCATCGGAGAGCAATTTGGGGTTAACATCTTGCCCAAGGATATTTGGCATGCAGACTAGGGGAAGCCAGGAATCGAACCACCAACCTTCCGATCAGTAGATGACCTGCTCTACCGCCTGAGCTACAGCCATCCCAAATTGAATGTTTATAAGTTGTGTTGAGAGAATCTATAAGTTCTTAATGTTTGTCGTGACCAGTCACATGATGATTCTTTGTCCTCACAGAGCACAATCATGTTAGATGCAACAAGATTAAGAAGATTAAAATGATTCTTTTCAGTTTGAGGTGAACTATTGGGGGAATTAATTTGGGGCAATTTGAAGGAATTTGTAGTGGCATTAAATGTCACTACAAAAGTACATGAACAGTCTTAAATGGGGGCGAAAGAAATTCAGGGGACTGGAACCAGCAGCCTTTCTCCATGTCACTACTCTTACTTAGATAAAACCTCCACATAATGGGATGAATAGTACACGATTGTGCTTTACTCATAGTGACTGCAGAAATTACATGACCTGAGATCAGTTTTTATTGGTGTATCTCATACAAAAGTAATTTTTATTGAAAAGCTCTATTGGACACAAATCCTGAGGCCCAAGAGCACTATAAGCATTCAAAGCCTGAAGTGATCTTTAACTGACCTTTGACATCGACCTTTAATTTTCAGTTGAACTTAAATATGCAAAAAGATTCAGAATTGTTTCCAAGATTGGCAAAATATTTTTAGAGTCACAAATGACAACAGAATCATGAACAATTGGGGTGATATAGTCCTGTAAGGACTTCAAGATCAGATGTGGAAGGATTTTAAATTTGATTCAAGGACTCAAGGAGCTTTATTGTCATTCGTATCACATGTTTACATGAGGGGAAGGAAATTATGTACACACGGTCCCGGAGTGAAAAGAAACAGAATAAGGAAGAAACAGAATTTTAAAAAGTAAATACATAAATATTTTATGAAAAAACAAAACAGAATAACAAGTAATAATTAATACAAATAAATAGAGTGCAACAACCTGAGTATGGATATGGAAATGTAGGTATAAATACTTTAGCAGCAAAGGGCATGATGACCAGCATTGATAAAGTGACGGTGTCAGTAGGTGTCAGTAGGGATTGAGGTGCTACAGAAGCAGTTCTTGTCCATTATGCACTGAGAAGTCTCACAGCTTCTGGAGTGAAGCTGTTTCTCAGTCTGCTGGGTTTGCATTTAATGCTCCTCAGCCTCCTGCCTGAGGGGAGCGGGACAAAGAGTGTGTGTGCTGGGTGAGTGGGGTCCTTCATGATACAGGTGGCCCTCTGCCTGCATCTGGAGGTGTATATGTCTGTGACGGTTGGGAGGCTGCCTCCGACCACTCTCTGTGCAGGTACCCTTCTGGGGCTTAGTGGACACATGCGTGGACAGCACCTTTTAGCTCTTATGTCCACAGTCATATTCAATGTTGAAATGGAGGTGAACTTTATTTGAATCATTCGTGGAATAGTAACAGATGAATTTTAAGGCTTCTGAAAATTGTTCGTTCAAACCTTGCCAATTAAACAATCATTCTAACACACATCAAAAACTTTTCACATTTTTATACATATTAAGGTGAGCTATAAGCAAGGGTAACAACAGTTAAATCAGGCAAATCTTGACAAAAATGAAGGTCTTTAGATTCAGTTATCAGTGCCTGCACAGCTTGGGTTTTTTTTGTTGTTGACAAAATGTATCGAAATATAAAGTTTCAACATTTGTCTAATTATATTACTATTAATTAATGAGTCTTACTTCTCAAGATCAATGCACAAGTTGTCTGACCTTCACTATGCAGAATGATGTGTGTGCAGATTTTGACCCTTGAAGAGTTTATATTAATCTGCATTAATATAATTGCATCTGCAATCTGCAGTTGAACTTGGAGATTCCTGCCGCTGTCATCTGATTCAGTATGATCATCAGGCTCAGTCTCGACTACAAGAATTGAAAAAAGTCAACACTTTATTAATTATATTTTAAATTCAACTTACCTTATACTTTTTACAATATAGTATAAAATGCATATTGTTTCTTTAAAAACTACTAACACACTATTAAAAACTGCAGAATGCTCAATTCCAGCTTCATTTAGTAATTCAATTAGTAAATAAAAGTGAGTAATTAAGTCACTTAATTAACTAAGCAACTGTAAATGTCACAGTATGCAGAAGTACAATTCAATTTCAATTCAATTTTATTTATATAGCACCAAATCACAAAAAAAGTTGCCTCAAGGCGCTTCATAGATACAGAGAAAAACCCAACAGTCATATGACCCCCTATGAGCAAGCACTTTGGCGACAGTGGGAAGGAAAAACTCCCTTTTAACAGGAAGAAACCTCCGGCAGAACCAGGCTCAGGGAGGGGCGGCCATCTGCTGCGACCGGTTGGGGTGAGAGAAGGAAGACGGGATAAAGACATGCTGTGACTGGAAAGGAAAAACTCAATGCATCATGGGAATCCCCGGCAGCCTACATCTATTGCAGCATAACTAAGGGAGGATTCAGGGTCACCTGGTCCAGCCCTAACTATATGCTTTAGCAAAAAGGAAAGTTTGAAGCCTAATCTTGAAAGTAGAGATAGTGTCTGTCTCCTGAATCCAAACTGGAAGCTGGTTCCACAGAAGAGGGGCCTGAAAACTGAAGGCTCTGCCTCCCATTCTACTTTTAAATACTCTAGGAACAACAAGTAGGCCTGCAGAGCGAGAGCGAAGTGCTCTAATAGGGTGATATGGTACTACAAGGTCATTGAGATAAGATGGGGCCTGATTATTTAAGACCTTGATAAATATTGATTTAAACGGGTGTTGATGCTGATAAGAGACAGGTGAGCACACAGCGGAACTCAATCAAACTAATGACACATGGGAAGTACAACTGAACATACTGAACTGACATAGGCTATCACAATAAAACAGGAAGCACATAAAAAATAAACAGTGACAAAGTACAAACTGAAAACACTGGGTCAACGACCCAGAAACCCTGATTGAAATAGGGTCAAGCTGGGTCAAGTGATAGGTTTTTAAGTCGTGCTTTAACTATTGCTATCTTGAAGGCCTGTATGAGCTCTGCATGGACAGGCAGCAAGATACATCGGAGATCTTTTACATCCCCAGCAGGTCCTTGAGGTCATGTAATCCCAGCTTGCTGGTCATAAAATGTTGAAAACAAATGGTGACAGAGCTTTTGTAACAGTGGCCTCCAGACTCTGGAACGCTCTCCCTTTGAGCTTGAGATCTGTGGACTCAGTGGCCTCTTTAAAAAAAGTAGCTAAAAGTCATCTTAAACTATTAAACTTGGTTCATTTTTGTTTTTTCTTTTAGCTTTTCTGTGAGACATTTTGTGATTTTTATCTAGAAAGGTGCTATACAAATAAAATTTTACTTTAGGTTAGAGATGGACCGATCCGATATTACGTATCGGTATCGGTCCGATACTGACCTAAATTACTGGATCGGATATCGGAGAAAAATAAAAAATGTAATCCGATCCATTAAATATCACGAAAGCACCTCACAAAACTTGCAACGCGCCGTAACTCACCTCAGAACGTTAGCATGTCGGAGCAGTATGCATCACGTGATAGAGCGGCTGTGGCATGCGGGACCTGTCGGTGCTCTGGATAGCATTTGGAGCTTCGATGGCAACCTGGCATTTCATCTCCGACAAAGTTATCCCCGAGAGAAGTAAAGCAAGTGTGTAAGTTCATCTCTGAATGTTTGTAAAGCATTCCTGCGTTAAGCTTACCAAACGATATATGGAGCGACTGCCTCTTCTTGCTGCTACTTCAATCATGAAACTGCTTAACGATCAGCTGATCGGCTTTTCTGTCGCGAGTCCGTGTCTCTAGTTTGCTTTTGGCCCACAAGTGCCATCTCTACTTTAGGTACTTTTACTTTACATCACTGATTAATAGATACATTACATTTGAGATCATTTACTTTTAAGATCAAATTTTAAAATCACCTAAATCACTCTGTGGCCAGCAGACTGCAAGCGCAATGTCTGACAGGCCTTCTCCTAATATCAGGAGACTTTAATCATGTCTCACTGGACTCCACACTGCCCACCTTCACCCCGTATGTGACCTGCCCCACCAGAGACAATAAAACACTGGACTTACTGTACGGCAATGCAAAAAAAGCATTAAGTTCATCACCTCTCCCTCCCCTGGGCAGATCTGATCACAACCTGGTGCATCTTGTCCCTGTGTATGAGCCCAGCCACCCACACAGTGCAGAGATGGTCGGAGGAGAGCGAGGAGGCTCTTAAGGACTGTTTTGAATCTACTGTGTGGGAGTTGATCTGTGACGACCACGGAGAGGACATCGACAGTCTGGTGGCGTGCATTACGGACTATATTAACTTCTGTGTGGATAACACTGCACCCACCAGGACTGTGTGGTGTTTCTCCAACAACAAACCTTGGATTACCCCAGAAATGAAAGCTTTCCTCAAGCGGAAGAGGAGGGCCTTCAAATCTAGAGACAAGGAGGTGAAAAGGGTGCAGAGAGAGCTGAGGGGACTGATAAGGAAAGGGAAGGACAGCTACAGGCAGAAGATGGAGAACCAGCTTTAACAAAACAACGTTGGTGAAGTCTAGAGAGGCCTCAGAACCATCTCGGGCCACAAACATCAGAACTCTCTGCCTGGGGGAGATGTGAGGTGGGCAAATGAACTTGTTGTTATCGGATTACGTCGTTGAAGAGAAATTGTTCGAGCCATGTTTCCGAGGTAACAAAGAGGCGACGGATGGCCTGGATTGCAGCCATTCAAAGACCAAATATAACATCCCAGAACCCTCCAGCTCACAGGTTAGTCTGCTCCAAGCATTTACACGAAGGTCAGTCTGCTGTTGTAGTTAATACGTCATTTTCATAACATAATTGGTGATATAGGTTACAAGCAAGTCTGGCGCTGAACAGAAATTGTCGCGCTATGCTCCTTTGTTTATTGTGCATAAATAGTGAATTGTCCTGACACAATATTGTGTTTCGCTTCTGTTATTATGGTACATTGACAAAAACATATGCTTTTATTCACAGGATAAAACAGGTTTTTTGTATCACTAATTGCCCAGTACGATTACAGCATACAATATTGTTGTCACTGCTACATTTCTGTAATGCGAACCAGAAATTATTTCCACTACTAATTAATTACCGTTGAGCTCAAAGGTTATATTAATAAACGGTTAACGAATGTGTATTTATGAAGACGATTTGTGAGACTGGTAAACTTATGATACGTACGATGGTCTTTCGTTCTACACGGTGCGTTTCAAGGTCCTGTACCCATCCGTCGGTAAACTGTACCTGGGCTTGTTGCAGTGACCTGAAGTTACTAAACTTCATGAGTGTATGCACTCACTCCAAGAACCGTATAATTATAAATCTGCGCGTGGTGAAAGTTGGGCAGCACGCTAACGTCTTTTGTCCACTCTGTGTGCTCGTAAGGGTCTAACCCTTTCTCTCTTTTGGTTTTTCCTCGTATCTTTTCTTTGACTTTTCATCAAGTCTGTCTTCGTACGGATCGGCATTGTTCTCCTTTGTTTTGTACATAACTTTTTTGGAACTGGAGAATGAACGTTTTGTGGTGCTGCAAATGCTTGCGTTTGATGCGGTACTTGGATTGTTTTGCCACGAGTTCCCGGCATGCAATGCACGAAAGTCTCCATAGAGATTGACAGACCACATGACTTTCGCGGACCTCACTCTCATGACACTCATGACAGGGTTAGAAGAGAGAGACCTAATGGTTAATAATCCACCTTTCACTGCTTCACTCTTTTTTGTAGATATGGATATTGTGTTGTTCTTACTTTGTGATTCTATTTTGAATGTTTAAACTGTTTTCTGTTGATTTTGCTGATTTTTGATTTGTTTTGTGTTGGTTTAGAAGCAGATGCACTCTCTAAGGGGATGCGGTTTGGGGGTATAACAGGAGAGAATCTGCAGAGAGGTGTGCAAGACTACAACTCTGCTTCCTGGTCCCAACTCTGGATGCTCTGGATTTTAGGGGATTTAATAAATTTGGCCAGATTTCTAGAATGAGAGCTGTTCTACACAAAGTCAAGGGATGACTTCGCTCCTAACAAGACCAATTTTGCCCCAGAAAGTTTCCCACTATTTATAAAACCCAAACCATTTTTGGACACCATTCAGACCAACAGCATTTTAAAGAGAATATGCAGCTAATCATGTGATTCCTGGTCTGATTAGCGAGAGAACCAGAGAAGACTACAGAAAAGTCGATTCAATATTAATTTTAGTGACCTCATGTAACCGAGTTTCATTACTGCTGATGTGAATTACTGTTTGGCAGAATTTATGCTTGCCTTTAGCCAGCAGCTGCAGTAGTGCTTCAGTATTGACCTCTGCAAGACAATACACCATAGTTGTTGAAGTATCTCGCTTTCTCGCTGAATGAATACTGTAAATATAATTACAATATGACAATATGAAATAAGACATTTTCTAAAAGCTTTTAATGAAATGCTAGACTACTGCAATTCCCTCTATGCTGGCCTAGATCGTTCCTGTCTACATCGCCTTCAACTGGTGCAGAACGCTGCCGCTCGCCTGTTGACCGGTTCAAAAAAAAGAGACCACATCACTCCGGTTCTCTGCTCTCTCCACTGGCTCCCAGTTGCCTTTAGGATTGATTTTAAAATCTTATTGCTGGCTTTTAAGGTTTTAAATGGCACTGCACCTTCTTACCTGTCAGAACTCCTTAGTACTTATCACCCCAGGAGATCTTTGAGGTCAGCCGACCTGATGCTTTTAGATGTTCCCAGGTATAAATTAAAGACAAAGGGAGAGAGGGCGTTTGCTGTGGCTGCACCCAGACTGTGGAACAGTTTACCTCCTCACGTCAGATTCTCCAAAAGCCTAGAAACTTTTAAAACCGCTCTTAAAACTCACCTCTTTTCATTGGCTTTTAGAAAGGTTTAATTTATTTGTTTTATATATTTTTATTTTATTTTTATCAGCGAGGTGTTATTACGAAATTGTGTTCTATTGTATTTTTATCTGTATTTACTGTACAGCACTTTGGTCAGCCTTGGTTGTTTTTAAATGTGCTCTATAAATAAACTTGACTGACTGACTGACTGAAATGGGCTGTACAAAAAAGCTACACAAACACACCACTGTGTATTGTAACAGAAACAGGAAGTGATACTGCACCACAAAGAGTGCCAACACTAAGTGAGAGCATTGGTATAGGAATGTGAAAATGTTTTTCACACGGATTTGGATTTCTGACGGATTTCTCACACTGCAAACACATTTGTGGCACATTCTCCTGCAATATGCATTGTGTGGTCTGTACACTAGCAATGTTTTTACATTGATACAATCAGCTGTTAGATGTTTTCACTCATCTATGACACACTTATATTAGGAGCCTCATCACCATAAAATAAAAAAGTACAACCTTATTTGAGCTTATCTTCTATATTTTATTACATTTATTCATTTATTTATTTGCATATTTTCACAGATTTCTTTATTTACGGGATGCTTTAAGTGCAGTATCGATTCTCTTGTTAAACCGTATCTTGCTAATGTCACAAATGGCATCCAGCACTTCTGAGGTAAATGCACTCATGCACAATAAACAAAACGTAAACATACTTTAATTAAGTTTGAACAGAGCTGTCTGATAAGGCTATCTCTGCTTTAGAGAGTCAGTGGGGGGTTCCATGGAAAATCAGTAAATACCTCCCACATCAACTGGTGATAGACATCTCCTTTATGAAGCTTAACAAATTTGTTGAAAACCCCAAACTAACAAACTAATTTGCATGAGACCAGCTTTTACTAGTTTCCTGTACCCACTTCACATCAGTTTAGAATTCTATCATTCATCTGATTTTAACAGTGCATCACTTACATGTGAGGCGAGTGAGCAGCTTAAATAAATCGATATGAAATGGCTTGATTTGTTTTGTACATTCTGAAGGAAGTGTTTAAAGTCCTATTCACATTACATCGCACCTTGGAAGGAACATTATTGTCATTATGTCAAATCTCACTGCTTTGCAGATGATACACAACTTTATATTTGTGTTTTACCAAATATCTAATAATGAAATTCCTTTTTTAAAAGGTTCAGGTCACAGTGTATGAAGCTGAAGCATTATCGGTACCCTCATGTGTTTCATAAACAAATAAGCTTTTACACATTTAGTGAAGATATGAGGGTAACACAATTTTATTAGGGTGTAAATTACCTTGTTTTTGCTGAATTAAACAATGTAACACTTCCCCTCACTGACAGTGTTGCTGCACAGTTCTAGGGTGACATAAAGAACTGAAGCATTATGTAGGTTAATGAGATTATTAGCATCACTTCATTATAAATCTGTCAAGTTACCTAAATGGAATCAATCACAGAATACCATGAAAAGTTTAGTTGATTTTAATGTCAATAAAGAAATACAGCTGGGTTTGCAAGCTATGCTGTTCAGGAAGTTAAGCAACCAAAACTCTTCACAGGTTAAAACTAAGCAAGTGAATAAGCTGATAGTTAAACCACCGAGACTTTGAGCGGATGGTTAGGCAAAAGGCATTTAGGTAGAAAAGGTTTACATACTGTCACGATAAGGGCTCACTGTGTTTCCTGAGAAGGTGAGTTAACGCCCCAGTGAACAAAGCTCTCTCATACCTTCCTACCATTTGCTTACATGAGACAAGTCATTTTCCCGCATGCAAAGTCAAAGTGGGATAGGCAGATGATGTTCTCCCGAGAGGTTCCTAAACAGAGGAAATGAAAGGTGAGTGGGTGTTACACAGAATAAACTCGAGCAAACAGTCTGTAACTAAAGGCCTGAACAACCGTCCTGCTAGAGCAGGTTAATGATCTGGCCATGAGCAATAGCGAAGTCGAAGTTCAAATACGGAGCTTGATTGGTGGATGACAGGTGTGCTTGGTGTCCAAGGACCACACCCACGCTGGAAGAGACTGGTTGATATCCAGTCATGCCCACAATTGCACAGACAGGGCGAAGAGAGAGAAAGGACAGTTGGTGCACCTGGAGGACAGCCTGGTTCATATGAATTATTATTATTCATAATTATCTATACATGAAAAAAATGTAAATAACCGGTCAATAGTGTAGTATCCAGTTTATTGAAAATCACAGAACAAACAAATTTACAACAACAAAGTGAGAATAAAAGGGGTGGAGGAGCCTTTTGAGGGCCTTGCATTCTGGGTTTGAGCAGTGTATATATTTATCTACTGTGTAGAGACACCAGTAGAAGCAGTTTCACAATTTAAAAAAACAAAATAAATAAATACACCAAAAATAAACAACTTAAGTCAAATGGTAAAAAAAAAAAAAGCAGCGATATTCATAATACAGTCCACTCAAGGTCAGTGACTGTTAAACAGAAACATGTTTCCTCACAGGCAGTTTGAGTGTTTCTTAGGCAGCGGTGACTTGCACTTCATTCTGTCCTCAGATTCTATGGAAACGTTGTGTGAAGCTCTGGTGCAAAAAGGAGACATTTCATGTTCCACCGTGCATGATTAATAATCCAGTCTAGTACTGATGATGAACAGACACATAATGTGCACTCACAGACTCAGATCTGCTACATTTATAAAAATACAAGAAAACATAAATGCTCACTTCTTTACATAAACAGAACTCAATATAATTTTGTTGGGTGAATGCAAAGATGTTAAGTTCATCTAATTCAATGAATGTTTGGTTGTTGATACAAGTAATGGAAACCACGTCTGTTTAACAAGTGATATATGAAAATACAAGTATATGCATAGTTGTTATTATTTTATTTCCAAAATAATAATATTGTCGTAACTATTAATTATATATTCTGGTTGAAAATACAGTATAATGCAATATTATATACAACTGAAGATACTAGTTGTGTAAAGATTTTAACCCAGCATGTGCACAGTTAAACCTTTTTAAAACACATTGTTATGTTTTATTTCAGCAGGTGAATAAATAAGTCTTAGAACTGTCAGCTGTTGTCTTCTGCTCTAGCCAACTGTTTTGTGTAGCTAAGAAGATGCTTTTTACATCATGCACAAAATGTTTCCTTTACAGGAATCAGAGCGCACTTCCGATACTGATAAGCACATTTGAAGATTTAAAATGATGCCCACATGAATTTTATCATAATATTCTGTGGTTTACCACAAACACATAGTAGAGTTTATTTCATTTCCCAAATGGATTAAGAAACGGGGCACCCTGCCTTGTTGTGAATTTGTGACAGTTGTCTTTGAAGCATCCAAACCTTCATTTTTAAAGTCAAAATAACAAATGAAAACGCAGATAAACAAGTCAGAGTGATAAAATCCAGAATTATTTTAATATTATTTGTTTTTACAAAAAATACAATGTTGCCATTTGTAGATTTTATACATATATATATATATGTGTGTGTGTGTGTGTGTGTGTGTGTGTGATATCATTGTAACATGATATTTTTCAGCATTTATGAATATTAACATTAGGTTACAATATATATAATAAATACAGGGGAAAAAAACATAACATACAGGTACCGGTGGTGATGTCACCGTATGCAATGGAAAAGGTTTTCACACATACAGTACGTGCTGCTTTTGCACTGAAGATGGTGAAATGATAAGACATCACTTTCAAGATAGCACCAGCAATGGTAAAAATAACCAACTCACTCATGTATAAGGTGAGAATCCTCAACACAATAACAGGAAGTTACTTATGAGCAAAAGCAAAAGTAGCATGACATTTAGGAGCCAGAGTGGGAAGTACAAAACTGGTGGCTTTTATGATAGACGTGCATCCTAACCTTCAACTTTGTTTTGCAACCTTAGTATCTTATTGCTAGATGTCAAGTTGTTTTGATCATTAAGAAGTATATTTCTATTCTTGTTTAGAGTTATAGGGTTTGGGCTATTATTAATTACACGAAGATTCATTCTACAAAGTACACAGCCTTTCCATATTAAGGTGCTCAATTCTCAATAATGTAAAATGTTCAAAAGTATTTTTCAAGTCTATTTACAGTGGGGCAAAAAAGCATTTAGTCAGCCACCGATTGTGCAAGTTCCCCCACTTAAAATGATGACAGAGGTCAGTAATTTGTACCAGAGGTACACTTCAACTGTGAGAGACAGAATGTGAAAAAAAAATCCATGAATTCACATGGTAGGATTTGTAAAGAATTTATTGGTAAATCAGGGTGGTATTTGTCACCTCAAACAAGGAAAATCTCTGGCTCTCACAGACCTGTAACGTCTTCTGCAAGAAGCTTTTCTGTCCCCCACTCGTTACCTGTATGAATGGCACCTGTTTGAACTCATCATCTGTATAAAAGACACCTGTCCACAGCCTCAAACAGTCAGACTCCAAACGCCGCCATGGCCAAGACCAAAGAGCTTTCGAAGGACACCAGGAAAAGTATTGTAGACCTGCACCAGACTGGGAAGAGTGAATCTACAATAGGCAAGCAGCTTGGTGTGAAAAAATCAACTGTGGGAGCAATCATCAGAAAATGGAAGACATACAAGACCACTGATAATCTCCCTCGATCTGGGGCTCCACGCAAGATCTCATCCCGTGGGGTCAAAATGATCATGAGAACGGTGAGCAAAGATCCCAGAACCACACGGGGGGACCTGGTGAATGACCTGCAGAGAGCTGGGACCAAAGTAACAAAGGTCACCATCAGTAACACACTACAACGGCAGGGAATCAAATCCCGCAGTGCCAGACGTGTTCCGCTGCTGAAGCCAGTGCATGTCCAGGCCCGTCTGAAGTTTGCCAGAGAGCACATGGATGATACAGCAGAGGATTGGGAGAATGTCATGTGGTCAGATGAAACCAAAGTAGAACTTTTTGGTATAAACTCAACTCGTCGTGTTTGGAGGAAGAAGAATACTGAGTTGCATCCCAAGAACACCATACCTACTGTGAAGCATGGGGGTGGAAACATCATGCTATGGGGCTGTTTTTCTGCCAAGGGGACAGGACGACTGATCCGTGTTAAGGACAGAATGAATGGGGCCATGTATCGTGAGATTTTGAGCCAAAACCTCCTTCCATCAGTGAGAACTTTGAAGATGAAACGAGGCTGGGTCTTCCAACATGACAATGATCCAAAACACACCGCCCGGGCAACAAAGGAGTGGCTCCGTAAGAAGCATTTGAAAGTCCTGGAGTGGCCTAGCCAGTCTCCAGACCTCAACCCCATAGAAAATCTGTGGCGGGAGTTGAAAGTCCGTGTTGCTCGGCGACAGCCCCGAAACATCACTGCTCTCGAGAAGATCTGCATGGAGGAATGGGCCAAAATACCAGCTACTGTGTGTGCAAACCTGGTAAAGACCTATAGTAAACGTTTGACCTCTGTTATTGCCAACAAAGGTTATGTTACAAAGTATTGAGTTGTATTTTTGTTATTGACCAAATACTTATTTTCCACCCTAATTTACGAATAAATTCTTTACAAATCCTACCATGTGGATTCATGGATTTTTTTTTCACATTCTGTCTCTCACAGTTGAAGTGTACCTCTGGTGCAAATTACTGACCTCTGTCATCATTTTAGGTGGGGGAACTTGCACAATCGGTGGCTGACTAAATACTTTTTTGCCCAACTGTATATTTAACTAAAAGCAGCATTTCCAATTACTTTGAGCTTGTGTATGACGTTTATCTGCAGTTGTTGAAGTTGTAAAATGAGAAATTTGTCTTGTGTGTGGCAAATGTATGTTGACATGTCAGCGGTCAGTGCTGTCTGCATCATGTTCAAACTTATCTTATTGTCACTTAGTGGAAAGATGCTCTACACAGTTCAAAACACTGAAGCTTCTGAAGCCCCTCCTACTCTGAGACAAACCCGCCGAGGAATAACACTCTGGTTACAAGCAACTCAGGGAAACGTGAAAGTGGAGACACTAGTGAAAAATTATAAATCACATCAGCAGTAATGATCCAGTTAGGTCAATTAGAGGTCACCAACATCAGTTTTGAGTCACTGTGCAACTTTACCAAAAACAATGTTGGAGTTTGTGCTGGTTTCCTCTCAAGGTGAATCAGTAGAGACATGTTTAGCCACATAATATTTTTAAACACTTGGCTGTCTAGAAAGCTGACTGTCTATTGGGCAATTATAAGGACAAACAGCATCCACCCCACTTTGGGCGGAGCAGTTCTCCAGTCACAACCTGGCCAAATGTATTAAGTCCCCAAAATGTGACTATCGGGAGTTGAGACCAGGAAGCAGCGCTGCAGTCTTATACTCTCTCTAGTTATAAAACAGCTAATGGGTCATGTTGTCCATTTTAAAGGTACAGCACTGATACTGCTTTGAATCATATCTATTCAACAGATTCAAATTTGTTTATGTAACTGGGGAGTCCTCTTCACACGTCAGGTGAATCATAGAGATTACAAGGTTCTGTGCTGGGACCAGTTTTTATTACAATGCAGATGATACCCAGCTTTATCCATCCAAAATTAAAATTAATTAGAACCAAGAATGTCTTACAGACATAAAGTCCTGGATGATTTCTCATTTCTTGCTTCTAAATTCAAATAAAACTGATGTTATTGTACCCTGACCCTCAGAAGTTTTAGAAGTATGGTGCCTAACCAGATATTTACTCCGAATGGCATTACTTTGGACTACAGTAACACTGGGAGGAATCATGGAGTCCTTTTGGGCCAGGATGACCTTCAATGCGTGTAGTAAACACATGCAGTAGTGTGAAAAAGCGTTTGAGCCCTTCATGATTTGTTATTTGCATTTGCACAGTATCCATAAAAACTGGAAACATTCTGTCTTGGAGTGGAAAAGGTAGTTCATGCATTTATTAATTATAGACAGGACTATTACTAAAAGCTCCCTGAAAGGCCTTCAGCTCATCTAGAACAGCGGTCCCCAACCCCCGGGCCACAGACCGGTATCGGTCCGTGAGTTCTTTGGTGCCAGGCCGTGAGAGTTCAGGCTTGGGTGTGAAATTTATGGTTTTCAGGGTTTTTATCGTTAACTCGGTTTCCCTGGGTCTTTTCCCGCGTTGTAGTTGTGTGTCTTATTTTGAAAGAAATATTTACTGCCTCCGTCTTCCCGCTCCACCACAATCAACCACACATGCAAGGCTAGGGGTGCAGGTGTTTCACCAGGGTGCAGGAGAGGCACTCCCCCTCTGTCCCCTTCTGGCCGCCTGTGCCTCAATTTTATTCCGAAACCTAGACATCCACATGGGGGGGGGGGGGTGTGCACGTTATACAGCGTCCAGAGGATGGTCTGTGTATTCAAACCCATCTCTGGCGCTGGTGCCCTACCCTCAATTTTAAATGCTGAGGGTTTTCGGGAGGAGCCGTGCTGCTCTCTGGCAGGAAGCACCATGCCCTCCTGTGTTTTAAATGCACTTTAGAACAGCACGCAGCAACACTACATATGAGCGGGTGGAGGGGGGTTGGGGTTCCTCACTCACCCCCGTTCTCTGTTAACCGTCGGGAGGTGTTGGCCGTCCGATTGGGTTCTGGGATGTGGGGCCTCCCTGCTACTGCAGATACGGCGGCGGTCTGCTTGCCTCCACCCAGGGAAAAGGGTTACATCTCCTGGGTCTAGGTGTGGTTTCCCCCTCTGGGGGCTAGGGTACCTGGACCTGGGGTATAAAGTATGTTTGGGGAGTGTGATTGTGTGTACAGTGTCTATTTGTGTCTTTCTCCACATCGGGTGATTGTCGAGTATTTGTATATGTGTGCATGAGGGTTGGAATGCACGTTTGTCTGTGTGCGCCTGTTCGTCTGTGTCTATGTGTCAGGTCAGGTCTTAGACTCCACCTCTCTGGGAACATCTCAGGCCCTCCGAGGTATGAGGGCTTATCTCCCCACCACACTCCCTGCCGGTGGCGGATGCCCTCAGACGTCAGTGCGTTGGTGGTTCTTGGTGTCTGGGGCTGGGTGGTCATGTATGTACAAGCTCACTCCAGGTGGCTGCTTGGCAGCACCTGGCGCCTGTGATTCAACTGGGCCCTGGGGGGTGGGGGGCCCTCTGGTCTCTGGGCCTAGGGCTCGGTCCTCTCTGGCACAGCTGGCTGCTGGCAGAGCCCACAGGCACGTCACTGCAACCCCCTGTGGCCTCTGCTCCGTGGCTGCTGGGTGACCCCTCATCTGGGGCTCTCCTCAGCTCTTCCCAGGAGGATGGCACGGTTGCCCCCCTGGTGGTCCTCCTTGGGTTGTCATACTCTGGGGCCTCTGGATGTCTGGGGCCTGGATCTCTTTCATACCTGCTTCATGCCCTGGGGGACGGGGCTATAGCTCCCCACACTCCCTAGCATATCGTTACATGGAGAAACCTTTTGAATACAAGTGCTCTCATCCACACAGGTGTACACACGGGTGTTCACAGACACAAACTACACCCTTCTTGGCTGCTACCTCAAAGCACATTGTGTATAGCAACACAATGACAGGAAAGTTTTAGCATCTTTTTGACAGCATTGACTGCTGAAGAGAAACACACGCTTGTTAACACACATTTGTGCATTCGCATAAATAGGACGGTGAAAACAGGAAATAACTCCCAAACTGACATTTCTGATTATACATATTCAACAATAATTACACTTTGAACAGGAACCAAACAAAGAAACAAATTCAGATGAGTGATCAGTTAATAACTATGTGCAATATAAACTTATTAACATTATGTTAATGTTTATGTCATATTACTCAGTGGAAACCAATGAATGCAAAATGGCTGCATTTAAATGTTCTAATCTGAAAGAGTTTCCTGATGAAAATCCCATTATTTCTACAAATGGGTAAATGTTTTTCATTTTCAGACAAATGAGGATAAACCACTTTCATATCTATTTATAGCCTATACACATATTAATGGATATTCGACTCACTTGTTGTAGACACTAATTTTTCTGCAAAAATGAATTTGGATGTTTTAAAAGCCGTTCATCATGGTGAAGGCACTGGTCAGAATTTTATTGCTGGGGTTTTAAAAACTCAGTTTAACTGTACTCTATCCCCACTCGCAGCAGTCATATGAATCTTGCCAAGTTTATTCTGACAAGTGAAAAATTAAAAATCTTAAACACCAGACTTGTTGGGAAATTGGCTTCCTAAATTGTAAAGCCTTCCAGTCTACAAGTGATAACATGCCTTATCAATCCTAACCATACGTGGAATTGGGGATCTCTGGGAGCCGTTCCCTATGAAAACAAACACCTTGTACAAATGCTGACGGAGATGTTGTGTGAAAAAATAATTACCATATTGTGTCCCAGTACTTGCATTCATTGTTTCACTGATTATTCCTGTATGAAAATGCTCACTGAATTTTGTCTAGAACAGTTAGCAAGGATAAGCTGCATCATGCTAAGTCCGTCTACCTGGATCTGATAAAACTGCCCTATTAGGCTCCATCTTTCCACTCATTTCTGTACACAGCTAAGCAGAGTTGATTTTGTTAACTGTTAGCTATCAGTTGGGTAAAGAATGGAGAGAATTTGTTAATTAAAAAACACAATAAAAGGAATATTTAAATGTTAGCCTGTTAGCATTAAAATGCTATGTTTTGTACTGTATCGCAAAATTATTAACATATAATTGTAAAATGAATTTGTTCACATTGTGATCCTGCTGTAGGACGACTAAACATACTTACATTTAAGAAGGATGCCTAATTCAGTTCATTGTTCTGTGACTGTGACGCTGTGTAAGACCAAGAAAGTATTCTATGGAGCACTGGGGCCTTTGTGGTAACAATTAACCAAGCGGCAGCCTATGAACCCAAACTTGAAGTCCAAACAACTGCTGCTGCTCCAGCTGAGCCTGGGACCAAAGGTTGGTCAGTTCACATATTTATAGATAGTCTGCATAATGAGGGTAAGAAGTTTTGCTTCATGAGGTCACAGAGACATTTCCTCTTAATGCAGTATTCTGATTGTCTACAGTAAATGTGAGCGTTTTCTCCAAATATGAAGAAATTAAAAAAAGGACATTGTATGCATTGACAAAGTAAAACCTATTTAAAAATAACATTTATACTGTTTTGATGTTTGTAAATTGCGTCCGTATCATAACTTTCTGTTCCAACGCTGTTATAGGCGTTTCATTTTTGTAAAAAAAATTCTAAATAGCAACATGTTGCCAAATATATTCACTGCTGCAATAATATATCTTTGAAAACCACGATATAGATAGTACCCTGTTTTTATCAGTACATTGACCTGTGCTAAATTTTCTTATTCTTAGCTTTATCATTAGGAATAGTTTGTTTTTAATTCTCAACTATAAGGGTGTGTTTGAATAATAATATTACTACAGTACTCACTAGTCAGACTCCCGTGAGTCTGAATCATATATCTTTTTTTAGTTTTTGTTTTTTCAGGTTGAAATTAATAAAACTCCACACTTCCTCCAGTAATTTCAAATTAAAAGGGGGTCTAGGATGTGATGGATTGTGCCCTGTGAGGTGTTTGGAGACTGTTAAGATAAAAAAAAAAAGCTGTATAATTTATAAGGCAGAATAAATGATTGAAAAAGGAAAGTGACTAGAAATAATTAATGATTTTAACGGTATTAAAAATAGAGAAAAGAAATCCAAAGCAGAAACACGATGGATAATGTTGAAGACATGGATGACCTTTTCACTTGCAAGTGGCTTAAGCAGCAATATTACAATTAGAGTTTGTTTTTAAAATAAAATACACACCTGAAAGAAGAAGAAAGAACTTAATCTAAGCTTCAAATATAAAGGACTTGTTCATTCTGCAGATGAGGTGAATTAAGGCCACTGACAGAGGTTTTACAGTAATCCACATGAACACAAAAGGAATGCAAAGTGAATACATAATACTGGCAAACAAGAAAACAAATATGACAGATTAAAAGCAGTAACAGGTTTCATGAAAACAAAGACAACCCATCTGTCACAGCTTTGGATTTGAACAAATTGTGATGCTCTGTGCACAAAACATGACATAAATATGTTTTTCCACCTTTAGTGATTACATGTACTGTGCACCTGAAGGAGGTCAAGATCTTTATCAGTTATGAACCTTTGAACTTTGTTTAAATTCATATGTTTGACCAAAGCGTTTAGCGAACCACAACATAATCATGTGAAAATGTGTTCCATACAACAGATCCTGATTCATCATCGCGGCAGGTGCTGCACTTCTTACCATTTGCAGATGGCATCATTTCTCAGAGGCAGAGCTGCACAGACGACAGAAATAACCTCACTGGCTGATCCTCAGTAGAAAAGCAGAGGTTCCAAGCACAGCATAAGAACTGATCCTTTTCTATTTCTTTAATATTTTAATATGCAGTTTATAGTAATTGTGCTTTTCTCACATTAGCCCACGATTTAATTAATAGAGGTTATACATATTTATTGAGGGTATTAATCATATTTGCCTTCTGTATCATTAACTTAAACAGTAATTCAGGTAAACAAGGAGGTAGACATATTTATTATTATTCAGATTCCTGGCCTTCTTGCCTCTTACACTGACAAAAACAATGCGACTCAGTTACAGCTCTTGGTGTTCGTCTGACTCAATCAGGATTTAGAATTCACTATTTAAACTTTAGAAGTTTAAAATATCTAGGACGCTAGCCAGCTTGACCCTCTTTGATCATGAATTCAGTGATCATGAATCAATGCCCTCCCTATTTCTGTTCATACCAGCTCATGAGGTTACAACTGCCTTGGCTGCAGATATCTCTGTCTTAAAGGTGTCAGCAGTGTGTGCCAAGTCAAACGCAACCTCTCTCACTCCCATGTCATCAGATGTGTGGTCCTTTGCTGTAGTGTTCCCTGAGATTGTAGGTCTGATAGCACATAGAGATGTCACAAACCCCTGGAAGTCCTGGGCTACCCCTTTTGCCAGGATCTCCCGGGGGGCCTGGTTTGCCTGGGATTCCCTGGTTGCCCGGCTGGCCAATCCCATCAAAGCCACGGGGACCCTGAATCCCTGGAGGGAAAAGAAAAGATTGAAATAAGAACCACCTCTGTACTTAGCCTAATTTAGGTCAGTGATAATTGAATTAGGAAGTTCAAGTCAGTTAGATCATAGGTTTACAAAATAATGCAACAACTCCACAGTGGTATTATGACACAGTGGGTGGGAACAACAAAAACTCAGCCACAAAGTGGTCAACCACATAAAATGACAGAGTGGGGTCAGCAGATAGAAGAGCCTTATAAACGTACTTAAATGTACATTTATAAGTGTACATAAATGTGCACTATATTAAAATTAAGAATGGGATATCATTCAAGTTCATTTTCGTGGTATATTTGTGGCATTTATTAAACATCCACACTACTAAGAGCTTTCACACATTTTCCAGAACTCTCAGGTAAAGTTCCTGGCATAGGTGAATAATAGAGGGTAGTACCAGTGTGGAGGTTATGGGATTGTAAAAGCAGTTAATAGGTTAATATGTGCACAATGAAACATACCTTGGTGTCCAGGTGGTCCTGGTGGTCCCTGGTCTCCATCTCCTTTTCTGCCTTTCAACCCTCTGGGTCCCATGTCACCTGGGGATATGATAGGTCTGTGTTTAAAAACTAACATTAGATTCAGACTGAGAGCTTCGGGAACAAAAATGCCATGTTTTCTGTAAATTTGAGTTTTGGGGACATTTTACGTCTGTTTTCCATGCAAACAATAACTTCCCATGCTGAAAAAGGAAACGATACCAAAAGGTTCAGTTTCCATCATATTTTGTCTGACATAAAACTAACACAACATATCAGAAAAACAGCATATGAGTCGAGTCCAATATGGTGGCAGGAGTTTAATGGTCGGGTCGGCTGAATGACTGTGACATGTTGAACCCACAGGTACTGCAGCCAGTTAAGGCACTGGCTCAGATGGTGGTGATGGTCGCAAATGAGCGGCAGCTGGACACCCAGGCTAAGTGACAGACATGGGTGCTGGAGAACCTGGTTGCTCAGTCTGGGGCTACTTCATCGCCTCCTGCTCTGGTGGTGGTGCTACACCAAACAGGAAGGCAGATGACCCCCAGTCCTTCCTGGAGGTGTTTCAGGCTATGGCGGTGGGCTGCCTGCCATCTCACACAGGCCCAGAGAGCCTTGGCGTGACAGTATGTTTAAGGCCCTATTGGTTACCTGAGCACAAAAGACAAATTACTCATAGGGCTGAAAGAGTCACACAGTGCACGGTCCATAGTTCCTGTGGTAGAAAAAAAAGAGTCTATAGGATTCTGTATTGACTATCGCAAGGTGAACGAGGTGTCACAGTTTGATCTTTATCCCGAGGTGGTTCTCACTCCCGACGTGTAACATACCGACAACTTGTCACATCCCGAGGCGTCCCATGGGAACGCGAAAGGTGGCCGTTCCCATGATACACGGCGGATTGTGAATGACATCGAATACAATGACACTCCCGCAGTAATACACGCTCCAGCCATGTATTCCAGCCCTAACCCTAACCTTATCCCTAATCTTAACCACCACCTTAATCGTGCTAGATGGTGTTTTCCAAAGCGATTTAAGTAAAATAAACCTATATGTGTAGATTCATTCCAAACAGTTCTCATGTTTCCTCGTTTTTCCAAACTCGTAATATAGGAAATGGACTGATTCTTATTCTTTTCTACTCTCCCGGAGTCGTCAAAGTGCTCTATAAAAAAGCCATGATCACCCAATCACACTTTCTCTGAACTTACTGCTTTTTCTAACTGCACTCACACTCCAATGGATGCATCGGAGAACTGGGGCTTAGTATCTTGCACAAGGATACTTGACATGCAGATTGGAGGAGCCAGGGATTGAACCACCAACCTTCCGACGCTTTGGGAGTGAGAACGTTTTGTTATCCCATATCCCGGGTCAAGGAGTTCCTGGATTGGTTAGGCATAGCTCGCTTTTTTAATCACACTGCATTTAACAAAGGGCTACTGGCAGATTCAGATGTGTGCAGAGTTCAGACGAAAAATGCCTTCTCCACTCAGTATGGTTTGTGATACATAAATAAACTTAAAATGAATTAAACTATTACTGACAGTTGTACAATTACAGTGGGGCAAAAAAGTATTTAGTCAGCCACCGATTGTGCAAGTTCCCCCACCTAAAATGATGACAGAGGTCAGTAATTTGCACCAGAGGTACACTTCAACTGTGAGAGACAGAATGTGAAAAAAAAATCCATGAATCCACATGGTAGGATTTTTAAAGAATTTATTCGTAAATCAGGGTGGAAAATAAGTATTTGGTCAATAACAAAAATACAACTCAATACTTTGTAACATAACCTTTGTTGGCAATAACAGAGGTCAAACGTTTACTATAGGTCTTTACCAGGTTTGCACACACAGTAGCTGGTATTTTGGCCCATTCCTCCATGCAGATCTTCTCGAGAGCAGTGATGTTTGGGGCTGTCGCCGAGCAACACGGACTTTCAACTCCCGCCACAGATTTTCTATGGGGTTGAGGTCTGGAGACTGGCCAGGCCACTCCAGGACTTTCAAATGCTTCTTACGGAGCCACTCCTTTGTTGCCCGGGCGGTGTGTTTTGGATCATTGTCATGTTGGAAGACCCAGCCTCGTTTCATCTTCAAAGTTCTCACTGATGGAAGGAGGTTTTGGCTCCAAATCTCACGATACATGGCCCCATTCATTCTGTCCTTAACACGGATCAGTCGTCCTGTCCCCTTGGCAGAAAAACAGCCCCATAGCATGATGTTTCCACCCCCATGCTTCACAGTAGGTATGGTGTTCTTGGGATGCAACTCAGTATTCTTCTTCCTCCAAACACGACGAGTTGAGTTTATACCAAAAAGTTCTACTTTGGTTTCATCTGACCACATGACATTCTCCCAATCCTCTGCTGTATCATCCATGTGCTCTCTGGCAAACTTCAGACGGGCCTGGACATGCACTGGCTTCAGCAGCGGAACACGTCTGGCACTGCGGGATTTGATTCCCTGCCGTTGTAGTGTGTTACTGATGGTGACCTTTGTTACTTTGGTCCCAGCTCTCTGCAGGTCATTCACCAGGTCCCCCCGTGTGGTTCTGGGATCTTTGCTCACCGTTCTCATGATCATTTTGACCCCACGGGATGAGATCTTGCGTGGAGCCCCAGATCGAGGGAGATTATCAGTGGTCTTGTATGTCTTCCATTTTCTGATGATTGCTCCCACAGTTGATTTTTTTACACCAAGCTGCTTGCCTATTGTAGATTCACTCTTCCCAGTCTGGTGCAGGTCTACAATACTTTTCCTGGTGTCCTTCCAAAGCTCTTTGGTCTTGGCCATGGCGGAGTTTGGAGTCTGACTGTTTGAGGCTGTGGACAGGTGTCTTTTATACAGATGATGAGTTCAAACAGGTGCCATTCATACAGGTAACGAGTGGGGGACAGAAAAGCTTCTTACAGAAGACGTTACAGGTCTGTGAGAGCCAGAGATTTTCCTTGTTTGAGGTGACCAAATACTTATTTTCCACCCTGATTTACGAATAAATTCTTTACAAATCCTACCATGTGGATTCATGGATTTTTTTTTTCACATTCTGTCTCTCACAGTTGAAGTGTACCTCTGGTACAAATTACTGACCTCTGTCATCATTTTAGGTGGGGGAACTTGCACAATTGGTGGCTGACTAAATACTTTTTTGCCCCACTGTACCTGTACACTGGATATGTGCACATCCAGGGCACAGAATTATTCAGTGTCTTCCCTTAATGTTCTCAACCAGCTCCTCCAAAGTCGCTGCATGGCTGGCCTAACAAGTTAAAATGCTACACAGCAGTGGAGTGGTATCTTCCACAGCTGATTAGCCACTCTCTGTGTTGAAGTGGTGATAAATCACAGACAGCTCGCTGAGATGGGTGTGGAGCATTTGTTGTCTTTTGCTCTGCTGACTTTCACTGATGTTCGCTTGTTTAATGATCTTGTTTTATGGGGTACAGTGAACATCAACACATCCAATTTGTTCATCATTGACACTGTTTTGATTTTAACTGTTGATGAAAGCGGTCGTAAATTTTGTCCCATCGCTTCTTTGTGATGCTGTGTTGTTACTTATTGCCTTGTTTTCATCAGAGTGAGGAGCCAGAATGGAGCTTTTTGTCACAGTGGAGCAGATATAACACTGGTGAGAGGAAGCTTTGTGTACAGACAACATAAACCTGTCTGAAGGTACTGGTTCATAACTTTAAGAAACTGTGTCATATCAAACCTTTGAGGCCTGCGGGGCCCTGTATTCCAGGAGGTCCTGGGTAACCAGGAGCGCCATTTCTGCCAGGGTAGCCTGGAGTTCCCATGGAGCCTTTGGGTCCCGGTGCTCCTGGCTCACCTGGAGGACCCTTCACACCCTGGCAGGGTTCACACCTAGAGTGAGGAGTCAGGCTCTGTAGCAATGCTGGCAGCTGGTCTGTAGGGCACAGCCACAACATGAGAAGAATCTGCTTTTGTTACACACTTTAACAATACACTGTATTTTGCGCACTATAAGGCGCACTTAAAATCCTTTAATTTTCTCAAAAATTGACCGTCCGCCTTATGTATGAATTCTGGTTGTGCCATGCTGTAAAATGGCACCTGTTAAGAGACATGCTTACGAAGCGGATTTCAAACTCAAGGCTGTCAGTCGCGCAGTAGAACACGGGAATAGAGCAGCTGCAGAGAATTCAACATTAATGAATCTATGGTACAGAAGTGGAGCAAGCACGAAGAATGAGCTGAGTCAAGTTTGACTTATCTGACTGTTTTGTTTTGCTTAATGCGTCTTATAATCTACAGCATGTAATTGCCAGCTTTAGACTCGTAGTTGCAGTTATTCAGTCTTATAATATGAATCTATAGGCAGTCTCTGTATTTTTTAGGTTTGTACTAAAAGCTTAGCCCAAAACAGCAGACAGACAGGACTGTGAGCAGCAGTTAAAAAGCCTGATAGTACAGACAACATAAGACTTTATTCAGACAACATGCTGAATTGTCTTAATTTTGCATTTTTGAAATGGCCACTAAGAGACAAAAAGCCTTTTGACCCTACAGAAGTCAGCAAAATACTGAAATACTAATTTCGTTACACTGAATCCAACATTAAACCAGTTCTGAAACCTTTGGTCGTTGTAAGAGGCAGAAAAGAACATTATTCAGCTCGTGTCCATGAGTGTATGCTTTCACAGCCACATCCACGCCTCATTTGTCACATCCAGTTTCAAAACACTGAGATGGCAACATTGGAAATGTCATCTCAAGGCTTCAGAACAGGACTTTACAAACCAGCAGGTGACAGTACAGTATCCATCTTTTATTTTATCTATGGGTGGGAAAAAAGGAGCTGTGAGAAAAAAACATTCACTGGATTCTTCTTTACGTCAAAGGCTAAAAACAGGAAGGAGGTGATTTATCACGACTAACACGTTCATTCTGAGTTTAAGACTGTCTTTTACAAAACAACTGCACTTAAACTAGACTAAGCCCATTCGCCAATTTACTGCAACAAGTGGATATGGATGAAAAGCTATTGTGTGAAATGCATGTTTGAGACAACTGCGGCTTTGGTTTTTGCACCGCAGAGTGATGTGAACACAAACAAATACTTACTACGCAGAACATCAGTGCAGAGCTTTACGAGATGTTCGTCTGAGGGAGGCTTACCCTGGAACACACAATTACACTTTGATTCAGCTGAAGCCACTCTGGGACTTGGAAAACATGCTCTGGCTCGTGCCTGCAGATTTAGAGGATCTTCTCAATGCTCAGTTCTCCATCTTCATGTAGCTCACACACACTGACAGCAGTGTCACAGTAACTCCCAACCCTGACCTCTCCAGGTGTGGCAGGAAAGTGTCCTTTCTCCAACATTTTTCAGTCCTTTTTTATTCTCACTGCTATGGTTGTTAACATCAGATAAGAAAGGAGGCACACTTACAGGTTTGCCAGGATATCCCGGTTGGCCTGGTTGGCCCGGTTGGCCTGGCGACCCATCCTGTCCGGGAAATCCCCTGGGACCAATGACACCCATGTGGCCCATGTCACCCTTCTTTCCATCGGGTCCTCTGGGGCCCGTATCACCTGTCACTCCTTTCTGAAGCAGCAACAAAAGAGCACAAAAAAGTCACACTCTAAAGAGAGAAACAGTAAAACTGATCTGCAATTACTGACTGCTAAACACTTTTTCTTAACACTCCTAACAACTGCATAAGCAGATAAATAATACGAAGGCTTGTTGGAAGGTTGTGTAATAGGTAATAACAGTGAACTACCTGGGATACTGTTACCTGTGTCAAACACAGGTTTGTCCTCATTCAAAAGCCTTTCTCTTGTAATGTAAGAATTTAAAACATCGTAGCATATCAACATTGGTGTTAGCTCGGCAGTCAGACACTGCAAACTCATCCTCAATCTCAAATCATTTTTGGGGCGTCCATGAGTGACACGCAAGGTCTCTTTTGAGCTGTTCCAGTAATAGTGAGGTGGGTATCCCAACTTGCCACATGTACACATAGAATGAGATTTTTTGATTTTTTAACATTCACGGTGCTGTGAGAAGACATTTGAACCAAAACCACAATAGTTCAATAGCACTGGTGCTCTGTCATCCTTCATTCCTCTCTGCCTTGCTCCATTCAGTCCAATATTGCAGCAGCCGGTCTACGAAATCTTTGATACACCAGTGGCTCTGACAAAAACAGCAGCATTTGACACCCTGGGTGTGAAAACATGTTAATACAGCAACTTTCATCCACATGGCTCGGACATACAGCTTTTACCTCAGTCTTCTGACATCTGCTATACCAGGGTGTAATAAAACCTTTACAGCTTTCTTAGTTTAGATCAAGTCAGTTGGAAACAATAAAAGTTTCCAACGCTAGCTAGCTGAACAGCTAGCTAGCGTTGGAAACTGATCGAATCTGGTATTTCAACTGACAGAATTTGTGACAAATACAAATGCTTTGTCAGTCAAGAGAAACTAGTTTCTGTAAACCTGCCTAAGAACAAGTACAATGACTTTATAGGCTGCTGTTGTTGTCAACCTGCAGGTGTGCCACGCACGGGCGAAAGGTTTGGCAGATATAGGTGTAGGGCAATGACAGTCTTAAAGGAGCTTTAGTAAACAGTGAATAACAGTGAAGCTTTGCATATCTGCTTTTCTAATGATCAAAAAGCAGATATGTTTTGATGTCCTACAAATGGCAGCGACTGAGGGAAGTTGTATCTCCTTAAATTGTGATTCTGCAGACAGTAGAGTAAGTGTTTGATTTGCAGATGTGTGCATCTTAGGGAAAGAGTGCTTTTGTGATGTATATTTCTGCCCGGGGGCCCAGATTTCCACAGGCCTGAAGGTACTGGCTCTGTAAGTCTTTTATAGCAGCCATGCAGGCTTGACAGGCCTTCTCACTGTGGTGCAGAATAAGACAGAATGGATTATATCTAATACCGCAAAGTCTAATTCGACAAACCTCTCCTTTCCATCCCCTGGGTCCCACTTCGCCCTGACGGAAGAAGAAAAGAGAGTGGGGAGGGAGGGGAGGACGAGAGGAGGGGAAAATAGAGAAAGACAGTTAGAAACTTCTGCTTACATCAAAGACAGTATGTCAGAGAAACTACATGAGCTGCTCTGCATTGCTGATGCAGAACTGCTCTTTTCTGTCAAACCGATGACTTAGATTGGTTATTGTAATGCATTTTATAAAGATTTTTCCCCACCTCTTTCTCTTTGTTGTAATGTGATGAAAATGTGGATTTCTTAGCCCCTAAAAACACGATCCAGTGGTAACCACAGTTCTATAAAGCTTCTACACTGCTGAATTACAGATAGGTTGGTATGTTCCATTTTCCATGAAATGCTTCCCTTTTTGCTCCAGACTTCCTCTTTCTTTCATGACCAGGTAATTGATTTCAATCATTTTAGGAAAGAAACTCTAAGAAACCTTACTAAAGCCATAATGCCAGGGGCTTACAGCACAATCTGCCAAAGGAACTTTCTCAATCACCCGCACTGCTGATGTAACAGGAAGAAAATCAATGTGAAATTAAGGTCAAAAACCCTACAGACATCCACTCAAAGACTCGAGAATGCATCCAGCAGTGCGACACTGTTGGTGTTGGGAAATGTTCATGCATGTTCAGTAGCCGTTTCTGTTTCTGCTCAAACTGCAGCTCTTTGTTGCTTTCTATTCAAGTCACTGTGTGGATGCACTTCACACAAAAACTGAGCTTTCCAGTCAAAGGACTCACAGCTTTTGTGGTTTCAGTTTTACAGAATTCAAGAGTTTCAGTTACCCTTCTTTGTCATTGGTCATCAATTAGTGTCCACAAGTGTTTCATCATTTTTTAGGTTAATAATATAGACCAAACACACAAATCCATAAAGCTAATATGAACAGCCTTGCAAGACCTTGCAGCTTACACTTCGTAGAATAATTAAAGAGCCTTCAATTGAATTATTCAATGAATTAATGAACAAAACAGCCCATGTCTTGTGTTGTTAAAATTTAGTCTAGACGGAAGGTCTTGTTTTACGTAGGGAATGTTTATTGTAGCATGGATAGAAGTTTAGAAAGACAGGATTGAAAACTGCAAAAAAATAACCCCTAACCCAACATCTTTAATTACCCTACATGTTGAGCAATGTAAAATGTTCAGCTCGGGAGACTCAACGTCCACTACAGCAGTTACTCAACTCAGCAAACTAAGGTTAATGTGTTCAGGTTCCAGAAATTCTCAGCAGAATTAACCCCGTGTCTATCACAAAAACCACATACAAATGTACACACATAAATATTGTGTAATTCTGTGTAATTATGGTTGCAAAAACCACCTCTGTGCATTTGTATTTTGACTTGAATCAATGCTCCAAACAAAGCTATTGAGAAATCTGACAGATAGCATTATTACTATTGTTTATTTTCTGTTGCAGTAACATCATGTGTGTGTGTGTGTGTGTGTGTGTGTGTGTGTGTGTGTGTGTGTGTGTGTGTGTGTAGGGTCTTACTAAAGAATTATAATTATGGATTTAGAGTCATTCCAAGTAAAGAGCCAGTGCTGTCAAGAGGGATAAAGGTTTTTAAGTTTGCTGCTTTGTTACTTTACCTCATTGGTCTCTAAAAGCTTCCTCATAAATGCTAGCACTGAATGTACGCAGTAAACTCCACAGACTGTGTGTGAAAGGTATTGTAGCCACCATGATGCCACCTGTTGGAGCATCAGTGATGGATTTTTGGATGTCACCAGCTAACACTAGCAAGCTAATTTAGCAAGCTGTAGCCATAAAGTGCATGGGTGCAATACAGACATAATAAGGGTCAGTAACAGACTAATCAATGACATAGTATGTTGCACAAGAAACATCCCTTAGGTACCAAAGTGACAGCTTCATCACTTCCTCTTGGGAAACAGGGGCACACCCGCCCTTGTTCCCTCGAACTACAATCATATTCATTTTAGCCAGCAGGAATTAGGAAGTGTGTCTGAAGACAAAAATATCAAATTCATTTCAGAGGTGACACGCTTGTGATTCACCGCTGATGCATTTAGCCTAGAGTGCACATCACATGGAGGCTGGGCTATTCTCGACACTAAGGAATTACAGAGTGTGAACATTAAGCTGCATGCTGAGACATTCATGTGTCTCCAGTGTCGCACGCATAACCACACAGCCGTGGCTCAGTGTGATGCAACATGGCTGCTGCAGTCCACACACCTCCAAGTTTACTGTCAAATCCTTGTCTTGGAACGTGAGGGGCAATGCCTCAGGGATCAATACCTACTGATAAACACTTCAATTACATAGATTAGGTGGAAACATTCTGATTTTTATGTTTTCTTATTGTGTTTATTGACATTCATTAAAGATGATAATTGCAATGTGGAAAACATGCTAGTTCTATTATACTGCCCTGCTTCTCTAATCTCATTTCACCTTGTTGCCAGGAACAATCATCTGCCAACAGCTTGAAAATACTCCCCAACTACAACAATTCCATCTATTCAGCATTAGCAGTTGTTCTGTCTCTGCAGCTGTTTCTTGCCTCTCTCTGATGGATAACGGAGTGTTTCACAATTACATCTAATAGATTTCTTCTTATAGTAAATATCATGTAGAGCTCCTATTGTTTGTTTATTACAAACAATACTTTACATGGCTCACAGTCAGTTCTGCGTTCCACCCAGGAGTGGTTCTTCAGCTCCTGTATCTAGCGAGCTTATCACTAGCAGGCCTTCCTCCATGTCACGATAAGAACAACAAAGTAGCTAAATTATATTTATCTGCTTCAGGTTCCACATGCTGATATTACTCATGTTATTAGTAATACTTCTGCTTTTTCTTCTTTGACAAGTCACAGCTGCCAAAGCAAGTATGTGAACAAGCTATCTTGGTAATTAGTGACTTGTTTACACATACGTCAATATAAATTCACACGTTATTTTTGCTTGTGTGTTTTTTAAAGATATATTTGTACTTGTCGTTCTACATCTGCGGAGCATTTTACACAGAAACAAATGAACCTGAGAGAAAATAGCTGCTAACGGAGCAACGAGAGGTTTCTCCATGTATGACTGATGTTATTAGACATAGATAAAATATCATTAATTTTACCTCCCTGAGCAAATCAATCATGGTGTTGTGTGAGCTAAAGTTATTAGACTGAGCTGTAAAATGTGTCTTTTTATTGCACTTCCAGCAGTCCTAGAGCTGCTGTCTGTCTCTCTAATCATCACCTTCAGATTTGTTCGCCAGTTCACGCCATCGAAACCTGTAAACTGACCATTGATTTTCAGTTAAACGTCTGTATTTCAGCCTATTCTGACACGGTGTCTCCTCTGGGCCCTCCTCGCTGTTGCCAAGAATCTGAACTGTGGCACTGTGATCCTCAATAATGTGGATCTTAGCTTGAGCCTGAACAACGAAGCTGGCTGGGGCTTTGCCACGAGGGCCCCTGGAGTTTGTCTCCAGGGTCACTTATCAAGGCATATTAACTCAGCTTAGTCACCTCTCTCTGAGTGGCTGTTGAATATGTGCTTCCAGACTAGATTTTATGATTCTTTGTGTAAAGCACTGTTGCTGTTTTACTCCCCTCTTTTTCTTTTCGGTGTTACTGTGTTTTTAATGTACTGTTTTCTTTTAGCAGAAATCCATATAACACTGCTCTTACAGAGGCTTTTTAAGGTGCTTTATAAGATCACAATCAGGCAGTAAGTAACTCATGATGAGCATGAATGTTGTGATAATTCTCATTCTCACCCACTGTCGTGGTCTCTTAAAAAAGTATTTAGAGTTTGGTGGCTTGTTGGTGGCCAAATCAAACAATTCAAAAATCCAAAAACAATTTCAAACCTTTGCACCCAATTGTTGTTTTCAGCAGCCACTAAGCATGTATGCTGTGCAATCATTCCACCGTTTGAACAGTACAAAGAAAGCCTACAGTTACAGTCACATTCACGATGGATGTGTGCAAACATTTGACCTGATCTGTAAGGACTGTAATGACTTTGGGAGAATTTCTCTGAGGGCTCCAGTTTATTAGCTACAGATAGCTAAAGAAAAGAAATTCTAACAAGATACTGGTTTGGTCAAATTTCATCAATTCTCTATTTTTCCCCAACCTAAACTAGTTTAAAGTAACCTCATGATGTAAGCCTAAATTAGCTCCGTGTAAGTCCCATCCCTGTGTCCTTGTGGGGACATTTGGTTCAAGTAACTGTGCACACACACACAAGAAACACACATTTTGAACACAGTGTTTGAAAACATAAGCTCCGCTGCCACCCAGTGGAAGCAGAAGGATTCTACACTCACCGACACGCCGGGACTCCCGAGATCTCCGTCTCTGCCTCGCTCCCCCTGCAAAAGAGATACCTCATCATTGACTGGAGGATTGTGTGAATTTGTTTGCATGTGTGTGGGGCTGAATGTGTGTATGCACTGGTGTGTGCCTGTCAATGTCTTCATTTTATATGTGTGTGTGTGAGAGAGGGACAGGGGGAGTGGAGAAAAGGTCATGATTACCACTAGCAGCCAATAAGGGAAAGCCAGAGTGAGAAGGGATAAGAATTGGCTGCTGGTGACCTTTAACAAACCTGACTTTTTTTATCTCATTTGTGTGGTTTTCCAACCACATCCTGCAGCAGAGGAAGCACCCAGAGGTTCCTCTGGGCCATCACTCTGTCTGCCATTAGTGCATGTAAAAGCAACCAGTGCAGACAACAGTGGCTGCAGCAAAGCTGAGGTTTTATATTAAAGATCAGCTTACATTAGACATCTTTGGCCTCTTACACTTGCTCTAAGAAACTGGAGCTACTTAAATATACTACATACTCACTGCAGTCCAATGCAGTCATATTAGTGAAGTAATCGCTTGAATAGTTGCTGCAAACATCTTTGTCCGCTGTGTCATCCTGTCAGAACAGGGTGTTCAAAATGTTCTTATTAAAATTAGAAGAACTGAGGAAAATCTACCAGTTAAAGCCTGTATCAGAGAACACTCAGTACTCATGCTATTTAAAAAAGTGATAATTAGTTAACAAGCAAAAGCTCTGCTGTAAAATAATGTCAAATAGATCATCTGTAACACTATATCTGATTGTCCTGCAGGTTCAAAATAAATTAAATTAGATGATGTCCACCTCTGTAAACCTCTAATGTCCACCTGTGTAAACCTCTGATGTCCACCTGTGTAAACCTCTGATGTCCACCTGTGTAAACCTCTGATGTCCACCTGTGTAAACCTCTGATGTCCACCTGTGTAAACCTCTGATGTCCACCTGTGTAAACCTCTGATGTCCACCTCTGTAAACCTCTAATGTCTACCTGTGTAAACCTCTGATGTCTACCTGTGTAAACCTCTGATGTCTACCTGTGTAAACCTCTGATGTCTACCTGTGTAAACCTCTGATGTCTACCTCTGTAAACCTCTAATGTCTACCTGTGTAAACCTCTGATGTCCACCTGTGTAAACCTCTGATGTCCACCTGTGTAAACCTCTGATGTCTACCTCTGTAAACCTCTAATGTCTACCTGTGTAAACCTCTGATGTCCACCTGTGTAAACCTCTGATGTCTACCTCTGTAAACCTCTAATGTCTACCTGTGTAAACCTCTGATGTCCACCTGTGTAAACCTCTGATGTCCACCTGTGTAAACCTCTGATGTCTACCTGTGTAAACCTCTGATGTCCACCTGTGTAAACCTCTGATGTCCACCTGTGTAAACCTCTGATGTCCACCTGTGTAAACCTCTGATGTCTACCTGTGTAAACCTCTGATGTCCACCTGTGTAAACCTCTGATGTCTCTGATTTCCTTGTCCTCTACTGCTCAGTGGGTAAACTGTTGTTTCTCTCCATAACAGTGTAAAGTCCTGACCCTGGTATGCAGCACCAGCTGTTTTCATCTGACATGATGCCACATAAGTAAAGCTGGAGATGTACCGCCGATTAACCAATCACGGGACTCAATGAGAGGTCAGGACCACTGACCAAAAACCTGACATTCCCCTTCCCAGGAACAACAGTATCACAACTGTTTGTTGTTCCCACTTCACGGCGATATACCACGCCACAAACAAACACATGAAACCATTGTGCTAAAATCTTTTTTTCAAAACTGGTTTTATCATAATGCTAATGCTGTAGCCAGTGAGCTGTCGGTGTAACCTTTGGCTTTTCTCTAGTTTCATGTTTCTGGCCCCGTCTGCAGAAGCAGAAGGCAGAGTGTCGCTCTCTTTGCTTTTATATTCATGTCATTGTTGTTTAACATTTATTAGCTGAAACTTGGACTTCACATTCACATATTTGAATACTGCCCCTGGGTATTTAAGTTTGCTAAAAACTATGTTGTTATGAAACAGAATGATTAACAGGGTACCTCACTTTTCCTAGATATTTTAATAACCCCGCTGCTTCATGAATTAGCATGGCACATGTGTTTTTGTTGAAAATGATTCAGAAACATACCTCTAGGCTAACGGTTGTTTGGCCCTAGAACACGATCGATGGAGCGCTGCATCACTAATGCTGTTCTTTAGTTAAGCTAAACCTACTTGTGCTGAGATGGAGCTTAGAGTCTGTGGAGTCATGATGGATCGTATGTTCTCATGAAGCTGGTTAGTTTGGATGTGATTCCACACTGTGAATGAGTGTCGGGAAGAAAAGCCACCGACCGTACCTGTGCTCCTTTGGACCCAGGTTCACCTCTCTCCCCCTGATGACACAACACTGAGTGTTAGAGCACGCCCACGTTACACTGTGGCGACAGCGCGAAGACTTAACCAGAGAGAAACAACATGTCCTGTGGATTGCACACTGCGCAACAAACACAGCCGTATGTTCTGGATCAGGGCTGTTTATTGTGTCTTTATGTGTCTGGGCATCTGCTTTTGAAGTGTGAAGGACAACCTTCAGCACCATTAAAATTAATCATGCCATCTAAGCACAGTATGAATAATACATCAACAAGCATGTATTATGTTACGCTGTCAACATTTCCATAGTACAGCTTGTAAATCATGTAATCTCCTGACAGTTAGAGCCATAAATCATTCATCAAGTGCTGCCTCTGCTGCCTTTTCAAGACTTCATTATGGACAAATAAACCATGTTTTTTTGTATGTAATTACACGAGTTGACTCTCACCTTATGACCTTTGAACCCTGGCAGACCCATGGCCCCTGGCAGCCCTGGAACGCCTGGTTCTCCACTTGATCCCTGAGAGGGTGAACATTTCAGTGATGTGGGAGAAAAGAAAAGATGCAGAGAATGTAAACCAGGTCTGTGATTGTTTGGTGTCCAGCACAGAGCCGACACATTAAAGCCAGGATCTTTGGAACGTGGTCAATAAATACCTCGGGCTCCAGATAATCATCAGCGTAGGTAAACGTGGCTTATAAAGATATCTGAGCGAAGACATTTCAAGTGTTCCTTTGCTTGTGAAATTATCATTTCTAAAATGCTGAAGCAAATTGTGCTTTGAAGGATGACACCTTGGAAATAACAAAGGTACCTGTAATTAAGCAGCAAAGACAACTTGGGTTCTTTTTTTAAACGGTTGACATTTGTGGGCGTAATTCTTCAGTAACATGTTGCTTAATGAACAAGCGACATAAAAAGTGCTGCTGTCACTCAGCAGGAAGATCCAGGCTGGTGAAATAAGTACGAGCTGACAGCAGGAATGTGGGTTCATGCTGAATTATCAGACTGTCACCTTTATGTAGGCTGGAACTGCTGGAACTGGGAGATTGTGCAAATATCGTCATGTTTGCTGTATCTTTGTGTTAGGCAAACACAGATGAAACTTCACTTTATGATGCTATTGTGTTTGAACCTCAAACACCGAATGCTTAGGTTTAGGATTAGGAAGCAAAACTACTTGGTCAGGTTTGCTTCATGCTTCAAAAACACAAATATATTATAAACATTTTCTTGTGAGTAGATTGGCCTGTTAAGTCCACAATGCAACAAGCAAAGCATGGACATGTGGATTGAGCCCTTGGTTAAAAAAAACTGGTGAAGTCGATGTCTTGTTTTAATAATATATTAATGAACTGAATTCATTTCAACACTAAACTATTCATAGACATGTGAGACATAATCTGATGAAGTAATAAATACATTTAGCATTATTGTACAATTTTGAGTCCACTTGTGCCGCAGGACCCACCAAAGCACATTGGAGGCCTGAATATCAGGCAGTGTGTTAATGTTTATACTTGTGCAGATCAACAGACGTCTCATCTATCATCACGTTTTTGTATTTAATCTCAGCAGGAGTCTGCAGAACAGGTCATGGGGACATGTCAAAATAAGAAAACAACAAAAAGTGTTAATAGACCCAACAGCGACTAAAAAAACAGAAACATAATAGAAAATGCTTAAAATGGCCTTTTTAGCAACGCTAAGAATGACGTTATATGGCAGTGCTTAACAGAGTTACTAGACCACCTGTCATAAAAACATTCAAGAAACCCCAAATATATTAGAAGAAAAAAAGAATTGTTTAAAACTGAAAATGATATTATTTATTAGGCAAATAACAAAATGAAACCAGTAAGCAGTCCTTATTTTCATATAATAACCATAAAAGTTCATATTTTACATGCCTTCCTTTGGCCTTGATAATAGCTGTCATTACTGCTGGCAGCGTTTTTTGGACTTTCGATAGTATCGTTTATTATTAAGGTCCAAATAGTTCCAGGCTGTTCCCGGACGCTGGCTTGTTTGCTATCTTTGAATCCATTGCATCTCAAATCTGTGGATTCAAGTCACACTTCCATTTCCAGTGTTCCTTTTTACTGGTCAAATAGTCTTTGGAAAGCTTTGAAGTACGCTTGAGGTCATTGTCTTTTTGGTATATGTACCATGACCTTCAGTTTGAGACTAGGGCTACGTCCACACGTACACGGGTATTTTTGAAAATGGAGATTTTCCGTTTTCGTTTTAAAAAATAATCCCGTCCACACGTAAAGGCAGAAATGAAGGAAAACGCTGCTATGAACATGCCAAAGCAGCAGGTGGCGCTAGATTCCTAACCGTGTAGAAATGTTGGCCAATCAGAAGTCTAGAAGCCTCGGTGGGAAATAGTAAACAAAGCTGGGGCATAGAAGCAGAACCGAGTCGTCTGTGTGGAGGGACAGTAACTGTGTGTATATGTAAGCATTTAAACACTGCAGAGAGTAGAATTAACAGTAACAGTATTGTAGAAATTCATTTCACCGAAACAATAACGTGGCGCACAGTGTGACGTCAAAAAAGGCGCACACCTTTGACGCTGAGTTTTCTCCGTTTTCTCCGTTTTCCTCGTCCACACGTAAATGCAAAAACAGAGTTTTCAAAAATATCCACCCTGGCAGGCGTTTTTAAAAATCTCCGTTTTCAGTGAGCGAAGACGCCGTTTACGTGTGGACGAAAGGTGCAAACGCATAGAAAAATCGGCGTTTTCAAAAACACCTGGGTACGTGTGGACGTAGCCTAGGAGGGCATGCCATGATGCACTGAGATGCTGTGTTGGACCTTCTGGTTCATTATACCTTCAGTTTTCACTCATTGGCTCTCACTGTTTACATAAACGGCTTTTTTGTCGACATAAGCGCAACACAAAGGTAGCCCCCCACTCACCGTCAGGCCTGGTGGACCAACAGGACCAACCACTCCTGGATCTCCACAGCTCCCCTAAATGAAACACACACAACATCCGTCTGAGCGTACTGCTGAGGGTCATCTGTTACCCACATTCTCAGCTCTGATGCAGTTTTTGAAGATCAAGACAGGCACAAGGGTCATGGAGGGCACATCAGTGCATGGCTGCTATTTGCATTCATATAGCTGCACATGCTGCAAAGGAGATGAATGAAGGTGAATATAAATCACACAGCACAGTGATTCATCACAATCCTCTCAGCCAGTCCCATTACTGTTCTCGTCCCTGTTAACCAGCTGTGCTAATCAGAGTAGCACATCACAAAAGTGTCTGACTAAATTTAGAGGACAGAGAGCTTTTCCAAGCACCAGTGCTGTCAGTGCCAATGTGGGAATTTGAGTATTACAAACACTGTGCTGCTTGCAAGCACTATTTTAATGCTGCAGCTGGTCGATATGGAGTTGATTGCGCTTACTTTTATGCCGTCTTCAATCGCAGAACTGAATTAGCTGAAAGAGGTTTTATGTGCTGCACCTTCTGTTTGGAAGCTTCACCAAGCAAAACTACAAAAGTTGCTTCCTTTTTAGGAGCCTTGTGTTTTCTTAAGGATACAATGTGCATAATTTATATGACTACATTTTCACATTCACTTCACATTGTCATCCTATATTTAAAGAAATAGAGAGAAGCGTGATATTCAAACCTTTCTCAGAATCTTACAGTTTCCTGGTCATGTTTGTGCTGAAAATGTTAATGTATAAGAGGTGTGTGCTGTAGGCATCTACAGTGGCTAACAATAACACTAGCTAACACTAATATTGCTTTCCCATTGCACCTCTACTATAGTAAACACTGCCACAACTGTGCTTGAGTACAGCACAGTAACAAATGAACTCAGTCATCTGTTTAGCTTGATTGATGAATTTAAACTTAATCTTAGACCTCGCGGTCACATCCACTGGTTTCAAGCAGAACAGTGATTTGGTTATAGTCGTCTAAGCGTTCACACGGTCACACTGTGACGAGTGAGAGACGGCTCAGACTTGTGCTGTTTGGCAGGGATTTCAAATAAAATTAAATCTTTAAGTTAACGTGTAAAAGTTCCTCTCAAGGATCAGTTACTACTTTAGAAACATGGCAGCACAACATATCTGGCTTTGTGAAAGGAGAACTCAATAAATAGCTCATGCTCTGCATACTTACATCTATAACAACATGATTATGAATCTCAAACAATTCTACTAACAGATGCCCCTGAATCAATACAAACTAAGCAGACTGTCCAACCCCAGCTCCTCGTTTCTCATCACGTGTTCCTGGTATATTAAGAGGCCCTCGGAAGTTTCCAGGAATTTAATGGGGTGATGCAAAGGCAAGGAGGCCTTCAGCTGCATTCACTGTGCATGTAAGCCTTTACAACAAATATACTGGGCTCTGCTTTAATGATACAAGTCTAATCTCACTGACTAATGTCTATTTATGTTGCCTTACAGATAGGTTGGCATGACCACTTTATCAAGCAGCATTTTCCTGCTCAGCACAACAGCAAAGAGGCCATTTTCACCTTGATATGCATGAAATCATCTTCTACCCCTCCTTTCCTTCCATCTTTGTGCCATGCATGCTGTGCTGAGTATACAAATTCCAAAGGGCTAGGAAATATGCATTTCAAGGTCAGAGAAATATGAACGTGTCCTCATGCCCCCTGTGCTGGTCTCTGTGAGGAGCCTCAGACTGATCTAATTTCTGAAGCTTTTTCACACAAGTTTAAAAAAAAAAACAGTTTTTGATTTTGAACAATCTGGTTTGAATTTGTCTCTTTGAAATTATCCAACTTTACACAAGTGCAATAGCAATTAGGCTTGTGTAATTTGTGTATAAGCACCTAAATGAGTTCATAGTGTGAAGCCTAATTCTGCACAAATGCTTTTGCTGTAAAGAAATTTGAGTATCTGCACATTAAGAGTCAAAAGTATGAACCATCTTTGGCATTTATTCAGAAACATCTACACACTGATTCCAAACAGTTTGACTCCTGCTTAGAAAAATGCGCTTTTCTCCACGGGAACATCAAGAGGAGAGGAAGGGTGCAACATCAGAACGGGCTGAGAATAGCCAAGCGGCTGGGGAGTAGCAGGCCATTAGCATAATAACAAATTAAAAACATTCAACACACAGACCTTGGGACCATCTCGGCCAATCTCTCCAGGCGGCCCCCGGGGCCCTGGGGCTCCCTGGATGGAGACAAACATTAGGGGGAGGGGGAGCAGGATGGGGGTGAGAGAGCAAGGGAAGGAGGAGGAGAGAGAGAGAGAATGAGATGAAAGAGACAGACACAGCGCTTTGGGCTGAATGTGACAGAGTGCGTGACGGCTTAGTCAGGAGGCACTGAGGGAGAAATGAGATGGCTCAGGTCCACTCACACCAGGAAAACACACACACACACACACAGGGCATCTACATTTGGACAGTGGTGTGCGTAAACACACACAGAGTTTGCATATTCAACAAAGCATTCTGCTGTATCAAGAGCGCAGCTTGAAGCTGTGTGTTAGCTGCTCTATCTTCCCACATGCCTTCACAACAGGAAAAAAAAACACAAATAAATTCTACCGTCCTGAAATATGCGAGACTGTAAGGGAGGAACAGGCAGCAGAGCTCTTTTATTAACAGTCAAGATAGGAAGAGGCAAAAAAATACCCAATACACTTATCGCTGTTACTGCTGATTCGTGTGTCTGCAGATACAGGCTGCAGAAACGGAGCTGGAATTGATCTGTTTCTAACTCTGTTATGTGTTATGCTATTCCAGTAAATATCTGTTTATTGTCAAATAGAAATTTGATGTTTTACTTTGTATTATTTAAGTTTCTCCATATATTCTGGATCATCCATTGAATGTAAAAAGCAGTGATTGCACGTGGATATGCTAATGTCACAAAACCAACTCCCAAAATGTGGGATACTTTGTAAAATGCAAACATGATGGGTGCATTGGGGGTGATTTTAGTTATGTCGCAATCCGCATCCTTCGGGGGCCATCAGCTGTCAGCTCAGAGTTACTGTGTGTTTGCAGACAAATGTGAAAATCTAGTGTCAACCCTGCAACTCTGCTCGCAACCAGAACAAGGAGGTTTTTGGTGCAGCACCTTCTGTGCAAAGATTTTGTCCAGCAAGCCAGCAACCTCCAAAACCAGTGCCCACCAGTCAGGGAATGACATTTTTCTTTTGGAACATCTCAAATATTATCCCCACCTGGCCAGTGGGAAAGAATGCAGGCTTAAGGTACTTCACCTGTCACAACCAGAGGCTACCTGAATGTATTTACTTATCCAGCAAGTTGGAGGAAACATGACTGTACATGATATATAAGGAGCCAAAGCACAAACAGGCACATTGGAAATGCCAAACATAATGGGTGTCAACTGGGTCAGCTAACAGTAAGTTTGAAATCTCTGTATATTTTATAATCACAAGAATGTATGTGGTTGCCTAGTTACAAGGGGTGGCTCATCCCGCCCACACACTTTCCTCCTCCCTCTTGACTCAGTGTGCGTGTATTTGTGTGTATATGTGTTGTGTGTGTCAGATAAGTCAGAGGCCCACTGCAGGCATAACGTCATAGCTGGGTTCTGTTGTACTGACACAAATAGGAAGAGGAGGATGAAGACTCAAAGATGAAGCTGGTGGTTGTGGAAAGGTGACCTTTGTGCAGCCTCACATTGTAGAGCAGTCTGCAAAAAACAGACCAATGCAGAAAATATCTGCCATTAATCTCATGTCTGATTCAGTTTTCTGCAGTGTAGATGTGTCCTTAGGTCTCAGCGCGATTCACTGAGACCCTCCCTCACTCCAGCTGTACTGTCCCACTCTGGCCATAGGAGGGTGACAAAGCTGTGAACAACGTGTCCAGCCATTATCACTGAGCAGCGTGTGCTCTCCAGGCTCTGCTGTAATTGCATTTCTCTGTGTGTAATCTTGTTTACCAGAGGGGGGGTCTCCATACTGTGTGTACAGCTATAACCCACAGCACATGCTGGTCTGACTTTTGGTCTACAGCAACAGGCACTTGCAGCTTTAATGATATTGCCAAATAAATCAGTGAATGGATTCATAAGGATCCGTGGCTAAATTAATGATCTCATTATGAGCTAACCGCAGGGACGGCCGTGTTCTGGAGATGGCACACATAAAACTGCACAAAGACTCATTCTGAGTCCGAAATATTTTGTTTTGCAGACACATATGGTGAAAAAATGATGTTGGATACTGTGATTCTACACAGCAAAATCTCCAGTGTTAAATTAGCACTGGAAAATAACTCAAAATGTTAGAAATATTAAAGTGTTAGAAAATCAGCACTGCTCAGTGTTAGCCATTGTTAATCTTCAAAACTGACTAGGTTACTTTTAAACATATAACACTGTCAAAAGTGTTAATTTAAGACTCAACAGTGTTGTATTTAACACTTAGAGGTGTGGACCCATATAGACACTCTCCAGTGTTAATTTAACACTGGAGATTTTGCTGTGTAAAAGTAGGAGCCTCTATAGACGAGAGAAAAGCTAAGACAAATGTTTTGCTGTGATTGCACTTTTACAAAGTAGCCTAAGGAACTATGTTCACTGTGGTATTAATATCTTAAACTCTGAGGTTTGCAACCCTATATTTTTAAAAGAACAGCAATAAGGTCTTTTTCTGTAAGAATACTAAACAGCTGTTGATGTGTGTCAGTTTAAATGATTAGAGCATTTATCCCCTAATTGCCAAAACTTTGGAGAATAATTTTATATATGGTGTATCTCAGCGGTCCCCAACCTTTTTTGCGCCATGGACCGGTTTATGGCCCACAATATTTTCATGGACCGGCCTTTAAGGTGTCGCGGATAAATACAACAAAATAAAACTAGTACCGGTACCGAAAAAAAGAAGATTTATTCATAACACACGTGAAAAGACCCAGGAAAACAGAGTCAACGAGAAAAACGATAACAAAATCACGCTGAACACCGATAAAAACCCTGAAAACCAGACATTTCACACCTGAGCCTCAACTCTCACGGCCCGGTACCAAACGACTCACGGACCGGTACCGGTCCGAGGCCCGGGGGTTGGGGACCGCTGGTGTATCTGACATCCTTGTGTTGGTGTTGTTCCTGCATCATTTTATTAACCACCAGGGTCAACATTGCAACTAACCAATCATGTTGTTGTTGCAATTTTGCGTGAGGAAAAAATGTGTTTATATAAAATTAACTTCTGCAACAAATGGTAAGCAATCAAGTTACTGTTGCAGGTGACATTTGTCATGCTGGTTTGCTAGTGATAGCTTTTAATAGCATTAGCTAGCTTCTGGGCTAATGCTAACTCAGAATACTCAGACAACTTGATTGATCAGTTGCAAAGTTGATCCAGTAGCCCATACGGAGAGGGTCATCACTGACCTTAACATGCATCAGGTTTCAAGTGAACATATTAAAGATAGCATTCAAGCTAACATCTACCCCTTTATAAGGAATTTTTGTGTATTTGGCGTATTCAATCAGAAATCTTAGAAGAGCTTTAAAGGCAGAATGCATGCAAGGGACTTTTTTTAAAAGCTGTAGTCTCTGAAACCTTTTTATTTAACGTGGCTACCCTAATCATATCCCTCAGTGATTTATTGGGCGACCTGAGGGATGTTCATTAGTTAACAATGTCCTAATTTGCTGTGAATACTTGAAGAAACATTTTAAAAAGTGGAAGCAAATGAAAAGAGATGTCATACTAACCAGTGTTCCCTTTATTCCAGGGGGACCTTGTGGGCCAGGCAACCCCTTTTCACCCTAAATGCAAGAACACAAGAAATGAGTTAAGGTCACCAACTTGTGTCACCAACAGTTCTGACACGAGTTAGTTTCAGAGTTTACCAGAGGTACCTGTTGACCTGGTTCACCAGGAGGTCCCCGCGCCCCCTGTGGATTACAGTAACAGAAGGACATGATTACATAAAGCTGTATTTAGTCTTCAGCTCAGCTTCAGTGAACTGCATTTTATTTTTGTTCAAAACATTGACATGCAAAGCTAATGTGACAATGATGTAGTAACTGTCTACAGATGTCAAATAAAGATCGAGTTTATATTTGAAACTGTGAAACGGTGGGAGCCAGTGTCTGATGATGAAATATGGGCTTTGTTATGACAGTTTTCTAAATAATTCCACTGCTGCTTCACTAAATATGTAAATTGTATAGAGGACATATATATTGCTCCAAATGTTCCTGTATTCTCACCATCTTAGTGATTCATCATCACTGGCTTTGAAAGTTTAGCTTGAAAATCGTGTGTCATCAGAAAGAGCTGATTAAAGAGATGCAGAATTATTGAAGCACTGACTTCCCACCTGTTAAGTGTGCACTGGTGTATCAGCATACTTTGGATTCCCAGTGTGAATCTTTACTGATGCAGATAAATTAGTTGTGGTTGTGTAAGTGTGTAATAGAGTCAGCTGTGTAAAATAAGGCTGATAAATGTGGACACGGGCAGGTGTGTGACATACAGGCTTTGATTCAGAGACAACATCAGGGCCATCTCATCAAAAACACATCCTGTTTGCTTCCTGTCGTCTTTCCTAATCTTTCTACGTGGAAGTGTTTTAGTATTTCAGCAACTGGTTTAACTCTTTCCCAATAAAGACCACATTAGACAATAACTTTAACAGGCATTCAAGAGAGAAAGAGTTAAGGTACCAATAAGATGGCCAGGGAGACAACAAGTACTCTAACCTTAAAACCAATACATAAACACAAAGAGTGAAGCGGGTCCTGCATTAGAACATTCATCATTCTCATCCATCTTTCAACAATGCCGCGAGCCTGAAACACCATCATACTTTCACCTTGAAGTGAGCAGAGGGCCAAACAGGGAAAGGGTGGAATGACAGATGGACTGAGAGACAAGAAAAGTGCTGCAGCACAAACAGCTTTGATATATCGCAGGTGCACAGAGATTAGATTCATATGTTAGTAACCACAGCTCTAATCTCACAGCTGGAACAGGAAAAACAAGCCGATACCACATAGAGACATGTTGGAGAATCACGCCTAACTTGCAGCATGGTATCGCACTCGTTTCCTCAAGGATAGCATCGATTTCAGTGTTGTACCAAGTTCTGTTTCAGATGAACCTTTATGATGGAGACATTCATGTTTTTGTACTTGACAGGTCTTCCTTTGATTAAAGGTCAAACACTGGGTACAACAGTACTGCCTGTACTTGCATATCGCTCTGTAAATATATGAATAAAATGAATGAATATCATTTTAGAACAGACGTTGGCATCTAGAAAAGGACCTAAAGCTGGATTCTGGGGTAGTGGAGCTGAGTAACACCGACGGTCAGGTCACCAAACTGGGAGGATGAGTTTGGTGAATCAGGAGGAGGAGAGTGAAGCACGTTACTCTTTAACTGTTGACCTGATGGTTGGTTAGCAGAACTATTTCTTATTAGGAGCCAGATTCATTTAAGCATGTGACAAATTACTTTGCTTTTGACTTCACATGGCTTCACATTCTGACCACACAGAAGCTCAGAGAAGCTTTGCATGTCTAATAAAGAGTTTTTAGCAAAGTTCCAATAGATTTTAATGAAAGCATCCTATAACTCACAAACAATCCTATTTATTCAGCCAAAGAAGACTAAAGAAAATCACCTTGAGCCCAGCTGTCATCACTAAAGATCTTATGTGTCTATAGCTAGGACTGTGTGGTAATCAGACAGCTTAACATGGACATGGAGACAGTTCTGTGCAGGACCTCTGTTACAAGGCCATAACTACTGGGACAACACAGCATGGTAAAACTACTTACAATAATAAAACCTACATTCACCAGCCTTGCATGTGTAAACCAGCTTGATCGGAAAGAGAGGGTTTGGCTTTGGGAAGCAGTGGGGAGCTGTTCAGCACGCGATACTGCCTGCAGTGTGCGCTCACTTGTAAATGTGGGTATCCACTGCAATAGACTTTTTTGCAAGCAATGCATCAGCAAAATGCTACTTGGTGTCTGGATATCAGCACGTGCAGCTGTGGAAAAACTAGCTTCACACTTTGTGTGTATATGTGTCCTGTTAAAAAGTGGAAGTGTGTGTGGTTGTGGGGTATGGCAGTGATGAGTTTTACCACTCATTTACATTTACAGACGTAGGATGTAGAAGTGCAAACATGAGGAGCTACAGGATGTTACAGCAGCCTGAGATTGTTTTCAAGTAAACTTGTAAACTTCCCATATAAATAAACCCGAGTGTATTTCTGTCTGCCTCACTGCCTCATATAAAAGTATATTCAAGCTACAAACACGCCCAATTTGTAAATTAGTACTACATGGTAATCCATTACACCTAACTCTGCAATACAGTCACTAAAGTCCATAAAATGGCAGTAAGATTGTTTGTATGTGTGTTTCTGTTGGCTCTAAAATGAAAATAAAAAGGGCTCATTCTGGTGTTTCGCTGTTGTGGAGCTGGAATTTATATTTAATACATGGATTTGAGCAAGTAGGAAAAAAACGATTAAAGAAAAAAGCTCAAAGGGCGATGTACGCCGGCTTTAATTCGGAAATATGGCTCAAGCTTCAAAAAAACTGGCTCCCATAGGAGACTGCTACATGAAACAGACAGCAAACAACACAAGCACACATGAAATATGCACCTTAGTAAGTATAAATCTAAATGACGTGTTATAAAACAAACATGTATAAACAGAATTTGGGGTGAAAATATGAATAAAGTGCTGTAAACCAGCATTTTTTCTAATTAGCAAAAGGGGCCAAAGCAGCGGCTGAAAGTGGACTTTTCATTTTTCATTTGTTCGTGAGAGATGACCCACAGCTCCTTGGATCGCTGACCTCAGTGAACACTGTTCTGATGTCTTTCTGGGCTCAAGTACTAATTTCATGTTCTTTTTCACATCTTGGCCATTAGCAGAGCCAGAAAGGAGCAGACAGTTGTTTCGCACCTTGCTTCTCATGTCGAACAAATATATATATATATATATATATATATATATATATATATATATAGGAGGGAGGTTAGCCAACTAACGGAGTTGCAGAAAGGTGCGACAAATAAGGTGCCTAAGAAATACAGCAAGCTGTCCATACCTGAGGCCTTGGAAACTGCCAAGCAAAGACTCACAGCCTTGGCCAGCCGCTTGAGGAGGTACACCAGAGAGATAGAAGGCAGGAGAATAAACCAGCTGTTCTCCACAGAACCAGCAAAGGTGTACTCTCAGTGGCAAGGGAACAATAAGAGAACAGCACCACCAAGGCTGGAGACGGAGCAATACTGGAAGAGCATATGGGAGAAGGACGCAACCCATAACAGCAATGCTCAGTGGCTAGTGGATCTGAGGGCAGACCACAGCGACCTCCCTGAACAGGGTCCAGTAACCATCACAGTGGCAGATATCCAAGAAAGGGTCTCCAGTATGAAGAGTTGGACAGCACCAGGGCCCGACATGGTTCACGCCTACTGGCTAAAGAAGCTGACTGCACTCCACGAGCGTCTGGCAGCACAAATGAACCAGCTGCTAGTTAACGAGAGACACCCGGAATGGCTAACCGAAGGTCGGACGGTCCTGATCCCCAAGGACCCCAAGAAGGGACTGGTCCCCTCCAACTACCGACCAGTAACCTGCCTCAGTACTACATGGAAGCTCCTGTCAGGCATCATATCGGCTAAGATGAACAGGCACATGGGTCAATACATGAGTGGGACACAGAAAGGAATTGGCAAGAATACCAGAGGCGCAAAACACCAGCTACTGGTAGACAGAACAGTCAGCCAAGACTGCAAGACCAGACTGACCAACCTGTGCACTGCCTGGATTGATTACAAGAAGGCCTATGACTCAATGCCCCACAGCTGGATACTGGAATGCCTAGAATTGTACAAGATCAATGGGACCCTAAGAGCCTTCATCAGGAACTCAATGGGGATGTGGCGTACAACACTAGAGGCCAACTCCAAGCCCATAGCACAAGTTACCATCAAGTGCGGGATCTAACAAGGAGATGCTCTGTCCCCACTGCTGTTCTGCATAGGCCTGAACCCCCTCAGTGAGATCATTAACAAGACTGGCTACGGAGCAGTTGTCAGCCACCTCCTCTACATGGATGACATCAAGCTGTATGCCAAGAGTGAACGAGACATCGATTCACTGATCCACACTACCAGGCTATACAGCAATGACATTGGAATGTCGTTCGGACTGGAGAAGTGTAGTCGGATGGTAACAAAGAGAGGGAAGGTAGTCAGAACTGAGGGGATTGAACTACCAGAAGGCAACATTGCAGACATAGAGGACAGTTACAAGTACCTGGGGATCCCGCAGGCAAATGGGAACCATGAAGAGGCCGCTAGAAAGGCTGCAACCACCAAGTACCTGCAGAGGGTCAGGCAAGTCCTGAGGAGTCAGCTGAATGGTAAGAACAAGATCCGGGCCATCAACACGTACGCCCTGCCCGTGATCAGGTACCCTGCTGGGGTAATAGGCTGGCCAAAGGAGGAGATAGAAGCCACTGACATAAAGACAAGAAAGCTCCTTACCATGCATGGAGGGTTTCACCCCAAGTCCAGCACCCTGAGGCTGTACGCTAAGCGGAAGGAAGGGGGCCGGGGACTGGTGAGTGTCAGCACCACAGTCCAGGATGAGACAACGAACATCCAAGAATACATTGGGAAGATGGCCCCAACTGACCGAGTGCTCAGTGAATACCTCAGGCAGCAGAAACCCAAGAAAGAGGAGGGAGACGAGGAACCATCATGGAAGGACAGGCCCCTGCACGGTATGTACCACCGGCAGATAGAGGAGGTGGCTGATATCCAGAAATCCTACCAGTGGCTGGACAAAGCTGGACTGAAAGACAGCACAGAGGCACTAATCATGGCAGCACAAGAACAAGCTCTGAGTACAAGATCCATAGAGGCTGGGGTCTATCACACCAGGCAAGACCCCAGGTGCAGGCTGTGTAAAGATGCCCCAGAGACAATCCAGCACATAACAGCAGGGTGCAAGATGCTAGCAGGCAAGGCATACATGGAACGCCACAACCAAGTGGCCGGCATAGTGTACAGGAACATCTGTGCCGAGTATAACCTGGATGTCCCAAGGTCAAAATGGGAGATGCCCCCAAGGGTGGTGGAGAATGACCGAGCTAAGATCCTGTGGGACTTCCAGATACAGACGGACAAAATGGTGGTGGCTAACCAACCGGACATAGTGGTGGTAGACAAACAGAAGAAGACGGCCGTAGTGATCGATGTAGCAGTTCCGAATGACAGCAATATCAGGAAGAAGGAACACGAGAAGCTGGAGAAATACCAAGGGCTCAGAGAAGAGCTCGAGAGGATGTGGAGGGTGAAGGTAACGGTGGTCCCCGTGGTAATCGGAGCACTAGGTGCGGTGACTCCCAAGCTAGGCGAGTGGCTCCAGCAGATCCCGGGAATAACATCGGAGATCTCTGTCCAGAAGAGCGCAGTCCTGGGAACAGCTAAGATACTGCGCAGGACCCTCAAGCTCCCAGGCCTCTGGTAGAGGACCCGAGCTTGAAGGATAAACCGCCCGCAGGGGCGTGCTGGGTGTTATATATATATATGTTAGGGGTGCAACGATACTCGTATCGATATTGAACCGTTCGATACAGTGCTTTCGGTTCGGTACGCATATGTATCGGACAATACAAAATGTTTTATTTATTTTATCAACTTTCCTTCTGACGATGCTGTCTGTTTTGAGCGCTCAGTGGATCTGCGCTCGACAGTGCAGCCTAGGCGGAGTAGTCGAACGCAGATTCACTGAGCGCAGGGCAAGCTAGCGAGACAGAAGCTAAGCTCGTTGCAACATGGCAAATTGAACCTCCCCCACCCTCATTCAGATCTGGCCTTTGGAACTATTTTGGTTTTCATGTGACGTATGACCCTGAAGGTAAGCGTGTCATGGACTAAAGTAAAACAGTATGTTGGATGTGCCACGCAATGCTCAATTACATGGGTGGGAGCTAGTGCGTTAGCGCAGTTAGCTCGTTAACATGTTGACGCCGTCCAGCCCCATGCACAGGGCGATCGGCGGTAGCTCGTTAACGGAGATTTGCGTGTTGTGGCGTTAACGTCATTTCAACGAGATTAACCTGAAAGCACTAGTGGGAACACAACGAATATGACTGCACATTTACGCCGACATCATCCTAGTGCAAAGACAAGTGGAAGCAGACAAAAACAACAAGCATGCTACTAACTTTACCCGAGTCATTTAGACAGCTGTTTAATATGCTGCTGAGAATATAGCCCAGAAGAAGCGGATAGTATAGCTTTTATTTTGGAAAGAGACATTTCTCTGTAATAAACTCTCTTTTCCAAAGATGAGTGATTCCTCAATCAGATACAGGGCTCGCAATGCAAATATATGTCAATGCTTTTGCATTCTTTTGGAAATGTAGCTGGGTAATTATGTCATTGGCATCGGTGAGCCACTGTCAATATGTGACATATTGAAATCGCGTTTGAATTTGCGCTTGTTTTTTTGCTTTCACTTTGCAATCGCGCGAACTGTGTATAGAGAGCGACAGCACTGATTGGTGAGTGATGATAATTTGTGCACCAATTCCTCTGACATCGTCTTATCAATCGTTAGCTTACTACGCAAACATGACAAGTGAAATCTCCCGCAGCTTAAACATGTGAGAGGTTGATCGCGCAGAGAATCGCTGAGCTTTATGTGAGTGCAAGTGTAAAAGCAGCAGGATATATATTTCAGTTCTGCTGAGCCAAATAAGACAGGTCAGGGTGAAGAAGTGACAGCCAAAGAAAAGCTTACCGCAAAACGGAAAAGTTATGACAAATCAGACTATAAGGCAAAAAGAAAGTGCAGCTTTATGGTTTCATGGACAAAATAATTTCTGTGGCTGCAATATGACGAGCTAAATAACCAGGGCTGCACATAAGTGGTCCGCAGGTGCGCATTCGCTGTCAAAATAAAAAACGCGCACAAGATAAGAAGTTGCAACGCGTGTTTGCATACATAAGATTTTCTGGAGGAGGACAGACATTTGTTTAAAACTCTTAAAGATGTCGAAGAAGCTCCTTTAAGCAATTACTGTGATGTTCCTCCACCTCCAAAGAAATGTCAGGAGTCCGAACCACAAAAGAAGCAGGTATTCTCGGAAAAGTAGTTGCACCGTGACACCAAAGTATCAAACCGAACCGTGAATTTTGTGTATCGTTGCACCCCTAATATATATATATATACATATATATATATATATATGTATATATATATAATGCTGGAACACTTTTCTGACTCAGTTTGTGAGTGAAGCTCAAGGTATTTTCTGAAGCTGCGTCAAATCTAACCTTCAATTTGTTGTAAAAAATGATCGATTCTGTTGAGTTTAACTGATTCTTTTACACAAGAGTTTGTATCCAGGATGGACTGCTCGATGAGAAATATATTCAACATTAATCAATGAGATGCAGTAAATCTGTTCGGTAAATAGATAAAAGACTTTTTATTGGGAGAAAGTGACTTCCACAATGAAGTGACTGCCCCCGTAAAATAGATGAGTAACCTGACTGCTCCCTGTTCAAGCACAGAGCTTTAAAACAGCTTTTACCATCTCCTGTTTCCTGGTGTGTGTGTGTGTGTGTGTGTGTGTGTGTGTGTGTGTGTGTGTGTGTGTGTGTGTGTGTGTGTGTGTGTGTGTGTGTGTGTGTTTACTAGCAGCGTTTAAAAGGCTGCAATTAATTTCAGCTCTGGTATTAATGTCCTGATTGCACTTTCCTTCAAAACTTTACGTGTCAGTTTAAAATCAACAACAGCACTGAGTTAACTGTTTATGTACAAATACATATTAATGCATGAAATCATTATCAACTCACCGGGGCACCTTGAGCTCCAGCAGCACCAGTTGGCCCAGTATCACCCTTCTCTCCCTGTGGACACAACAGACATGTCAGTACCTTCCAGCTTGGAAGTATCCAGACATTAACTGGATACCGCCTCATCCTGAAGTCTACAGTCCTGACAAAAAATGCATCAAACTTGTAGCCTAAGCAAAAATAATGTATTCCAGCGCTTCCAGCCTGCAAACACAGGAGATATACTGTTTCACCTAAACATCAGGACTTCATAGCACCTGGAAAAATAACGTTGACGTGTAGAATCTGTGGAATCCCCATTTAAGAAGAGCAACCAGTCATGAAAGATGTCTGTCTAGCTTGCATCTTCATAAAAGTATCTGCTTTTGTATTTTATGTAAGCTCCACAAAGAGAAATTATATGTATCTGTGCCACTTGAGTGTGAGAGAACTGCTGGGAATTGTTATGTCGTGGTAGCGGCTCTGTATTGACGCACTTGTGCAGCATGTCCTGTGGTGAGATCTCGCACTGAGCCCACTTCTTGTTAAAACAAAAATATAAGGCAACAAACAAACACATTTGTAAACCACAACACAACGTGCATATAAAGTTTTAGCCATCTGCAAGACAGCAAAGTCCTCCGAGACCACTCTATACCGTGTTTGTTGACTGTGTGGTATGTGAACTGGTTCCAGCGTGGACCGCTCTAATACACTGGCAACGGCAATGAACATGCGAAACAAGCTGTAAAATGTATTCTGGTGCTGCAGGCCAGTCATTTGTGAAGATTTGACGCTGCTTTGCCTGCTGAGCAAATGTATGAGAAAAGAATTTTTCAGATTTTTAAAAGAGCAAAAAAAAGATTATGAAACCCAAATATACTAAAAGCTTTTCTTCAGCCTTTGGTTCGATGTTATGAGTGTGTTTGAGTGCTTTGATGTTACTTGAATCCAGTGAACATCATATTAAAAACTGATGGTTTCCTCTTTCTCATACATATTCTCTTTTTTCCTGCACAATGTGTTTTGTTCATCTACACACAAAGATCTTACTGTAGGCCTTCTTCTTTTGAAATTGGTTACAAATAAACACTTTTATACAAGTGTGCACACTGTGTGTTTACTGTGTGAGACCAGTGCATGTGTTGGGGAGGGCTCCAGCAGTGGATTGGTGCTCTAATACAGGACAGTATGCAGAAACATAAACTGTATTTCGATGGTAGTTGTTCTCTTTTGTTCCACTGTTTCTGTCAGTGTGACTTTTTCTTCTTTGTATCCTGGGCTCGTGGTTTTGTTTCTTTCCTCTGTGGATTTCCTGTTGTGCATCTGCAGCACCTTTTGTTCACAAAGTAAGTTTTGCTAAAGATTTTTTTTAGGTTTCACTTGATAGAAAAAAATCTTAAACAGCAAAGGATAAACAAAAAGAGAAAATGATTGGCACCAACTATGTGAGTTTGAAAAATATGCACCTCCAGTCATGTTAAATAACAAAGCACCCTTCTTTAAACTTGTCACAACATAATAAGAAAAAGTAACCTGGCACTTGGCAGGTACAACCTCAGAAGAACTACAAAGTATGACATATTACTCCATGTCATTTTTTTCTCTGCCAAAAATTAGACCACAATGTGAAAGCGCTGTGTGAAAAACTAAGTACATTATAGAAATGAAGAAGCAGCCAGGTGCCTCTAACCAGATCAAATCAGCGAGGAGGACCACCTTTATAAAAGCACAAGTTTTGCTGTTTGCAGTATACAAAACAAAACCCCATACTGACGATTCGTCACGGCCCGAGACGTGTCACAGTAACGCGAAAGGTGCCCTTCCACATTACGAGACGCTCCGGATTCTTAATTGAAGCGCTTCCCGTTTTTCACTTAGCAGCTTTCTATTACAGCCCTAACCCTAACCTTACATTTATAGATCCCTTCTAATACGCTCTCATGCCTCGGATCATATCGACGATTTGTCACATAGCGTCGGTATGTTGCATGTTGGGATGAGAACATGGGGAGAATTCAGGCATACCACAGAGGAAAGACAAGATGTTACTGTGGCTGCACGTCCGTCTGCGTGGGGATATAAGTCCATTTCCCAACAGTTTGATTTCCATCATTCGACAGCGAGAACGTGGCAAACATTCTTGACAGCTGCCAGTCTTCTCAGGAGTGGATGTTCCAGTAAATTCACCCCAAGGCCAGACTGTGCAATGCTTGGAAAAACTGCAACAAACCCAAGAGCAAACTGAAGCATGAGTGACCTTTTCAATAATACGTTAGCTATAAAGAAAAAGGATTTGATGTCAGCTGTCTGCTGCAGATGAAGAAAACAATGTGTCTGCATCATCCGAACAGTGAAAGAAGGGTGAGCACTTAAAGTGAGCCTGACAGTAAACTGCAGCGCTCGCACTTAATAATAGATGACCAACTAAAATCGTAAATGAAGCTAACAATAGCATTAGCATCCCCGGAGCAGCCTCAGTTGTCAGATTAGATTCTTGCTCTTGGAAATAAATTATAACATCTTCGAATATTTATACCGATAAGCCAAAACCTTCTGAGCATTTTGTAACGAGGGCCCGTTTCAAAGTCTGGGATATATTAGCTGAGGGGTCGGCTCAGAAGAAACGGGCAGGTGTAAAAACCAAAGTCATTTGGACAAGAGCCAAAGTGATATAGCCAGACGACTGAATCAGAGCATTTCAGAAGTGCTTGTGCGGTCAGCCTGATCCACAAAGGACACTGAGAGGTCTTGTAGAGTCAACAGATGTGTGACAACAGCAGCATGTTAACAACAGTGGAAATAATTTACTGTACAGCATTCACCGTAGCTCTTAGCTGAAACAGCTAACAAATATCTATCTTTTTTATACAGACCTTTAAAGGACAGTTGTATTACCTTAGTAACCAGCTGACCATCTAATCTAATTAAATAAATTACATTTATTTCTACAAAGAGCTGCACAGGCGCCTAAAAATCATTTCGAGGATGTTTTGCTATATTCCATCATATTTATGCAACCTTTATTCAACCTTCTCACATAGCACCTAATTGCTTGTTTGGTCCTAAAATATCTTTTCCTTTTCCAGTTACAAAGAAAGTCCTGTGCGGTAATGTTCGCTGACATATTAAGCCAGGCCTTCTTGTTAACCTCAGCTCAGCAGCGCCTAACTTCAGACCTGGGTACTCTGCGGGGCTTCAAGTATGACAGTTTGAGGTGTGAAACATTTCTCTCGTGTTCGAGCTCTGTGCTGAACACAGAGGTTACCGGGTCCCTAAGATACAGTATATTTTGAGTGCACGGTTATGAAAGTTGGCAGTGAGGAAACAACTGAATTAGCTCTCTGTTGCATCTGTTTTCTTTTGAAGTGTCTCGCCGCACTACGCACATAAACCCATAAGAGCAGCAGACCTCATAATTACACAGCCAAGACGCCCACCACAGCCCAATAAATGACAAGATGACATAAATCTCTGGGTGTCTAGAACAAGAGAAAATAGACAACACACAGAAGCTGGCCTGACACGGTCCTTTTATGTAAGCACACTAATCCGGCACTTCACCCTGCCTCCCGCTGTTAAAGACTGAAGAGCCAGTGACAAGTTGATATCTCTGAGCTAAACCGAACTTAGACACATAATATTTGTAGATTTGAAAGAAAAAGTCTGTATGAGATAAAGGCAGCAAGCACAAGAATGTAAGAACACGCTGTGTCTGACCACATCTTTTTATAGGAGAGGATCACTGAGGGCTGGGGGTGGGTAGAAGCCCAAAACGTAGTGGTGATGTACTTCAAGCAACAACAAGAGCTGGTGAATGAATGAGGGAAAGATGTGACTGAAAAAGCAGATTTAAGTCTTGATTGGCCAGCTGATCTGCATGTCAAACATAACCAATGATCGTGAGCAGTTTGAGCATCTGACCAGCACCTTGGTACTGCTTCAAAGTACGGAGCATAACCAGATTACAGGCATTCTGGCCTGAAACTCCTTCTGAAATCCATTAGGAAGGCCTGGGAGGAGCAGCTAGAAACAGTTTACCTGGAGGGTCAACTACTGATCCTTTCTGTTAAAAGGTTCCAGTTGAAGTAATTTTATCTGATAAGGATTCCTCCTGACTTCCCTTTAGTGATTTCCTGAGCACATCCAACTGAATGGAGACCATGCAGCATAACCAGAAAATGCTGGTATGATTGCATATCCCGGGAATGCTCCGGGATCCCCCATGATGCTCTTGGGAAGCCTTTCATGTTGTATCAGATGTTCCCCTGCTGATGCATACAGTAGTAATAACAGATTTAGAGCTATCTGGATCTTTCTCCAAACCCTCAACCACCCGTCGTTGTACTGGAGAGAATTCAACAACGAGCAGCATCACCAGGTGCAGCTCATTGCTTGTTGGCTTTCCCTATCATACGTCTTACACTAAAAGGCAACTGTAGTTGTAAGGTAGCAGAGTGTATATGAAACTGTACTGACAATCTCTAAAAGTACAGGAATTTTCAAATCTGGACCAATAACAAAGCTAAAACTACTTGTATGGCCAGATACCAGTAGGTTAGCTAAGATAACAGTTCATCAGCTGTGTAGCTACAAACTGAAAAAACCCAAGAGTTGGGATGAATGATTAGTGGCTACTTTATTCCAGAAAGCATTTCCACTTGCATATTCTCAAAGTTGGTGGAGTCTAAATATTCTGTATAAGGGAAGCATCTCATTTTCCTTAAATGAATAAACAGCACCCATACTCCCCATATTTACCACAATTAATCACCTCATTAAACAGCTTAATGTGTGAGTTGCAACAGTTCGGTGTCGTTGAGGAGGTATTTAACTGTGTGGCAACATGTGAGGACTTCTTTCAGTCACACTGGGGTAGTGTAGTTTATTTCCTACAGACTTTGGTAACTGACTGTAGTAAAGTAAACACTGATTAGCAAGCTGCATGGCTATTTCCCACAAACACAGATACTTGTTTATTAGTGCTAAGTAGTGCAGCAAACTTAGCAAAACTGAAGCAGAAACTTCTTGGACAGTCTGTGAGATAATGTCATTAGAAATGCTCCAAAAGCCACCAACCCAGCCGAGGCTTCACTTATCTCATTCTGTCCGCTTGGATGAGGTATTCCTGCCAACTCCATGCAGCACTGCCTTTGATGTTGCTGGATAAGTAGCTCTCATACTTTAGCTAAAACTTGCTTCTTGTTACATTTTTTACTTCACTCTGAGCTGCTGCCTGCTTTGCTCTGTGTGTAGGTGGAGGGACACACACACATACATCTTTGAGAGGATAATCACAGAGTATTCCAAATTTAGTCATAGCAAATAAGTGTCAGTCCTTTAACTGCATGTCAGCCCACTGCTTTTCATTCGGGCCCCCTGGTAACCTCTTTTTTTGATTAGGAAAACTAAACAAAAAAGTACCCTACATGCTGTTGGGATGCCTTTTCTTTAGGCTTCTGAAGTGGATTTCCTCTGAAAATTGAGGTAGTTACTGAAGCTCCTGTCCCTCACAGCCACATTTTACACATATATGTGTGTGCGCGCACACACACACACACACACACACATCAGGTGTTGCTATCCTAGTGGGGACATCTCATTGACATAATGCCCTAGCCGCTTACCCTAACCATCAAAAATGAATGCCTAACCCTGACTGTTACCCTAAACCTAACCATAACTTAATTGTAACCCTGACACTAAAACCACATTTTAAGTCTCAAAAATGCCTTTGCACTAGTGGGGACCGAGATTTTGGTCCCCAGAAGTATAGTAAACTTCCAATTTTTGGTCCCCGCAAAGACGTCTAAACAGGTACACACACACACACCTCCTCTTGCCAAACAGTAACTTTATGACCGCCTTGATGTGATGCATTTTGGGAATTGCTGGCATTAAAAAATAACACGGGTTAAATTATACAACGCAAAATACAAACAGGACATGGCAATAAGAATTCATATGTGTAATAGTCAGCCATATAGCCTTAAATAGAAGAATATAGATTTTATTGTAAGCAGCGCAGATACTCACAAACCCACTGAACTGACGAAAAGAGGAAATATTAATGAGAAGTATCTATCTGTGCTTCACAAATCATTTTTTTAAGTACAAAATATTTCAATCTGTGTTTTTAATTTTGACTAAAGTAGAAAATTATATCATGATAAAAGAGTATTTTGGATGAAATTTCTGATTTTCCTGTTATAGACAAAGAGCAGTTGATTTTACATATTCTCATATTAACTAACATTTTGTTACAGCTTTCTTATGTGTGTAATGCCCCAAATGCCCAGCTGACCATTTTCATTCTCAACCAAGGACCCTCAAGTGTCTCTATACACAGTGTTGGGAAGGTTACTTTTAAAATGTATTCCATTACAGATTACAAAATACATGCCCCAAAATGTATTCTGTAACGTATTCCGTTACAGATTCCCAACACATGCACTGTGATTTATCACTATTACTGAAGGTCAGCGGCTACAAACCGTAGTAAAGGGACCTCTGGCTAATATGGTGGGTTCGTGTCGGGCTTGTAGCCGAAAAATCGCTTTACTTTGTTGTGTGGGTCAACTTTTCTTGTGAGAGACAGAGAGAGGCGTTGAAAGGAACTTATTGTTTCAGAGGAAAACACGAACACAGTGTACAGTCGAGTCTTGACAGCTTACTTACAACTGGGCTCGTCAGGCACTCTTCTTGGCTGAAGTGGTTATTATTATATTTACATGCTTCCAGCTCCCGTTTCTGCTTGATAACAACTCGTACTTTTCCTTTTTCTCCCTCCTCGCGCTCACAGACCCATAACTTGTATGGCAGTCCATTCTCCCTGCAACACGGACTACACTGCCCATGATGCTACATTCTTTAGAGCTATACCTGTAGCATTCTGCCTGTTAGCTTAGCACAACAACAACAACAAAAAGGCGCTCTCTCATGCAGGAAACACGCAGAGAGAGAGCGTCGCCCTGTAACCATGGCAACCGTAACGCTGCCGCCTGGAACAACAGAACGTAGCTGTCAAACAAAACCCAAACAGTCCTGACCCGCCACAACATGAAACAGGAAAGTACCGCAGTGTAATCCATTTATTTCAACAAAGTAACTGTATTCTAAATACCACCTTTTTAAATGGTAACTGTAACCGAATACAGTTACTCATATTTTGTATTTTAAATACGTAACGGCGGTACATGTATTCCGTTACTCCCCGACATGGTCTATACATCTGTTACTTGTGGGTAACAACTGATGATTTGTGGGCCTGTCAGCCTGAGGGAGAGGGAAACTCGAACTTATGCATGTACTTAAGAGGTCTCTGAACTCGCTTCCAAATTACAAGAAACAGAGTTAAAAATAAACCCAACCTAAATGCTACCGGCTTCCTTTTGATCTGTGTAAGTAGACGATTGTCATTTGTTGGCTCATTTAAGCAACATCATTTAAAGGATCCTGTGGTTTCGTTGGTCCCGAGAACATGCTTCTGCTAATATTATTAATGGGTTTTCAAATGTATATGGACAGCCTAGCCCCATTTGAAATCTCCCCATCCCTGTTTTCCAACAGATAATAGTTATACAGTTAGTAATTACAGGGCAGCACTGATTGGCATACAGTATCTTTATCTCTTTATCTCTCGTAACATGAAAACCTCACACAGCTGCATCTGAAATGTTATAATTTTGGGTGTAGAACACTCGGTATCTGGTAATAAGAGACCTACTGCCAGCACTGAGCTGATCATTTCTATCTGACTTCACTTGAGTGTGAAACATCAAATCCTAAACTCTTTGAAAGTGTGATGCTGAAAGATAGCAGCTTTATGAGTGTGATTAAAGGCCACAGTAGCAGCCTAAAGCCTTCTACAGTATATCTAACGTTAGGCATCATTAACATTCAATGGGGCTTCCACGGATCGGTGAAAATAAATTCTTTACAGCTGATGAGGGAGACCACCTCAGGCAGTGACCACACTGAGAGCTTTTTTACTGCTATACATCACTTTTTGTTAACTGCGTGGAAGTTGTTAGAACGGGGCTTTTACAGACTAAGAGCTAACTATTTATTCAGTAACGACTGTTCAGTTGTTCTCTGTGTATCTTTTTAAATGATGCTTCATGCTTTTCCATTAGACCGGCGTCCCCATTACAATGTTTTGTTTGGTTTTTCATTTTATCATCAGCAAGCAAACTAATGATGATTTTATCATCAGCAAGCAAACTACTCCTCCTTGAATCGCTACCTTATCGTGGTGGAGGGGTTTGTGTGTCCCAGGGATCCCAGGGGCTATGTTGTCTGGGGGCTTTTGCCCCCTGGTAGGGTCTCCCATGGCAAACTGGTCCTGGGTGAGGGACCAGACAAAGAGCGATTCAGAAGACCCCCATGAAAAGAATATCGAGGGAACAGTTTACCCTGCCCGGGATAGGGTTACCGGGGCTCCGCCCTGGAGCCAGGCCCGGGGAGGGTGCCCGAGGGCGAGCGTCTGGTGGCCGGGCCTTAGTCCATGGGGCCCGGCCGGGCACAGCCCGAAGAGGAGACATGGGCCCATCCTCCCGCAGGCCCACCACCCGCAGGAGGCGCCATAGGGGTCGGGTGCATTGTGAGCCGGGTGGCGGCCAGGAGCGGAGGCCCTGGCGGACCGACCCCCGGCTGCCAAGACTGGCAATAGGGACATGGAATGTCACCTCTCTGGTGGGGAAGGAGCCTGAGTTGGTGCGTGAGGTTGAGAGGTACCGGCTAGATATAGTTGGGCTCACCTCTACGCATTGTCTGGGCTCTGGAACCAGTCTCCTGGAGAGGGGCTGGACTCTGTCTCAGTCTGGAGTTGCCCCTGGTGAGAGGCGGCGGGCTGGGGTGGGTATTCTTATATCCCCTCGGCTTGCTGCCGGTACGTTGGGGTTTTTCCCGGTGGACGAGAGGGTTTGTTCCCTGCGCCTTAGGGTCGGGGAACGGGTCCTGACTGTCATCTGCGCTTATGCGCCGAGTGGCAGTTCGGAGTACCCAGCCTTCTTAGAGTCCCTGGGGGGGGTGCTGGAAGGTGCTCCACCTGGAGACTCTGTTGTCCTGCTGGGAGACTTCAATGCTCACGTGGGTAACGACAGCGAGACCTGGAGGGGCGTGATTGGGAGGAACGGCCTCCCTGATCTGAACCCGAGCGGTGCTTTGTTATTGGACTTCTGTGCTAATCACAGTTTGGCCATAACGAACACCCTGTTCGAACATAAGAGTGTCCATAAGTGCACGTGGCACCAGGATGCTCTAGGCCGTAGGTCGATGATCGATTTTGTAATCGTATCACCAGACCTGCGACCATATGTTCTGGACACTCGGGTGAAGAGAGGGGCTGAGCTGTCAACTGATCACCACCTGGTGGTGAGTTGGATCAGGTGGCGGGGGAGGACGCTGGACAGACCTGGTGCACCTAAACGCGTAGTGAGGGTGTGCTGGGAACGTATAGCAGAGGCCCCAGTCCGCGAGATCTTCAACGCACACCTCCGGCAGAGCTTCAACAGCATTCCGAGGGAGACTGGGGACATTGAGTCCGAATGGACCATGTTCAGCGTCTCCATTGCCGAAGCTGCTGCATTGAGCTGCGGCCGCAAGGTGGTCGGTGCCTGCCGTGGTGGTAATCCCCGAACCAAATGGTGGACACCAGAGGTGAAGGGAGCCACCAGGCTGAAGAAGGAGGCCTATCGGGCTTGGTTAGCCTGTGGGACTCCGGAGGCAGCCGACAGGTATCGACAGGCCAAGCGGAATGCGGCTCGGGCAGTGGCTGAAGCAAAAACTCGGGTGTGGGAGGAGTTCGGAGAGGCCATGGAAAAAGACTTTCGGACTGCCTCGAAGAGATTCTGGCAAACCGTCAGGCGTCTCAGGAGGGGAAAGCGGTGCTCTACCTGCACTGTGTATAGTGCTGGCGGAGCGCTGTTGACGTCGACTGAGAAAATTGTCGGGCGGTGGAAGGAATACTTCGAGGACCTCCTTAATCCCACTGACACGTCTTCCGGGGAGGAAGCAGAGTCTGGGGATGAGGGGTGTGACCCACCAATTTCCGGGGGCGAGGTCACTGAGGCAGTTAAACAACTCCTTGGTGGCAGAGCCCCTGGTGTCGATGAGGTCCGCCCCGAGTTCCTGAAGGCTCTGGACGTTGTAGGGCTGTCTTGGTTGACACGTCTCTGCAATGTTGCGTGGAGATCAGGGGCAGTACCTGTGGACTGGCAGACCGGGGTGGTGGTCCCCATCTTCAAGAAGGGGGACCGGAGGGTGTGTTCCAACTACAGGGGGATCACACTCCTCAGCCTCCCCGGGAAAGTCTATGCCAGGGTGCTGGAGAGGAGGGTTCGTCCGCTAGTCGAACCTCGGATACAGGAGGAACAATGCGGTTTTCGTCCTGGTCGCGGAACACTGGACCAGCTCTTTGTCCTCTCGAGGATACTTGAGGGTGCATGGGAGTTTGCCCAACCAGTCTACATGTGTTTTGTGGACCTGGAGAAGGCATTCGACCGTGTCCCTCGGGGCGTCCTGTGGGAGGTGTTGCGCGAGTATGGGGTGTCTGGCCCATTGCTACGGGCCATTCAATCCCTATACAACCGTTGCAAGAGCTTGGTTCGCATTGCCGGCAATAAGTCGGACTCGTTCCCGGTGGGTGATGGGCTCCGCCAGGGCTGCCCTTTGTCTCCGGTTCTGTTCATAATTTTTATGGACAGGATTTCTAGGCGCAGCCAAGTGGCGGAGGGCTTTCGCTTTGGTGGCCTCAGAATCTCATCTCTGATTTTTGCGGATGATGTGGTTCTGTTGGCTTCATCGGGTGAGGGCCTCCAGCTCGCACTGGAGCGGTTCGCAGCCGAGTGTAACGCAGTGGGAATGAGGATCAGCACCTCCAAATCTGAGGCCATGGTTCTCAGCCGGAAAAGGGTGGAGTGCCCACTCCGGGTCGGGGATGAGTTCCTGCCCCAAGTGGAGGAGTTCAAGTATCTCGGGGTCTTGTTCGCGAGTGATGGGAGAAGGGAGCTGGAGATCGACAGACGGATTGGGGCTGCGGCTGCAGTAATGCGGACACTGCACCGGTCGGTCGTGGTGAAGAGGGAGCTGAGTGTAAAAGCGAAGCTCTCAATTTACCGGTCGATCTACGTCCCTACCCTCACCTATGGCCACGAGCTGTGGGTAGTGACCGAAAGAACGAGATCGCGGATACAAGCGGCGGAAATGAGCTTCCTCCGAAGGGTGGCTGGCCTCTCCCTTAGAGATAGGGTGAGAAGTTCGGCCATCCGGGAGGGGCTTAGAGTAGAGCAGCTGCTGCTCCACATCGAAAGGAGCCAGCTGAGGTGGTTCGGGCATCTGGCAAGGATGCCCCCTGGGCGCCTCCTGGGCGAGGTGTTCCAGGCATGTCCCACCGGGAGGAGGCCCCGGGGCAGACCCAGGACACGCTGGAGAGATTATATCTCTCGGCTGGCCTGGGAACGCCTTGGTATTCCCCCGGACAAGCTGGAGGAGGTGGCTGGGGAGAGGGAGGTCTGGACCTCTTTGCTTAGGCTGCTACCCCCGCGACCCGACCTCGGATAAGCGGATGAAGATGGATGGATGGATGGATGCAAGCAAACTAACATTTCTGAGGGTAGAAGCACGTACACCTAAAACTGATCAGGGGTGTCAGTCATCCTTTATATGAGCTACATGGTTGCTATTTGCAAAGGCAGGTGGAAACCTGAACGGGAAGGAGGCCAGACCAGGTGGAAACCAGTGCGGAAGTACGACAGCGCTATCCAACATGACACCTGAACAAATGTAGACCACAACACTCTATAGAAATCTTGGACCGCAGTTTATTGTCCAACATGACCCCTGTGTGCTGAGGTCATGAGTCCCTCCCTGTGGCAGGAGAAAGGCTGCTTTGCTCAGCTGACTTGTTGTGTCAGACCTGAAAGGAAGCTCTGTCCATCTCACCTGTGGTTGTGCTCCAAAATAAATGTTCTCATCAGACCTCAACAAATATTAGAGAAAGACTCAATTGTGTACCCAAAATAATTTTAATAATTCCAGTTTGGTAAGAGGAGGAAGGAAAAAGAGATCAAGTCAAACATACACAGCGGTCAGAGGTTTCTGTGGTAATTTTTGGCTTGGAATGATTTTCCTTGAACTGCTCTATTTCCAGGGTGGGCTGGTTGTATAGCATGCATCTTTAACCATTTACAGAATGAATTTAATGTCTTTTATTTATTCTGCATTTTTTAACACACATCAGGTCAGAGTTAAACATACAGGCTCAAAGATGTACTTTGGTATTTGGTGTAATGTCCCTTAGCAAGTTGCAGCTCCGTCAGATGCTTTGATAGTGTCGACAACCTTGTGTCATGATTCTGCTTGAAAATTTGACCACTTTACTTAGTAATATTGGCAGAGTTCCTTTCAACTGATTGGCTTCCTAGCATGGACACGGCTTTTAAGCATATTCCATATTTCCAAGACGGCTGACGTCAGGGATTTGGGAAGGCCATTCCAGTAGCTTACTGTAAGTTTGGATGTGTGTTGGGGATTATTGTCCTGGTGGAACACTCAGTTGTGTCCAAATTTCAACCATCTATGGATTTGAGTTCCACTTCTGCATTATTCCATCAATTTTGTGCAACGTAGCACTGCAGCAAAACAGCCCCAGAGCATGATGCTGCCATCGCTACTTTCATCTAGGTTCATCTAATTCTTTGGACTTGATCATGAGGATGAGCAGTGAATAGAGCCAGGTCCTGCCGAGTCAAAGAACAATATAAAATATTTAACTCTACTTCTTCCAATATTTAAGTGAGAATATGTATCAGGGATGAAGAACAATATCCTTTCACAGTATTTCCAAATGTGAGCCTGTAAGTATTTTTATAAACCTCTGTGGATTACAGAAAATACAAATTAAATGTAAACTTGTGCAGGTTTTTTTAGGTTGTTAAAGATGTATTCATTCAACAATCAGTCCTTCAAAGTATGTTGGTATGTTGTGCTTCCTGGTAATCATTATGATGATCAGTCTTCCCTGACTTTGCTGCAAGAAACTGTATTTGTTTGTTAGGCTTCCTGCATCGGTGATGCAGCTCAAGTCACCAGTTTAGTTAATCTCAGCGGCTCTCTTTACTTCACTTTCTACTCAATTTACTTTACTTATAAATACTATAAATTAGGCATACAGAAATACATTATCTCAGAATTATACTTGGCGCCGGTGAGGTCGGCTGCCGTGCTGGATGCTCTGCCCTAACTTCTCCACTTTTTGCAGTTTTTCGTCACTTTTTGCTATATCTGCCATAATCTTGCATGGGCATCATGCAAAACACACAAATCCGCTACAGTAGAGACACTTTGGTTTCTATTGGTCTGTGTTACAGGAAAAATGTTTCTATGTTTCTTTACCTTCTTTTAAATGTGCAAGCATGCCCTTTTGTCTATGGTTAGATTAGTTTAGAATTATCTTTTTAGACTTTCTCAGCAAAGACATACTGTTTTGGGACATATTGTTTTAGATTGTTGTATCTCTCACAGCCTTCTCCCAGCTCTCTGCTGACGAGACTAGCGCCACATATGGAGTTGTTTATTTTATTTGTTTTGTATTTTCTTATCCTGTTCTCACTGTCTTTCCTATAAAAATTACCAAGCCACTGTGCATGGGGTGAGTTGTTCTTAGCAGCTCACCCGTGTACACGTTTGATAAAGAAAGTAACTTTGTCTCATTGTGTCTTTATTTCTCCTGGGTCTTTTACAGAGTTTTCCCCCAACATTTCTTGGTCCTTCGAGCCGGAGCGCCTCCATCGTGTCCCATCTCCGTGACCAGTCCACGTTGCTCGCCTGTCGACAGCTCACATACTAGGTGTGTGATAAAAGACCAAGAGCGTTAAATTCGAGTCTTGGCCAACGTTCTTAGAAAGCGACCCACGGTGGTGGGGCCCGATCGAGGTGGACCAGACCCGGCGACACTGACCAGGTAGATACAGACACACTGACACAATCTTGCGTAAAAGCGCATTTTGAATTCAGGGAATTTAAAATAGCGGAAGTAGCTCGTCGACTGGTAGCTTTGGAAGCTCGTCGACTGGTAGCGTAGCTCGTCGACTGGTAGCTCTGGGAGCTCGTCGACTGGTAGCTTTGGAGCTCTGGGTAGCTCCCCCAGCTGGGTCTAGACTGGGTCTAGGGAGTAAGTAGCTCTGGGAGCTCCCCTTATTATAAGGGTTCCGGTCGCGCGCGTCGAAGCTGTGAATGTGAATGTGTGTGTGTGTGTGTGTATTGTTTTAATTAATGGAGCAAGCTGAATTTTCACGGTCCAATAAGAGACTGAGCTGCTCCTACTGTGTTTTTCTTTTACTGCTATTCACTGACGTGCTGGTGAGTTGAGAGAACGGTCGAGTTCCGTCTCGTAAAGTTCACACCGCTTTTGGAAATAGTCCGAAAGTAGAAGGGCGTGTGAGCAACCACTCTCGTCTCTAATACCAGCGAAGGTGATAGCAGCTGTATTGTGTATATATTACTTAAACAAAAATAAGTAAATACATAAATAAGATGGGTAAACAAGCAAGTGAAATTAAAACTCACTCCTGCTGACGAGCAGTGGTGAGAAAAGAAAAGTCCAGACGCCGGACAAAAACAGTGTCTGTAAACTGAGAGATTTAAGAAAACAAAATATAAACAGTCAGAAGAACAGAACTCAACTGCCAGTTTAGTAAAACCAGAAGACGAGACACTGTGCAGTTCCCACAATCCTTTTAGTAAACCATCACTCATTCCTGCAGCCGCATCTGCAGCAACACCCATATCAGGAAGAACATAATAATCCCTTATTAAGTGAAAACTAGAGATCACAGTAGTTTTGTAGTAGTTTAAAAGGGTTGAAAACAGACCCCACTGAGTAGATATAAATATAAGAAGTACGAAATAAAGATGAATAAAGGGAAAGTTACAGTAGAAATTATCTTTAGAGTATTTGAAATTAATAATAGCAAGGATAACAACCTGTAAAGTGATATTAACAATGAAACACAGTTGGCATGATGACCATGCCCAGCATGTATAAAATGAATATAAAGCAAATAATTCACACGAAAATATTTTAATAAAATAAATAAGGTATATTAAGGCTGTGTCATTGTTCAGCCAAGGACAGTGTGTGAAAAGGTAACTGTCTCCACCCTGGGAAAAGGATGATTCTGCAGGTCATCTGAAGCCCTTGATGGATACAAAATAAAATATAAATAATATATTATAATAGAACTGCCTGGTCCGCCATGCAACAGAGAGAACAAATGTGACCGCAGATTGGATGAATTCTAAATTATCTGTTTGCTGAATAAGATGATCCTAACTATCAAATTGGCTCAGGAGTAGTATAGTGGTACACACTGATAAAATATTATAATATGCTATTGCTGTTATATAAGACAAAGGGTATAATATTAACAATGACATAATATTAATATGAAGAGGCACCTTAATCGGTTATGATGTGAGGTGAATAATTGTTAAGCAGTAGTCTGCATCAAGCTTAAGGTTTGCTGAAACTCAGTGTAATGACATGTGAGATGAAGACAATACAGAGAATAACTAAACTAATGAAGTGCATAGAGGCACTTGACCAGCTTCACAGCTATCATTCTAGCATGACACATTGCTGAGATATAGAGCACACCTATAATAACAACCAATAAGCAAAACCCTGTAGACAACAGCTACAACTACAGGATTGAGAAGCTGAATTAAATATGTAGACACTGCTAAGCTGATGAGCATGTTCCACATTTTCTTTTCTTTTTATTTATTTGTTTCTTTTAGAGCAGAAGCTGCTGTAACACACCCAAAGAAAGACTCTAGGTCTGACCAACCGTCTCAGTCGTGGGCAAAAAGATGTCAGTCAATAAAATTCTAAAAGATAATTTATTGACGAAAAATATATCAAGAGATAAAAGATAAAACAGTCCAGTGTCCCACTTATGACTTGTATAAAAACACACAGTCCCAAGGCCAGAGCCAGCTATGCCACACGGCCAAGTTGCACCCCACATGTTGCCTTTAACAGGGTTAGAAGTCGTCCTTGGAGACCCACCACCCTGCAAGCATATAGTCAGTGGTCACTCAAGCCTCTGCAACTCTGCTGCCTTTAGGCTGTGGCATATAATAGGCCCTGGACTGCACAGAGAGACAAAACGACACAGCAGTGTTTGTAGTGTGGGCTATAAGAAGACCAGTGTATCAGTGCAATCAAGTACACCTGCCTCTAATTAGTCCAACCCCATTCCAGCCATTGGCTCACCAAAAATGTGACAACCACAAAACCACTCCCAACCCAGTGCAACTTCACACAATAATATAAAGCTGAATTAACACAGGCACATTAGTCTACCATGTTACAAGCTGCATGCTATTACAAGCCAACATATGCAGACTTCTGCCTTGTTCGGGTGGCAGCATTTTTCTTTTTTTTCTTTTGTGTCCTGACACGTTTATGTTTTTTGTTTTTGTTTGATTATTTTGTTGGTTTTGGAAACGAATTTACACGAACTTGTGACAATACTTGAGAGTCACAGTGACACATAGTGATTAGGCATATGATTGAAAAATGCCTAGGTTTAGAGCTGTGAGCTATGCAAAGTTAAATATATATATACATATATATATATATATATATATGTATATATATATATATATATATATATATATGTATAAATGGGAAACAACCCTAACTTGAAAGTTTGAAATGTGTGAGATCCATGAATTGTTTGAAAAACTAGAAATTATTCAAAACTGCCTTAAGTGAAAATGTAGTGTTGCATCTATTCTCCCAAACCAAGACAAACAAAAAAGAAGAAGCATTCTGTAACTTCGAATTAGGCTGACTGTTGACAATAGACTAAAACACTAATCCACAGGTGGCTATCAGGAACAGAGAGGCGAGCAAAGTCACAAACACTAAGGCTGCAGACAGCCACGCAGATACAGCAGATAACATAGAGACAACGCCTGCTAGAACCATGGAGAGGAAGGTCACTTCCCACGAGATTGTAGGAGTAGAGGACAAATTAGTTGTAAAGTCAGCTTCAGGCCACACAACTGTACAACAATTAACTGCCCTTTTAGAACTAGTACACACAGCAAGTGGCCGCAGGTGCTTTATTAAATGCATATATGACCCGTTGTGTCCAGTAAATTTGCTAGGTAGAGACGCTCTGACAAAACTTAAGATAGCAGTCATGCCATTCTTTTCTGGTATTACACCTGAGTGCCAGAAACCGACCGAGTATCACAACATTCTGAGATTTAAACAAACTCCAGGCCCAGATCCACCTTATGATCAGCAAGTGTGGAAGCTAGGAGAACAGCATTTGACCTTACAGCACAGGCCGAAGTTGTGTAGGTTACGCAGTAACCACAGATAGTAAAATAATAGAAGCAAAACTACTTCCTCCTTCATGTCCTGCACAGAGCGCTGAGCTGATAGCTGTGATACGCGAAAGCTAAATACACAAAGACAAACTAATAAACATACATACAGACAGCCAGTATGTTTTCTCTGCTGTGCATCATTTTGCAAAAAATTTGGCATAACAGAGGAATGATTACACCAACTGGCAAACCAGCATGCCAACCTCTTACAACGCCTACTGACTCTTTCATTACTACAGGCAACAATTTTGCTGACAGAGCAGCAAAATAGGCGGCACAACAGGCAAACATCACATTGATGGCAGTAAACACACTGGATGTGTTGAAAAATGAACAAAAAGCAGCAAGCACAGCAGAGCAGGCAAAATGGCTAAAACACGGTGCAGTTCTGACAAACGACTTAATGATGTGTTATGGCAAGCTAGTGTTGCCAAAATTCCTCCACAAAATGGCGGCATTAGTGACTCATGGCTGTACGCATTTGTCAACGGGGGGACTGACCAGTATTGTCAACTCTCATTTCTACACTGTAAATTCTACACTGTAAATTTTGAAACCTCAGCAAAACAATTTGTCAGAACATGCATGACGTGTCAAAAATATAATGCTCAGGGAAACCTGAGACCACACAATCCATATGGACTTTATTGAGCTAAATGAATGCCAAGGGTAAAAATACACCCTAGTGGTTATAGATGTATTCTCAAAGTGGCCAGAAATCTACCCAGTGAACAAGGCAGATACAATTTCAGTAGCAAAATGTATGTCTAAGTTGTAGGAAAATAAAGAGATGATTGTAAATGACGAAGAATGTAATGATGTCTATCAAGTGTCTTGCAGATCACAGCCCGGTGACTGGGTTCTGATCAAAGTGCTCCAAAGGAAAAACTGGAGCTTGCAAAATAGCGGAACGACCATCAGTGAAGCCATCTAAACACAGCTGACGGCAGGCTTGCCCACTTGTTGTGATCTCGCCCGGTGGAGGGGTCAGCTTTCCTGGCCGGGGGGTCTACTCGCGACAGGAGGGTGTGTTCCGTCGTCATGAGGTGGTGGCTCTTATCAACTGCAGCGGCCCTGACCATGGCCGGGCTCTTCACCTTTGCTTCCATGAGGGACAACAAGTCACGCTATATGGAGAAAAGGCAGACACTGTATGACAAAGGAAAGTACACCAAGTTTCCCCATGGCTACGCCACTAACTTCTGGTGGCAGTTTATGAACACTACAGCTCATTTGAATAACAAAACTGACTGCTATGCATGTACCCATATGCCCCTATCCTCGCAGACGTCTGGCCTGTGGCCGTACAGCATACCTGAAGATCGCAGTTGGTGTCTGTTGGGCCTGGCAACACATCCAGGCTACGGTACTCTTTGGTCCAAAGCCAACTACAGCATCCCAGCAAAAGCAACCTGGAGGTCATCATCACTCACAAATGTGAACTGTTCTGGACAGACCTACCTACTGACCTGGTCCCAAGTCTCAGACCCACTGCCTGATGTAATTCTACTGAACAAACTGAACGCAGCGCAACTGCCAGTATGTGTGATGAACAATGGATCGCGGGCAGTGGGGGAGCTGCCTACTCACCTATCTACTGGATGATACTACAAACAAAGACTCAGTACCAGACAGGATGTGCACGGACGGCACCAAGCAGTAAAGGAACCAGAGTTTCGCATCTGAGGAGGAGTGAAATTCTTACAGAGCTTGATCCCCGGCATTGGAGTTGCCGAGGTGCGGGATCATGTGGAAATCAACCGATATGCTCTGCTACGACACATCAACTTGACTAAGACCCTGGGAACCGCCTTAGCAGGAGAACAGCAGGCCATCAGAACGATGGTGCTGCAGAACAGACTGACACTAGACCTGCTAACAGCATCACAAGGAGGAGTTTGCAAGCTGATCGGGGAAACATGTTGCACTTTTATCCCTGATGGATACGAAACTGGAGGAGACATTTATGAAACTTTGCAGAATTTGACCGCTCTGCAAAAATATGTCACTGAACACACACCTGGAGCAGCTACAGCACAAAGCTGGCTGGACTGGCTGTTCAGCGGTTCATGGCTGGCTGCTGTAGCAAAGCCATTTTTCCTTCTAGGTCTCATCATGATAGCACTGCTCATATTAGTGTTGTGTGTGTTGCCATGCCTAAGAGTAATGATTTCACAGATGATAACAACTACAATGACTGCTTATGTTGCCGTGCCTGAAGAAGAACAACATCCCGTTGCAATTCTGTTAGAGGAGAACTTGTACTAGCTGCTAATAAATGACGTGGTGATTAAAAATGACTTGTCAAGTGATCATGCACTGATTAAAACATTAGTAGGTTATGCAAGTTTTCATGCTTTTATTTTTTTGAAGTCTTCAGTTTTAAACATAAAGTTTTCATTTTAAATATGAAGTTTTCATTATTTTATAAGGTTTTCATCCTTGTATTTTTTGAAGTTTTCATTTTACATATTAGGTTTTCATCATTTTTTAAATACAAAGTTTTCATTTTAGTTTTCATCCTTTTATTTTTTGTAGTTTTAGTTTTATTATTTTTTCTTGTTTATTCCACTTGTTATTTCATTTACTATGACTTTCATTTACTATGATTTTCATTTACTATGTTTTTCTTTTTATTATTTTCTTTTGTTTTATTCTTTAGACCAAATGACTGCCATTTCTGCTATGCTGACATTTTGAAGATTTTTGAAAATTAAAAAATTGCTTAAGATACTTAATAAATAACCTTCACAGACAATTGTTGTATACATTTAAAATAAGTTAAAACAGGAGGGAATGTTACAGGAAAAATGTTTCTATGTTTCTTTACCTTCTTTTAAATGTGCAAGCATGCCCTTTTGTCTATGGTTAGATTAGTTTAGAATTATCTTTTTAGACTTTCTCAGCAAAGACATACTGTTTTGGGACATATTGTTTTAGATTGTTGTATCTCTCACAGCCTTCTCCCAGCTCTCTGCTGACGAGACTAGCGCCACATATGGAGTTGTTTATTTTATTTGTTTTGTATTTTCTTATCCTGTTCTCACTGTCTTTCCTATAAAAATTACCAAGCCACTGTGCATGGGGTGAGTTGTTCTTAGCAGCTCACCCGTGTACACGTTTGATAAAGAAAGTAACTTTGTCTCATTGTGTCTTTATTTCTCCTGGGTCTTTTACAGAGTTTTCCCCCAACAGTCTGTAATACACGAGCATTTCACCATGTTTAACTCCGGACCCAACCTGGCCAAAGGAGATCCTGAGAGAGAACAAAAGACGCGACCCTAAGCGACGGCCTCGAGGTAAAAGAGCCGGCATCAGGAACAGGCTACGGGCTCGCGCACACCGCGCACCCATGCCCAGTATCCTGCTAGCCAATGTTCAATCCATCGAGAACAAGCTTGATGACCTCAGAGCCAGAATCAAGTTCCAGAGAGACATTCGGGACTGCAACCTCCTCTGCTTCACCGAGACTTGGCTGAACCCAGCGATACCAGACCACGCCGTGCAGCCGACGGGGTTCTTTTCGGTTTACCGCATGGACAGGACAATGGAGTCGGGGAAGAAAAGAGGTGATGGAGTGTGTTTGATGGTGAACAACAGATGGTGCGACAGCACAAACATCTCCCCACTCACACGCTCTTGCTCGCCCAATCTGGAGCTTTTGATCGTTAAGTGTCGCCCTTTCTATCTCCCTCGGGAATTCACTGCGGTCATTGCCTGCACTGTTTACATTCCGCCTCACGCGGACTCGAACACTGCCTTATGTGAGCTACATGAGGCTCTCACACATCAACAAACACTTCACCGAGATGCCGCACTCATTGTTGTGGGAGATTTTAACAGAGTGAATCTCAAACGGACATTTCACAACCTTCACCAGCACATCAACTGCGCCACCCGGGGCACGAGGACATTAGACCACTGCTACACCCCGTTCAAGAACTGTTACAAGGCTCAGCCCCTGCCGGCATTTGGAAAATCGGACCATTCCGCCATCTTCCTCATGCCTGCTTACAAACAAAGGCTAAAGCAGCAACCACCAATCAGGAGGGAGGTCGCTCGCTGGACGGACCAATCAGTGGCCGCGCTGCAGGACGCACTGGATGACGCAGACTGGGACATGTTTCGGCGCAGCTCTGATGACATCAACATGTTTACGGAAGCGGTTGTGGGATTTATCGGGAAACTAGCGGACGACACAGCAGAAAGAACTATCATCCGAACGTTTCCCAACCAGAAGCCGTGGGTGGATAAAAACATCCGCGACGCTCTGAGATCACGCACCGCTGCCTACAATGAAGGGCTTGTCTCCGGTAATATGGACCTATACAAGGCTGCGTCCTACAACGTGCGCAGCGCGGTCCGAAAGGCAAAGCGGAGCTACGGGGAAAAACTAGAGTCACAGCTACGACAGTGCGACTCTAGGAGCCTGTGGAAAGGACTGCGGACTATAACGGACTATAAACGACCAGCTTCTTCAATGATGAATGCCGACACTTCACTGGCTGATGAGCTGAACACGTTTTATGCTCGCTTCGACGCCGCAGCAATTAAAACAACAAACGGCTGCGCGCGCTCGGAGTGCACCAGTGAAGAAAATGCATTTGTCATCACAGAGCATGCCGTGAGGAACACCTTCAGGAGGGTGAACACCAGGAAGGCAGCAGGACCAGATGCAATCCCTGGCCGGGTCCTTAGAGCCTGCGCTGATCAACTAGCACCGGTGTTCACGGAGATCTTCAACCTCTCCCTGGCCCAAGCTGTGGTTCCCACGTGCTTCAAACAGTCCATTATTGTCCCTGTTCCAAAGAAACAACAGCCCGCTTGCCACAATGACTACCGTCCAGTAGCACTGACTTCAATTGTGATGAAGTGTTTTGAAAGACTGATGAGAGATCACATCACTTCTTCACTTCCTGCTACCATCGACTCACTTCAGTTTGCTTACCGGACTAATCGTTCCACAGACGATGCCATATCTCACCTGCTCCACACATCCCTGAGTCACCTGGACACTGGCAGAGGGAATTATGTTAGGATGCTGTTCGTGGACTACAGTTCAGCATTCAACACAATAATTCCCTCTAAGTTGACGGATCTAGGACTCAGCTCATCACTGTGTCAGTGGATCCTCAACTTCCTCACAGACAGACCCCAATCAGTGAGGGTGGGAAAACAAGTCTCCCCCTCCATCTCACTCAGCACTGGAGTGCCTCAGGGCTGTGTTTTAAGCCCCCTGCTGTACTCACTGTCAGAGATGGGCAGTAACGTTACTGTAATCTGATTACTTTTTTCAGGTAACGAATAAAGTAAGGGATTACTATTGCAAAAATGGTAATTAGATTACCGTTACTTTCCTGTAGGAACGCTGCGTTACTGCGTTACTAAAACCGTGATTTTTTGCGAGAATGTCTCACGACAGTGACGTAAGCGAGTGCGACGTTCGTGACAACAGCTGTGTGCAGATCAACAATGGATCATATATCGAGTGCGGGAGAGAGTATGAGCGTGCAGTGTTTAAAGCGTGGAAATACTGACCTTACACCGAAAAAAACCCCTAAACTTCTGAGCAAGCACCGAGTAGCTACGACGTAATGGGAAACTCACAGAGAAACTCGCGGATTCTTCAACTGACCGCGGCACACCTGCACCAGGGTAAACCTCCGCCTACCCAACTCCTGCTTTACAGGTGAAAATAGAGCAACAGGACCGCTGAGTCTTTGACTTTATTTATTTTCTGCTGTGTTTTACTTGCATCTATTTGAAAGACTGAGTGTAAACACAAAAAATATTTTATTTTATGAGCTGGAATGTGCAGAAAATAGGTTTAAATGTTAAACTAATTTCTTCCAGTCAGAGAATGTTGCATATAATTAAATTTTTGCTTGATGCTTAAAGTTAAAAGATTAAAACTAACAAAACAAGTTTAAAAAAGAGACTTTTCCATTTGATTACATTTTGTATGATGGATTATGTAGAAAAAGTAGAATTGGGCTGAAAGATCTATCGCTTTATCACCTCTTCAGGTTGTAAATCATGTTTTTAAAAAGTAACTAAGTAACTAAGTAATTAATTAATTTTGAAAATAAGTAATCAGTAAAGTAACGGATTACTTTTTGGGGGTAGTAATCGGTAATTAGTTACTGATTACTTTTTTCAAGTAACTTGACCAACACTGCTCACTGTACACTTATGACTGTGTAGCCACATCAGACACCACCTCCATTGTCAAGTTTGCTGACGACACTGCTGTTGTGGGCCTGATCTCCGACAACATCGAGACGGCCTACCTGGAGGAGATTAGGAACCTGGAGACCTGGTGCCAGGAGAATAACCTCCTCCTAAACATCAGCAAGACTAAGGAGCTGATCGTGGACTTCACTACAAAGCAGGCGAGGAATTACAAACCCCTCATCATCAGTGGCACGCCAGTGGAGAGAGTGGACAGTTTCCGATACCTGGGTGTCCACATCGCTCAGGACCTGTTATGGTCCTGACACATCAACACCCTGGTTAAGAAAGCCCGTCAGCGTCTCTTCTTCCTCAGAAGACTTAGAGACTTCCATCTGCCACTGAAGGTGCTCAAGAACTTCTACTCCTGCACTATCGAGAGCGTCCTGACGGCAAACATCTGCACCTGGTTTGGGAACAGCACCAAGCAGGACAGACGAGATCTGCAAAGGGTGGTGCGCTCGGCAGAACGCATCATTCAATCAGAGCTCCCTGACCTGCTGTCCATCTACACCAAGCGGTGCAAGTCCAAAGCTAGGAAGATTATGATGGACCTCTCCCATCCCAACAATGGACTCTTCTCACTGTTGAGGTCTGGGAAGCGCCTCCGCTCCCTTAAGGCCAAAACAGAGAGAATGAGGAGGAGCTTCTTCCCCCAGGCTATTCGGGGCCTGAACCAGGTGTAGGACTGGACTCTCACACACGTCACTATAAGACTGGACTCTCACACACGTCACTATAAGACTGGACTCTCACACACGTCACTATAAGACTGGACTCTCACACACGTCACCACACGCACCACCACACAATCCTTTAATTCCTATAATTTATAATCCTTATCTTTATAATCTCTTCTGCTATTTGCACGTTCTTTACTGTAAATTCCTAAGTTAATTTGTAAATTTTGTAGTAAACTGTAAATTGTAAATATTGTAAAACTTTTCTTCTGTCATTTAATGGTCGGGCATTGTACAGCTACAAGCATTTCACCCCCATGTCATACTGTGTATGGTTGTGTGTGTGTGACAAATAAAATTTGAATTTGAATTTGATACTTAATCTCTTTAGGGTCGGGTAATGTTCCCATCTGTCCTTCATATGGAATGTAAACATGTTTGTCAGACACAAATGGAAATCTTAATAGAAGAGCTCTAAGATCAAAGTGCATGCAGTAAACTCTGTTTGAAAGGGAAGACGTTATCATTCCTGAAACGCTGCTCGTTTAGCACAAGACTACTACCACCATAATCCTTCTCCTAATGGTCCTAATGTCACCTAGTAGATGTTATGAGAAAATAGCATATGGATTTAAAGGGCCATTACTATCTATTAGAGATGGACCGATCAGATATTACGTATCGGTATCGGTCCGATACTGACCTAAATTACTGGATCGGATATCGGAGAGAAATAAAAAATGTAATCCGATCCATTAAATATCAAAAAAGCACCTCACAAAACTTGCGACATGGCGTAACTCGTCTCATAACCGTAGCACGTCGGAGCAGTGTGGTCACGTGATACAGCGGCTGTGTGTATTTGTAGTCTCGCTACCAAACCAGCATTTCATCTCCGAGGAAGTTATCCCAGAGAGAAGTAAAGCAAGTGTGTAAGTTCCTCTCTGAATGTTTGTAAAAGCATTCCCACGTTAAGCTTAACAACTGATATATGGAGCAAGTGCCTCTCTCTCTCTCTCTCTCTCTCTCTCTCTCTCTCTCTCCTGCCGCTTCAATCATGAAACTGCTTAACGATCAGCTGATCGGCTTTTCTATCGCGACTCCGTGTCTCTTGTTTGTTTTTGGCCCACTTTGCACCAGAAAGAGGAAACCAGCGGCTGAACAACAGCAGCACGTTTAAGCTTGATCAGCTGTAGTTAGAATTTATTTATTATTACTTTCTACTCCAGGATCTTTTTCTACGTAGCTGACGGCTGTAACTGTGCAGGGGCGGATCTAGCAAAGTTTAGCCAGGGGGGCCGATAGGGCATTAACAGGGAAAAGGGGGCACAAAGACATACTTTTCTTTCTTATTCTCATTTAAAATGTCTAGCTTTTAATAAATAATTATCTGAATCTTACACCCAAAGTTTTAATCTGATGTTAAATATATAGAAGTCCATTACTGTATATAGTAACTGTTAAGTCTAATATACTAGTAAGCTATGTACTTTTTCCTTTGGGAAGATACCATCTGTGCAGTCTGCAATTCTGTTGAAGAAAGATGTTGAATCTATTTAATTATTCTTGAAAAATAATTTATTTCTGTGCATTTTTTTTTCACACTGCATCAAATTAAAGTTGATTACATCGATTAAGCATCACAAAGTGGAGGGTGGAGGGTGGTTCCCTATTTTTTATTTTTTTTTGCTGGTAGTTTGCAACCCTATTAGTTAGGTTGCTTAATATTTCTGCTAAGTACTCTTTAAAATACCAGAATAGGAAGGATGGAGCAGGTTTAAGTTTATTAGATTGATCAGTGTTGCTGAACTATGAAATATTTTGGGCGCAGTGTACTTTTTACACACAGGTATAACAGAATAGCTTTAGTGCTGTTGTTTATTTAAACTTGACTATGAACTTGTACAAAATGCAGCAAGATATTAAAAAACAGTTTTATTGATTAAAAAACACTATATCGGATTCATATCGGTATCGGCAGATATCCAAATTCATGATATCGGTATCGGACATAAAAAAGTGGTATCGTGCCATCTCTACTATCTATTCATATTTACATCCTGTTTTCCTTTATTTAATTCCTATCTAACAGCCTGGTCTCTGGTAATGATGCACAGCTGGAAATGTGTGCACTTACAAAGTAATTGTTTATTGTTTATTAAGTAATTGTTCAACAATCACCTTGATGCTGGACAGATTGCAGAGACTGCTTCTAGTCTGATGCTAAATTAAGCTAGTTAACGTGTGCCTTCATGACCAGATGACCAAAAATGCAGATACGTTCCACAGGGAGTGCTCTGGAGACAGTAGCAGCCACATGTTCCCACACATGGACACCAAATGTGTACCAGCATCCTCCACTTGGTAGAGAACACTTCCAGATCCTTGGAGAAAGTAGTTTGTTGTGATAGCAGGAACAGGCCCAAATTACTGAGCAGAGTGGCCGAGAGTCAGCGTGGAGTTCAGAGAAAACTCAAAATAGCAGTGTGCACACTTGTAGCTGGTGGGTGTGGACACACGCTTGCAGATGTGTGCATTTGCTCTTTCATTTAGCCACAGCCAGCTTGCCACAGGAGAACATCCCATGTAGTGTGTGGCTGTAGCCCACTACTAGTGTTAATTAACTGACAGAAATGGTGGTGGATAAGATTATAACAACATGCAGCCCGACTCTATGACTCATATCAGAGCAGCGAGAAATAAAATCTGTCAAAGAGATTTGTTTACAAAATTAATTCATGGACTTTTTAAGTTACAGGTATTTCTTTCTTTATGGCCCTTTATTTTTACCCTGCATGAGCTTCCATTTGGTCAAATTACTCCCATTAGGAGCATGCTGAAATAGCTATTAGCAGATCCTCTCTAATGCAGCCCATGGATTTATGGACGACTGTCGCTGGATTACTTTTCTAGGCCGCTAAAGAAAACTTGTAAATGTGCTGAGTCTTAGGTGGGGCCTAATGTCCTTTTTTAGTTTTTTTATATAAGAGTTTACCTTTATTTGTTTGTCCTGTCAAATGTACATATCTATCAGTAAAGTTTAAAATTACCAGGGAGCACAGGGAGTATCTTATTCCCTGCCTCCCATATAAAATATTTATCCCACCCAGATGGATCTTTATAAACTATTTCGCTTTCCAGAAGACAAAAAAGTAAGTAGGAAGTTGAATATCTTTATGTCTTTCTGCCAACTTTGCAGTTTTAAAACCTTTTAGGTTTTTTCAAGTCTGAGACCACAGCATGCTTTGCATTAACTTACACTAAGACAATAAAGCTGCTTTAAAGTCTTCTTTTGTTTAATATGTTTGCGCTTCTCAGTTGTTTTATGATCTCGTCTCTACAAGCTTAAATTCTAATTCAAATTTAGCTGTGGTACATTATCCACATTCAACTCTTAAATCTAATTCCTTGACAGAACAGGATCATTCATGAAATGAAAAGGCTAGCCCACCGTCTGCTACTACTGTAGTAATGCTGTCACCTAATCTTACAATCACTTATGCTACATAGCCAAGTTACAGCTAGCTAGCTAAACTCCACACTAACATTAGTTTTATCAATGTGCAATTAATGACATCATAAATGTTATTACACATATAGCAAATAAACATGTTTACATTTAAATTTCTGATTTCTGTTAAAATGTGTCAAGAGGAAGATGAGAAAGACCTGGGCTACAAATACAGCAAAGCTCAGTGAGGCTATAAAGTAACCGCTCAGCAGCGACACAGGCTGACTGTCTCCAGGCCACGGCACACTGAAAGAGTCATTTGTGATAAAGGAGTCCCAAAAAAGTACTCAGAGTGTAATTGTCATCGTTACCTTTGTTAAATGAATTATGAAAAAACATTTCACAATATTTAAATGTCTTTGAGATGCACTGGTACTATTGCAAAGTTTAAACGAGGGCAGCTTACACAGAGGTCGGAAATGTTTTTAACATTTAATGTCCTGCTCAGTTCTGCTATCAGTCAGCGTCTGAACTGTCACATAAAGTAAATGGCAGCCACTTGCTGGCATTCATTGCCTTCAGTTTCAGTATGAATATCCATAAAGACAAACGTGCAGCTTTGTAAGATCAGCTTAAAGGAGGTTCGTTCTACAAAACCACTGCTTTGCCAAACAAACTGTCCTGTATGCAGAGTGTGGTGCTTCCCAACACTTTTGTGATGAAGCTGCAGACAGATGCTGGACCACAAATGCCACTGTGGTCAAATCAAATCGAGCTGTTCAGACAGCTTACAGAAACACTGGCAGCTGTTAACAGCAGCACACATGTTAATTGTAACAGAAATATTCTCTATAGTGTTGGCACGAGATGTTGACAATCACAGAGTGCAATGTTTGCAACGTGAAGCGGACTTGATGTCTCAGAAACTACAGTCTGCACTGACCTTTGGTCCCAGCGCGCCAACCAGTCCGACACGGCCTGGAGCTCCAGGCTCCCCCTAGGAGGATGAAAAATTCTGTGAGGCAATATGAAACAACAGGGTCCTGGAAATGGTACAGAAGGTGGAAGAAATCCCATCCACAAGCAAACTCGTCTCTTCACTACTGTTCAATTAGGAGAAGAAATAATATCATATAAACACATTCAAGATATTTTTGATTTGTTACATTTTGAAATACTTTTGCTTGCCGTGTTTAAACTGCTTTTAACTTATCATAGCTTTCTTATCGAGTGTTTTGGAATAATCTGATGATCTCGTGACCTCAGACAGAGCCCTACATTTGAAAGGTTTAGCATCCTATGAGCATCAGCTAACTCCCTCTAGAGCTTACCATCGGCCCAGCTTCTCCTGGAGGTCCTGGCTCTCCTCTCTCACCAGGGAGACCCTGCACATGAAGAATGTTGCTAACATTCAAATGTGATCACTTTTAAATAATAACTTCACCATCTTTTAATTTTAATTCTGTTGGTTGACATAGAAAATGTTTCTCTAGAGTTTCAAACTCACATTAACAGCAAAGTTTTGTTATTGTGCAGGAAAATTTGTTAGAAACAAATTAAATTCAACAGGATGATCATGGTGAATGTTTTAAATGTCCGTGCTAAATGTGGCAGCATTTAAAGACTCGTGTCTTGAACCTGAACTTTTTCGAACATTTATTTCTTACAATTTAGGAGATTTAAGAGTGAATTTAAGAATCATGCAGAAAGATTTTGTTTTTATTTGCTACAGCAGCATGTACAATGTTATAAGATTAGCTGTGGGGAAAAAAAGGAAAACAAATGCTTCTAATTTCAAACGTTATTTTTTAACAATTCATTTTGTTTTTAACAATTTGTTATACAAATCATTAAGTTGTCTAAAATATTGTAAAGCATCAGTGGCTTCTTGTGCCTTGCAGTACAGCGACACAAAGCAGCACTAAAACAGAAAAAGTGGCCAAGACACAATGAACGAGAGAGAGCTGCAGAAATATATCTATAATATATATCATTCAAAACGTCCGTGGGACTGTTGCTCTCCCAGTCTTACCTTAGGTCCTGGGAGACCTGGTTCTCCTGTTAAGCCTGGCTCGCCTCTGTCTCCCTGCAACACATTGAAGAACTGTCTATAAAACAACCAGTGTGAATAAGAACACACACGAATGCTCCTGGTTTTCTAACACTTACCTTTGCACCTTTAGGACCAGGTGCTCCCCTTGCTCCTGTCGGACCTGCTTCACCCTGCAGAGGGAAGACAGGTCAGAAAAGTGTTCACCGAAATAAACAGCATAAAGTATTTTGATCTGCCTGTTTTCTATAATACATTTAAAACTTAATACATTTACAGGATATTCAAAGACATAACTTGTTAGGCTTATAGTTTGATCACATCTGAACAAACATGTGTGATGTCACTATTTCAGACGTCCTTTATGAACAAAGGCATGCAGAAAGACTTTCCTCCAGATCATCCATGACAGTCACCACATGTTAATTTTTGAAATTGTGGCTGTTGTGTGTACATTCTTGGGTACACAATAATTATCGCTCTGCATTGAACTCCTCATCACGCAAATATTAATTTGCTGGTGAAACACAGACTTAAAAAGCGAGTTAAAGCCAACAGCGAATCGATGAGTCTCCAGAAACGTTTCTGTCTTATAGCCACCAATGCTTTATGTAAAGTGCAGTTTTCTTCCTTGTGTCAGACATAATAATAATAATAATAATAATAATGTTGTATTATTATTATTGTTATTATTATTAATCAAAGGGAAAGACAACCAAATTGATATATAATGTGCTATAAAGGATGCGGGTGGGTGAATAATACAGGGAGGAGTAACTCTTTGAGGACATGCAGCTCTGTACAACTCACACAGAAACAGAGAAGTGAAATGCGTCTATTCAAAGGTATTATCGTGGTGTTTCCTTATACCTTCATCCCTGGAAACCCCTGGGGGCCAGGATCACCAGGTTTTCCTTCTTTACCCTGAGAACAATTGCATCATGTTCAAACATGCATCCAAAGATAAAACAGAATGAAAAACGTCCAAAGATATCCGTACTTACAGGCTTGCCTTCAGGCCCTCGTGGCCCATGTGTCCCTTTCTCACCTGGTGAACCCTGTAATATAAAAATATTCTAATCAGAAACTTTCTTCTTACATTAAGACACAACAGCAGCTATGCCATTGGCTCTATGAATACCAAGGCTGTGGCTGCCCATCGCTTCAACCGTCCCAGAATATGACAATGAACTGCCTTCAAATTTGGAACAACTGATCCCATTACATTTAATGGAAAGTACTTTCAGACGCTCCACCACAGTGATGGAATCACAGGTATGATTTTACACCGAGTGGTTTCCTGATGCGAGCGTCCCATCTGGGTTTTGGACTGGCACTGGGAGTTCACCGGCTCATGACCCCCTGAAACGGTGCGACTTGAACCAGGGATCTTTTGGCTGCAAATATCTTTCATGAATTCTAGGAAGAATTCATTTTTCAAATCCTTGTAAATCAGAAACCTTAATGTTCCTAACGTGACTGTACATGGCTTTGGCTGCAGACACGATGGAGACTTTTCAGGAAACATAACAAGTTTGCAAGAGATGCGATTTAGGCGTGCACTGCTGTCTACATCGTGGACACTTTCCAGCACTTTCCTTACCAAACAAATACTATTGTGACTCATTAACTGGGCTTCATCACAACCACACATCATTAGAGGTAATTAGTAGAGGAGTCAAGTCTTGATATGTATGTTTTTTGAATGAGGCTCCAAATCCACATCAAATAAACTAGCAGTTTCCTAGTTTCCAATTGCCCTGTTGTGGTCTCTATGTAGCATATACCATTTTAGATGGGTGTGTAATGACCTCCAATATAATGATACAGTAAAGAACTGATTATTATTGCATCCAAAAAAGCAACAAAGAATGTTGTGTAAACTAGCAGCACATTCTATATGTGAACATCAAAATCAAAGAATAACCAAGCTGTTAAATGAGAATGATGATGGATCACACTCATCAGCACACTCTTTGTTGAGCAGCAGGGATCTTGCAGACATCAGAGCCTGGTGTTAAAACCATAGGAAAGGAAACAGACATGTAATCTATCAAATGTAGGTCTTTATGTGTGTTACCGTGGGTCCTGGTGGGCCGACTACACAATCGCAGTCTTCTTCTTCCACTGTGGCACTTCTATTCAGAGGGCACTGAAGATACACATACACAATTAAATTAACAGAGTGGGTCACAAACGGATTACCCTGACAACACCTCAGTGGTGAAACTTTTATTAGCGACCTCAGATTAAATATGTGTGAATTCACCCTTACCCTTTCATCATCCTGCGTATCAGGAGAGACAAGACAAGAGAAAACATAATGGTTATCGTCATCGCAGGCTCATACACGCAGCCATACACAGCCTTTCAAGTACAAAGCCTTTGAAGTGGAAACGAAGAGAGAGCGAGAGCAGAGATCTTACGACGGAGTAGATTTCACAAGCTGTTTCCCTCTCGCTCTGATGGGGATCACAGTAGAGACGCAGCTTCTGAATCTCCACCTGAATCGAAACAACATGGACGATCTGATTATTTCAAACATGCTTTTTGTAAAAACAGAAACTAGTGTCATCTTTGATGCGTGACACGATGCTTTGAAGGCTGAACGGTGATGATTTTGCAACATGTAAATGTTACAAATGTTGCAAACTGCGCTTCATATGATAATAGTAATGATATCTACATCCATACATGCAATAGCCGTGTGTTAAAAACAAAACAAATGTTGCATGGTATCCTAATGATTGTAACACCTTGCAAACTATAATAATAATTGTAGGATCATTTATGCAGAATATCATTCTCTGGACAGTCAAGCATATTAAACAAAATATATCCAACCTACTGGCAACATTTTAAAGGGGTCCAATTATGCTTTCCATATTTCTTTTTGTATATAAAGCGTTGAAGCAGTGAATGCTCATATCAGTCATGGCAAAATGAGTGAAAGCGTGGATTGTCTTCCGCAGGTTGGGGATGTGTTGCTGCTCTGATTGGATGAGCACCAGTATTTTGGGCTCTTGCTCAGGTAAAATAGTGCTCTGCCAGCTAACAGTCCTCCCCTCATGTAGACTCAAAGGTCTGGTTGTCATATACAGTTGTGGTCAGAGGTTTACATACACTCATCATGGGCATGGCTGTCCTGTTTTGGGCTTTCTTTGAAGTGTTCTTTTTCCAGGGTGGAATGATTATACAGCATACATCCTAAGTTACTTAAATAAAAAGCATTGGTTGTGCAATTTTAATTTATTTACATACAGGCTTAAATATATACATACATCTCCTTGAAAATATTTTAGGAAGTGGTTTTGAAGGTTCTGCAATACATTTTAACTTGACAAGGCCTATTAACTTCCCACTGATGATCATGATTAACTATGACTGGTAGTTTGTCTGTGCCAGCATAAAACAGAATTCGTTTGGCTCGTTTGAATGACCAATGCTTAAAAATTGATCATGTGCAAGAAGTCACAGAAAGTCTGAAAAGGAAATCTGTAGCTTTATACACTATAGACTGGGAGGGACTCTTGGAGCCATTTCTACGGCAGATTTCCTTTTTTTGGAAGGATACCCAGATGTCACCCTAAAATAATAGGAAATTGCTTAGAAAATCCAGGAACCACCCAGGCTTAGGGTTGCCATGAACTGGAAACTGCTGCAGCATCAGTGTCACTGTTCACAGTGGGCGTCCACATGGACAAGCCAAATGATTTCTGGGAAAGTTTTATGGTCAGACAAGACAAAGATTGAGCTATTTGACAAGAGATATGTCTGGAGAAATAAAGGGGAGCCTTCCCAAGAACATTGCACCAGCTATGATGCTCTGGAGCTGTTTAGCTCCCAGTGCTACAGTACACTGCACAAAGTGGACAGAACAATGAAAACAAGAAGCTACCTCAAAATTCACCAAATTCACCACAGATGGTTAAACCCAGGACACGAGTGGATGTTCCACCAGGACAGTGATCCCAGAAACACATCAGAACTGGTTTGGGAATGTAAACCATTAAGCTTCTGGAATAGCTTTTCCAAAGCATGGTTGCTCAGGAACATCTCACTATCCTTCTAAAAGAGCTGGAGGAAGTAGCCTGGGATGGGGACATCTAAATATTCTGCTTAGGCTCCTGCCTCTGCAACTCAGGTAAGTGACAGGAAGTTGATGGATGATTATCATGGCTAATTTCTTACCAGAAGCATTTCCTATACTATATTTGGTCAGGTGTGGTGTAGCTCCCAGAATGAATGTACTGGACTGAAATAACGTATTGCTTTAACAAAAAGGATCATCAGAAAGTAAGCTAAACATGCCAATGATCTAAACTCTTTCTGCATATAAAAACACTCCAGTCTCCTCAAATCAAATCAAGTAAAAGATCAGCGTCAGGGCTCAAAGCTCCAGTGTAATTACATGTGTTACTCACAGGTACAGTGATGTCTGTTCCTCGCCTCTTAGACACCTGCGTTTCCCCATTGATGTAAATTGGCTCCACCGGTTTCAGCATTAGTTCCTGGATGCGCTGGTCGTCAAGGAAACCGGTGACCTGGCGATGCCTCACTAGTACTTTAATCTGATGCCATTTTCCATCATAAAGAGTCTGAGAGAGATGATATAAATTTCATGAAAAAATGCCTTTTGTCAGAACAAAAAGATGCTTTAATTAAGAGTTTAAAGCACGTTTTTGGTCAAGCTTTCATTCATGAGTAAAACTGGATGTGAAAACAATTATTAACCTTACAGTTCTTCTTTCAGTCAGTCTTCTGTTTCTGTTGCCAGCCTTAACTGTGTTCATGCATTTCATTAAATATAATTTTGTGGGCAAGACCAAAAACGTGTGTTCCCTAAATGCTCTGCAAATAGTTCTGACACACCAGGTACTAAGACCGAGGACTTTTCAGGCCATAGGCAGAGAGAGAGACAGAGCAGCGATTGTTCCATTGGGGCTGAGAGTCACTTTTGAAAGGACAAATCACAAGCTCCTAGCTCGTGCCACATCAAACCAAATCAAACATATGCAAACACAAATTCAATATAATTACAACCCTGTTCAGGCCTACACATTGAACATTGCGTCTAAGGACGGAGGGTGGTGGGTGCTTCTTAGACTGAACCTGGCGATTATTACCCAGAACTGCCTCGGAAATAGAGACATGCGCTCCAAGTTCTACACATCCAATAAATGGTTTCCACCAGGAAAATACAGTGGTTTAGAGTAGGAAACAATTTCTTTGGGCTTCTCCTGGCATCACATTGCATCTTCTCTGGTTCCACTGAAGTAAATGTGGAGTGATGTTTAAATAGCTGCCAAGACTCATTCACTAATATGAAGAGAAAGCTGAGGTAGGTGGAGATGCTCTAATAGCACAATGAGTCCTTTCAAGGCAGTACAGCAAACTACACTTCTTACATCCTGCTTAGATGTTTATGTTTCTCACATTCAGATTAATCATTTTATGACACTTACTCATATATATATATATATATATATATATATACAGTGGGGCAAAAAAGTATTTAGTCAGCCACCGATTGTGCAAGTTCCCCCACCTAAAATGATGACAGAGGTCAGTAATTTGCACCAGAGGTACACTTCAACTGTGAGAGACAGAATGTGAAAAAAAAATCCATGAATCCACATGGTAGGATTTGTAAAGAATTTATTCGTAAATTAGGGTGGAAAATAAGTATTTGGTCACCTCAAACAAGGAAAATCTCTGGCTCTCACAGACCTGTAACGTCTTCTGTAAGAAGCTTTTCTGTCCCCCACTCGTTACCTGTATGAATGGCACCTGTTTGAACTCATCATCTGTATAAAAGACACCTGTCCACAGCCTCAAACAGTCAGACTCCAAACTCCGCCATGGCCAAGACCAAAGAGCTCATTCACTGCCAATGGCTGGCAGTGAATGAGTTAAAATCCTTTAATTTTCTCAAAAATCGACAGTGCGCCTTATGTATGAATTCTGGTTGTGCTTACCAACAAACCGATTTTATGTGGTACACAGCGCTCAAAAATTTGACAAATGTTTTAGTAGGAGTTTGGTAAACTAGCCTCACCGCTTGATGGATTGTTGGAGCATTACGGCTACCGCGGAGAAATCTAGGTCCTAAACTGTTAACTTCAGGTCCCAAAGTCAAATGATCACTGCGGCATCACTGGCTGTTAAAAACTGTCTAAATTCTTTTTGCTGCTGCTGCTTTACCAGGTGTAACAATTAAGTTTAACATCCAGACATCCATGAAAACAGAATTTATTAAATTTAACAGAATTAGAAGTTAGCAGGAGGCTAGCTCGCTAGTTTCCACTTAAGCATGATATAGCATGTTCTGACTGAGAGATTTCTGCAAAAATTCAAACGTACAGCTCTGCTACCACTTCCAACATAAATGAAGACAGAAAACTAAACAGCAGTGACGTTTGTAGGGTTACTGAAGTTTGGCTAGCTGGTATATAATGATGTGCAATATGATCGCTAGCGACACAGCTATGTTAGCATAACATTAGCACAGTGAAGCTGGAGGATGAATGCTAATACTTTTCCCCTCGATAAAAGTTAACGTGAGGGTTCCTGATGGTTAGGGACAAATGCAATCGCAGGATGCTATAAACGGACCAAACTTCAGTCAGGAGAACAACTGAGATAATCCATCCACAATACGAGGTTAGTCATTAATGTACTGCAACAACATTGGAATAGAGCAGCTGCAGAGGATTCAACATTAATGAATCAATGGTACGTAAGTGGAGGAAGCAAGAAGAATGAGTTGAGTAAAGTTTGACTTATCTGACTGTTTTGTTTCGCTTAATGCGCCTTATGGTCTGAAAAATACGGTACTTGTTTTTGTTGTTGTAGCTTTATCCTGAAGCCAAGGGGGTATCATTGGTCTCTATGGACACTCAATCCTAACACCAACCTGAAAGCCTGTTTTAAAGACAGCTTTCTGCTCTTTCTCTGTCGTACTGGTGGTGGTGAAGGTAACAGTTTTGTCTTTTCCGCTCAGTGTTACTGCAGCTTGAATTGCCTTATCCTTTGACAGCACCCTCCAAAGGTCAAAGGACAGCTTGCTAGAGATCCCTTTCAGACGTAGAGTGGACACAAACACGTACGATGGAGGAAGGCCTTCTGGGAAAATCTCCCTAGTTTAAAGATTAAGAATGAAAAATGTAAATAGCTGTCGACCAAAGCCCAAAAGCTGTTTAGAATGAATGTAATGATAGCGATAGCATGTTACCTGGTGTTCTCAGTAATGTCTGTGGAGGCAGCAAGGGCATAGGCAGTCTCAGAAACTAAAGAGCCAGGGATCTTCTTTGCCTTGGTCTGAATGTTCATGCCCACCATCAGCTCGAAGCCTTTCTCATCACGGGATGCCACTGGGATTCGTGTGGGACAAACAGACTCTGGAAGCACCAGGGTGATTCATTCAGTCAAGTGGTCATTCAGCTATATGATATTTGGCAACACTCTAATTTGTGCTTTTGTAGATACACTTGAGTTTTCTGACCTTCACAAAGCTTCTGCTCCATGGAGTCTCGAATACGATCGATGGTGGTGTAATCTTCAGCATACAGGACATAGGTAGATGAAGGTTTATTGGCAATGGAGATCAGCTCTGAAGTGGTGATCTCAGTGCCAACTCCCACAGCAAATACAGTAATACTCTGTGCTCGAGCCTCCATGCTGGCGTCAACCTACAGATATAAAAGGTTATCTTTTGGTTTAAATTGTTTTCCCAGGTCTGGGGAAGAAGTGCTAGGGTCTCGGTTACAGTTAGGGTTAGGGGGTCAGTACTGGTTAGCTAGAGTATTAAAACCTCACAGTGTGGCTTTTCTATGCCGAAGTTTCTTTCCATGTTGATACTTCTTTTATGTTGCCTCTGTTATTAAAGGCCACCCAAAAACACTGACGTGGTTTTACCCATGAGGCAAAGGACCACTCACCACATCATCCTGTGACTTGCCATCTGTAACCACCACAGCGATGCGGTTCTTGACCAGATTGCCCCGCTGGGAGGAGGCAAACACGTGGTCCACTGCAAACTTGATGGCCCTGCCAGTCTACAAAAAGAAGTGAATTAAAAAAAATAATTTTACACCAGACACCAGACCTTACACAACCCCAAAGGTTATTTGTGTCCCTGACTGATCTGCCAAGTGAACATGTTAAAGACTACTCAATGAAACCACTAGCCATTCCCAGTCAAGCATAGACATTTTAACAGAGGTCTTTGGAAATGCAAAAGTTGAGTATTACAGCTGCAGAATTTACAGGGATGCATGTGCAAGTCTGTTTGGTGACCATGCTTGTGGCCGTGTTGTGTGGTCATCCTGCTGCAGATGCAGTGTTGGCAAGTGGCACCAGTGAACATGCCTAAATGTGCAGTCTGCTTTTATGTGACGCTTTAAAGGTTGCATCATAGGAGTAAAGTCTGTTTTGTTCCTTCACTATGCTTTGACATGAATAGTTTGTAGGAGCTGGCCACCTGTGTAATAATTTATCCTTTACCCATTTTCCCACCGATTGTTTCATAATTTTTGATATGCTTTGTTTAACTTCGCTTCCAGTGGAGTCAAAAGTTTCATTCCTTCCCTCTCCACTCTGCTATTACAACCAAGCAGTGTTGCTTATAACTTGTGCAGTTTTTTTCTGCGTAATTGTTTATATTCCTATATCTATTTACTAGGGGTGCAACGATACTCGTATCAATATTGAACCGTTCGATACAGTGCTTTCGGTTCGGTACGCATATGTATCGAACAATACAAAATTTTTCATTTATTTTATCAACTTTTCTTCTGGCGATGCTGTCTGTGTTGAGCGCTCAGTGGATCTGCGTTCGACTACTCCGCCTAGGCTGCACTGTCGAGCGCAGCGCAAGCTAGCAAGACAGAAGCTAAACTCGTTGCAACATGGCAAATTGAACCTCCCCCACCCTCATTCAGATCTGGCCTTTGGAACTATTTTGGTCTTCATGTGACGTATGACCCTGAAGGTAAGCGCTCATGGACAAAAGTAAAACAGTATGTTGGATGTGCCACGCAATGCTCAATTACATGGGTGGGAACTAGTGCGTTAGCGCAGTTTGTTTGTTAACGTGTTGACACCATCCAGCCCCACGCACGGGGCGATCCGCGGTAGCTCGTTAACGGAGATTTGCCGTTAACGTCATTTCAGATTAACGCTGACAGCACTAGTGGGAACACAACGAATATGACTGCACATTTACGCCGACATCATCCTAGTGCAAAGACAACTGGAAGCAGACAAAAACAACAAGCATGCTACAAACTTTACCCGAGTCATTTAGACAGCTGTTAGCACAGGATTCTCCTTATGGGGACCTGATATGTTTAATATGCTGCTGAGAATATATCCCAGAAGAAGCGTATAGTATAGCTTTTATTTTGGAAAGAGCCATTTCTCTGTAATAAATTCTCTTTTCCAAAGATGAGTGATTTCTCCATCAGATATATTTATTATTTCATCCCTTTGTTGTTTCAGCAACATTAAATTTAAAAACTGTACTTTTGAGTTAAAATATATATTTATAATTTTAATAAATGACAAATTAAAAAAGCATGAACATTTTTTTGTATCGAAAAAATATCGAACCGTGACACCAAAGTATCGAACCGAACCGTGAATTTTGTGTATCGTTGCACCCCTACTATTTACATATAAATGATCTAAATTACTAATCCTTTTATTTATGTCAAGTCTTAATATTCTGCTTACATGTCCTGTGCACAATGTTGGGGAAGCTTCTTTAAAGACATAGTTTTGCAAAATACTTCATAACAGACAAGCTGGACAGCAGAGATACTCTGTTCTGTTTCCTAAAACTACTAAATTAGTTTGCAAAAACAAAAACTGATCAAGTTCACAGCGTAGCTATGATAACGTGTAACATGTAATAACAAAATAACATTGGCAGCAAAGCTTCACTGCTTATGGAAACAGTGCAGCACTGAGAAACGCCTGCCCTTTCGCTCATGCAATAAGCAAAGGTCAAGTGTGTGGAGACGGCTGCCTCACAACTGCACTGACTGAGCGTGTCGTAAGGATCGTACAGAAGAAGTAGGACGGCTTTGAGTAGGGAGGGGATTCAGTTACAGTAGAAATGCAATGGTCCTAACACACAAAGTTAACGCACATGTGTCACACAGTATTATCACTGTGGACATACAAATGCACAAGAATCACAGTTCATCACAATACAGTTTTAGCACATCACATTTCCCCTGTGCTAACCGATACACAAGTAGACAGTTATCTATTATCTAGTTATATGTTTGTATTTTATGATGATTATTTAATGGGATATTAATAATGTGATGCCCCCTGTCACATAGCCCGACAGAACAGCTGGTGTCCACCTGGAAACCATCAATCAACAGGGAAAAATATTCCCCAGTGGGTTGTGAGTGGGTACTGGGAGTTGCTAGCAGTCACTGTGAAATGAATTGCTGTACCTCAGTCATGAAGGCCTAAAGTCTGGTCATTAACCAGGGAAAAGTGTGCATTTCCAACCAGTTGGTAAGGTGGTTGTCAGGGCTGCTGGCTGTCATCTGGTGTATTTGGCTGCAAATACATTTATTTGCAGCTCATTTCACAGTGACTGCAGGAAAAACATAACTGCTTTTGTTACTAGTAAGTTTGTCTGGTTGGTTAATATGTTAGATGTGTAACCACTCGCCAAGTACACACTCAGGGTGTGTGGAACTGTGAAGAGTGCAACATGAAGCAGAAATATGAACCTCCAAAAGTTGATTCTGTTCATCTGGACGTAGCGTTTTGTGGGAGAAACGTTTCGTCTCTCATCCAAGTCTCAGCTGACTGAGATTTACTTTCCTGGATGATTGAGAATGCATCAAGACAGAAATAATAATAATAATAATGGATTGCATTTATATAGCGCTTTTCGGGGCCCTCAAAGCCCTTTACAGTTCCACTATTCATTCACTCTTACATTCACACACTGGTGGAGGCAGCTACAGTTGTAGCCACAGCTGTTCTGGGACAGACTGACAGAAGTGAGGCTGCCATATGGCACCATCGGCCCCTCTGGCCATCACCAGTAGGCGGTAGGTGAAGTGTCTTGCCCAAGGACACAACGACCGAGACTGTCCGAGCCGGGGCTGGAACCGGCAACCTTCCGATTACAAGACGAACTGCCAACTCTTTGAGCCACGATCGGAAATAGTATGAAACTTTCCCTTCAAAGTGAAAAATGTTGGTAACAAAGAGTTTGGAGACAAACTGCTGTTTGTGTTGCTGGTTTCCAAGCAGGTGTTTGCATCTTCCATGCAAACTAAGGCGACTGCAGCAATCACAAAGCGCTTTTTGGATTTCCCCCATTGACACCAAAGCAACCTGCAGCAGCTAAAGCTACTTGCCAATCCCTCTGTGAGTTTCTCCTTCACCTCAGGTTAGCTCATTTCTATTCAGTCACCGAATAAGTCAAGAAATACAAATATCGGCATGTGTTACATACATGTCGATGCTGCTGCATCTGTTTATTCTAAACACATCCCCACGATACATGATTTTATATGTTCTTCTGCAAATTAGGACATTTAAGGAGAAAAGGTCCTGCCTGTGTGTTTCCTCCCAGGTAGCTGATGCTCCGTATGGCCTTGATGAGCTCTGCTACTCCCTGGTGTTTCCCAAGAGGAATCTCCAGCCGAGGTGTGTCACTGTATTGTATCACAGCCACCTACAGGTGACACAACAAAACTTATCTGAGTGGATCTCTGTTGTGTGTAATGCACCAAATAACTCGAGTGAGGAAAACTGCAGTAAATCTGAAAGGAAATTGGAGGTTGTTCAAATCATTCTCATTATGCACAGCATGCAGCATTACCTGTGTGTAGTGGGAACTGATATCAAACTGGCTGGTGATGTTGATGAGCCACTGCTTGGCAGTGTCAAAGTCCGAGACGCCAACGCTCCATGAGCCATCAATGATGTATACCAGGTCATTGACAGCCGTGCTGCAGCCTGTGCACATAAAGATATATACACGGTCATTAAAGAGAAGCCATTACACTCAGGAGACTTAACAGATCAGTTTTATGATCTGCTTTCATCCAAAGGTGCATGTCATCAGTACCTGCTCTCACATCTTCCTCCTCTGCAGCATCCACTGTCGTCAGTAGTAAAATTACACTCCATACTGACCACAGCAACATGGCTCTGTAGGAGAACAGTGCACCGCAGGCCAGCCCAACCTACATAAAAACAAAAAGAAAGCTTCTTATCGTAACGATTAGGCAAACATTCTTTCACACCTATGAACAGATTACCATTAAATTATGGCCTAAACTATGACCACGCCCCCAAAACCTGCTGAGGTATTAGCTCTACGAGCACGCTGTACGGCACAGAGCTGTGAGCTGAGCCATCAGTGCTAAAACGTTCCTCGACACTTTTGATTTCTGACGCAATCAGACAGCAGTTACAGGAGTAAATGAGCTTCCCTGAGGTGCTGAGTTATGAGAAGTAAAAATAAGAAGTAAACAACTGCACGGCAAAATGCTGCAGCAGTTAAATGCACATGTTTGTGTGTGGAACGTGCAGAATTTCCTTACATAGAAAAGTCTTTGCATGCACAGTTATGGTCACACGTTTATATACACGCACCATGGATGTGGATTTTGGGGCTCTTCTTGTTCTTGTTCCAGAGTGGAATGATTGTACAACATCTTTAATAACTTCAAATAAAAAAGAAATTAGGTGGGCGGATCTTTACTGAATTCCCTGGACTTCCCAGGATTCACACAAAGCAGGTCCATTCGATCCGTGGATACATATTTATTTAGATATAAAGTTATAGTCAGAAAATAATTGAGTTGTGGGAACCAGAGTGGGCATATGCAAATGAGCTGAGAATGAAAGCCAGCAAGAATAACTCTGTGTTTGCTCTGTAATTCAATGCAGTTACACACAGAAGCAGAAATAAAGACTCATAAATCAGTCAGCCAATCACTGCTGGTTTGGCCATAACACCCCTGCTTTCTCCTTTTCCATTTCTGCCACATCAAACACAATAAGGACACAATGACTCTGACTGTCACATTGTTCCTTCCTGTGTGAAAACATATGACAGTCATTGATGCTGTTTTTCACTCTGTTATCAGTTTGAATATTGTTCACAGTTTCTCAGATGTGGTGGAAACACGAGGAGGAAATGAGACTTCCTGTGTAGCTAAGGAGCCTATGGCTTAAAGAGATTTTCAAACCATGAACCTGCTCATCATTGTCATAACTCATAGAGGGATTTCCCAGCCCAGGAACTAGAAACTATCAAAGCTCTCAGAGCATTGATTTGGTCTCTTTTTATGATTGGCAACAGGTCATTAGCTGTGTTTCAGAAGTACAGATAGGGAGGAGCTCACCACTCTGTGAAACACTACGTGGGTTTTAACAGTTAATCAGTGCAAGTTATCATTTCTAAGTGATTGAAACCATATTCTGCATGTGCTGAAACAATATGGCTCGCTAATACGTGCTAAACTGGCTCCCTGCACTCAAGACAGCACAAAAACAACACCATTTTTCTCAAAATGAAACGTAAATACACACATTTTTATCTCAACTTGCTACTTCAAAGTAAATCAGTGTACGTGAATAGCTTCATCGTCAGCACTTTGCCCTTTCTGTGCCACACATAGTGCACCAGGGAGATGTGTAGGTTAGCCGTCCCCCCTCAGACCAGCTGAAGCCAGCAGAACTCTTGTGAAAGAAACCTTTCCTTTTTTACCCCACTGTCATCACGAAACTCACGACAAACAAAAAGTACAACACTTCCATTCTGACACACTCCATCATGTTGTTGCAGCTGTTGCTAGCTGCTGCTATTCCAGCCATCAGCTGGCTGCAATTAAGCCACCTTGGGGAGCTCCCCAGTGAGCAGTTACCCTGCAGCCCTGGAGCACATTTAGCCTGCCTTTAAGGAGTAACTTGTCACTAAGCTGAAAAACTCTGTTTCATATTCGCTTTCACCTGCATGTAACCAAATGTTTCACTGCTGTCACCGAGCTCAGTGTGTAGTCAGTACAGCATGAACGAGAAGTCAAACAGCTGGAGGTCAGCTAGAGCAAGATATAACTGCTTTAAATGCTTCAGTGTTATTACAGTCATTACGTACTGGCTTTGTGTGTGTTTTCAGCTAGAGCTAAATCATGCTACCAGAGGAACTCTGTCCTGAACAACAGACACTGAGCACTAAAACATGTATGCAAGGACTCAGCCCACGTCCAGTGGACACACTGTGTTGTAGTATGCAGCTGGTACATACTGCATGTGATATATGATGTGAGAATGAGTCCAGAGTGTCTTGTGAAATGACTACATCTCTGTCTCTCCCTCTCCTCTGTCCCCTCTCCTCTCACCTCCTCCTCCTCCTCCTCTGTGTTGTAAAATTCTTTTGTGAGTTTTTTATTTCATGCCATACCATGCAACACATGATGGAGCTTTCCCTGTTTTCATTCGGCAGCACAAACATGGCTCCACCGACCACAAGGCAGGCCCAGAGAAAATAACAACGTGAGCAGAAACACAGGCATGGCAGAGAAGGCTGCGCTGTGCTGGCACAGGCTTTAAAGACAGGGGAGGATCCGTGGGCTGCAGAGAGTACAGCCACCACAACCTTTCTTTGACATGGTCCTCTCCCTGTAATGCTTGTTCTCCGAAATATTTTTAAACCAGAAACACCGAAAGAATAGGCAGTGTGTGCAAAACCTTGACAGGAATCACTAAGAATTGTTATTAAGTAACTTTTTTGTATTACTGCTTACATATTCCTCTCTACAAGATCAAACTGGTGAATAAATTTAAATTAAACGCCATATAAGTTATATGTAGGTAACATGGGTAGTAAGTTTGCTACAGGCTTGAAATGGGCAAACTCTATGTTTACTATAAAAGGCCTCTGTGTGTTTAGGAGCATGGGTTCATCATGGGTGTGTTCTGAGTTTTAGAATGAATCCCAGTTTCTGCTTTAAAGTGAATTAAGAGCCACTGAAAAGATGAGCTGGGTGCTGTTTTTATCACTCGTGAGTTAATCAGGTTGATACATGGAGTCCTCGAGCCACATATGAGATGCAGGCAAACATCTCTGTGTAGTTTGGGTCTGTTGCCACTTGCAGAGTCACTGAAGATCGATAAAGGTTGTTCTGAATCATTATTGTTAACGACCATGAAACGTTTCTATCGTGTTGGGGAGGATCTCTTCCAGAATAATAATGCCTTCTTGTCCATTCTTGTTTTTGTTTACACGGGTGACTGAACCAGGTTTTGGGACAATATGTCATGGAAAGTCTTTATTTTGTTGGACAACAAATGACAACATACCAGGTCCTGGGGTAAAAACATACCATATGTTGTACTTTTCCAGCAAGAAATTACTATATCATTACTTTTAAAAATACTCCAGCAGATTTTTTTAGGAGGCAGCTCTTATTTGTGTTTGTTGCCCATAGCAGTGCGACTGAAAGTGCCAGATTGTATTACTGTATAGTTTAGATTAAAGTTGGTTAGCTTTATAGCTTGCTTGCTCATTTTATCTAGTAGACCAGCTGGTAGCTAGCTTCTGACTGATCTGAATGGTAGAAAAATTGCTAATCTGAGATGCTAATGTTCTTTTTATTGTGATAATTAAGCTGCATAAGCAGACACAAGTAAAAATGTAAAAATTCAACACTGGTCTTAACTGGGATTTTGCACCCTGAATAGTAAAAAGAACAATGGGAAATGTATCGTGGCTTTCACAGATACTGACTCTGAATTGACTGAAGTTTTGAAGGGTGCTTATACTTTTCACCCACTATACAGTGAGCAGCTTTTATTTTCTGCAACATTTCCAATCAGTGCAACATTATCAGGCCACGTTAATAAAGAAAAAACATGCGCAATTGAATAATTGACCATGTTGATCATTTAAAGGCCCAAATATAATTATTCAGGTCTTCTCACTGTCCGCTGTATGTCAAGGTGGGAGAGTTACCTCGCTATCACTTTTTATGTCATGGAATCGTGTGAGTGCACAGCTGTAAGCAAACACCGAATCTTTACTTAAGGAAAGGAAAAGACACAATGTTACATTAAAATGTTAAACTATTCAATATTAACTTTAATATTTACTATAATTCAATAGAACTTTCACAGGGAGAAAAAACTACAGTAATGTTAGCTACATTCCATTTAGTGCATGTTAATTCACTGTCATGTCTCATGAGGCTTAATGGAGACACTTAATGGGAATAAGTCATCTCTATTATACCTCTGCTTTCCCCATGCTGATGTGCAAAAATATGAAAAAGGTCTACAGAGTGAGGCTAGTTTATCTGTCCAAATGAGAGCTTCATCTGACCTCAGCTGTCACTAGGTCATGCTCTCAGCACATGCATCCCTGACAGCTCAACTCATTCAGCAAGTCTGGAGATCCACAGGTACCCCAGGGGCAGAAATATCAGACTGAAGCTACAGACTGAGCTATGTGTGCATTATACTTGTAGTTATATTGTTTATTGTAATATTAGATATTGAGTCCTGGTAATTTTAACTGCAGCAATTATATTTTCTGTGAATGTGCTGATAAAACTGGAACTGATGGTTTGAATGCAAACACATATTTAATTGAGCCAAAGTCTCACAGCTGTATTATGAATGTGTAAGCCTGTTCAGTTGTATAGCATCCTGGGTAAAGATGGAAAACTGTGATTAATGTGGAGGCAGTGGCTGTAATAGTAGAAATGAGTCCTGCCTCTTTGAAGGCTGCAGTGCAGCCTGTGCAGAAGCGTGTGCTAATTACAGTGTTAGTGCACCACATGCGCCGGAATAGTTGCTGCTTTTAGCCTCATGTCAGGCTGCTGCTAGCCCCCTTTGCTAACTGCTAACATGTTGAAAGTATAAAGTATCCTTTGTGTGGATGTTTCATCCTTATGTGTGAATACTAAGCATCTGTTGTACAAATCTTTCTTTTCAGAACCACAAACACACACACACACACATATGCACACAGATGTATATTCATACCTACATCCTTCAATAAAACTACAGCTGGACTGTGCATCATGGCTTCTACACATTTCTGAACAATTCACCAGCCTCAGTACCAAAGTGTTATTTAGCTTCCTATTATGAAAGTCTCTTTATCGAGAACCAGCGTATTCATTTATGTCCTCTGAGCTACCCTCCTACGTCCTGATCTACTAAATAAAGGACATGCAGGGCCTTCCACAGATATCTCATTTGCTTGGGTGGCCTCCACAACGTCCAGAGAGGAAGGAAATCACAAAAAAGTTCAATGGGAAGATTCTCGTTCCCTCGGTTCTCAGGAGGATATAGCGCTTTTCTATTCAATTTGAGCACTCACAACACTTTCTACTACAAGTCTCATTCACCCAGTCCCCCACACACACTCATACAATGCTTTCATCTGTACCTCTGCACTCTCACTGCTGACACTCACACTCCGACGGACACATCATGAGCAACAGGAGGAGCCGGGGATTAAGCCACCGGCCTTCTAAATCATCCTGCTCGACCATAAAAGAGACAACATTCCCACTTTAATGAGAAGAACCAAACAAACCTGCATAAGCTGTGGGTTTCACATAAAAGCAGGCAATCGTTGCTAACACTGGCAAGTATTTTTCAAGACACTAACATTTTTGGTACAACTAACCCTTTCTTCTTCAGACATGAGCCTGTGAGCTCAGTGAAATGGCTTATTTGTACAACTAAATGGCACAGTGCCCTAATTAAGGTTATTAGCTGTGCCTGTGCTTTTCCTACTATAGCGAGTGGAAGTGTTTGGCACATGGGCACTGAATTCAAACATCTCTTATATGACACATGGGAACGATTGGTCTACAGAGTGGGCTAATTCACCTAAATGATAAATGTTTGCATCGCACGAACGCTGCCATAACTGGGATGCTTGAGTTTTTCCATGACTTTGCAAATTCTAATTTAAGCTAAGAGGGAAGCTTTGCGACTGTTCCCTGAGCAGCCTCTGTCCAGTTAGATAACAGCGTATCTGAACTAGCTCCACCACATGAATGGCTGCTGGATTCAAAAGTAGGCACTGCCTGCCTGCACAGATCAGCTCAACCTGTCCTCTTTTCTGGAGTGAAGCTGAGTCCCAAGCTGAGAGCAATAAGTCAGACTGGATGGGACCGGCTAAGACTCAGAACAGAACTTGATTCGTACACACTCCTGATCAACACTTTAAAATACAAGTAATTATAACCATGTACAAATTACGTAAAGACGCAATTCAATTGATTTGATGTGAAATTTAAAGTTATGCTGTTTCCCCATTTCTGTCTTCATGCTGCTCTAATGGCAGATGCTCATATTAAACATGGGCTGACTGTCTGAGAGTATTTGTCCAAGTACAAATCCTAAACAGCTCTTTCGTTATAGCAGCTGGATTCCTTTAGAGAGTAGGTGGACTTTTAACCCAACTTTAAATGGCTGAGGTGGAAAAGGATAAAAGAAAGTAAAAGATACAGATGTAAGACATCCAAAGACAGAACATCAACAGTAAAAGAGGGAAACAACACACCAGTGGAGATCATTCATAACCGTTCACTGTTTTTATCTTTACCAGGTCTGGAAAAAACCACACAGACACTCTTTTTGCTTCTTCTCTTTGCATCCACCATTCCTCGCTTCTTCTTTTCCACACATCAGTCAGTAGACATGGAGAGGTGTGTACTGAACCTGAATTCCTCCAAAACCTCACTCTTTTTCTAGCAAACCAGAAGTGCAGTTTACCAACCACACGAGCAGCCTCCGCTGGCTTCAGCATCCCAGAACATTCCTGGTGCATAAATGTTGCTGGGATTGCTCAGCGCCTTTCACTGGTCCATGTAATATGATGACTGCGGAGAGCAGCACTGCTACTGGATCCCAACCTGTTCAAGTACACTATAGCTTTCTCAGTTAAAATAATATGATTTTTTTTTCCAATACATTTTGAGTGGATAAATCTGGAACGGTATTATTTTAGCCGTGAAGTTAGACACATTGTATCCGCTTTAGAAAATGCTTTCAAATGCTGACGCCTGCATTCTACACACACTTTACCTACTTGTAACTCATTTCCTCTGAAAGCTTAACAAACAATAAATGTGTCACATCATTTAATTAATGCCACTGCGTCTTACAAAAAGTATTCTCCAAAGACGGCACGTGACTCTCTGAGGCAACGTATCAAACAGAAGATACTCGTGCCCTAAAGCAGCTTTACTGTCTATTTTACTAAAAGGTGGGCGCATGTTTGACAAACTAAATATCATTTTTAGAATAATTGTGACTTGACACATGGGGATTGTGCCCACAGACTCAACAGGAAAGTGTTTCCTGATGTTAAAGAGCTCCTACATTTCTTTCTCATCACGCTGCTCGACATTAATTCAGTTCAATTCATTCCACTGTTTATAGCACCAAATCGCAACAACAGTCCCTGAAGGCACTTTGTGCTGTAAGAGGGCAATACAGAGAAAACTCCAACAATTCGATCTCTCCCTATGAGCGAGTACCTGCCTACAGTAGGAAGGAAAACTTAACAGGAAGAAACCTCCAACAGAAACAGGCTCAGCGAGGGGCGGGGCCATCTGCCGTGACCTGATGGTGGTGAGGGGAGGGAGACAGGACTAAAGACACGCTGTGGAAAAGAACTAATGATTAAATGCAAAGTGGAGTATATAAACACAGAGAGTGAAGAAGAGGCAGTGCATCATGGGAAGCTCCCAGTACCTAGCGCAGAATAACTAGGGGTGGATTCAGGGTCAGCAGAATAAGTACGAGCCTTATCAAAAAGAAGAAAGAGGGTACGTGTGCTTCACCAGAGCTGATCTGGACAAGCAACTCCACTTCCTCTTCATGACCTTGTAGAGAAAATTGGAGACAAGCCTAAAAAAAGTGAATTTTACACCTGCTTCAATACAAGAAACTTGCAAGATGTTCTTAAATTGAAATAAACTGATGATAACGAATGGAAGGCAGTTTCACACATAAAAAGCTAGCCTTCTACTCGTGCATGCTAACAGCTCAGTAATACGACAAACACTCGATGCAGGCTTTAACAGATGATAATGACACTTTATGAGTGTAATCAAAACCCAACAGAAACGTTAATGTGCCCGAACATGAATATTACTCACAAAACCAATATAAAACTCTGACAGTTGAAATATATCGATTGTCTCTTATTGTTTAGAGAAGAAGTTTTCTCTTTGTAAGACCCCAAAGCAGTGTCCATCTTTTATTTACAGCCTGTAGTTCTGCTAGGCCGCTTCGGTTTTGACCTCATGCCGTCGGCTACATCCTGGCATTAATTTATCTCTATATTCTGAACACTGTCCAAAACATATTTCCTGCGGTTTCACAGGTAGATCAGGGACTGATCCTTCAAATACATTTTGTTCCGTTGGAACTGCAGCCTGATTATCCCTGTTTATTGTCATGTAACACTTATATGCAGTAACAGACAAAAAGAAATATAGATCCAGATGTGAGGTTCTCTGTGATGAGAACTTCACATCTGGATTTAATCTTGTCGGATTAAATGCCTCCTGTTTAAAAGATGAGCAGTACACTTTTGATTTCACTAAAGAATGTTTGGTAAATGAAATTCTCAATATTTATGTCAGGTTTTCCAGTTACTTGAGATTTCACAGATGCTGTTTCAATTTCAAGTCACATTTTGCTTCTTCTCTGCTCAGTTATTGCTTCTTTCTACGTAACAGCACGTTTTGTGCCTTTTCTAGATTTGTGTTACAGTTACATGAACTTGATTAGTGCTCTGATTAGGGACTGACCTGAAGATCTGAAGAGTGGAAAACATCCCAGTGAAGTAACATAATGCGATAGGGTTGTGTTCGGACAATGAAGGGGTTAGAGTTCATAGATTCATCTTGTCTGCCCAGAGTGATGACATGTTGGCTCAGGGTAACCTGACATTTTAAACCAATATTTCTACAGACCTGCTCAACCAGCCACAGCTAGCACAGGTAAAGGTACAAAGACATCAGTGAAAGAGCTCTGTTTGCAACGCAGCCTTTACAAATACACTGCTTTGTATCTCCTGCTCGTCAAACCAGGTAATATTTTACCAGATCCGATCTTTCCTCTGTCAAAAACCAACGAGCAGCTGATGTCAAAAATAACTGCAGTGACCGAGCAGAACTTTCACTGTCATCTCTTGTTCAAAGATAATTGGTGACTGCATCTGAAAACTGCACTTTTCTTCCATGCGATCCATGACGATCTTAAAAACTGTCCGGCACACACCTTTTCCATCGTTTCCAATTTATTGTGTTGCTGTACAGTGGATACAGTAATTAGAAGTTATTTCAGGGAACAGACATAACTGACAGCGTAACTTAAACATGCCAAGAAACACACAGGGAGGCTGGTGCTTTCCAGTAAAGCTGAGGACCTCAACTCTCTGACCCATAATCACAGAGTTTGATGTATGACTTCTGCAGTATATTTAGCTTCTTGTTGTCCTGATGGCCGGTCAGTTTTGGCCAAACCAAACTGACGCTGTGGTAACATCGCATTTTAGACAAGATGCATGCATATCGCAGATTAAGTAGTAAATGAAACAACAACCACTATCCTGAGCAGAGATGGGCAGAACAGAGAAGTCCAGGAAAGGAAGAGTAGCTGGCAATCTAATGGACAGCTACTCTGTCCAGGCTTCCTCCTCATAAAGCTACACTGTGTGAGAGCATGTGTAATAAAGAAGTGTTGACAGGTCCTTACCTTTCTCCTTTTCTCCTTCAGCTGCAACAAGCCAATGATGAATGCGACTCTGCTGGGAGACGCTGAAGAGAGAGGACGCCTGGCTCGGCAGTGACAGTCCTCCTCCTGGTTGGCAGAGGGTGCAGTGGGAGTGTCAGGGCGGCCTTTGTAAACTGTGGCCAACTCCACCACGGAATATGACACAACTAAGACCAACGTATATCCAGTGTGGATCTACTCACACACACTTACATGCACGGTGCTACTAGATGTGTGAAAAAGGCTTACAAGTCTGACTATATAAATGACTCATTTAACATTCAATGTGAAATAAACAACAAACAGTTAATAAACTTAACTGAGCTAAGTGAGAGTAGGAGCCTCATTCAGTGAAGGTTGTTAAGTTAAACAACAGTTTCTCTGAGTCTGAGATAAAGGGGATCAAGTGTTGAGCCTGTGATCAGCAGTCGTGTAATAAAGCACGGCAGCACTGTGGTTTCACAGCACGCTGTTTTCTGCAGCTGTACAGGAGATGAGTTCAATTAAAGGGTTACAGAAGCTCTGCAGCGAGAGATGAAAAAGCTGAATCACTGCGATAAAGTCGCGATCACTGACAAACGGAAATGACACGTTACACTCCGTCTGCTCCTCACAGACCAACCCATGGGAAAACTTGGATTTTAGCATCATTTTCTACAATAACATTTGGATACATGTGTTATCAAACCATATACTGTACTTAAAAATTAAGCTGAAGCAAAAGACTCAACTGTGTGTAACAGCAAACAGCAGAGCGGGGAAGGTTGAGGTTACCTTTGCTCAATAAAAAAGTAGAATTATGTTTAACATGTTTCTGAGAGAAACTAATGTGTTGTCTCTCTGTAATCTCAGCCCATTATTACTAAAAGAAAATCGATTTAATTGAAAATTCACAATAAAATTGTGAAAAGTGCAAAGTGGAGGCTGTTTATAGTAGTTGACATAATTTTTTGTAGTATAATTTGTTTGTTTTCTTTATTTATGTGTATTCATATGAGCACAGCAGTGAAAAAATAATATGTTAATATATATACCGAACACATTATTAATGAGCTTGAAGTTCAAGATTCAACATACAGCATTAGTTACATGGATACCGCTGTCACACTTTTGTATGGGAGGTGCTGCTGGTAGTTACTGCCACTCTTGTAATTTCCAGATGTTTCCTCCAGAGGGCGGTCTTGCCTCAATGAACAGTACTGATGGCTCGTGATCTTCGCTTTAAACTGGAAAAACTGTCCAGGAGATATTAACCTTTTAGCATATTTTGCCCCTAAAATAGGGATTGGAACACATTTGGACAGATACAGATTAATTAAAATAAATACTTATCCTTTGGGTTGCTGATCAATTTTAAATGTGAGGTGATCCTATATTTTAAATAGAAGTGTTTTAATGAAGTCTTGTTTTCAGCACTTCAATAAAGTTCAATAAAGTTTCATCAGTAAGTGGAATTTAGAAACGAATCATCAGCCTCCATGTTTTACAAAAAGAATTTCTAATGTAGGTTCGTTTCACCACAGAGCAGTTTCTCTCTTTGCTTCAGTTCTTGTTTGACCCAGAGAAGATAGTGGCGTTTCATGTTCATATGTGTGGCTTCTTTTGTGCATCATAAAGCTTTAACCATGGATTTGAGGATGGCACAGCAAACTGTTCACAGACAGTGATTTCTGGAAGTTTTCCTGAGCCCATGCAGTGACCTATAGTGGAGAACTATTGCTGAAGATCACTTTAAAAATGGGTGATGGGTATGTCGGCTGTGCCCACGAAGCATCTTTTTCTGGCCCTCGATTTAGTTTAGTGTTTCATGCACTACACTAAATCTCACTGAACAAATTAAGTAGCAGAATACGCTGTTTTGCATTAGAGTATGCCTATTACAGTAAAATTACAGGCCTGTAATTTGATTTTACGTTTGAGTTTTTCAAGTACAGTATTTCATTGTGCCACTGTAACTCCAACACCAGTCGCGCGGTGGCAGCAATGAGCTAACAGTAGTTGCCACACTGCCGTTAATGCAGAGTAGAAGAAGATTGTAACTTCGTGAAAAGGGCTTCTGTAGTGGCGCCGCGTCAGATGCTTAGCTAACAGTAATAACACGGTAAAACGACGGATATTCGGTTCTCGCTCAGTATTACGAGGCAGTGTGAGGTTGTCAGTAATGTATATTGGTCCGTCGTCTACACTTTGAAGGCTCTCTCGTAGCACTGATAATGCTGAAAATGAAGCTACCGACGAAAACGGGCGAGGAAGGAGGTAACCAAACGGCTAAGAACGATTCATTGGATCGGCCGAAGCACCAACATGTTCTCGGGGCGGCATCTCCCTCCGTGGCGTATGACAAGCTGGGGGACTCGCCCAGACCTCCGGTGCATCCAGCACAACTGGACAAGGAGAGCGTCTTTGAGTGGTTCGGCCTGCACCTAAACCCTGCTAAGCGTATCGAGTTCATGTGCGGGCTGTTGCATATGTGCCAACCCCTGGAGCTCCGTTTTTTAGGATCTTACTTGGAGGATCTCGCTAGAAAAGATTACCATGTTTTACGGGACTTTGAGTTTCGAGCAAATAGTCCGAGCGATTTGGGAGTGTTAACGGACGTGGTTGACCCAGTGATCAGGTCTAAACTCCTAGTCTGCCTGTCCCTCCTCGGGTCTGACAGCAGGGAATGTGCTGGAATACTCTTTCGGATACTCAGCCATGTCAACCCGGCCTTGTTCTGCAGAAATTACGACTGCCCCCTCCCTCCATTTAGGGACTCTCACGTTCACTCGCCGTGTCAGGCCGACAGTATGTACGGAGATTCAGAAGAAGACTGCGGCTTCTCTGCAAACGACACAGCCGGAGGACCTCTGGAGCAGATTGCGCTGCTTTTTACTATGGCGTCCCTGCACCCAGCCTTCCACTTCCACCAACGCCAAGTTGTTCGGGAACTGCTCGACAAAATAGAGCTTGCTATGGAGGAGGGAAAGCGTCAACGCCAGCGTAGATCAAACGTCCAAGCAACGGTAATGAGCAACAAACCAACTTTAGCCCATCTAAATCCTAAGCTAGCTTGTTAAACTCGCCCAACTTTAAAATGTGTTCTTCAGCAGAATTGGTTAAAGTGGGGAAAAACGTTAGATACATGTATTTCAAACTACGTAACATGAAAATGATGTCACATACTGGTAGAGTAGGCTCAGAGCAAACATTATTCTGCTAGCATTAGCTGCCATTATACTATGCTATTACTAACATGAAAGCCAGCCGGTTACCCTGCTGCTAGCTACAGTTTGGGCAGCTGTTACACGCTGTCGCACGCTCGGAGCTGTTTTGTAGCCTGCTGTTTAACTGTATGGGTTACCATCATCTGTCTAACCGCCATTTACAGTGTAAGTCGATAACAAGCTTATTGGAGGGTAAGTGGTGCCCTTATTAAAGCTATATTCAGATGCAATGCCAAGCGCTCCTCTGACAGCACTAATTCTCAAACAGAGCGCTTTCCAAGCGCCTCTGTGCTGTAGCAGGTGTTTGATAAAGAGCCGATCTCCCAACAATCACCCAGCCACACAGCTGAATATCCATCCATCAAAAAACTCCTTTTAGCTGGTGTGGTCTTGATTTTCTATGAAAGGTGGGATTGGTAACATGTTTTGGTGTCTTATTTTAAAACGCTTTAGAATATATATACAAACAAAATAAAGCACGAGTTGGAAATGGACTCCCTGCAAGTGTATCTCATAATCTTATCAGCCAGATAAGATGAGTAGTGTTAACTGTAAGAATTGCACGTTAAAAGAAAGATGCAGAAAGCTTTCACTTGGGGAAGTGTGGTTCAAATCTCATGTCAGGCTTAAACTGCATTGAAGTATTTTTTTAAAATCATTTTTAAATTTTTCAGCTTTCATCTTTGGTTACTTTTTCTGGTGAAAAGGGCTTGGAGTGCTCAACAAAGCTAAAACCCCATGTCTGATTTGAGGGTCTATCTGCTCAGTAGTTCTCTGCTAATGCCTGTGGAAGGTCACGTAAAACCACTTGTCCAAAGCATTGCACATGGAGCAGTGTGGATGTTAATCCTAAAGGAAAGAAGGTTCCCACTGCTGGCACTGCCAATGTAATGTTAATGTACCTGCAAGCAGCACGACATTTTTGACACATTATTGCTGGGGGACCTGATGACACTGTATACAATATCACTGACATATCAGTGGGAGCAGCAGAGATGCAGTGTGACCCCTGCTCCTTTGATCTGTTTTTCCTCCATCTATTGGCAACAAAAATTGCAAAAAGTGTTGTTGTTTTTTCTCTTCATTGGATTTTTAAATCTCACCCCTGAACACAACCTCCTATAAAGTGGATAAGGTGTCATTATAACCCAGCCAAGTTAAGTGATTCCTTCGTGACATTAATAAGTATATTGAGTTATCAATGTATAGCTTTTTTAGCATACCTCCTTGGGCTGTTATCAACACCATTTATGACTGAATCCTTTAAACTGGCTGCTTTTTGTTTCGTCTAATCTGCTTCCAGATTTGTTAATATAATTCAAAGATATACCATAGAAATGCATCACAAAGTTGCATACAAAGCCAGGACATTTTGTCTACCTGAATATTCTTTTTTTATAAGCAGGTTTACTGTGACATCCACTCTGAATTTTCTTACCTTTCCTCACCAGTCTGTGTTTAAGACTTCAGTGATTTCTCTGTTCTATAAGAGGATCCAAGCAACTCAGTAAGCCTGCTTTGTTTAACAGGCTTCACTTTGCTCCCCAATGACTGAAACTGAAATATTAATATCATTTCTGTAGTATTTAGCTGTTTCTTGATGTGAGCGTCCTGTAGCTCTGTGTAAACATGGTGGTCCCTCTTGTCTTCAAACAGCAGTTGTTAGTTCATTTGATTCCAATTAGGTACAAACTGTTGATTTCAGTCATTAAACCTGGTTCCACAGGTTTGTGTTATAAGTGGATAAAGTTCAAACCACAGGCTCTGTTGAAGCGTACAGGAGGGCATAATAACATCGGCTGTATTGAGAAAACGGTTTAATAGTTTTATCTATTAAACTATTGTTTCAGCTTTATTTTAGGAATCAACAAAACCTCAGTTAACTATCCTGAAGTCATGTGAGGAATGCAAAGCTCTTCTGTAGCCACTCAAGGGTGAGACCTTCCCTCTGCCTCATGAGAAACCCCTCACTCGTTTTAGAGTCTCAGCCACTCTAAGGGATCTGAGTTTGCATGTTGCTGCCTAACACGTGGGGGATATGTAGCAGGAAATAGCAGTCGCTATTCCCCATGTAAGATACTTAATAGAACAAAGTGTGAGTTGTTTGGTCATGAGACTTAGTTTCCAGCCCAGTCACATTATGCTAGTAGCAGCATACGTGTCTGTATCTCTGACTCGAAGGCTTTCTGCTCCACGAGTCCCGGGATGAAGTCATTGTGAGCCAGAACCCTGCCTGATGAAGATGCACTGCTCTTAATAAAATCACTCGTGCCCTTTTTAAAGAATAGTCTCTGGACTGTGCCACTGTCAAATGTGGGCAAACACACAGAGAAAGTGAAGGGTTTGAAACAAATGGAGGGTTCTGGGGTTTTGTTATGCATACATAATCTGTTTCATCCCTTGTGACTGACACAATGTTGTGCTTTGCTTGGCCTTCTTGTACCCACAGACGGATGCTGTAGCTTGGCTCTGTTCTGTACTATTTGTATTATGTATGCATATGTGCTCTTTTCCCTTTCTTTGCTCAGCATTTCTGTGGGTTCATGTTTCCTGTTGGCTTGTAATTTATCACAGACTAATATTTGCTTTGGGCCGTTGATTTCATTTTGTGTCAGAAGTGAATTATAAAGTCACTGCAATTAGTCTTACACTCCGTAGAAAAAGCTGAAAAATGTACTCAGAGATTAGAGATGGCACGATGCCACTTTTTTATGTCCGATACCATAAATTTGGATATCTGCCGATACCGATATGAATCCAATATAGTGAATTTTTTAATCAATAAAACTGATTTTTTAAATATCTTGCTGCTTTTTGTATAAGTTCATACTGACGTTAAAAAAAAAAAACCCAGTAAGGCTATTCTGTTATATCTGTATGTAAAAAAACACACTGCACCCAAAATATTTCATAGTTCAGCAAAACTGATCAATCTAATAAACTTAAACCTGCTCCATCCTCCCTACTCTGGTATTTTAAAGAGTAAGCAGCTCCCCCCCACCCTCCACCTCATGATGCTTAATCGATGTAATCAACTTTAATATGATGCAGTGTGGAAAAAAGAAAAAATGCACAGAAATCAATTATTTTTCAAGAATAATAAAATAGATTCAACATCTTTCTTCTACAGAACTGCAGACTGCACAGATGGTATCTTCCCAAAGGAAAAAGTAGTATAGCTTACTAGTATATTAGACTTAACAGTTACTATATGCAGTAATGGACTTCTATATATTTAACATCAGATTAAAACTTTGGGTGTCAGATAATTATTTATTAAAAGCTCGACATTTTAAATGAGAATAAGAAAGAAAAGTATGTCTTTGTGCCCCCTTTTCCCTGTTCATGCCCTATCGGCCCCCCTGGCTAAACTTTGCTAGATCCGCCCCTGCACAGTTACAGCCGTCAGCTGTAGAAAAAGATCCTGGAGTAGAAAGTAATATTAAATAAATTCTAACAACAGCTGATCAAGCTTAAACGTGCTGCTGTTGTTCAGCCGCTGGTTTCCTCTTTCTGGTGCAAAGTGGGCCAAAAACAAAGAGAGACGGACTCACGACAGAAAAGCCGATCAGCTGATCGTTGATCAGTTTCACGATTGAAGTAGCAGCAGCAGAGAGAGAGAGAGAGAGAGGCAGTCGCTCCATATATCGCTTGTTAAGCTTTACAAACATTCAGAGATGAACTTACACACTTGCTTTACTTCTCTCTGGGATCACTTCAGAGATGAAATGCTGGTTTGGTAGTGAGGCTACAAATACACACAGCCGCTCTATCACTGAGCACACTGCTCCGACGTGCTACGGTTATGAGCCGAGTTACGCCGTGTCGCAAGTTTTGTGAGGTGCTTTTTTGATATTTAATGGATCGGATTACATTTTTTATTTCTCTCCGATATCCGATCCAGTAATTTACGTCAGTATCGGACCGATACCGATACGTAATATGGGATCGGTCCATCAGAGATCCTGGGATAGTATTCCAATTCCCTTCATTGATCTCCAGCTGTGTATTGTGGGAAAAGTAAAACAAACCACTGGTGGTGTTGATCGAAATTTGCCTTAGTAATTTGCACCCACAGTTGTTTAAATTGAAATGTCATAGGTAACTGTGACACTTGTGAAATGCAGTACTTTCTAAGTAGAGCTCAGCGTGCAGTGAATTATTATGTTTCCAACTTTGAGTGTTTGTTTTCCAGGAGCTGATGGGCCAGAAGGGAGATTACCTGGCCTCTCAAGGGCTTGGGCTAGGAGAGTGTCCAGCCTCCCATCCACCTTGCCAGAGCCGACGGTCCAGCCGCAGGGCAACACAGAGAGAAGGTGAATAGAAAGGGTGCACATACTGAACACGATGGCAATTATGTGCTGCAGGTGCAACTGAGATCGTGGCAGCTTTGATATGTGCCCTGAGTCAGTTTCACGAGTAGCTCTTTTTCTTTGCTGTAATCATTTCTAAGGCACTAATGGTTTTTGTTATGTTGGCACTTTGTACAGCCGCAGAGAAGCCAATGCACATTTTTCTCTACTTGCTGATTTATTCATGGCAGGTGCTGAAGTGACCCTGATATTGTATGGGCTTAAATAATTCAACAGGCTTTCAGTAGACCTGTACTACTGTGTCTGAAGACGGTATTAGCTATGTTGCTGTTTTTATGGAAAAACGATATCATTAGTGTGTCCTCTGTGTTTGTGCAGCTGTGCATATCGAGGGAATTGTGCTTAGGGGCATCTGTCGGAAGAGAACGGACAAGGAATACAATTTTGAGGTAGGTAACCGCACACGCACTCTCGGGCACTGCTTCAGATCAGGTCAAGTCAAAGATGAGCTGTGATGTTAAGTTACAAATCTGAATTTTTACTGTTAACCTTTGAGTAGCTTTGCATGATTGACAGTTCAAAATAAGAAGTCTGTTATTGCAATAAATTGTCTTTTTCCTGTCGTTGGCTTTTCCAAATACACGTGTATACAGGCAAAGGGTCACTGGTTGTTTTGCTAACTTGCTGCTTCTCAGGCGGGTCTGAACAAGTTTGTTTGCCCTTATATTCACCACATGTGATAGTGACAGAAAGTTAAGGCTCCTCCTTCTTGTAGAAACGTTGTCTGTTCCTTTTTTGTTCGTATACCTGCTCAGTACCACGTACAGAAACTTGCTTTCTGCTCTGCCACCAACACCTGCAGCTGTGAACTTGATCATGCAAGAAAAATGCAGCTTTTACACGTGCCCCTATTGTCACACACACAGTTATGTGCCTATTATAACGCCCAGATAGTTTCCTGTATTTTCTTTACTTTGTTTGACCTACTTGGCCGTTGCGCTCAGAAAAATCCCGTTTTCAGTGGTGCGTGTCAGTGTCACAGCTGGTGACTTTATCCCTTGAGAAGTCTGTTTAGATCTTTATAGAACAAAGTAACCTGATTGTTGCTTGTGTGCAGAGAAATCATTAAACCATTGGAGAAGAGCCCAACTGTCCTGTTGGCTTTTCTAAGCTTTGACAGTAAAGCCAGCAGCTCTGTTTGGACTGGAAGGAGCTGCTGATGCATAAGACACAGACACTCTGACGTATCTTTGTAGTGCACTCACTCATAAACAGAACTTTAACTTTGAATTCTATTCTATCTTTTTGACATGAGCAACTCCTGAGATTAGAAAAGATGTCACACCTCGATTTCTTAGCAGGAGAGTAAGCCAATCTTCCTTTTAACACAAGTTTTGTTTTTTCTTGTATTATTTGAATGGTTTGTTTGTTTTTTCCACTTATGCTCACAGGTTGCTTTTTATTCAGTATCGTTGCCCTGCTTGGGTGTCTTCACGCCGTTACTGTGCGGTAAACTTCTAGTGCAGTCCTTCTGTGTGGTGTTTTTGGCACTTGTGGCTTTGCAGTGATGGAGTGTCCTGCTGCTGTTTCAGGTGAAGTGGTCCGACTCCTCTTTCAGCAAAGTGACCAAAACCCATTTTGAGCTGGAGAACTTCCTCCTGAAGGTAATCACAGCAGTAATATTAAAGCAGAAGAGCTGCAGAAGTATATGTAAAGAACTTTGAGTGTTGTTATATTCCTTTATTTGTTGAACTGTTATTTGTTTTAAAGATATATAATTAAGACGGTTTTCTGATTGTACAGAGGTTTCAGTCTGAGTGTGTCTCTAGGTCTGTTTTGTTGTAAACGATGCAAAGACGTTGTGGCAAATGGACGAAGCTGTAGGTAACATTTAATCAGCACAGTTAAATGGCTCACTGTCAGAACTTCAGCAGACACATCAGCAGAACAAAGTGACAGCAGTGTCATTAGTAAATAGGACTGATACACTGGTAATTACTGATTATTTCTACACTGAGCACTCTCAGCAGTTTGTACTTCAAGCATTTACACAAATGTTTTTCTTGTGTAACATCTGCACACCAGCTCTGACGGTTGTATCCGGGGAACCTTGCTGAGGATACTGTGGAGTAGTTGTCATTGGCAATCGAACCACTTTCTGATTGGTCTTACCTCCATCAGTAACAGCTGTATGAGTCCAGATGCCAATTTCAAATGTTTGGCCAGTTTTTAAAAAAGAAGCATTTTCACAGTGGGAGGTTTCACTAAAGTTTATTCGTCGTCCTGTACGAAACTAATCTGTGCACAGGTGATCGGGATGTACCATCGTATATACATTATGGTAATACAGCTTCAGTCCACGCCATTGAACCCAAAGCTGGTTATTTAGCACAAAAAGGAAGTCGAGGTCTTGAAGACACATAATGAAAACTTGTATGTGCAGGCAATGCTTCAGTGCATCCCTCCTGTTGTTCACCTTCCCTCTTTTTCTCTGCAGCTTCCGAAGGATCAGTGTACGGAGTCCTTTGAGAAGAGCATCTTGAGTCTTTTGAACCAGGGGGGCCAGTATGAGAGCAGGGAGGTGGAGAAGAACCTCAGGTAATTTACATCTAGCCCACTTGTTCACCTGAAATCTTAAAAAGCTGCGGGACAAATTCTCCTTTTGACCTCTGGCTAGATGAGCCAGTTTCTGATGAGGAATATCTATTTTTGTTGAGCATTTTTGTGGCTAGCTTGTGTTCAAATGTTTCGGCTCCATCTTGTTTGGCGTTTTCTGACATTCGCATATCTGATCACGTGGAAACACTGTGGACTGCAGCTTTGACCGAGGACTTGCCGCAGTCGCGACTGTGGTCATTTTGTTCTGTTATTCTGAGTTCTCCAAGGATAAGAGGTCACCATCTGTCTTGCTTTACCCAAAGACGTTGTTCAGCATCATTTCCTGTGTGTAAAAAATCTGACATGCATTCCTACTCCTCACTGTGCCGCAGCTTACTTCGAAAACAAGCAAGAAGCTTTGTGGCATTTTGAGGCGCTCAGTAGACTTGAATGGAATGACCCCAGGTCAGTGAAGGAACGCTGGATGAGATTCTCAGTGTCCTGCGGTTATTTATCTCAGGTGTGTGTGTGCATGTGTGGAGGGAAAATGTCACCAGAGATTAAGATGTAGTCACAATGTGATGAGGAGGGCAGACTGAGAAACAAAGGGCATGTTAGTGTCAGACTGTAATCCTCCTGTTTGACACTATTTTGCAAATCGAACAGCATCGTCTGTCTTTTCTTTATATATCAATACAGCCAGTTTAAAATGTAAACCAAAACAATTAGCTAAGCATCGCTGTATTATTTTGAAAGCTTGAGCTTAAAATAGCTGTGAACAAGCAGCTCCGTGGGAATTTTAAGTACCTTCGTTTCCGTCAGTGTGCTGTGTGTCAGTTATTGTTGCTGCTGCTACAAACCAGCAGGACAAACTGTAAAACATGACTTGGGGCTGTGTTTGGACCCCCGTCACCCCCATCATGCCAGTACTGGAGGGTGGGGAAAGGAGCGGGGGCCCTTGACCTAGAAAGCACAGCTGAACATGATAATTCTGTCAAATGGGTCTGACCATTATCTGCAAAGCTTTGTAAGGGTCCCTGTAATACATGTCAGGCGTGCTAAACAGGGCTGGTTTTCATTCTTGGTTGAAGGGATAGTCAACCCAGAGAGGTTTTTGTTGTTGTTTTCCCTTTCATTCCTGATAAAACACACCCACACAGTGGGTGTGGCCTCTCCACCAGTTTCATTTAGTGTGAAGTGAGACTGTGGAGCGAGTGGGGAAACTGAAACCTATCTGCTTGGACTGTTTTTGTTTGCATCCAAAGTCCGGCCCACTGTCAGACTTTTGTCTTGTGTCTCATCTTGTATAAGGCGAGGCTTAACTAGTGCTGGAGCAAAGCTTTTTGCTTCACTGTTGGCTGCAGTTATGGGCCATTAAAACTTGCACAGTGCACGACAGGTTCAATGTTTATGGACTGGGGGGTTGGTACAGTCATTACGAGAACGGGGGCACCCAGTGATTAGTGTGACTGTGTTAACCCTGGTACAGACTGTACCCAGCCTCTCCATGCACTCCCGCAAATCTGAAATTGATAAGCAGAAGAAAGTCCATGGATATTTTTGTGAATTCTTCAAGCCTTTATGATCGTGTAATGTAACGGAAATATTGTCAGCTCCACCCTGTGCGTGCAGTTTTTATGTCCTAGTGACTATTTCTATGAATAATCGTGCCAAACACGTTCTCAGAGGAGGAGTTTGTGTTCAGAGTAATGGTGTCATTCTGAAGTCTAAGTTTAGGGTTTTTGTTTGTTCATGAACAGTTTCACTCATGCCGTCTCTCTGCTCTCACCTGTAGAGAGAGGTTCCTGTCTGCACCTCCGCTGTTCAGGCAGGCCAGGAAGGTCTGCAGCTTCTTCAACTGTGATTCCAGTTACACTGCTAAACCTACTTGTAGCAGATGTGAGTATAAGGCCAAGATGCTCATATTCATGTTAGATCATGCAATTGTCTGAAAGGTCAGCTGTTAATGAAAGCTGCAGCATCATCCTGCAGAAGAGTCGGTGGTCTCACCTCCTCTCACTGAAACCACCAGCATAATGTCCTCTGGTCCTTTGTGAGGGAGCGCAGTCACAGTTCAGGTTCATGTATGGAGCCTTACAATAGCCGGAGAAAGCAACAAGAACTGTTTTGTGTAATGTTGTATTTATTGATTTTACATTTTGAACCTCTCTGGCTTCCTGTTTAGTTCGTTTTCTCTATTTATGTAATGAAAGTAATAAAATGCTACAGATGTGCAGTTTTTGGTCTTGAGTGATCAGACATATGGAACAAAGTGGTTTTCATCACTTGTGCTTTAGTTTTCACCTTTTCTGTGTTTTTGGGGGTTTTTTGAACAGGCAACTGTCAGCTGGGCACAGCCTACCAGGGAGACTGCTCCGATGCCTCCAGTCAGGAGGAAGGTGAGAAGAAGCAGCTTTCAGGTCCGCGCTTTTTTCTGGTTTTTCTTTTTTTGGGGGGAGCGGGTTGTTTTTCTATGATACTGGTGGCAGTGCAGCATGATGAGGGGAGGAGTGCATGGAAGTGTGTAAATCGCTGATTGAGAAGTGATTGTGGGCACTGACAAAACAAAGGCATGGCCAGCTAACCAGGCCTGCTGCTCGAGTCTTACTAGTGTTTATTTTTGGAGGTCAGTCGGAAAAGCTGAGTCTGTTTCAAATCCTCATATTTCACAGCTATATTTGCCCCATCATGTGCCACGGGCAGCAGTCAGCACGGCCTCGTCCTGCTCATACTTTATATAAAGCTTGTTAATCCTGGACGACTTTTAGTTTTAAAGCCATTTACCTTACAGACACAGAGATGGGCTATCTCTTTCCAGCTGTAAAAAAATGATGTATTAAATGAAATTTGAGTCTTTGGTCCTACAGCCACTGCTAACAGTACACATGAATCGCTTCTCCTTTGTCAGAATGTAATCAAACCTGTGCACTGTGCTTCACCCTAGTTGTGCTCACATTTGTCATTTGATGGGTAATAATGTGTGAATTGTAATGAACAATGAGTTGGATGAGCGCCTCCATCATTGACTTTTTCTTGTTTAAACCCTGTGAAATCTAGAGTCGTATCTACAGGGACACAAGAAGAAGCACGGGTCCAAGAGTCCATGCCAGCTGTGAGTATGATCTCTGCTTCACCGCTGTTTTTGTCTCCAGAATTGAAAAAACTGTTAGTGAAGCAGAAAAAAGCTGCACGTAAACGTATTAACCAAAAGCACGTGTTCCTCTCAGCGGTCTGTCGGGTGCCAAAGGCTCCCAGGTGGACCCTCGCAGGGGAGGACACGCCGCAGAGCTCAATGGGCCTGCAGAGAGGAGGAAGAAGAGCTGCGCACCGCGAAGCAGCCAGGAAGCCGAGCAGGTCGGGTTATTTGCCAGTCTCTTTGTCTTGCGTATACAGAAACCTGTTTTGATTAAAGAAGTTCTTACTCGTGCTCAGCAGTACTTCAGCGTGCCACTGAGACACACAGCAGCCATATGATTGCTAACACTGGCACGAGTGTTGTAGAAATGGTAGCTTGCTGTGCTGCAATCTGCTCCGTTTGTGCAGCAGGTAAGCTCCTCGCTGCACCGGCCGCTGTCAGAAGCAGCTCGGTTCAGTCCTGTGAGTAAAGCTCAGAGCACAGTGAGCACCATTTCACCAACACTGTTAATCATTATGGGCTGCAGAGGTTTGAAGGCCGCTATGATTGCATTAACCCAGCTGCTCCTGTGTCTGTGATTGGACGTGCCATGTGAAGGGGAGTGCTCTGTGCTATCTCGCTAACACGCTCAAACACTGAGAGGTGGAGGACAGTCTGCTGACAAAGCACATTCTTCATCTCACTCATAACCCGTTTATTTCAGAGCCCTGGATGGGATTGACTCCTCAGAATCCTTCTCTCAGTGTAAACTGGTGTTACACAGGGTCGTTTTTCTTTCTTTCTTGTTTTGACTCATGCTCCAGCTCTGTGTAGTATTTGTGTAAATTGGTAGGGATCCCCTAATACGCTGCTAGCTGAACAGCTGAAAGTGATTAATGGCAAATCGAGTCATTCCAGGGGAGCTGTGAGCTGCATGTTAATGACTCCTCGCTTTCTTACAGCACCAGGACACAGACAAGAGAAGCCACCCAGCCACCAAAACCAAGAGCAGAGTGCTGCCCACAGAAGGGTAGGTCTGCTTCACGAGCTAAGAGGCTCCACGTTTACCCTGTGTGACACGTTTGAGCAGTCATTAGACTCTGGCTCTGTCAGTCTGTGCGTTAGTGTAGAGTGTGCTGCATCTGTGTTAACATGAACATGACATGGTCTCCCGTGTGCTCCTGTTTTCAGGGAGAAGGTGAAGTGCAAGTCCTTTGTGTCCAACGGGTGTTTGGTGGCAGCCCCGAGGAAAGGTAAGCGTCTGTAGCAGGAGGCAGTGTACTTCAACAGGACGGTGCTTTGTTGAATGCTTTTGAAGCAGCTCCAAGTCCATCAGAGCAGTGTTGCCAACTTAGCGACCTTATTTCTTTTCTAAAAAGCGACTTTTGTTGGTGTTATTAGTCAGACTTATGACCACTTTTTGACGTGAAAGCACGTATCGCATCGCTGTTCCTCTCAACAAGCAGCGTGCCGCCCGTGCCAAAGCGCTCACAGGTCATTCTCACGTAGCAGTCGCCCACAGCTGCAGTCGGAGCAGGAGATGCTGACCCCTACGCGCCCAAACTGCAAATGAATCGCGCAGGAGCGAAGCCGCTGCTCCCGCACTGACTGTAACGCAGTCAGTACTTTTTGTGGATCAGAAGGTTTAAAACGACGTAAACACACACAGTAACTCTGCCAGAGTGCCTGTTTCAGGTCACTTTTGCCAGTACCAAGCCTGGATGAAGGAGGTGGGATCGTGACATTAAAACAATAATTTTTAAAAGAATTTCATTTGTAGTTCTAAATATATTCTAAATGCATTTAGGGTGGTTTGGTTTTTTTAACATAAGCATGACCAGTTATGCAAATTAGGTGATGACCTCATTTAGCGACTTTTAGGACAGCCAATAGCTGTTTTCCTTACTGATGAGTTGGCAACACTGTATCAGAGGCCGTCCCTCTCTGGCATGTGCAGGCTTGTCTCGCTGTTGTGCGCACCAGGAATGTAAACACATGGTATTGCTGTAGCAATGATACTGCGATGTAACACCTTTATGTTGCCTAGTTATTTTTCTGTATTATCATGTGACATGGCCCTAGTGGCTGCTTGCATGGTACGGTATTCGTAGACAGTAAATGACTAATAATAACGCCGTCTCTTACAGGCTGGAGTTCCTCATGAATTGCAGCTGAAGCAGAGTCTCAGTCACCAGTTTAATAAACTCATCAGTAATCTTGTCGTATCGTAAAGGACACGTTAACAATCGTGCTGTGTTTCCTGTTGCATACACAGTAGATGGGCGCTGGTTGGCTTTGACACACGTTGTTGTTGCAGATGGCGGTTCATCGTCAGAAAGCTGCAGCTCCCCATCCAGCCCACAGCACCGAGGACCAGAGAGCCTGGAAAGTGAGGATGAACACAACAAAGGTAAAACTATCACACACGCCCTTTTTCTAAATACAGCCACTGTAAAGATAAGCGATGACATTGCTGTCCTCTGTCAGATACAGATAGCCCCTGTGACGAGCTCTGTAAAGGACCAGGCTCTGACATGTTCTTCACCGGCCAGACTGACTCTGCTGTGCTGGCGGAGGCCTCCTTTAGCAGCCTGGAGGGGAGAGCAGACTTCCCCCATATTTCCTTCATGCATAATGTGAGCTACATACTCCCCAACGGAGCTGCGGATGCTGGGCTCCCATTGGGTTCACTTCCTGGCCAGAGCATGGTTCCAGAGGGAAAGCCCTCACCAGGGCCGCTAATGATTCCGATGCCCACACTGCCTCCAGCCGTCTCTGGAATTGTGGACGACCCGGAGAAGAGGGATGTTGTCCAAACCTTTGGGATTCCACCTACTGGACTGCATCCTGCAGGAACTTCTGCCATGCAGCCCTTGATCCAGGGCTTCAAAACGGCTTTGTCTCACAGCCAGGGCGGCACTGACGGAGCGCCGGGGAGTGGATCTTCACCTGCTGCACCGCAGGTTTCACACCAGGGTCCAATCAGACCCGTCAGCGTCATGTCTTCTCCAATACTAACCTGCCAAGACCCAGCCAACATCAGCCCGGGCCTGGCCTCTTCTCTACCACATGTGGAGACATCGCAAAGCAAGCGCCCAGGCTTACCGTCTGCCCTGCCTTCTCCCTACGCCCTGCCCCCCGTCCCAATGCCATCTCTGGGGGCACCCGTGGCCCCTGGACAAGTACAAGCTGCTGTTCCACCAGCTGTGCCCACACACACCCCTGGACCTGCCCCGAGCTCTAGCCCAGCACTTACACACAGCACGGCACACAGCGACTCTACATCCTACAGTAACAGCAGTGCTTCCACTGGAAGCACCCCGGTCGCTCCTGGTAGCCCTCTCACTCTCCAGCAGCCAGCAGCACCGCAGCAGCTGCCAATGGGCTGCGGGACGTGTGGCTGTCACAATAACTGCGGCAGCCGAAGCAGCAGTGTGAGCGTCGCCTCGGGTCAGACGCCTTTATTCTTCCCTGGCCACCAGATGGCAGCAGCGCACCAGATGTTCAGTGTTCCTCCACCGCTCTTCCAGATCACAAGCCTGTGCAATAGCAGCTACCTCACCCAGGCTCACCCTCCTCACCAGGCCAACGGACCCACCTCCATGCCCCCTTACTTCCCCAGTGCTGCTCCAGCACATCCATCCCCTTACCTTAACACTCACACCCAAAGTCATGCAGAGGTACCATCGCACATGCTGGCCACGCAGGCTACAGCAGTGGTAGCCGCCAGCTACAGCCTCCAGCAGCCGATGGCTCCAAACACTTCGTTCTGCCACCATGTCTACCAGCATGTGTACCCTCCCCTGGGGATGCTGCCTCCCTCTCTGTTGGGGGGAGGTGGCGTCAATAAGAAGAACGGGAACGTGTCCTGTTATAACTGCGGTGTGAGCGGCCACTTTGCTCACGAATGCAACCAGCCCTCCATTGACTCCACACAACAAGGTAACAGCGACACCCAACACTCAGCAAAGACTAGAAGGCAGCGCTGATCCTCCACATGAAGTATATTTGTAGCTGTCTTTACTCAGCTGTGCATGGTTCACAACATGCGCTTTCAGATATGGCAGAAGAATCTGCGTCGCTCACATTATTGTAGTGAGATGCAGCATGTGTGCAACACCGCAGTGTCACCTCCTACGTTAAAATCAAAGTAATAGCTGAATACAAACAAGTACAGTTATCAGCCATAAAAGGCCAAAGTTTGTGTACGAGAATGAGGCGGTGTGGGATTTCTCACTGATACTGTGGGTCCAAGTTCAAATCTCAGTGACCTTGACCTCAAGATCAAAGGTCAGGTTTTCTGAAGGTACTTTGAACACAAACGAGGCAGTGTAGGGTTTTTGTTTATCTGCACTTTTGCTTGACGTTTCCACAGAAACAGTTTGGTTAGGACAGGCTGATGGCACCTAGGGCTGCAACTAAAGATTATTTTGGTAGTCGACTAACCTCCACTTCCTGTGGGTAAACCTCGCGTTCTCTGCCCACTTATGAATATCGCCCCGTTGTGTCTTCCCACGGAAAATTAATGACTCAGGAAACGCATGAATTTAAAAATGATCAAATGTATTTTTACCGTTACTCGACAGGACCATCAAAATAAATGAAAGGGATCAACATGGACCCATTCAGAGTTACAGCTCCAGGGTGCCGGTGTTTGACATGCTCGTGCGCTGCAGTGATGCTGTTGTGGAGTGAAAGCATTGAACTTTGTTTTCTGTGACACGCTTCCATCCTCCTGTTTGGCCATTAGCGCTGCTGTGTTCTTCTGCATTAGTGCGTCTGCAGTCTTGGCAGGTGATGCAGGCGATACTGCCCGCACAGCTTGCTGTAGTGTGTTGCACATTCACGCTGTATTGGTATAAATCGCACTACTATAATCTTCAGTATTACCAGCTCACACTTCAGGGCTGTGATGGGTTTTACAGTTGCAGTTGTCCTTCCTCACAGGTAGAGTAATGTAGTGCACAAAATAAGTGTGTGTGGGTTTGTCGAACCACAGTCATAACACAAACCTGAAGCGCGGGCCGTGAAATAGTAACGTTTTCCTTTTCTCTGTTTGTTCTTCAGCAAACACGCTCGGCATCACTGAACACTGTTGGTGTCATGTAGTCGTGCTGTGATGAACCACTGCGAGCTGATGTTTGTGCGTTTGTGTGTCACAGGTGGGTTCCGGTTAAAGTACGCACCGTCCCACATCTCAGACGGCCCTGACAACGCTGACTGAAGAACACGAGGAGGATGGAGGAAGTTCCTGCGACCTCGTTTCCATGGCGGCAGCCTCTTCCCTGGGAGCTGTTTGTGAGCAGCGTGATCAAGCTTCTGTGTTCGCCACCGCATCCTCTGAACAGGACCGACCTGCCAAGGGCTCCGTGGACAAAGCCCGAGTACTCGTGCCTGGAAGAAACCTTCATCCCGTGGGGATTACTCATTGCACACGCAAACTGTCCATGTGACTCGAAGCCCCACCCCCTTTCAGTTGGTTTTTGATATTTTTGCACTGAGGGTCGGAAATGATTAACTTATTAATTCTTAAGAAGTGAAAGCTATTTTGAGGATATTTAGTTTTAACATTAAGCGGAGCCTTCGGTCTCGACTGGGAGCTTCTTAAACACTTCTTTGTAAGAGCGTATTTATGCCTTTTCTTAACTGTTCACGATTTTATTGTACAGCAGTTTTCAAAGACTACGAATCAAAGATGGATTTTGTTTTCAATTTTGCTGTAAGGTTTTTGAATGTATGTTTAAAGAGGAAGCTGATTCAGAGTGGACGGATCTCACGCATTTTTGCCACTTGGTGTGTTTTTAGTTGAAGGGTAATTGCTGCTGCTTTGTAATTTAATTTTCTTATTGTTTTCCATTTTTTAAAAGTTCTTTTTTTTGGTCAGATGCACTATAGAGAAGCAGGAGCCACTACAACATTGTGCACCGGATACACGTTCACGTAAACATTTTATTGGTGTTCATTTGAAATCTGCATGAATTGGCCAACTGATCAGCATTTTGTGTAAAACGTCGTTTCAGGTGTAGAACCAATTTTGATGGCTAACAGTGGAAAAAGTTGAAGCGACATACTGTAGAAATAAAACTGAGATTCCAGGTAATGAGTCAGACCAGTTCTGTTCCAGGCAGCACGTTTGGTCCTCAACATGTTGCTCTGATTTATTTATTTTTCTCTTAAACCTTAGTAGCTGTTTCCTTTTAGCGTCCATGCTCGGAGTGTGCATCAAACTGAGACGTGCTGGCTCGTCGTGTCAGAAAGGCAAACGTGTTCAGTTTACTTCATATCCAAGCCCCCTCCAACATTTTGCATTAATTAGTATTAAAGTTTAGGCCACTTGCATTGTTGGGAAACATCCTTTTCTCTGCTGTAACCATGTTCACGTTTGGCCAACTTTAGCTACCCTGTGTTGCCCAAACATGGTCGAGCAGCAGAAGTGTTGCCTCGGGCCCCTCCTCCAGCGTTACCTGGGCCGGTGTATTTACAGCAACTACTGGTCTGAGGTGGGTCCAGTTTGATAGTTTGGCCTGTTGGAATCGTCATTGATCCGGGAAGCTCCAGACCAATTATCAGTGGAGTGTTTGAAAGGCAAAACTCGTCTTCTTTCAACCAAAGTTAGCCTTTAATTTGATCTACTAAATGGCAAAGTGTCATACAGCGTTCCCACGAAGCGCTCGTGCTGTGGGCAGAAGCTGTAACATGGAAACTGACTTGTAGAGCGCAGACTGGGTGGGTCCAGCCTCTGACAGTTACAGGCTGAACTCAACGCTGTCACAGACACCTGACACTTTCTGGATTCAACTGAATCAATTGAAAAGATCTACAGTTTTGATTTCTGAATATTTTAAGGTGGACTTTAGAGTTATTTTGATGTGGAAAAGCAGAACAGAAGATTTAAAGCGATAAATATTCTCTTGAGGTTTTTGTGACACAGATTAAAGAAGGCAAGGTGTGAATATGGAGCCCCAAAGTGGTTGAGAGTACATCAATTAATTGTTGATCATGTAGAATATAAGTGTAATTAAAGGTGGCTTAATTCATAACCCAATGTTAAGTTTTTAAGGAGGATCTAAGATTTTTCTAATCTGTTTTTAGTTTATAATGGAGTTTGTCTGTCGCTGTTCCCTTATGTTTTAGCTGATAACTACAACTATGCCACTACAACCCTGTGGCATAGACGGTGTACACAATGGGCCCACCCACTGTGATATCACCCACTGGTTAGTGATGTTTGTTACCGGGCCTCAAACTGGCAGGTGAGGAGAATCTGTGACACGGCTTGATGACCTGTCGGTGACACGTCACAACTCGATAACCATAGTGGTCGCCCCCTGATGGCCACTGAGAATAATACTGCACGTTTAAGGCACTGGCTTCACTTTTCACATCAGTCTTTACTGTTCCAAGCAAACTGCTGCCCACATTAGTCAGTCAGCACAGCTTAGAGTAACTAATGCTGAATCTAGCTGCTAGTGTAATATTCCTTCGCAGCGCTAACGACTTGGATAAGGTTATAATCTAGTTTTCTGTTTAGCTAACATTAGCTTATTAACCAGTGACGTCTGAAGCCTTTTGAGCAGCCATTCAGAAGCTTGGCAGCTTAACTGAGCAGCACGAGTTGCCTTGTAAAACAAACTTGGTTATAAATAATCAGAGGAGGCTGTTCCCACATTTCTGTTGAATGTCTTCAGCACCATTGCTGTTCTTGCTCCAAGCAGCTAGCTGGCTATAGTTGAAAGCGGGTGATGAGCTTGCTTTGACACATTTTAATATTAGAATTTTAAATGCAGTTTGACAAAAACATAATTCCCACCTCTTCTTTGGGTTCCATATGTAACATTTATTTAAGCAATTAAGTTGTCAGTACAAAATAAATGAGATCAGTTCGAGAACACTTGTCGCTAACACAAATGTAGGATTGTTTTATTTATTAATGAAGACGCTGACGTTTCTGGTCGCCATTTGATGCACTCAGGCTGTTCAGTGGTTGTTTTCAGAGCTTTGTGGATATGGTGCTTGTTTTTGTGCCGCGTCTGTCCTCCATCATTGCTCAGCCTGCTGTCAGTGCATTAGTTGATCTATGCATACATGTTTGGATCCTCCCCCCCCCAGATGTTTTAAATTGGGTGACAAGAGAAGCAAGTGGTGGCGACGACAAGATATTTCATGTAAAACTGCTGAAGAGATGCACAAAAACAAAACTGTAGATGGGCTTTATTCATGTTTCCCTTTGAAGTTCTTCCTTTTCATTCAAGGCTTGACGATCCCACTGCTCTGGATCACAAGCAGTGAGAAGATGTGGATGAAGAAGAGGGGATTCATGTGTGTACATACTGAGGACACCAAATAAACCCAAGTTTCATTTTATTGACCTTTGAATGGTTAGAAAAATGCTGTACTGTTCATCAATGTTTACTGTACTCTTTGATATCTGCACACCAGAAAGGTCAAATATTTCTAGAGTGGAATTTGGATTTTATGCAAATTGTTCCTGTTTTTTTTCTGTAATTAAAAGCAATAAATAAAAATAAAACGTGTCCGTCTGTCCTTTAGATTTGGCTGCAGCCTGTATTTTGCTGTGCACATTAAGATGCACCGTTTAGATTCCTGGTTGGGTAAACGACCAGCCATGAAAACCAGATATTATCAAGATCAACTCCAGCTTTTACTGTGACAAGACGAGATTACCCTGACATCTGCAATCAGTCTCTTTGTGGTTAAACATACAGCTTTGTCAACATTTTAGCTTCTGTACAGCTAACTAGCTCGATAGTTTGAAAGTAGCAGTGAATGCTAGCAGGCTAACTAAAGGTGGACTGTTGTCTTTAAGAAGCTTTAGTTGGTAAGCAAAAAGTTGCTGGTTTGATTCCAGCTAGCGGCACAAATTACTTTTGGGATTCATCAGGAAGGAACGGTGCCAAATCAGGCACAGGGAACGCCTAAACACTTCTATACATTCAATTTCTAGACCTGGAAACTATGCCCATCTTTTATATACAGTCTTAACGACCTTGTCGTACCATATCACCCTATCAGAGCACTTCGCTCTCGCTCTGCAGGCCTACTTGTTGTTCCTAGAGTATTTAAAAGTAGAATGGGAGGCAGAGCCTTCAGTTTTCAGGCCCCTCTTCTGTGGAACCAGCTTCCAGTTTGGATTCAGGAGACAGACACTATCTCTACTTTCAAGATCAGGCTTCAAACTTTCCTTTTTGCTAAAGCATATAGTTAGGGCTGGACCAGGTGACCCTGAATCCTCCCTTAGTTATGCTGCAATAGACGCAGGCTGCCGGGGGATTCCCATGATGCATTAGACATGTACGTTCGTTTAACTGATGCATCTGTATGTCTCCGTCTCTCAGTTAATTGTAGTATGTTTATTTCTTTCTTTTGCAATAAACAGACAGTACCTATGAAACATTTAAATTAGCTCACCATTTTACATTTACATCTCTACTTGAAGCTGCTGTCAGAATGCAGCACAATCTCTGCCTTTGAATGACTGAGAAGCTATTTGGGTATAAACACTCAACACATTTTGCTTTTAATGACCATGAGCCTGTCAGAAAGCTTCACCTGGAACCAAATGAATAAAGCCTTTTGTTTTTAACTCATGTTGTTCTGCAGCAGCTCTATGAGGCTCTTGTTGTAATCGGCCACCTGCTGGGAGACGCTCTTGGCAACTGAGGCGTAGTCGCTCTCCTGGGATTTGGAGGCGATGACTGACGCTGCAGTTAAGGAAAAATCACTGAGCTCACAGACCTGGTGTCTCAGAGACCAGAGGTTTATAGAAGACACAAACCGAGAGCTGGAAAATAAAATTAAATGTATGCACACATCTGACAAGTACTGCTCCTTTAATTACCTCCAAAAGCTACCAAAGCTGTAAAGAACTGGTCCCAGTGTTTAAAAATCTCACTTTCTCTGGATGCTGGAGACTGAATAGAGGGCTTCTAGTGTGGATGAATTCATACGTCATATTTCTAAAGGATACATTCTTTCATCACAAAGTTGTTCTGCTCCAGGTGCTGCCATTTCCTCTCCAGGTTAGCCAGCTAACGTTCAGACACATAAAGCAACACAAAACACAAGACTGCTGTGAGCTGAAGACGGGAAGGCAGGTGGTGAGGAGCGAGCTGAGTCAGAAGATTCAGTCTGTTTCCTGTGTACCAAAACATGACTAACCTGAGCATGAGTCTCATTTTCCTGCAGTCTGGTCTTCAGGGCTTCATGTTTCTGGTTCATCTCCTCCAGCAGCTGTCCAAATGCATCTCGACGCTGAGTCAGCGACACCTGCTCCTCCTGCAGCCTCTGCAGCACAAGGAGAGAAAACAAAGTATAGTCAGTTCATTTTTTAAAACGGAGCTCCATTATTGATCTCCAGTATGGAAGCTCTCGGGGACAGTGGTGAGAAAGAACTCCCTTTTAACAGGAAGAGACCTTCAGCACAAAGAGTTTGCAGTTACCTTCTTCCTCTCCTCAGCTGTGAGCCTGAGGGTGTCCAGGTCCCTGTAGGTATGCAGCTCAGACTGCATGGTGCTGACACGCTCCTGCAGGGTGCTCAGCTCACCTGTGATCTTCCCCTCCAGCTGCTGCACCTTCTCCAGGTCCTGCTGCAGGCGCTGGGACTCTGTGCAGGGGCAGAGAAGGGGCTTTGTTCAGTGCTCGTGTTGTCGGGACGTAAATGTTCCAGACTTTAAGGTTAGAAATAAATTAATGTGATCTCTTTAGAAGTGAGGGAAACCCGACTGTGTGCGTGTCACCCACCTGTCGTCAGTCCTCTAGCGGTGCTCTCTGACTGGACCACCTCGGTCTCCTTGCTTACCAGCACTTCCTGCATGTCCCTCAGCTCACTGGCTGTCACTGTATCCACCTGACGGAGCCGCAACATGTTCTACAAAGACATGCACAGTTAGTGCAGTGGACCACGCTGTGTTTGTCCTCCCATTTCATCAGTGCTCCTCACCCTGCTGCAGTGCTCCAGGAGTGAGACAATGTTCTCCTGGCCCTGCTTTAGTCTCTCCTCCTCCTGAGCCCTGGACTCCTCAAATGACTCGAGGAACCCTGAGAAGAGGACAGAGGTTATATCCATGCGCTGCTAGTAGACAGTAGGTTCCCTCTAGTTCCTCCTGACAGTGGAAATCAAACTACTGTGTTTTGGTGACTCCTAACTGTCATCAATTAGGCTTCATGCTTTCACATGCAGTGTTTGCATCAGCCCCCACATTCCCAAATGTGGGATCATCAGTGTTGATTAAACAGATGAACAAATACATGCCTGTCAGCCTGCATCTGCTCAACTACTCTGCCCCACAGTCCAAGACATCAAGATGCAGTTTGTGTGTCTGTCAGTCGCCTGTGACGCTGACCGACTGACCGTCTCCTCTCAGTCGCTCCGTTAACTGTTGTATGTGTTCATTTTTTTCTTTTGCAATAAACGGACACAGTACGTAAGAAATGTTCTCGAAACACCTTAACTTTAAATGAGCTCGACTATGCTGCCTATGTCACACGTGTTCGGTTCGACTGGGACTCACGGTTGATCTCCTCTTCCTTCCTCTTCAGCTCTTTGTATTTTTGTTGACATTCGCCTGTAGGAATGTTCAGAATATTGAAATCACATCAAAGGTGATTCAGGTTTAGAGTCCACCCTCATCCTGTGGGTTACCCTGAGCTGCTTCTGAGTCCTGCTCCAGGTGTCGGATCTCCTCTGTGATTTGTCTTCTCCTGTCCCGTATCTCCGTAAGCCTGAGTACACACAATATACACATATTCTTACACGCACACACAGAAGTGACGAGTATCTAAGTACTTGTAATGAGTACATACTGCCTCTCCATGCTGGCAATTTCCTGGTTGTCCTCTTTCACCTGGAGAACAGAAGCACAGCTTCAGTCTTTGGTTTTTCACGTCTGCTAACATCAAGCTTCAGGAGCTCTGCTCACTGCTGTTTACAATCCATTCATCAGTTTGACCACATGATGGTGCTGTTGACTCTCTGAATCAATGCACACGTTTAGGATGAAGAACAGCCCTACTGCACATTACCACAGTAGCCTGGGTTAGCATTAGATCATCTAAACTTCAGTGTTATTAAGTTTACTTAATCAGAGAACATCGGAGAACAAAATAAAGTACCAGGACCCAAATGTCGCAGCTATAGTTGCTTTTTAATGCTGAAAGAGGGTTTTTGCCGTGCAGACCCTGAATGTGTGGAGGCAGTGAACGCTGAGGAACCGAATTCCTCAACATGACTAAAACTACTCAACCAGACTGAAACTGAATTCATGTGATATCCTTGTAAAAGCCCGTTTCAGGAACACAAACAAATCTATTTCCTGTTTGTAAAAGTTTCTGTGATATTTCATCAAATCCCTCCCGTCCTCTGATGTAGCAATGACCAGCGCGCACACCTGCTTAAATAACTTCTCTCTCTCTTCCTGGGGTGAACCCAGGCTCTTCTGCTCCGCCTCCATCGTGTCTCGTTTGGCCTCCAGCGCTGACAAGGTCTCATGAAGCCGAACCATCTCCTGCTTTATCTGAGAGTGGGACAGCTCCTGCAACGAGGATCGTTCACGTAAAACACCCGCAGCCATGCTGTTCCTCCACCTCGCTCACACCGCCCCCTCCACCCGACTCACTGCTTCATAGTCCTCCTTCCTCGTTATTAGCACGTCCAGCTCCTCCTGGAGAACAGTCAGCTCCTGCAAAACAAAAGAATCAGCTGAGTACTTGCCAGAGTGAGATTTCATCATGCCTGACATGAACCAATCTCCTCTTTCCCCATAACAACTACAGCTTCACCTGCAGCAGTTCCTCATTAGTGGTTGTCATGGTGAAATATTTCTCTTGCTTTGCTGCCGGCATTGCTTGGACGACTTCATCAGCAACGCGCCTCTCTCTCCTGATCTCCTCCTCGATGGCCCTGATTGCCTCCTCTCTCCTGCAGAGCAAACAGAGTGGACAGAGTGCACGCAGACAGATAAAGGAAGCCAAAGAGTTTACAGTTCAATAACAGCCCACATCAGCTGACATGCTTCTACACATCAGCTAACATCGGGTCAGGCTATCTAAGCTGCTTAAGTTGTGGCACATGCACAAGCTGCTTTGCAACCCACCTCCTCGGGTTCCTCTGAGTCTACGGAGGCCCTGACTGAACACTGCACAAGCAAAACGTTCCACATGAAAAATAAGGCAAAGCAGACGAAGAACCTAAAAAACTGTTGTTGTTTCTTAAATTAATTTTCATTCTTTACTACACCAACCAACGACAAACGGAGACAGAATCAAGCAGCGGTGGTCAAAGCTTCCTCCTGTTTCCTGCTCAGCTACATCACAGGACTGAAGCATAACTATGATGTGAAGCCGGCCGCATCAGTGAAACGCCTCTTTCTCTGAGATATTTTAACATAAAAACACAAATGCAATTCAATAATACATCTCAGTGTCTTTGCACTTAAACTGTAAGAAACAAATAAGCTTTCTTTTTAATTTTGGGGCCTTTTCAGCCCTTATTCCATAGAGACATGAGTGTGTGTGTGGGGGGGGGGGGGGGACATGCAGCTTAGTGCGGCTCGGACTCAAACCCGGGCCTACCGCTCTCCGGCCACACGGCGTATGACCTCCTGATCATCCCACTGAGCTAAACCATAAATAAGTTAAATTGGGTTCTGTGTTGTGCAGACTGTCCTGTAATTCAACAATGAACATTTTTGTCCTTTCTGTTTCTGTTTCTGGTGAATCGAACATAAGAATGATACATTTCTATAGCAGCCAGTGAAAAACGAGGAACTTTCTGCCGTTTATTGCTTTATCTACGACTTATTTACTTTGGTACAGTACGTGGTCATGGAGCACGTCCTCACCGTAGAAGATTTATGCCCTCCTTCACATTTTCCACAGTGGGCCAGACTGAAGACTTTGGAGGGCTGATCCTGGCCCATGGGCCTTATGTTTGACACCCCTGCTCTGGGACTGGTGGAGGAAGACTACAGCACCAAACTCTTGAATATTCACATCATACGGTTACACTTGAACCTGACCCCTGTGATGTAGATCAGCTCCTCCAGTCTCAACATTCCCTCCTCTGTGCTGAAACCCGACTTTCCCAGAGACGGTGCAGTCGGGCTGCAATGCAGCTCCATCACATTTACATCAGTCTCTACTTCAATTCAATTCAATTTTATTTATATAGCGCCAAATCACAACAAAAGTCGCCTCAAGGCGCTTCATAGATACAGAGAAAAACCCAACAATCATATGACCCCCTATGAGCAGCACTTTGGCGACAGTGGGAAGGAAAAACTCCCTTTTAACAGGAAGAAACCTCCAGCAGAACTTCAATGGAAGAGTAGGAATGTGGGAATTCTTGTTCAGCTGTATGTAACCCAGTCTGCTGCTGCTGGTGTGCCTGCTCACTTTCACAGTACTATTAATCATTACAATGTTTACAATAGTTTGCAAATGTTGCTGAAACATTTTACAATATCAAGAGTGAGAGTACACGCACTTGGGTTTGCCGTGTCCACACAGGCGCACAGGTATGTTTGCTGAGACGAAGCAGCAGCAACACTGGCCTCTTTCATCTTCTACCTGCTTTTCATCCACTTTTTCTTTTCTCCGTCTGATCTTTCACACTCTTCTCCTTACTTTATGCTTTCTTTTCCATTCAGCCGTCATCTCTCCGTAAGAAGAGGTCATTAAAAGAACTAAAATGCTTGTCATTAATCATATTCAGTCATTTGCAGAATTATACCTTGAACTAGTTCACATATATATTTAGATGAGCCATTTCCAACAGTAACCTAAGAGATACTTGTAGGCAGAAGAAGGAAGACAGCAAAGATGGGAGGACCAACTTGATCAATCATAATCAGTTAGCACAGAGTGCACACTTGTTTTACAAGGAACAAAGGTCACTCGTACGCTGACTGCGTGAGAGTAACAGAGGACTAAAGGTTCACCTTAGTGCGTGTAGAAGAACAGGTAAGATTCTTCTGCTACTTTTCATTAGTAAAAGATGATTACACAACAAGTATAAAGAGAAACAGCGTGAAAACCAGACAGGAATTGTGATTGTGAGATGCAGAAGTGCGAGGTTAGGCAGCAGACACGTTTCTACACGTGTCCTTTAAAGGAGAACATGCGCTGAAGTTTCTTTTCTCTGTAAGACGTGAAAAAGACACTCCAGCATCAGTGTGCACTCACTCCCTCACACGGTGCTTTATCTCTACTGTACTCTGACCTCGGGCTTATGCTGCAAAGTGCCCGATTTCTCAGTTCACTGCACATACAAAGAATTCACATAGAAATATGAGGGCATAATGTTTTCTGTTAATGGAGTCCAACGCTGAGTCGTATATTTAAAGAGGAACATGACGTGCAATGATGGGTAATGTTTTTATCCTCAGGTTAGATGGCTTAATAGCTCCCGACTCTAAAGGGTATTTTCATCAGATTCTGAACAGTTTTTTTCCTTCTGCTCTTTGTGATGTCAGTGAGAACAGGTACAGTCATGTCAGCGAGCTGCGCTCCGCCTACCTGCTGTCTGAATCAAACACTTTAAACAAAATGTTGTAAAGCCTCAAGCTGTCACCATGCTGCTGTTTGGTAACAGGCACACACAGACGTTGTGGTAAAGTTTTATCCTGCTTTTTGATTCTAAGGGGCCATCATTGAAAAATCAGTGTAGTTTTGTTTTCACGTGAAACTGAGACCATCAGCTTATCGTGAAAGTGATAATAAGGTCAGTGATCAAGAGACCCAAGCACTGTTTTACTGTCGCCATATATTAGACTTTCTGCAGCACCCCCTGCTGGCCATTAGAATACACATTTACAGCACTTTGTATCACTCGTAGTATTTGTGAGTATTTGTTCTCATGACATGCTGTGCTTAGTGTAAACATTGGCCAATACTTATTTACAAAATCTTGTCTCACACTTTTAACCCCTGCACACTTTTCACAGCATACACTGAGATTTTTCACCTCTTTGTGGTCTTCAGGTGCTACCGTGTCACGCAACCTTGTTTTTAAGAGGCACAGCCAATCCAAAGAACGCTGGCTTAAAGGGGGAGGAGCTAAACATGTATTTCAGAAAATACATTTTACTGACAGGCTAAATAACTGTAACTTATGCAAACCTTGTGTATAAATGGAGTTGATGTTAGTCAGATTATTTTAGTCCAACTACATAATTTGCAACCGTCGATATCTGTGCCGTAGTAATGCTTTTTCAATCAAAAAGCTGAATTCTACCAGGCAAAAAATGAATTAATTACTGGTTTTGTTAAGGAATGAGCGTGTTTTCTCTGTCACGTGTTGGTTACAGGACTTTGTATCCATTTCCTTTCAGTGTGGTGTGATGGAGAGGTGCTGGCAGCCTCTCCTCCTGCTGTGGCTCACTGTAGGGCTCGTGAAAAATAATGAGACAGTGAATTGTTCCTGTTCCACCCATCAGCTGACAGCAAACTTCACCAACAAACATCTTCAAGTCATCCCTGAAAACTCTGAAAATGTAAATGTTACCAAACTGATGATTGAAGGGAACCTAATTACTCTGAATGACAGGGACCAACAAGCACTAGCTAGCTATCCCAGCCTGGTAGAGCTTCACTTGGATGCTAACTGGATCACTGCTATTCCAGCCAAATACTTCTCTGTGGTACCAAACCTCAGAGTGCTGTCTCTCGCCAGAAACAACATCAGCAGGTCAGTAGGCTAGCAAAAGTCTAACTTCTAGCTAAATGCTAATTAGCTGCTTTAAGTATACTGTGTGTTAAACACCAACCATTAAACTGGTTTGATTTTGATATTGGTGCATACTTGTTAAAACTTACTACTGTTGCATGTTAGTAATATATCCAAGTACAGTGTGGTATGTAATCAAGTGTAATATAATTCTGCTGTGCTGTTTTTGTAGCCTTCACCCTCAGGCTTTCAGTGACCTGGAGGTCCTGACAGAGTTGGACCTGACCCACAACTTGCTAACAAGCCTCCCTGCACAGCTGATCAGTGGGCTGAACAAGTTACAGGTAAAACGAGCATTTCAAAAAGAATCTGCTAACTTAGAGTTTAGTTAGAACTAATCTAGACATGACATGCATAAAGAAATGCATGCATGTGTATGGGGATTTAGGGCTGCACATGTAAGTGTTTCCTGTACAGGATGTGTTATTATTTCATTTACCTCGCTCTGTCTGGTCCCATCAGGTACTGAACCTACAGGGAAACCCCTGGAATTGTTCCTGTCCACTGCTGACCATCATTGGACAGATCGATGCAGCAAATGTTACCATGGGTAGTAGTTTTCATCACAGTTTTAAATGTTGGCTGACCTGTGACCCTTTCTGGGAGCTAATGAGTCAATTACAGCAGTTTGAAAACTATAAACACTGCTCAAAAAAAGAAAGGAACACAAACACAGTTCATGAGTGTGCTGAGGACACGTGACACATGTGAAAGGGTCTGGAGCAGCTGTAGAGAACGTTATGCTGCCTGTAACATCGTTCGGCATGACCAGATTGGTGGTGGGTCAGGAATGGTCTGGGGAGGCATATCTATGGGGGGACACACAGATGTCTACAGGCTAGGCAACGGCACCTGCCTGATATCAGGGATCGGGACAACAGACTGGCTGCATCATTGCTTCACTTTTATTTGTGTTGTGTCTTTGAATTCGGCCCTCTCTAGGTTGATCATTTTCATTCCCATCTTTTCGTTCCTAAAACATTCCCCGGTCCATATCAGTATCCAGCATGGCTTTCCCCCCACTGAGACCAGTATGTGTTCAAAGTGTTCCTGAACTTTCTTTGAGCAGTGGATCTTTATTTGAAGGAATTTTAGTAGACACGGAGTATCTTGCTTGAATCTGCAGTGGCACATTTTTACTTACAATCTATGAGCCATGTAAGAGACTCGCACGGCTGGTATGGAGGTTTTATTTGAACCTTATTTGAAAGATTTTTGGCAACTGATGTTACTGGAAGCCAGAATTACCTAAAGAACCTAAAGCTCACACTGCTGTCTGCTTCCTTTTAAACTGCAGACAGGTGATGTGGTGACACTTTGGTGATGGTTACCATAAAGCCGTACCATAAAAAGAGCAGCATATATGCAGGAGAGCACCCACCATATACAACCTGGTTCCCATATAGAGTTGAATGCTCTGCCTTAGTGAGCCAAAAATGTCTACTGGGGAAACTGAGCGATGGTCTGGTTACTTAAAGGAAAATGTTGGTAGCTTGATTATTAAATCATATGTCCCATGTTGCAGATTTCAGTGATCCTCTTGGATCAATCAGTGAACTACATTATTTTCACATCATTCTTAAAGATTTATCCCAGTATTAAAGCCAAAAACACTACTTTGAATGAAAACAAGTACAAGTAGAGACAAGTAGGAGTGTAGTATAGAGAGATAATGAGGCCAGTGTTTAAAATCCCTTTCTATGTGAAGAAACTGTTCTCTAACTTTAGTAACTTAAAGAGCATGTACTGAAGGAAATGGTGTGTGGCTGCAGGAGGACCACAGGTCATCTGTGCATCTCCAGCAGAGCAGGCTGGACGAGATCTTCTTAATGCTGCAGCACTGTACTCCACATTATTACCCAGCGTCACTCCAGACCCTCAGAAACCAAAAACACCGGTCCACCCTCAACAGACGTCGGGCCCATCAGTTATTATGACGACCACACAGTCAACCGGTCAGAACAACAGCACCAGCAAAGGTACGACATCGAGAGCTGCAGATCATTTTCTCCACTTAAATATGTGGACGCACAAATGCAAGCTTATAACCCCGTCTCCATCCTCAAACCCAAACTAGACCCGACTCCTGCGCTCGGCAACACGTGGAAATTCACAGCATCCGTCGCAATCTTGGCAGTGGCCACCTCCATGCTCATCGTGTGTGCCGTCAAGGGGCCGTCCTGGTACAAGCTCTTCCACAACTACAGGCATCGGCAGTTACAACAAGAAGTCGAGGAGGGCGACGAGGATTTTGTGTCAACAGAGTTCTCGGCGACGGGAAGACACCCGACCCATCAAACATTCAGCTTTGAACCAATGAACAGACAGATAGACGAGGAGCAGGAGGAGCAGGAGTACTTTGAGGATCCATATATCAGGAGAGAAGAGTGACATGCACGATGATAAGAAAGCAAACCACAAACACAATACAATCCATTCAGTGGCAACCTTGCTGTTTGATAAACACCGCTGAGTATTATCATTTCACGGGTCACAAAATCATTGTGTGAGAGCTGTACTGTTGGTCACTGAAGGAGCTTCTTTGCAACATCTTAACTCCACGGCCTGCATTGTTGCCCGGATACTTCCATTAGTACACTGTTGTCAGCTGCGAGGAGTCTGCAACAACCCCAACTCCACTTTTTGACCACTAGAAGAACAATATTCAAGTACAGAACACTTCCTGTAATCTGAGCCATTAGTGTTAGTGTGTGAGCGCCCAGTTAGATCGACAGCTTTATCCTTGTTTGCACGGCACTAGAACGATGAAGTCACATGGTTTACAAGAGTTTTTACCTCTTCATGACTCGACAACACCAGCAGCAATGTGCAGCGTTATACAAACCTCAATTTACGGTGGTTTGAAAACAGTTTGCAAGTGTTTCAGATAAAACACACTCCACGTGTTTGTTTGCTCACGGATCTACACGGCATTTATTTTTATTAAGAAAACTCCACTGCTGCTTCATCTTTACATAACAAGCAGTCGTTTCCTGTTGTGTTTGTGTTCAAAAGTCTCATACCTGCACATATCTGAGTCTTTTTAAATGTTTTATGACTCACATGAAAACTAGCCAGCAGGCTAAATTAAATAATGTCCTAGTACTTCATTCTGAAAATGATACTTCACAAAATAAATACGTTAAAGTGTATTTGTGAACATAAAACTGTCTAATGGAGACACAAGTGTCTTTATGAGAACACGTGCACTTACTCTCTCCTCTCAGTGAAGATGTTATCGATGCTTTCTGCCTCGCTGTCATTCTCGGCTTTCAACTAAACACAAGATCAAAAAGTTAAAGGGAGAATTTTCCCCTATATTTCCAGTTCATGAAAAAACCCTTTTATATTGTTTTGATGGATCACTTACTATGTTGTAGTCGTTGATCATTTCCTCCATCTCTGTGTTGGTGTTGAGCTTGTCCACAAGCTGGAAACACAATAAAAATGTACAAAAGTGAAGTAAAAACGAGTCCAGTGTTTAACGCATTCACTGAAAACTAAAAACACAACCTCACCAGTATAAAGGTTTTAAATGTGCAGTTGCTCTCAAACATAACATCGTAACACCTGCAATCAAATAGTTACTGTCCCTGAAGTTTACATCGTCTATTTTAAGTCATCATGGCCGACTGCTTAAGCTAGACATTCCTCAACAACACAGTGAAAAAGGGGATACAATCTTTCAGTGTTTAACAACATTGTTGCTGTTTACCATATTGTAGTCAGCAAGCTGGCCTTGCATATCCTTAATCTCAGCAGCGAGGCCTTCAGCTCTGCAGCAGACACACATCACGGGGACATTATACAGAGTTCATCTGGATTCAGTGGATTTCATCTTTCACTCAACTATAACTGTTAAAGACGGGAATGAAGACAGAAACTTGGTCATAAAAGAAGAAGAAGAACACCACCCACCTCTTTTCATAAGAGAGATAGACGGAGTTCTCCTGGTTGTAGCTCTCAATCTCTTTGTGCAGTCTGCTGGTCTCTGTGGTCAACTCGTTGATCTTACTCCTGACAGAAGAACAAATTTCACATCGATAGAATTTTTCACGAGCAGCGTAAAAAGACCACATTTGAATCTATGGTGAAAATAGAAAATACATTTTAACTCAAGACCAACTCTAAGAAATGTGAATGTGCTCAGTATGTTTGCATCTTTTGTGAAGCGGTCTAGCTGACCTATGGTTTGTGCACTCCATTACTTTGACATAAGTAGTTACTGTTAATGCCAGTGAGTATGTGTTACCTGAGAAGACCCAAGTAGTAGGACTTGTCCAAAATCTGTCTCTGAGGCCCTTTGGTAAAGGAAATGTGGGAGGGAGGTCACAGGTTTATTTATATATTAAACACAATCAGAAAAATATCCAAGAAGAAAACATACCTTTCATGCCAGTTTTCATCCCACTGAGCCCCTGCTGGGTGACCGGCCTCTCAGTCACTTTGATCTGTGCTGTCAGGACTCCGGGGGTGGCGACGGGGATGCCACCCCTCAAACCTGGATGAGCACTGGTCCCTGGGACCATCTGGAAGAGGAAATGCAGTGCCTTAGTTGTGGCTGTCACAAAATTGCATTTTCACTCTGAAATTATTTTAGCTGAAAGAATTCACAGTGACAATATTATCACGATATCTAAAGGACATCTGACAATAACCATGTTACTCTCTCTAAACCTCATACTCAGCTTTTTTCTCATATTAGATACAACACACATGTAGGGAGGGGAAAACAGAGTCTGTACTCATAACTGCACACAAGATTACAAAAGAAGCATGATGCAATGAAAATGCATCATAAGCACAATGTCCATTTTATTTTTGGTCTTTTTTCTTGCCAAAACTGGTCTATAGTGTTACACGTAGGCTCAGTAAAACCTGGCACTCATTTCTTGGGCGTGCAGAAACACACAGAATCAGCAAACAATTGTATTTTCAGACTGAACATAACACACTCAGACTGATAATATCTCAAAGCTACAGCGTATCCATGCTGCTGATGGCTAACCCCAGTTGCAACACGCATAGCTGTAGGAGGAGGCTGGATAGCTGTAGGGGGTCTCCCAGCACCAGGGACCACAGATCCGCTGCGGCTCATCGGCCGGCCCATGCTGGATGGAGGCCGCTGGCTTGCCATGATGCCTAAAACCCGTGGACACACAAACAGGAACACTGAGTAACAAATCAGACACGTGGAGCTGCTGGCTGGATTGAGCCATTTTATGTTATTTCCTATATTTTTAACTTTGTAATTTATTGTATTATTTAATTTAGTTCAGTCTGTTACTGTTCCTGTTGCCTTGGAGCAACAGGAACCACATCATTTCCAGATGCTGTTACAGTTCGGTGCTTAAAAGGGCCACACTTGAAGACACTAAAGAATAACCTTTAACCCTGTGGTGCCTGTTGATTCATATACTGACATTTTCCACTTTAGATTTTACTAGCACAACAGATCAGGCGGTCACGTGATTAGGAGTGGTAGCGAAAGGCTGAAGGCAATAAAGGGACTGATTTGTACCTCACAGTAACACAGAGCTTGTAAAGGAAATAAAGATGTGCACGCTGCTAAAAAAAGGAAAGAAGCTCCTCGGGGTGATTAAACCAAACTCTAAATAATAACACATGTCACATGTTTACTTTGATTTAGAAACATGATTTGTTTCGTGTGCACAAACACTGCATCTACGCTGCACTGACATTACACTGACCCGCATCGCTGTACCGGCAGCTGTGCATCGTTATGACAGCGCAGTCTGTTAAAACCTACAATTTTGAAGCTTAGTTCGGCTATTGCTAACTTGTTAGCTGACACTTTTTAGCTTAGCTTCGTTTACGGAAGCCTCGGTAAACGTCCCGGCGTTAGCCGTGAGATAACGCAGCTTCTTGCCTGAAAATGGTCTCTCTGCGGTCTGTTTTATACGCCTGTATAACTTCCAGTCGAAGCAGGCGTGCGGCGGTTTACCTGAAAAGAGAAATAAACGAAAAAGAATGAAACGCTAGCTGGGAGAAAGTCAGCGGCTCGAGATGATGTTGACGTTACCCCAGTAACCATCTTCTTCTTCACCTGAAATGGGAACAATGCAGGTTGGAGAATGTACGTCTGCCCCCCACCGGCCAACAGGGGGACTACATGAGGTTCCAGTCTATCTGTACGCCGAAACACACACACACAAACAAACAAACAAAGCAACTGTAGCTGTGTTCTTTGTACTGCCTCTCACATATGTCTATGAGAAAAGACTGAGAAATGTGTAGAGGAAACGAGGAGAAATCTAGTTGTTTATTCTGTATTATCCCAATTTCGTGGAGAGGTGAAAGATGCGACTAAACATCACCTTTATCTGACAGCCAATAAGAGCAGTCAATCAGGAAGTGCAACGCTCTATTTCACAGAACATTACACCTCAGCCTTGTTGCTTCATTGGTAAGGGAGGAGTAAGTGGTTGATGGTTCATTAGTGTATTTCTTTTTATGGTATGCCTCATTCACCCATTCAACACCCATCCATACAAGCGCTTTTTTCTGTTCTTTTGAAGATGATGATGATGATGATGATGATGATGATGCCTTTATTTGCCTGCAGCGAAATCGGACCTCTTCCAACCATACATACATTACACATATCAGTAGCTCTCGTTCAGTGTCCTCCATCGAGAGTGTCTCCAAGCACACAAACTGACCATCGAGTATCCGGCAGCAAATGTCTCTGCAGGACAATCAGGGCTCCCCCGAGCCCAAGCTTCTCATCAAGAGTGGAGTGTGTAACATTCACATTCAAATGATCGGGGTTCGGTATCTTGCCTAAGGAAACTTCGGCATGCGGACTGGAGCAGCCAGGGATCAAACCGCCAACGTTCCGATGAGTAGATGACCTGCTCTACTTCCTGGTCGACATCCTGGTCAACTCGGCGGCAACAGAACAGGATTGTATGATGGACTTCATCTGCGTAGATTATGTATGAACTAAGTGTTGATGCTAAATACCTAAATGTGATGAATACAAACCCTCCAAGATGAAAGACAAGTTACAGATTTCATCTGCTTTCCGCATGGAACACAGAAAGGACAGAAATTAAACCGACCTAGATTTTTAGATCTGTTCTTTGTGCCAAACGGGATGTAACTGTGTGATCAGTGAGTGATCAACAGGAAGGAGTGTACTTCCTGTGCGGCGCTGTCCTGACTGAATCTGATCCATAGCATCATGTCAACATATAATCTTTCAACACATGATGTACTCACCTGTAGAAGTTATCTTTTCCACTGAATGTTCTGATTATATTCTGTGACCACAGCAAGTCGATAACAGAACAATTTCTTCTGTGCTTGTTATTCTTCTCGGTCAAAAGGCACAGAGACTGCTGTTGCACATCTGGCTCCTTTGCAAAAGCAAATTTAAACCTCACGAAACTTCAAATTTACATAACAGCCATGAAGAACTAAGGGAATCTCAAAAGCAAAAGTGGGTCCCAAAGGGATCTGCATGCATGCTCGAACAACAAGTTTAATCTTCTGAAAGGTCACAGGAACACACAACGTCCTGTAAACAACCAAAGGCCTCTGATGGATGATGGCAAAGATCACAGGGCTGTGTCAACAAATGTTTTTCTGGACAGATGAGACCAAAAAATGAGAAACAGGATGTTATGAGAGGAAAAACAGGATAAACGCTGCAATGTAAGAAATCAGAGATAAGACAAGAAGTTTGGGCTTTATGCCTCATCTGGGTCAGCATTTTGATCCAACCCCGACGTCATGATTCTCGTGAAGCAGAACAACTATTCAAGAAACCACTAGATGGCAACAGGTCAGCATCTCCCTCTCTTTGTTAAACGACAGTAATGAGAGTTTTTATTCTCAGCAACTAATACTTTACTTATTGTTGTAATAAAGAAACAAAATATATGTCACATTTCTTCTCATCGTTTCATTTTTTGTTGGCTTCCCTTCAAGGTATTAAAATTCAGATTGACCCTTTGTTTACAGTAACGTGGTATTTCATATAGAGATTTTAGCACACATGGGTCTTGTATAACTGTACTTTCAGAAAGAAAAAGAAACAAAGAAAGCATAAATTTTACATGAGGAATGTGTGAAATCAAATTTCACACTGTTATTGTTCAGTACTGCAGATGTTAAAGCTGTCATTGCTATGGGGATAGCTGTAGGAATGCTTGTTCCTCTGTCCCCTCCTCTAACGCTGTCCACAGCTTTCACACTCGTCCCTCCTTTACCGTGTGCCCTGTTAAACATCAGCACACACACATTAAATGTTTTCTCTTTTTTTTCCTTTTCAAATGCAAAAATCCTCACGACAGTTGTCTGGATACCTTTTCCCCAAACTAAAACCACAGTTTACCTTTCAGACAAACTCATTTTGATACTTTTTTATATACCAAACATGATAATGGATACAATTGTTGGATACAATGGATACAACAAAAGTCGCCGTGATTTGGCGCTACATAAATAAAATTGAATTGAATTGAGTTTTAACACCTGTTTTTATTGGTTGCTCTTGAGTGTAAACAGTTTGAATCAAAATGAAATCAAACACAATATGATTTAAAGAAGTTTTATGTAGCACTTTTTTAAATGCCATAACACAAGGCCAACACATTTACATGTGCTGCTGATACATGTGCACTGTATGGAAAGCCAGGTTCCCAAGGGCAACGCCGCAGCTAGGTGGTATCCCACACTGTTTGCCGGGAACGATCTGGAATCAGGCTGTTTGCTTTCTGGGGCCTTTTGTCTTTCAGCAAAAACATTCCCGACATGGGGGCAAGCAGAGCACGCTGAGGGGGTAGCAGTTCAGACCAAGCAGGGCGGATACAGGGCATCCAGCATCCTGGATACCCGCTGCTGCTAAACCTCATCCATGGCGACGCATCGGAGGATTATCAGAGCTCTCGAGGCTCAGCTTCTACACCACTGCCGTATTACATGAGTGGGTCGAGCTGGTGTTATACATACTTTAATATTTAGCTCATTTGATCTTCATTTGAGGCAGTAAAAAACAAGACTGCATGAAACACAGAATAGAATTTAAGTGCCACTTTTATAATCTGGCAACAAATTACTGTGACTACATGTACATTTATGCAATTGTTTCAGTTTTCTTTAATAAAGATGATATGTGTCAACCACTTTTAGACTCCTGCATAAGTGCCGTTGTAGAAGAAAGGCTGATCTGTCACACAGTGACCTATGACCTCGGGTGTCCATCTCTGGATCTTGGGCTTGCCGTCTTGGCCTGGCCGGACAATGACGGTGCTTCTGGACGCCACGGAAGGGTCTTCATTGAAGAAGTTGAAAGGCCTGAGAAAGAAGCCCACGGCATTTCCCGGAGTTGCAGTGTTGGGGATGTCCTCTGAGTGAGGCACATGTAGGAAACCCACTGTCACCCAGGCTACCAGGTCCTGCATGCAGAAGACCGTGGAATTTTTACTATAGTGCTCAGATTAGCTGTTTTTTTTTATCTACTTAAAGGCCAAACGAAAGAACGTGTGTCATTCTTGAGCTACTGTGATGATGAATGATTCTTTTGAAAAGAGAAAAGCTAAACTAACGACATAAACTCTTAGAAGGACGCTGTCCATCAGTGTATTGTGACTCATTACATAGTTACTCTCTGAAACCAGTAAAAACAGGATGTGAATTACATTTGAGATAGGTGACTGTATCGGTTAAGCTACTGGAGCTTGCTAAACCTGTTAGCGAGCACTGAGATGTGTTTGTCCTAAAAAAGTAGATTTAAACAACATTATTAATGTTGGCTTTTTCTGTGGAATATATTTCAGGTTTATTTTCGATGAGAAAGCTCTCAGTTTAACTTCATGCTGAGGTTAGCACAGTGTGGAAATATGGGACAATAAGGTATACGTGGATCGAGGTTTGCTACTGCACCTGATTGACTATGTCCTCGTTGTTGCGGATGTAGTTCTCAAAGGACACCGCAGGTTCCCATGGGTCATTCTGGGTGTATATGCTGCTGCTGGTAGCTTCGCTATCCTTATGACGTGTCACAGCCAGAGGATATCTAGGCGGAAACATTTCACCAGGAAACATTTGTCTGTCATTCTGACAGATGACAGGTGAAGAAAACATAGAGACAAAGTGCCGCCTTGTGCTGTGAGCACCTACTTGTATGAACTTGTAGTAATGTCTGTAAGAGTGGTACGTTTTTATATTTGTATGTTAAAGGAGTCACAGATGTGGATTTGGGAGAATCATACAGCGAGTTAGATGAATGCCAAGTATGTGAGTTCAGCACGAAGATGCACAGTGGCTACATTCAGAGCATTTCCACCAGGAGGAAATAATGAGTATTTTTCTCATTATCAACATAAAGACCAAGTGGGAAAGTACCACAGCTGGCCTCATTCATACACTGTGATCAGTGATTTCACCTGTATCAGCACATTTGCCTGGCTCATCAATTCATTTCTAACATCTTTATGGTTTTTTCAAGTTGTTTTTATGCATAGAAATGAATAACTGATTATACCTAGTCAAGGAAACAACATGTTACCTGGACCAGCTGATGCCATTCTCCTCTCTCCAGCCTCTCGGGAGGACACTGTGTGCATGTGAGTTAAACTGAATCCGGTAGCCCTTCTGGTGGCCCCATTTATTCTTCTTATTGGGGTTGTAGAAGTGCACGTAGCGGGGAAACTTTTTGCCAAAGCGGAAGGCGGCCGATCGCTCGGTCCTGTGTTCTGTCCTGTGGAGCTTGGACTGGACGATGAAATGCTTTGGGCTCCACGGATTTGTGAAGTTCACAAATTTGAGATCCAGGCTCTCAAAGCTGTTTTCTCGACCTGAGAGGGGAAAGAGCTGTCAGGAGAGTCTGGTCTGGTGATGCCTCTACAAAAATATTGATTTTGCATGAGAAATCTCTAGGTGTAACAGAGTTGTCCACATCAATACAAGATGTTGTTAGTTATTCACTTAAACGTGTCGCGTAGCCAAGATCAAATGATGGGTAAAGTCCACAAAGCCTATTTATCTGGCACGGCATCTGTAAAAGGCTTAGTCATAGCTCAGAGAGAGGTGCCTTTTTGCCATTATCAGTGAACTGAGGCCACATTGTGCTGTGTGTGTTAGAATAATAAAGCCAAACAACTTCACAAAGCGTCTTGTTCTCTTAATTCTCAGCATTTATTTTCATTTCTGTATTTGAGCAGTTTCTATGGGGGTGTGCAAGCAAAAAGAGAATGTGTTTATGCTTAAATTAGTTGCAGGATAGACAGAAAAAAATCACGTGACTTCACTATGATACTCACCATCAATATCCAGGTCCACTTTATAATGGATGAGGTGTGTGTGCAGGTTACCCAGCACGTAGTTGTACACCTTTGAACCATAGTGAAGGCCGTTAGGTGTAAAGAAAGTGGCGTGGATGTATCCAGTGGCACTGACCTTCACTTCGACCACCCCATTCGGGTAGAAGAGGAAGTCCCAGATATAATCATAGTTGTAAACTGTTGAGGTTGTCCGCAGCACGAGCACAGTGTTTTCCAGCCCTCCAAAGAAATTATAGCCCCCCTGAAAGTCGGAATTAAAATGCCTCCTCAGAGGCATAGCCATTGTCATCTCAAAAATACAGAGAGCGTTCTTATGGCGCACAGGCTTGTCTGTATCAAAGTAGTGGTAAAGGTCAATAAAAGTGGCAATTTCTGGGCAGTCAATTCCTGGTGCCAGCTCAAAAGTCGAGGTGCCCATTGCCCAACCTGCATCGATGTACTTTGTTTGCATGGCTGCAGGAGTATCACCAGCATAGAAGGCTATAGCTTCCTGGAGGCTGATCTCATAGGCGATTCTTTCTCCGTTGAAACGGAGATCAAAGACTTGCAGCCCAGCAGATGAGCGGACGCGATATGCAAAAGACCATCCTGCATATTCAACAAAGTTGCGATCGATGTGGTAGCGATGCCCCTGAGGCTCAACGAGCTTTGGCCCATGCTTATTCGTGGGAGTGTTGATCTGACCGCGAGGTATGTAGGTAGAGTAAAAATCGTCATCGCTGTGATCAGGTAGCTTCAGCTTTTCCACTTCCCCTGATTCATACTTTTCTACCAGTTCCTCGACGCTGTCAAAATACATGCTGTTGTACCAAACCTTTTCAACAGTCCACTTTTCCGGATCCAGGTCCTGGTGGTTGACGAGTACCTCAAATCCAATTGGGTGGATGAAATAACCTTCCACAAACTTCTGCAACATGATCCAGGTTCTCCTCTCCCCTGGATCCAGCCCGCGAGGGGCTATGTCTGAGAACGTCAGGCAACGGTTAGAGCAGTTGCTATAAGAAAACCCTCCTGTGGTCTCAAACAGGAGTTTGTGAGCTTTGTTTGAGATCTTCTTGAGGATGTCATTGATATGGTCATACTCTACCACAGTAATAGGTCTGGACTCAAACGTTACGGGCTTTGCCCCTTTGAAAGTCTTGACTTCGTGGGATGTTGGGGACGGCAGAGGACTGACAATATACTCGGTAATGTTGGGCTGGGCCTGGTTTCCAAACTGGATAATGACCCGAGCTTGGCGTGGGGGTTTGGCGTGTCCACGGTCCAGAGCTTTTAGGGCCTCATGCTTCTTGGGTAAATGGAGTTCCATCAGTAGGATACTGTTCTTATTCAGAGCCCTGCTACGAGCGTTAGTAAGCCCCATCTCTGGAATACCGTGCAGGTAGGCCCGCACAGCTTTCATCTCGTGCACCGTGAGGTCAGCAAATATGGGCGCACCATGATGAGCCCATTCTCTGGATCTGGAAGCAATGCAACCAGCCAAGCACACGAGCTGCAGCAGGCAGAGAGACTTCATGGCTGTAAGGGCAAGATGGTGAGGCTCCATTAGAGATTTTACAGGTCTTACAGCAAATCATGTATGCAGTTGCAGCTTCATTGCTCCTTATCCACACTCTAATAACTTTTCTTTTATAGCTCTTGTGTATATTTGCAATGAGCAGAAAGACAAAGCAGAGTGCCATACTCCCCAACAGAATGCAAAAGAAAAGCCTTTCTCACCTTGATTCCTCTTCTTCTCTTCACAGCTGGATAAGGCAGTTCTCCCTCATTCACGCAAACTGTATCAGCCCCAGTTGCAACACACTGCTGTCCCTCCCTCCGTTCGCCCTGCCTAGTTTATGCTGCACACAAAACAGAAACAGCAGCATTGAGTGCTCTTTCAAAGGACACTGACAAATCAGTGCTTATTTAAATATCAAAATTCCCATTAAGTCACTCGTGCTTGTGCTTGCATAATGGAGTTTATGTAACAGTGCGACAAGTGACGCGTGGAGTAGATTCTTGCTTCCTTGGAAACCATTTGCAGCCTCATATCAAGGAAAAAGAAATAAATCAGCGACAGTACCTGTAGTCCTGCTCCTGATGTAAGGCGAGGCTGTACAGTCCGTCCCTCTGCTTCAGCAAATGATCGCGTCAGTGTACCGTTACTAGTCTTTAACCTCTGATTTTGCAGTGAAAGAGGCTGATTGGCTGTCAGCGGGTTGTAAACGTGATTCTTTAAATAATTGATCCTTCAAAGGCAAGGTAAGCACCTTGCAATAACAAGGCAATTCATGGTGCTTTGGACGAGGACGAGAAACATAAAGGACACACGAAAAGCACATAAAGAAAAACTGAAGACAAACAGTACAGAACGAGTTCTGAATTAACTGCAGCTGGATGTTATGCCTTTGCAAGAGGCCTTTGAAAATGCTTTCACTTGATATGAAGGAATTTGAAGGGTTTGTGAAATCCTGCTTAGATGTACAGGACATGGTTTGGTGAAGGAGAGCCACTTCATCACCACTAAATAAATAGCTAGTATGACAGGGATACAAAACATATTCCAATGTTGTCAGAAGATTAAAGACTATATATTTGTCTCTGTATTTATATGTGTGTGTGTGTGTGTGTGTGTGTATATATATATATATATATATATATAACAATTCTGTAACTGTAACTTCGGTCGTTGCTGTGCTTTTTGGAAATCGAATTTCCCAGAGGAACCCACCCGAGGGATTAATAAAGTTCTATCTTATCTTATCTTATCTTATCTTATCTTATCTTATCTTATCTTATCTTATCTTATCTTATATTCACTTATCTGGCAGCTACGTGACATCAGTGCAGGGAGCACAGCTTTGAAAACTGGAAAATCCCAAATCTGCCATGTGATTAATGTACATGGTTGTTGCATCGCACAGCGGAAAGCGTGTACACTTTGTGGAGTCGTTTGCCCGGCGTTCGCCTCTTTCGTTATAACATTGCAGACAATGGTTGTGACTGATGTTTCGCAACTTGCAATTCATTTACTGAGAGGTGGACTTTGTCCTTTAACTTTCTCTCAAGTGGCCGACGCTGGAGCTAGAGTGAAAGGTAAAAAAGTTGAATCGCCCTTTGCTAAAATGAAAAATATTTTATCAACCATCTCCTTTGCAGCAGCATGTTATCTGGAATTTCCCACACTTGTACAAATACATCTACATACTGAACGTTGTCCAACAGTTTAGTCATTCTTAGCTTATCACTTTTGACTAGAATGCTTGGGGGGAAAAACTAAAGACAAATGACACTGAGCCAGTTTCCCAACAAAATGAGGGATCAGCTCTTTAAATTGTTGAATATTAGCTCTTCTTTTATATAAGTACGTTTCCCATACAGACATATACATTTACTGGGAACATAATGCTGAATGCATGATCGATTTTTCGTACTTACAGTCCTGAGAAATCACATCTGTTGTTTTTCGGGGGGGGGGGGGGGGGGGGGGGGGGGGGTTTTCGGGAAAAAACAGCTTTTATAATAATTTACTCAGCTGTAATTCTAATCAATTTAATACCTTCTTTTAAAGAAAGTAAGTGCACCATTTGTCCTAAAATTATCTATATCTATTCCAGATGGTTTCAGTACAGTGGAATAACAGTTTTTTCCTCAAGAGCTTTGCAGATCCTGTCATGGTGCCAGCACAGTATCAGACCCCGGATACCAAAGGTTCACAGGGTCTGATAAACCTTTGGTATTCCCCCACCCCCCGGGTCTCTCTCTCAGCTTTTCCCGTAGTTGACGATGATAACATATGTGAGCCCACTTTTTCCCGTCAAAGCACACTGTATTTCCAGCGTGTCCATTGGACACATTGTTTTATGTATGCCAGTAGCTTATTTTCACTTTCCTCGGAACCCAGCTGTGGTGACAGCTGTGTTTGATCGTCTTGGCTTAGGGTCAAAAGGTTAGCTGGGGATTACATTAATTCTAAAAACTTTCAGTTCCCATGTCTGTTGACATGCTTCATTGAATAAATTCCCCCAATCATCCTTCTAGAAACGCCTGTCTTTACAAGATTAGGCTCTGACAAACATCTCTTTATTCTGTGTCGGAGGCTGCACCCCTGCTATCAGATCACCTCCAGTGTCCTCGATGTTTGACTGGGCGAGGTGAGAGGATGTTTCCTCCACAGGTCCGGTGACCAATGCCTCTCATCCCAGCTGTGACCTTGTCCTTTATATCCAATGGCAGCAGGCGCAAATGCTACTGTACATCCATTTAGTCACCCCCCACATTTAAAACACTACATCTGAGGCGTTACTACCTCCATAAGCAAAGTATCACTCCTGTGAGGACTGTGTGTTTTGGAAAGAACAAAAAAGAACGAAAGAAAAATCCCAGAACAAGGAGTCCAATTAAAAAAGGATTGTGGAGGTAAGTGCACTGTATGTAAGCTGTTGGATGACAGGGTAATAGACCTATTTTATAGGGAATCTTCTGATTGGTCAACAACCTCCATGAGGGTCAATATTTGCCTATGTTTGAGCTTCTAATGAAGTTTTTTGTGCAGATTTAAAATCACAATTTCACATCTGGAATTAAAGTCTAGCAATGTGAAAAAGACCCATCTTTTTACAGGAATTTAAAACCAACACAAAGGAGCGAATTATGGAGAAACTACTGCTGAGTCTACTTGGTCTGCAGACAGTAATGGGGACGGGGTGAGTATGGTCAACCCAGCATTAAGCATATTTTGCAGTGTAGAGACGAATTATGAGCAGGATTCATCTGTATGAACATCTGTTACAATGTAATGCAAAACACTGATTGATGTTAAAAATAAGTAACAATAATGAAAATATGAATACTTCTACTACTGTTATTATCATTAATATACATTTACTTAGTTGACTAACTCAAAAATATGGTTTTCATATTGTAGTTTTATGTTTTAATTTCCCACAGAATAAATATTTTTGATGTTATTTATATTTCTCTGGCTTTTACCGAACAATCGTCCAGTACAGACTTATTATTTCACTGTATAATTTAAAAGTTTATTGATTGAAAAGAAATTTAAAAAGGCAGAGAAGTTAAATCTCCGATGTGCTCAAAACTTTCAGCTTCTTACTAAAAGTTTTTCATTCGATGAGTTTGTTGAACTTTTCAGTACAGTAAAGAGTTTGGAGAGCACAGACGCCTTTTTCATAGCAGTGTACATTTTAAAATAGGCGTCGATGTGCTGAAATATGCGCCTGCAGATCGTAATGATTTATTAAGCTACATACTAATTTTTTTTTACTCTTTAGTGAGTTCAAAGAGTAATTTCTAATATTCTCAAAACAGAAAATTCAGTACTACTTTATAATAATGTTACAGTATTAAGCATTAGTAAGATACTTAATTCATCAGTTATACAGCAGTACTTCTGTCATTTATGAACGTGTTATGTTTCTGTATGTATGATATGTTTCTCCATCTGGTACTGTTACATCGGTACACTGTTACAGTGACCTGGAGCATGTTAAGAGGTTAAGTTAAATATATCATGTCCCAGACACTGGTGTGAACACAGGACACAAGAAAGGGTGGAACAAGTCCTGTCCCCCCGCCTGCAGCTAGAGGTGAGGTGTTCAGAGGTGTATCAGTACAACACCCAAGGATGGAGGCTGGATGTGGACAGGATGCGAGTCAAACACGGGGGCGATGATGGTATAGCTCTGTACTACAAACAGCAGGGCTCCGAGGCATCCTGTTTCATGTACAAGTAAGTGACTCGTTTGGTAACTGTCAGTTTGTTCAGATCAGGGGTTTTATGGGCACTGTTTAGGTGAAGTGTTGATACCTTTGGTTGTGCTTGTAAAATGCAAGTAAATCACATTTAATTTAGTCAAACATAGATTACAAGCAAATGCGACAGAAACCACCTTAGATGACAGCAGCTAGTGTGACAGCTAAAAGAATGCACAAATGACCAGTTTCCGGATGTTTCTGTTCACCTCAGACCGCCAGAGATCCAGAGCCAGATGCTGAACAAGACAGCGAGAGCATGTTGTGAGGGCTGGGCTGGCCCGCGCTGCTCTGAGGGTGAGGACGAGAAACCAAAAAGCTGTTTTCATTGAATTTTGTACATTTTCTAAAACGTATTTTGATCTTTTCAGTTGCAAGTTTGTTTCTTTGTCTTAAAAAATAGTGCTGTCACGTTTCTTCAGGTTAAAACTGGTACATATCATTTTTAAAGGATTACAAAATCACTGCTTCATATAAATTTGAATTTGAAATTCACTAAACAAGTGACTACACCATGATTTTCCACTGCACTTACATTTTCCTTGTCCTTGTTCTATAATGGTCAAACGCATCCTGACTCCTAGCTGTGGGTGTGCGTGGTCAGTGCTACTCTACGTGGAACTGTGTGGAATTCCCTGGAGTTCATAATTCCTCACTTATGCCCATGGAGCAGTGTTGCAGCACTCTGTGGGGACTGAGCTGGAGGAATGCTTCAGACCACACATGTTTGTCTTGCACTTACACTTTGCTTCCAGGTTAGAAACCATGCACATACGTGTATCTGATCTAAGTTCAGTGCATTTTATTTGTTTATTCTTCAAAATCCTTCTCCTTCACATTTTGTCAGTAATGTTGCAGCTGCCGGTGATTCCAGATATTCTTTTTCTTCTCTTCAGATTCCCAAACCTCTCCTCTGATGCGCTTTGGTCTGCCGGGTAGTGCCAGCGTTCCTCAGAGCTCAGCCACCTGCATGTCCTGGGGTGGAGTCCACTACCGTACCTTTGACAGGAAGCACTTTCACTTCCAGGGCAGCTGTACTTACCTGCTGGCCTCATCTACTGATGGCACCTGGGCTGTCTACATCAGTACAGTTTGTGATGGGAGAGAAGACTGCAGTAAGGTATTATGTTCCACACACTTCTGAGATGGTTTGGATCAAACAGAAGCAACTTCACTGCCACACAATTCAATCCAGTGCTCAAAAAACTTGAGGTTTCCACACAGTGATGAAATGTGAACCCTTCCAACCTCTTCTGTGCATTCATGTTCTTCATATCTGTCTGTGGCTCTTTGCTTTCAGGCACTAAGGATGATGCTGGGTCTTGACTTGGTTGCAGTACATCGCAGGAATTTAACCCTGAACAATCTGCACATTCCAAACGGACAGCCACTTTTTCAAAATGGTAAAAATATTCTCAGATATAACTCTGAGCTCTTTCCTTTCCTGTCTGACTATTAACATAAGATAATATGACACTTGGCTAAAAATATTCACACCCCTCACTTAGTGGTCGCCATTAGCAGCAATTACAACTTGACAGTAATTGCCCTCAAGCGTCCAGAAGTTTCCACAGTCGTTCTTGGTAAAATTGTTCAAGCTCAACTAGATTTAGTGCAGAACATTGGTGCACAGCTGTTTTCGGGGCTGTTTCAGTGAATCTGTTGAGTTGGACTCTGGTTTGGCCCAAAACCATAGCTGGGTTACACACAGGGTAGCGTTCTAGTTTTGTGTTTAAGGATTTCTCCCCAGAAGTCTCCTAGTGCCTGTGGCAGACAAACAGCATGATGCAGCAGCCATTGTGTTTGACTGTGGGAATTGTATTAGCGAGGTTCTGCTTAGTCCTTGGTTTTCTACACACACAACATGAGGAAAGATGGTCAAATAGTTCAACCTTTACTTAATCAGACAGAATGCCATTGCTTCTCTTTGTCTAAATGTTGTTAGGGTACCTTTTGGCAAACTCTCAAAGTGCAGGCATATCTCTACTCATTGAGAGACTGGCTCTCAATAAATAACAGATACTCCTGATGTCAGCTCATGAATGACACTCGAACCCAGGCGTGGGCAACTCCAGGCCTCGGGGGTCGGTGTCCTGCAGGTTTTAGATGTGTCCTTGATCCAACACAGCTGATTTAAATGGCTAAATGACCTCCACAACATGCCTTGCAGTTCTCCAGAGGCCTGGTAATGAACTAATCATTTGATTCAGGTGTGGAGACCCAAGGTGGGATCTAAAACCTGCAGGACACCGGCCCTCGAGGCCTGGAGTTGCCCACCCCTGCTCTAACCTCTCCACCACCATGGGCCAGACCAAAGAGCTGTCAAAGCAGGGACTATAGACATCTATAGACCATAGATCTATACAAGACTGGACTGAGCTACAAGACCATCACCGAGAAGCTTCATGACAACTTTTGGTACAGTTATGTGGAATTCTAAGAAATATAAAATGATCATTAATTGCCCACAGTTTGGAGTGTCATGCAAGGGTGAGAATGATGATGAGAAAAGTGATGCATGGAAGAAGCTTGTTAATCATCTGAAGGCAGTTGGGACACTAGGCTGGAACGGACTGAAGTCTTGCAGCACCTGCAAGGTCCCCCTTGCTCAGGACGGCACCTGTAGAAGCCCATCTTAAGTTTGACAGTGAAGATGTAAAAACTCAGAGAAGACTTGGGAGTAAGTGCTGTAGTCACATACAACCAAAACTGAGCTTGTCATGTTTGGAGTAAAAGAAATGCATATGATGACCCAAAGAACACCATCCCCATAGTGAAGCAAGGAGGTGGCACCATTACACTTTGGGGATGTTTTTCAGCTAAGGGTACAGGAAGACTTCAGCACACTGACAGGAGAATCTTCCATGAGCTCATGAATGAAACCTTCTTCCCTGAGATCTTCCAGCACGACAATGACACAAAACATACCACCAAGGAACAACAAACGAATGGCTAAAGAAGCAGCCGATTAAGGTCATGGAGAGGTCTCGACAGTCTCCAGACGTCAGTCCTACAAAGCTTTGAGTTACTAAGCAACAGCCAAGAAATCTAAAGGATTTAGAGAGTTGCTGTAAAGAGGAGGGGCAAAAATCCCCCCTGAGGTGTGAGGTGACCAAGTACAAGAGTAGTCCACCAAGTACTAAGTTATGTTTTGCTTGCGGATCAAAAACTTAAGATAAGACAAGATAAGATACCTTTATTAGTCCCACGAATGGGAAGTTTCATAAGGCTTATTTGACGCAATAACATCTTTTATTAGTTTTTTTCTGTCTATTCTATTTCTTTCCATTAAAATCAAAGTATTATAAAAATGAGAGAACATTTGTGTCTTTTTAAGAGAGCAAACTTATTAATTTAGCAAATAATTATTTCCCCCACTGTAGTTACGTTTCAGACCAAAGCCATTTGCCTCTAATTGCTGTGACTGACTGCTCGTTCCAAGCTGCTCCTATTTGAGAACAACACAGGCTACTCAGCTCTGGCCACATTCAGTGCTGCAGAAATGTCCTTTCATTTCCATCCTTAGACAAAATGACATTAAAAGCTCCACATTTCTGTGCACTGGCTTGTATCTAAAATTGTGACTTTGTATTAATTGCTTGCAGGAGTAAGTGTGCATTGGCTGGGAGACTTTGTGTTTGTGGAGAGTGGCCTGGGGGTCAGAGTAAAGTTTGATTTGGTGAACACAGTATACCTGACAGTGACCGCTGAGCACATGGCAGCCACCAGGGGGTTATGTGGAATCTACAACAACAATGCCGACGGTGAGAGAAGTACAGTACAGACACACTTGCAATCAAAGAAGGCTTTCCTTTCTTTCTACATATCTAAGTCGTTCTTTCTTGATGTAACTTTGTTTGCTATGTGTGCTTTCAGACTTACCCGTCACACGCAGTTGCTTTACATTATTAACCTTTATGTGTTTGTCCACGGTAGATGATTTCACCACAACGGGTGGATCCGTGTCCCAGTATGCTGCCAGCTTTGGCAACTCATGGAAAGTTCCGGACCAACACAGCGAAGTACTGCAGTGAATTCGTTTTACTTTAACTGCAACATTTTAGGCTTTTTTTTGGTCATTATTACTTTGTTTTATGAGACAGGCCATATTGGCAGTGTTTTCTGAAATGCATTAGTGAGACTGTGTCCCATGCTTCCCTCAGGGCTGCAGTGATGCAGCTGAGCTTGGTCACAGCTGTGACGTGACAGGAGACACTGCGCTGCGTCAGGAGGCAGAGTCAGTGTGCCGCCGACTCTTGGAAAACCCCTTCACTCATTGCCATCCTCAGGTCAGAGACCTCTGATGCTTTTCAGCCACATAGCATACCTTTTCTTTTCACAGGATTTTTAGCTTCTAGGTGCTGCAGTGTGATCTTCAGTTGTTGTTAGAGGTCAGAGGTTTGCATAAAACCATCATGGCATGAATTTGGGGCTTTTAGTGTTTTTTTTGATGTGGACTTTTTCCAGGGTGAGATGATTGCACACCCCACATCTTTAATGACCTTATGAAGCAAATATTGGATGCAACAGGTTAAATTTATTTGATATTTTCTGAAAATCAAGGGTGAAAATTATACATGCAAGTTTGAATTTGTGCTTACATTCACTGAAGTTTTTTAATAAGCGTGCTGAAGGTTTTGAACTTGACAAGAACAGAGCTTATTAACTTGTCATTATTGAGCATGTTTAACTACAACTGGTAGTTTCTCTTTGGATATTTGGTTAGGATGGTCAAGAATGTCACAGGAACCAGTGAGGACCAAGCCTGCCATGAACTGCAAACACAATCCGTTACTGTCACAGACTGAGAGGATGGCAAGTCTCAACTCTAAATTCAAAACCTTCAAGCTTGACTGAAAAAATGCAGCTTTCTATTTGCACAGCCGGTTGGCTTCTGGAGAAGACCTTCATGGTCAGACGAGACAAAGACAGATCCTTTTGTGTCTGTTACGAGACGTACGCTTGGAGGAATAAAAGTGAAGCTTTCAAATCTAAGAACACTGTATTAACTCCAGGCATGGTGGAGGTAGTACCATGCTCTGTTTGGCTGTCACACAGTAGACGGAACAATTAAGAAGGTGGACTATCTCACAGCATCACCTCGAATCAACAGATGGTTGAAATATGGATGCAACTGGGACGAACAGGACAATGGTCCTAATTGTCCTGTTCATCCCAGGACAATTGTTACACCTGGTAAAGCAGCAACGCTGATCATTTTATTAAAGATGAAAGAATTTAGACAGTTTTTAACTCTCATGATGCCGCAGTGATCGTTTGACACTGAGATGGAGTTTAGGACCCAGATTACTCCGCAAGGCTCCTGACTACGGTAGCTGTGATGCTCCGATAATCCATCAAGTGGGGCGGCTTCATAGCTTAGCAAAGTCGTGCTGAAACATTTTTTGACAGATTTCTGAGTGCCGTGTAGCACATAAAATTGATTTGAGGTCAGTAAGCCCAACCAGAATTCATACGTAAGGTGAGCTGGATTATAAGGCGCACTGTCGATTTTTGAGAAAATTAAAGGATTTTCTCAAAAAAAAGGAAGTGTGCCTTATAGTGCGGAAAGTACAGTATGTGCCTGGAAACCAACCAATTTAAATGAATGTTACTAGTTCTGCCAAGAAGAATGGTCCATTATCCAGCTAAATGTTTTTTGTTTTTTTTTTGCCTGTCCCATTTGGTTCTTTAGCCATCAGAATTGTTGTCTGAAGACCAACAAGGATACCCAATGGATTTACTTTGCCAAATGGATCATCGTGGCATTGCCGTATTGGTCCATTTGGTCGATCTTTGTTTTTATTATTTATTATATTTTATTTTCAGATGTTACAGACGGGACAGACATGAGTGAGGGATAGGAAAGGGAGAAAGAAAGAGGAAGGAAAGGAAAAACAGAAGGGGAGAGGGACAGTGAGAAAGGGGGGGAGAAAAAAAATAAAAATCTCCTGGATCACCTGTTGAGAGAAGAATAGAAAACAAGCAAAAAAAAACAAAGCAACATACTAAACACAACACCATCGCATTAATCTAGCTAAGTGTAAACAGCAGTAAATACTAAATATTCAATGTTGTTGTGCAGCACGCAGGACAGATGTGCTTCGAAGTAGCAGCCAAGAAAGGTGTAATTTGGGTCTACGAGCAGTGAACACCCGTGTGCATACCTGTATGGATCAGCGCGCTTGTATTCCAAAGGTTTCTCCATGTAACGATCTGCTAGGGAGTGTGGGGGGACCACAGCCCCGTCCTCCGGGGTGTGAAGCGGGTATGGAGGAGATCAAAACTCCAGACATCCAGAGGCCCCCAGAACACAAGAGACCATGGAAGACCAACAGAGGAGCAGCCGCGCCACTGTCCCAGAAAGAGCTGAGGAGAGTCCCAGATGAGGGCTCACTCAGCAGCCGCGGAGCAGAAGCCAGGGGGAGTTGCAGTGACGCGCCCATGAGCTCCGCCGGCCCCCAGCTGTGCCTGAGTGACCGAGCCCCAGGCCGAGAGGCCGGGGGCACCCCACCTCCGAAGGGGCCCGAGCGAGCCCCAGGCTCCAGGCCCCGATAAGCGGCCACCAAGGAGTGAGCCGGTGTGTACCTGGACGCCCACCCCCAGACACAAAGAACCACCAACGTACCGATACCTGAGGGAGTCCACCACTGGCAGGGGAAGTGGTGGTGGGTGGAGATAGGCCTCCAAACCTGGGAGGGCCTGAGGTGTCCCCAGAGAGGTGGCGCCTGATACCCAACTTGACATATAGACACAGACATACAGGCACACACAGATACAAACATCCATTCCCCCCCCCCCCCATGCTCTCATATGCACTCACTCCACACTCAACCAACGTGGAGACAGACATAAAGAGACGTTGTACACACGATCACACTCCCCAAGCGTACTCTACAAACCGGGTCTAGGTAACCTTGCCCCTGGAGGGGGGAACTGCACCCAGACCCAGGTGGTGTTACCCTTTTCCCTGCGGTGGGGAGAGGCAGACCGCCCCGACTCCGTAGCAGCAGGGAGGCCCCACACTCCAGACCGCAGTCGGACGGCCAACTCCTCCTACTAGCCCCCCCGCTCCAGCAGGCCGCAGAGAATGGGGGTGGGAGAAGACTCCAAACCTCCCTCCACCCGCTCATTGTAGTGTTGATGCATGTGTGTTCTAAGGTGCAATTAAAACCCAGGAGGGCATTTATCCAGCTAAATGTGACGTGTGTTGATGGCTGGTTAAGGTGCCAAGTGCTGAGGAGCATTTAATCAAATATTAGCAGGGGTGTATATTTGAGCCGGTCGAAGTAAAAAAGCTCGTGTGTGTGTTAGAGAAAATCTCAAATGAATTTAAACTCATGCTTCCGATATTTGTCTCATAAAGTCATTAAAGATGCAGGTTAAAGTAACCATGAAAAACTCCATGACATTCACGTCCTTGATGAGTTTATGTCAACTTTTGACCACATGTTGTGTAAATGTACATTTCTCTGAACACCAGGCTGTAAAAAGCTACTCGAGGTAAATAACTGACCAAGTTCACTGTCACAGTTCCAAGAAAGGGAAGGGCTGTACTTACTGCATTAAAGACCAATGACTTGTTATAGATACAGTGTGATTAACTTGTGGTAAATAAGGCATGAATTGTCTATTTCCCCCTGTCTTTACTTGAAGCCAAAGGTGTATTTATTATAATTATAATATCTTAAAACTATACTGACAATCACATTTAACAAGATGTTAACAATGCTGACTTTTATGACTTCAAACACTAAATTTAAATAGATTGATAGCACAGTTTACAATAAGTAAACAGCATAATGTCACAATAATAACACAACCATATCAAACAATGTGTTTCCTGTAAGATCACTTTGTGTTTCTGTGTCTTTCAGCTGGACCCAGCAGCCTACATAGACACCTGTCTTTACCTGTTTTGCAGCCTGCCAGCCAAAGAGTGGGAGGGGGCAGTGTGTGACACCCTGGCTAGCTACGCCCGAGAGTGTGCCCAACAGCACATCATCTTAATGTGGAGGACACCCACCCTGTGTGGTAAGGAAATGTCTCACGTCTCCTCTGTCCTCCCCTGCCTTCTGCTCTCAGAGTGATCTTGCGTTACATCTGATAAATGCGACAACTGGGTGTTCAGTCAGTGGATCAATTCAGTAAAATTGCTTACACAGCATTTAGCTAAAGTTTGCTAACATCATAGATATAAAAAAGGGAATGTAGCCAACATGATGTCACTCATTGGTTTGACTCACATTTTGAAGCCTCTGTTTCAGCATTCTTGGTTGTAAGGAGCCTCATGTCTCTATATTGCAGTTGAATATGGTAATGTAGTGTCATGGTATATAATTTGTGTCCAGACTTACTGACTATTCAGCTAATGCTATCTGCTTGGTTAGCCAGAAGCATCCATAAAATGCTACGACACATGCTTTGACACAGAAACCGGGATTTTAATTTAGGGTCTGTAGGTTCTAACTTTATTTTGAACTCACTAACAGTATCTATACGTAGGACTCTCTCTGAGTTCCAAAGCAGTGCTGACTCACAGCACATTATTATAAACTGTAAGCAACCATATCTTCTCTCACAGCAACCGGTCGCAGCAGATGGCCACGCCCCTCCCTGAGCCTGGGTCTGGTGCAGGTTACTTCCTGTTAAAAGGGAGTTTTTCCTTCCCACTGTCACTGCTGCATGAATAAAATTGAATTGAGTTGAATATCTCTGGCTAGGTTAGGGTTAGGGAACCTCTCTTCTTTAATAAGAATAAGAATAACTTTATTTTTCCCGAGGGAAATTCTTTTGCTCAAAGCAGCAGGAGAGTCAGAGGAACAGATGAATAAGATATAAAATATATATAATAATAATAGTAGTGTACAGTAATATACAGTAGTAGGATAGTGCAAGACATAGTATCAAATAACTCTAACGAATATATATGACTGGATCCTGGAGAGTAAATAACTTAACTATCAGTGCAGGAGATTCTAGAAAGTGACATAGTATTGTGCAATAGAATAAAGGGAGTAGCAGCGTATGATGGGGGGATGAAACACATATTCAATAAGGTACTGTTGGGTAATATCGCACGGTCTGAAAGGGAACAGAATAACATTGGTATTAGTCTCAGGAAAATCACCTACAGAGTAAGGAAGAGTTATACAGTCTTATTGCCACCAGCACAAAGGATTTCCTGTGGCGGTCAGTTCTGCATTTCGGGGCAATGAGTCTTTTGCTGCGTGTGCTCCGATGGTCCATCATGGGGGCGTGCATGGGGTGGGAGGGGTTATTCATGATAGAAACAAGCTTTCTTAGCATTCTCCTCTCAGACACCTCCTCCAGGTTCTCAAGTCTGACACCCAGGACAGAACCAGCCTTTTTAATCAGTTTGTTCAGCCTGTTGGCATCGGCTGTCTTCACCCCACTGCCCCAGCACACAGCTGCAAAGAACAAAGCGCTCTCCACCACCGAGTGATAAACATGGTCAGCATTTTCCTACCAACATTGAAGGACCTGAGTCACCTCAGTAGGAAAAGCCGACTCTGCCCTTTTTTGAAGATAGCATTGGTGTTCTTGGTCCAGTCCAGTTTACAGTCCAAGTGTACCCCCAGGTACCGGTAGTCCTCAACGATCTCCACATCAGCCCCTCTGATGGTGACAGGGTTAGGAGGAGGAGCCTGCTTCCTAAAGTCCATGATCAGTTCTTTTGTCTTTGTGATGTTAAGTTGTAGGTGGTTAAGCTCACACCACTCGAGAAAGCTGTCCACCACACTCCTGTACTCCTCCTCCTGTCCATCCCTGATACAGCCCACAATGAGCGGTAGCTCTTCAGTCGGACATGCTGTGGTCGACTTGTTAAATAGTCCATAATCCAAGCTACCAGTGGGGCGTCCACCTGCATTTCTGTGAGCTTATTCCCCAGCAGTGATGGTCTGATCATGTTAAAAGCACTGGAGAAGTCAAAGAACATGACCGTCCCAGTGCTCCCAACAATGTCCAGATGAGAATAAGCCTGGTCCAGCAGGTAGATGATGGCATCCTCCACGCCGATACGAGGTTGATAGGCAAACTGCAGGGGGTCCAGCCAGGGCTCCACGAGCAGACGCATCAGGATGAGTCTCTCTAGCGTCTTCATGACATGTGAAGTCAGAGCCACTGGCCTGTAGTCACCGAGGGTCAACGGGTTGATCTTTTTAGGGTCAGGAACCAGGCAGGATGTCTTCCAGAGTGATGGGACTCTCTGCATTTCCAGACTCATGTTGAAGATCTGTTGTAGAACTCCAGACAGCTGGGAAGCACAGCACCTGAGGGCCCTGGGACTGACACCGTCAGGGCCAGCAGCTTTGCTGGAGTGGAGTCTGCCCAATTCTCTTTTGATGTCATCTGCTGAGAGGGACAGGGTGAGAAGGTCTGAGGGGGCAGGAGAGGGGGGAGGAGAAAGGAGAAGATGGGAAGAGCTGGGTGTGGAGACAGGAGCCGCAGGGCAGTCAAACCTATTGAAGTGCAGATTTAGGTTGTTTGCACTTTCGACGTCTCCATCCATCCCAACACCTCTCTTTTGTCTCAGGCCAGTGATGGCCCCCATTCCATTCCACACCTCCCTGGTGCTGTTGTCCTGCAGTTTGCTTTCCAGCCTCCTTCTGTAGGACTCTTTACCCTCTGCAATCTTGGCTTTCAGCTCCTTCTGCACCAGTTTCAGCTGATCTCTGTCACTGTTTCTGAAAGCTCTTTTCTTCTTGTTCAGGGTTTCTTTGATGTCTTTGGTAACCCAGGGCTTATTGTTGGAGAAGCACAAAATGTTTTTTTGGGATCCACAGTGTCCACACAGAAGTTGATATAATCTGTAACACAGCCTGTCAGATTGTCAATATTGTCCTGATGAGAATCACGCTATAATAATGCTGCTTTCTCTCTTTTATCTGTCCTTTCAGACCGTGTCTGTCCCAGAGGTCAGGTGTTTTCAGACTGCATATCATCCTGTCCTCCCAGTTGTACTTCTCCACAGCCCCCCGCAGCCATGGGCCAGTGCAGGGACGAGTGTGTTGGAGGATGCGAGTGCCCTCCAGGCCTCTATTTTCACCAGGGAAGGTGTCTGAAAAGAGATGATTGTCCTTGCTTTCATCGCAGACGCACATACCAGTCAGGGGACAAAATACAACAGAGATGCAACACCTGGTGAGGAGGGAGTCTTTTCCTGTCAACTCTTCATCGTTTACCCATTTTCCCCATTTATGTGCAACTTTTTTTGCCTTTACCTTGACAGTGTGTGTAGCTCGGGTCAGTGGCAGTGTACTGGGGAGAAGTGTGCGGCAGAGTGCGCCCTGATGGGCGGTTTACAGGTGACCACTTTTGACAAAAAGAGGTACTCACTGCAGGGAAGCGACTGCTCCTTCATTGCTGTGGAGGTGAGCCATGTGTAGAGAAATGCAATCAAACACATTTGCTTACACTATGAGGCAGATTTGTGCATTGTTACTTTGTTCTTATTCTCTGTGTGTTTTCAGGACTTTGTTGACAGGAAGGTAGTTGTGAGTGTACGCTGTGGAGAATGTACGGCAGGGGGAGGGGAAGGAGGAGGGGGGTGTCTAAAGGAGATGTCAGTAACAGCTCTCCGGACCACAGTCACCATCACAGACACCGGTATGGTATGAAGGTTTGCTTGATAGATCACAGGAAATCAAATCTAGATGTGTCTAGTAGTTTGTTTCTCTTACTGTTCTCTTTAGGCTCACAACACAGCTTTACCCAGCAATTAATGCTGCTTTAGACCATCGACTGTATACAAAAACAACACCAAAATCACAAACAAGCTTGTGTCCAGTTTGATAACTTTAACTATATACCCATCGATGTCTAGGGATGGGTATCGTTTAGGTTTTATCCAAAACCGGTGCCAAAACGGTACTTTTGAAACGGTGCCGGTGCTTAAACGGTGCTCGAACCGGTGCTTAAAGAATGGGGAACACCAACTTTGTCCAAAAACCTCTCATGTTCAGCTGTTTTTTTGTAAAAAGATAACAATGTTAGCCTTTTCTGCAGCTATGGGGCATATATGGTATCACTCTTGGCTGGAAGCAGTGCTTAAACAATGGAAAAAACACAAACTTTGTCCAAAAACCTCTCGTGTTTAGCTGTTTTCCACTTTTTCTTTGGCCATTTTAGCCTTTTTAGTCAGGGTGAAGGGAGTATCTGCCATCAAACAAGAAGACAGCCGCATGTAGCTATGATGATGTTTGCTAGTTCACCTTACATGCATTAATGTAATAACGTGGTTAGCCTACTCAACGTAAATTACACACGAACAACATTAAGCTTCTCACGCAGAGAAGAACGGCTGCTGCTGCATCATCATCCTCATCATTTCTGCTACACTGGCAGGGCTAGGGGCCAGGACTCTCCTCTTCGTGTTTTTGGGGGATGTTGCTAACTCCGGCTACGATAACAGGCACCACACCCGCAGTAGATGTGCTCGGTCTTTGATAGCAAGCTATCAAATACAGTGCATTTCTCTGCTTTTAAAAAAAGGTGTTTCATCAGATTCGAGATGTTACCTCCTTTGTAGTGATGCGCGAATCATGAACGAATCGTTCAATAAGAATCACTTTAATGACTCACAAGCCCAACTGACTCACTGACTCATCCCTGTTGCTGTTAGCAAACTAATTTCATTAGTAGAAATATATCTAGCTTATAATTAAAACTGTGTGAAAAAAAACAACAGCCAGTTTCTTAACGAAAACATTTCTGCACTGAACTGGAAGAAAAAACCCTGAGTAGAAGCTCACATCAAGACAATAGCTCCTCGGTTCACAGTAGCATCGCTCTGCTAACATGCTAACAGCACATTTGAGCTGCTCACCCCCTCCCTTCCTGTGCTGAATCGTAGCCTAAGCGAATCACTCAAGGAATCACTCACCCCCTCCCTCCTGGCTCAAAGCTTCTTCTTCTTCGTAGCTCTGCTCTAAAAGAACGTACGTACCTGGGCCCGCCTACTATCCTTAGGAAAGGTAAAATGATTGGCTAGAATCCAAAGTGTATCACATCTCAGGACAAAAAAGCACCAAAATAAAGCACCAAAATGTGCGCTGCTTTTCGGTCTGGTTACTACCGTTTATGTCAGAACCGGTGCCATTATCAATAAGTCAGTTATTTACAAAAAATAATAACATAGTTTTATGTAGTTGTTGCAAACGCATTCACCTGGGGCAAAGGTGCAAGATTGTGGCTATTTGAGGAACTGCAGTTTTTGGTTCTTTTGCAAGGACTTCTTTTTACAACCTTGCAGGCTGCAGATTGCGTCATAGTGCAGCATTTTTGTGCAATCAAAGCACAAACAGGTTTTTATAGTAGACACTGTAGAGCGTCTTGGACTTTTAGATTGAATGTGCTGATTGCATTCTGATTGGTTACAGCTGATATTGTTACCTTCAGGTTCAGTGACACTGAATGGCCAGAAGGAAGCGGTGCCCTTGGTAACAGGGGATCTAGCTGTGCTTAAGGCCTCCTCCTCATTTCTGCTCATCCAGATGTTTGGAGCCCAGATTCTGTGGTACCTAGATGGACCCCTGGCGTTCATCACCTTGCAGCCTGGCTTTGGAAACAAGGTGCTCTTCAAACTACTCCTAGTGCTTTCAATATACTGTCCAACTGTAACATGGTTCAGAGGTCCAGTTTAGTGACCCAAGGTAGCTTCTGCAGATTAGCAAATTAGCTGTACAGATGTCACCCTCAAGTTATAACATCATTTAAGTGGGTGTTATATAGAAATGCCCCAACCATAATGTTGTCACAGAGCCAACCTGCGATCTGCAAAGAAATAAGACACGTTCTATTATGTGGAATCTCAAAGAGAAGCGCGCTAGGGCCAGGTGGTAGGCACTAAACTGTAAAATTACCATAAAACACAATGTTCAAGCAATTCCATAACATGGGATCAATCCTTCTCTGTTGGACATGGGTATATATGACAAGGTGCGCGGCCTGTGTGGAACACTGACCTGGAACCAGCGTGACGACTTTACCACCCCAGAAGGAGATGTGGAGAACAGCGTGACATCCTTTGTGGCGAAATTCACAACAGCGCTCTGCACCCTGCCTGGAGGAGCTGCACCAGAGGCCTGCTCCACGTACACCCAGAGGCGGCAGTATGCAGAGACTGTGTGTGCTGTCCTCCACAGCCCCATCTTTCAGGTCAGTGTGATGGGTACTTCTGGTCATCTCTCACGAGTTTGTTGCCTTCGCTTTTATTCACACTTGCACCTCCATCTCTGATTCTACAGTTGTGTCACGACGTGGTGGAGAGGGAGCCATATTTCCGTCTCTGTCTGTCAGAGGTTTGCAGCTGTGTGCCGCAGGGATCCTGTCACTGCACCGTCCTCACTGCCTATGCCCGACACTGTGCTCAGGAAGGTGTTGTGGTCCAGTGGCGCAACCGCACCTTCTGCAGTAAGCTGGAGGACCGTTGTTTGTGTTGTTTTGAGGCTTTGAGGGAAAAGTTATTACTATTTAGAGACCAAAAGAATGTTTTTTCTGATACAGTGTGCTAAAACCAATGCTCTGCTACGCTATCTCTTCCTTTCTCCCCAGCAATGCAGTGTTCAGGGGGTCAGGTGTACCAGGAGTGCGGTCGCACTTGTGGGAACTCATGCTCAGATTTGAGACACAGCTGGAGCTGTGATGACAGTCGCAGTCAAAGCTTGTGTGTTCCAGGCTGCCAGTGCCCACCAGGGCTTGTGCAGGACCAGCAGGGTCAGTGTGTTCCCATCTCTTTGTGCCCATGCATGCAAGGAGCAGTGATGTATTCACCTGGGGCCATGGTTCAAAATAACTGCAACACCTGGTATGTAGTCAAGGAGTTTGTCTCACCTTTCTGCCGCTACACACTTTGATCATGAAATACGTTTAGATTGAGAATTTTTAAATCTCTTATGAAATATTAAATCCACGGTACAGATGCAGATGTACACAAAAAAACACTTCGTAAATGCATCAGAGCTCAGTGGGGAAAAAAATCATACTGGATATCAATACTGGTATGGACTGGTCAGGAACCAGAGGACGAAACATCATTTAATGGAAATGAAGACTACCAACCTGCAGATGGCTAAATTCAAAGACACCCAAAATTCAAAGTGAATAAAAGATGCAGTGGTACTCAGTAGTTTGTATTGCCCCCATTGTGGTGGATGGTGTCCGGGGGATCTCCTCCCTGATCAGGAGCAGGGCATCACTGAGCTGCTGGACATTCTGAGGTACACTGAGGTCAAACACAATGTCCCACAGATGTTCTGTTGCATTTAGGTCAAGTGAGGTCAGGGCCAGTCAGTGGTGTAAATTCCTTTATCCTCCAGGAACAGCCTGCATACTCTCACCATATGAGGCCGGGCATTGCCGTGCAGCAGGAGACACCCAGGACTGCCTGCACCAGCGCAGGGTCTGACAGTGGGTCCAAGAAGCTCATCCTGATACTTAAACGCTGCCTAGCCTGTAGAGGTCTGCATGTGTTCCCCAAACCATCACTGACCCACCACCAATCTGTTCATGCTGAATGATGTTACAGGCAGCTCTCCACAGATTCTCCAGGCTCTTTCACATCTGTCACATGTGCTCAGGGTGAACCTGCTCTGAAAAGCACAGAGCACCAGTGGTAGCCCTGTCATTCCTGCTAGTTGGCAACTGACAATGCCAAATATCAAACTGGGCCCCACGATAGCTACGATAGGCTCCAGCACCCCCCGTGACCCAGAGAAGGATAAGCGGAAGCGAATGGATGGATGGATCATCCCGAGGGAAATTGGGTTAAGGCTGCCAGCCTTGCCAGTGCCATCTTACCCTTCCGACCATACAGAAAGACAGGTCAGAGAGGTATAACAATGGAAAATGCACAACATGAGGAAAGACCCCCCCAGACTGAGCTCCAAAAGGGAGATCAGTTTGAGAACAGAAAAAAACACCTCAGCACATAAATCATCAGATCTCACAACATAGAAGACATGAGCTTCGAAGGCGTTTGGAGGGGCTGGGGGGTGAGTGTAGGTCTGTGTCAGTGCACGTGTGTGACTGTGTGTGTTCCATGTTCAACTGAGAGAAAGTTTCCATTCACCTGGTTAAGCAAAAGTCAACAATTTTCGATCGATGCGGGCGGCCTTGAATGAGGGGAAAGAGTCACAACACAGTTTTGTTATCTAAGGGAGAATTTTTGTTGAAAAGCAATTTGTGTTGAATCTCCTCCAAGCTCTTGAGAGTGTGCTGGGAGACACAGCAATGACACATATTGATGTACCACCCTGGTTGAGTTGGACTACCTGTCCTCCACCATAAAAGCCTCCTGTTTGGGGAATCTCATTGTTGCTTCTCTAATGCAGTTAATTTCATTATAACCCCAAAACTGATCAACAGCCCCTCTGCTACTTAACTGACCACATCAGTATCCCCTGATGTCCTCGGATTAATCTGGTATACTACACTTCTGAAGAAAGCAGAAATTAATGAAGTTACTTAGGTGTCATTTTTCTTTGACCTCATATAGATGATTGCTTTTCTGATTGTTGTTTTTTAACAGTACATTGTAAAAGCAGCCCTTTCTCTTTTATGGCTATCTGAGTGCAGCTTTTATCATTCGCCACCGGTCATAAAGACTCAGTTGAAGTAAGCATGTTTCATCATCATCGCCTGCAGAGCTACAGTATCATACTGACCCGGTTTCATGAACAAAGTCCCGTTTTATGAGTGCGGTAGGCGAGGACGCATTGTTACAGATTTGTGCCTGTTCATCAGTGAGGACAGGTCGGTCTCTTTGGAAACTCCTGACGTTGTGAGCCTGGCTGTAATAACTGGGGTAATTTGAATTTAGCTGTACCCTTGTGAATATCTGCACAAGTTAGCATTAGCCCAACTTTTATGTCGTATACACGGTTTGCAAAAGTATTGGGCCCCCTTGAACTTTCCCACATTTTGTCACATTACAGCCACAAACATGAATCAGTTTTATTGGAATTCCAGGTGAAAGACCAACACAAAGTGGTGCACACGTGAGAAGTGGAACGGAAATCACACATGATTCCAAACATGTTTTACAAATAAATAACTGCAAAGTGGGGTGTGCGTAATTATTCAGCCCCCTGAGTCAATACTTTGTAGAACCAGCTTTTGCTGCAGTTCCAGCTGCCAGTCTTTTAGGGTCTGTCTCTACCAGCTTTGCACATCTACAGACTGAAATCTTTGCCCATTCTTCTTTGCAGAACAGCTCCAGCTCAGTCAGATCAGATGGACAGCGTTTGTGAACAGCAGTTTTCAGATCTTGTCACAGATTCTTGATTGGATTTAGATCTGGACTTTGACTGGGCCGTTCTAACACATGGATATGTTTTGTTTTAAACCATCCCATTGGTGCCCTGGCTTTATGTTCAGGGTCGTTGTCCTGCTGGAAGGTGAACCTCCGCCCCAGTCTCAAGTCTTTTGCAGACTCCAAGAGGTTTTCTTCCAAGACTGCCCTGTATTTGGCTCCATCCATCTTCCCATCAACTCTGACCAGCTTCCCTGTCCCTGCTGAAGAGAAGCACCCCCAGAGCATGATGCTGCCACCACCATATCTGACAGTGGGGATGGTGTGTTCAGAGTGATGTGCAGTGTTAGTTTTCCACCACACATAGTGTTTTGCATTTTGGCCAAAAAGTTCCATTTTGGTCTCATCTGACCAGAGCAGCTTCTTCCACATGTTTGCTGTGTCCCCACATGGCTTGTGGCAAACTGCAAACGGGACTTCTTATGGTTTTCTGTTAACAATGGCTTTCTTCTTGCCACTCTTCCATAAAGGCCAACTTTGTGCAGTGCACCACTAATAGTTGTCCTATGGACAGATTCCCCCACCTGAGCTGTAGATCTCTGCAGCTCGTCCAGAGTCACCATGGGCCTCTCGGCTGCATTTCTGATCAGCGCTCTCCTTGTTCGGCCTGTGAGTTTAGGTGGACGGCCTTGTCTTGGTAGGTTTACAGTTGTGCCATACTCCTTCCATGTTTGAATGATTGCTTGAACAGTGCTCCGTGGGATGTTCAAGGCTTGGGAAATCTTTGTGTAGCCTAAGCCTGCTTTAAATTTCTCAATAACTTTATCCCTGACCTGTCTGCTGTGTTCTTTGGACTTCATGGTGTTGTTGCTCCCAATATTCTCTTAGACAACCTCTGAGGCCGTCACAGAGCAGCTGTATTTGTACTGACATTAGATTACACACAGGTGCACTCTGTTTAATCATTAGCACTCATCAGGCACCGTCTATGGGCAACTGACTGCACTCAGACCAAAGGGGCTGAATAATTACGCACACCCCACTTTGCAGTTATTTATTTGTAAAAAATGTTTGGAGTCATGTATGATTTTCGTTCCACTTCTCACGTGTGCACCACTTTGTGTTGGTCTTTCACCTGGAATTCCAATAAAACTGATTCATGTTTGTGGCTGTAATGTGACAAAATGTGGGAAAGTTCAAGGGGGCCCAATACTTTTGCAAGACACTGTATTTAAATGACTACAACTGCAAACTATAGATGCACATAAGAGCGTGATGCCTACTTGGTGGTGCAAGAGCTCTGATGAAATCACTCTATGTTCCTGCTTGCTGATACAGGATAGGTTGATTTCATTGCATTTCTTTACCATGTAACGGCAGTGTGCATTACTCTGTGGGTTTAAGTAACTTACCGACGGCTCAGATTAGTTTCTCTCTGATTTCTAATATACTGGGACATGTTGGTCTGTACAGAGTCCGTTTTGTACGTGACTTGTTTCCTTTGAGCTGGTGATATCAGTCTGACCTGAGTAATTGCTATGAGGAAACAGGGAAATTCTGGTTAATCATTAAGCAGATATCGTAAATGACATACAGTATATCAGGGCACGTTAAATGAAAAACACTGGCTGTTGATTCAAGTGAATCATTAAGTGATTCTTGTCACGCCTCAGCTGCTGTTAAAGGAGAATAAAAATGTATGGATGATAGTTTAGTGTCATCACTATGAAGTCTGCTTTATAGTGTATTCACTGTTTCACCTGCTAAACCAAACTTGTTAATAACAACGTTTCAGTAATAATCTTTAATAGACCTATAATGTCTTGGTAATACCATTCAGTAGATGTTCATACTAACTCCACTCCCTCGTCTCTTCCCTCCATAGTGTGTGTGAGCAGGGATTGTTTAACTGCACTCAAGAGCTCTGTGAGGAGGTGAACCAGTGCCCCGGCACTCTGGTCTACTCCCCACGCTCCTGCCTCCTCACCTGCTCGAGCCTGGACCCTCCTGGCCAACAGCAGGGCTCAAGCGTCATGCAGTCAAGCTGCAGAGAGCCCCTGTCTGGCTGTGTGTGTCCACAGGGGACTGTCTTACTAGTGAGTGAAAACCTTTTTTGTGCAGGTTTATGCAGATGTTGCTGTAGGTTTATGATCACATTCATTTCTGTTCCAGTCATATCCTCCCGAGGCCCTGCCTATTAATGCATGTCCTCTGTAGTGGACACACTACTTTTTATTCAACATCTGTAGGGTGCTATCATGGCTTATTTCAAACAGCTGGTGAACAGAGGAGCTTCACTAAGGGCCAATATTAGATAGATAAGGATTATTTTCAACGTCAATCGTGCAAAAAATCATGAATCCCTTAATGTCAGCTCCAAATTAAATTCCATGGTGTTTTGTGAGTTTAGAGACAAACAACACAACGAGAGCTGTAGTCTTTGATCATGACCGACATTTTCGTACTTTACATCTTCTTTTCCTTCAGGGCGACCGCTGTGTTCTGCCAGATGAATGTCCATGTCACCACAATGGTCGACTTTATTACAGCAATGACACCATCACTAAGGACTGCAACACATGGTAATGTATGAGCTGAGTGCATCAAAATTCTTTAAGATATATTAATTATAAACGTATTCTTTTTACAACGGTATCATTTTTCCCTGCAGTGTGTGCAATGAGCGTCGCTGGCACTGTGGCCGCTCTGCCTGTGCTGGTGTATGTGTGGCAACGGGGGACCCACACTATGTGACGTTCGACGGTCGTTGCTACTCTTTCCTGGGTGACTGCCAGTACATGTTAGCCAGGGAGACCAGCGGCTTATTCAGCGTCACGGCGGAGAACGTGCCGTGTGGAAGCACGGGAGTCACCTGCACAAAATCAGTCACCCTCAGTCTGGGAAACACGGTCATACATCTTCTAAGAGGTAGAGGGCTCAATGGTGCTGCTAAATGAGAGTTTATATCCAGCAAACATGGCCCCTTGGAACCCATGTGAGAGCAGAATACTGCTTTAGAAAAAGCCCCCTATTCACAAGAGGTCACCACATAGTTGATATGTCAGATTTTTACACCACATACCCAACTACTACACTCAAACTAGAGACCTTCTGATTCATACTCAAACATGTAAATCATTGCACGGGTAAGCTACTTGCCCTCAAAGGCAAAACCCCGAACGTCCCATCAAACAAGTTCGTCTGTGATCTTGAGTTTAACTTAACTTTTACTGAAGTTTTGAATCACTTGTGTGTTCTTAGGTGCTGTTTTTATCAGACATGACTCACAAATGTGTCCTATTTCTATTTTGGCAAAGTGATTGTACTATGTGAGGAAAGTGAGGGTCTAATTGCTAAACTGTCTGTGACATTAGGTAATGCTGTGACAGTAAATGGGATGCCAGTTAGCCTACCAAAGTCTTACAGTGGCAGTGGCCTGACTTTGGAAAAAGTTGGCCTGTTTGTGTCCCTCTCGTCACGTCTTGGAGTCACTTTGCTGTGGGATGGAGGTAAGACGCACACATATAAACTAAATATAAAAGATCCTTTGCAGAAAATACACAGAAAAACATTGAAATACTTAAAGTGACACGCATTTGCTCCTTTAAAGTAGGGATTTAAGTTCATCCCTACTGGCCGTTAGAGCGATTGCAGCCTGTCAAAATGATCAGTATTTACAACAACATTAGTATATGTAGTTGCCATAGTGTCTGTGCCTTGCTTAAAAACTCTGTCCCATAATTGCTGCTTGCAACTTGCATTTCTTCTTCCAGGTATGCGTGTGTACGTGCGTTTGGCGGCCCATCTTCGTGGTCGGGTCGGGGGCCTGTGTGGTAACTTTGATGGGGACACAGAGAACGACTTCACAACACGGCAGGGAATTGTGGAATCGACAGCCGAGCTGTTTGGAAACTCTTGGAAGGTCAGCCCATCCTGCCCTGACGTGGCAGACCAGGACCTCCGGGACCCCTGCGCTGTAAGTTCACATTCACACACACACAGAGGGATTTTTGGTTTTAGTCTGCGTTACACTAAGTTCTGACACTGTCTTCTTCAGCTGAACCCCCACAGAGTGACATGGGCCAGGAAAAAATGTGCTGTGCTGACTCAGGGACTCTTCTCAAGGTGCCACCCTGAGGTGCCCTTTCAGCAGTATTATGACTGGTGTGTCTTTGATGCTTGTGGGTGAGTGGCAGCGCTAATCTATGCAAGACATATTAAACCTAAAAAAATATATACCGTATTTTTTGGACCATAAGGCGCACAGGATTATACGGAGCATTAAGTGAAACAAAACAGTCAGATAAGTCAAACTTTACTTAACTCATTCTTCTTGCTTCCTCCACTTTCCTACCATTGATTCATCCATCCCATCCATCCATTCGCTTCCGCTTATCCTTTTTCAGGGTCGCGGGGGGCGCTGGAGCCTATCCCAGCTGTCATAGGGCGAGAGGCGGGGTACACCCTGGACAGGTCGCCAGTCTGTCGCAGGGCCAACATACAGGGACAGACAACCATTCGCACTCACTTTCATTCGCACATTCACACCTAGTGACAATTTGGGTTATCCAATTAACCTATCCCCACTAAGTGCATGTCTTTGGACGGTGGGAGGAAGCCGGAGTACCCGGAGGGAACCCACGCAAACACGGGGAGAACATGCAAACTCCACACAGAAAGACCCCGGCCTGATGTTGGAATTGAACTCAGGACCTTCTTGCTGTGCGGCAACAGTGCTAACCACCGTGCCACCGTGCTGCCATTGATTCATTAATGTTGAATTCTCTGCAGCTGCTCTGTTTCCACGTTGTTGCAGCATATTAATGACTAACCTCGTATTGTGGATGGATTATCTCAGTTGTTCTCCTGACTGAAGTTTGGTCCGTTTACAGCATCCTGCCTTGGGATTGCATTTGTCCCTAACCATCGGGAACCCTCACGTTAACTTTTATCGAGTGGAAAAATGTTAGCCTTCATCCTCCAGCTTCACTGTGTTTATGTTATGCTAACATAGCTGTGTTGCTAGCAATCACGTAGCACATCATTATATACCAGCTAGCCCAACTTCAGTAACCCTACAAACGTCACTGCTGTTTAGTTTTCTGTCTTCATTTATGCTGGAAGTGATAGCAGAGCTGTACGTTTGAATGTTTTCAGAAATCTCAGTCAGAACATGCTATATCATGCTTAGGTGGAAACTAGTGAGCTAACCTCCTGCTAACTTCTAACTCTGTTAAATGTAATAAATTCTGTTTTCATGGATGCCTGGATGTTAAACTTAATTGTTACACCTGGTAAAGCAGCAACACTGATCATTTTATTAAAGATGAAAGAATTTAGACAGTTTGTAACTCTCAGTGATGCTGCAGTGATTGTTTGACTTTGGGACCTGAAGCCGACGGAGTTTAGGACCCAGATTACGCCGTGAGGCTCCTGACTGTGGCAGCCGTAATGCTCCAACCATCCATCAAGCGGTGCGGCTTCATAGCTACCAAAGTCATACTAAAACATTTTTTGACAAATTTTTGAGCGCCGTGAGGCACATAAAATCGGTTCGAGGTCAGTAAGCACAGCCAGAATTCATGCATCAGTATTATAAGGCGCACTGCAGATTTTTGAGAAAATTAAAGGATTTTAAGTGTGCCTTATAGTGCGGAAAATACAGTTGTATCTAGCATATTTATAATGCTGCAAAGTTAGTGGGTTAATCTATTTTGCACTTTATCATCAGCTTTATCTGCTGTCTGAAGTATCTAGTTTCACTTTACAGATTTGTTTGAGTAAAACGGTCCGTACCCTTTTGCAGTTTAGCAAACAATCCCTGTTTTTATGAGCATAAACTGAAATCTGATTAAACTGAGGCAAGAACAATGACTGTTTATGATATCAATTATCATTTGGTGAAAGAAAATTTTACTTGACCAAGAAAAATGCAATCTTCAGTCACTGGGTTTTAGTTTTAAAAAAAAACTGTCCGCTGTTACAAAAATGATTACAGGACTGCCACCAGCGAAGCATGCTGCTTATACAGCAGTTAGTAAGGAAAAATGTAACCAAGTCATTCTAAAACTGTGTATTTGGAGTAACAGTTTAAAGGTAGCTTTGTTGTTTGTCACGTGTTTTAGCTGTGACTCAGGTGGAGACTGTGAGTGTCTCTGTACAGCCATCGCTACCTACGCCGAAGAGTGTAACCGGCGAGGGGTCTACATCCACTGGCGGTCCCAGGAGCTCTGTCGTATGTTGCCATCCTGCACACATGCCCATACCTGAGCTAATGTCCGGGGCACACTTTCTCTAACTTTAACTTCATCTTCCTGTAGCTCTGCAGTGTGACAACGGGCTGGTTTATGATCCCTGTGGTCCAGCTTGCTCGCGTTCATGTCCAACCATTCAGCAAAGTCCACATTCCAGCTGCGATGCTGTTTCCTGTGTGGAGGGCTGCTTCTGTCCTGCAGGCACTGTCCGACATGGTGAGACAGACTCTGCTCTGTCCATAGCTGTGATGTATAAAACTGAACATTACAGTTGACTCTGTATTGGTATTTTAATGTGACAAAGCAGAACTTGAAGCCACATGTCAGAAGAATGAGAGGAATGGGTGCTGAACGCCTAATACAACATGCATATGTGTGGGAAGTTAAACTAGGGCGATTTGCTTCTTTAGTTTAGAACTTACAGCCTTATACTACATGCAGAACAAAAACAAACTAGAAACTGAGTGATGTGCACATTCACACACACTGCACAGCAGCAGTAACTTCACTGACGTGCCAGTTTTCAGGACTGGTGCAGGAAGAGGACCCAAACGTGGGGCTCTGAGACAAACAAGAGACACAAAGGCTGAAGGCAAATGTTAAAAATCCAAAATATTCTCCTTCAGGGCAAAAACACAGGAAACAGAAGGTGAGCAAAGCATAAGAATGACAAGCAGTATAAACAGGCTAGAGGCAAGCACAGACAGGAACACAGGTATAGAAAACAGACACTCCAACAAACACTGAGGTTTGAAATAGGACAGGTCACCAGAGAAAGAGAGACACGTGGGAATCAGCTGAAACTAATTCAGGTAACAACACATGAAAGTAAAACTAAGACTAAAAGGTGCAAGACACAAATGACTGTCAAAATAAAACAGGAACTAAGTAATCTCGTTAAAATAACGTTAAGCCCTAACTGCATTAACGCGGCGAATCTTGGTAAGCGAGTTAACGCGGATCGCCCTGTGCGTGGGGCTGCACGGCGTCAACGCGTTAGCGTGGTTAGCTCGTTAGCGCTGTGCTGCGTTAATGCGGTTATAGCGTTAACGTCATTGTAACGAGATTAATGCTGACAGCACTAGAAGTAACCTAAACAGGTAATGCCTAAAGCAGAGACAAAGACTCGACGAGATTAAAGAAACATGAGGGAGGCGGAAAAGTATAAGATACCAAAAGACTCACAGCAGGAAGGAGTTTATAATCACTTAGTAACTACTTACAACATCACAAGTGAAGAAACTGACAACCAATAAGCAAAACCAATAACTACGGAATCAAAATACTAAATAAATACAGAATGTAAATAATCAAATGGGAACGTAGTAGCGAATACTTAATAAGGATTTATTCAAAACGCAGGACTACAACACCAAGCAGTCAGGAGGTGCTAGAAAATGCAGTGGCTTCTTTTTCTGCACAGCCAATGGGATTATTTACATATTCCAGGTTTATCATCACTGCTGAAATATTAATGCCGTGATCTGACTTGTTTCAGTGTCATGCTGACAGAAACACGTGTAAAAACTGCTCTTACACTGAGTACTATTTTTGCTTCTTCACCAAACCAGAGTATTTGAAACCAGCTGCGTCGCACCACTAAAATTAAGTAGCTGCAACTGTTTTGGATGTCTTTTTTCAGTCTAACCCACAACGACCCACTGCCGTCTTTACGTTCTTTGTCTGTATGCTTTTTATGAAACAGGCGACAGCTGTGTAGCTCCCAGCCAGTGTCCGTGTGAGTGGGATGGCTCCTTGTTTCCAGCTGGAGCTGCTGTCACTCAACACTGCCAGAACTGGTCAGTCTTTCTGAACATTTATAAATGTGTATTCTTTGTTTTTGTCTGTCCATAAAAACCTTTTGCCTTTGTGTGTTCAGCTCCTGTGAGGAGGGTGTTTGGAAGTGTGATGGTGTGGCTTGCCCTCCTCCCTCCCCTCCCTGTCTGGAGTCAGAGTTTACCTGTGCTGGGGGACGCTGCATCCCCACCCAGTGGGTGTGTGACAATGAAGACGACTGTGGTGACGGTTCAGATGAGATCTGTCCATCCACCTGCTCCCCGGACCATTTCCACTGTACCAGCACACCGAGGCGAGTCCAAATTAACTTTATTAAAAGGATTAATTTCCTGTGCATTGCAGTATGAAGGCTCAAACATGTCTGTTGTTGTGTAAAGTTTTACCAGAGCTTGAACCCCTTTAGCCTCCAGTTCTCCATGTGCCAGGCAGAAGACATTTATTTTTGTTTTCATGATTTATTCATTTTGAATGCTAACTGCTGTGGGGTAGCTTACACCCTCTAAATAACAACATTTTACATACATATGACCAAACTGCACTGCTGACTGTTCTCCAATTTACTCCAAAGCACATTTTTATCTTACTGTGAGACACACTCTCAGACACTTCATCCAATCACACTGAGCAAAGCCGTTTATGCTAGCAGTAGCTGATTTGTATGTCATCACACTGCGCTAACATGTCCTGGTCAGGTTTATGTTATGTTGAAAGAATCAGTCTTTCTTTGCCACAAAATCACTGGAGAGAATTAAGTAAATGAACCCCAACCCTGCAGTGGACCATGTTTGAACCTGGCTCTGCGTTGTGATGGCCACCCAGACTGTGCTGACCAATCAGATGAGGACTTCTGTGGACCTGCCACCCCTGTGCCCCTATGCCCACCTGGGGAATTCCAGTGTGCAAATGGAAAGTGTCTGCCAGCCAGCCGTGTTTGCGATGGATGGCTGGACTGTGGCTTTGCTGATGGATCTGATGAGCAAGGTAAACTATCAAAAAACCTTTTCTTCAAGGAATGCGCTCTATCAGAAACTTGCCTCAGCAGCATACTGTAAAAATGAATTTCCATGAAGTCTTCGTGAAGCACTGTGTCCTGTTCGCAAATTTCTTTGTACATTTAATGACAGCAATAACTGTGAATTGTGATGAACTTTACTTTTCTCGGCCCAGACTGTGGTGTGGTTTGTGATGAAGGGGAGTTCCTGTGTGCGGGGGGACGATGTATTCTGTACCTCCATCGATGCGATGGCCACGATGACTGTGGGGACCTCAGTGATGAGAGAGGGTGTGTATTATGAAGTTTGATGCTCTGCACTGGTCTAGTTGTTTTAGTCTGTTTTACAAAGACCATATAAGATGGTTAGTAGAAGATTTTGTTTTCTTTTTGTGTTTACTACGACCATTCATCTGCACGAACATTTCACATGACTGTCTTTGTAGCTGTGTGTGCGCACCAGGAGAGTTTCAGTGTCGAGGAGACCAGTGCGTTCCCGCCGACAGAGTGTGTGATGGAACCAAAGACTGTCCCTCTGGAAGCGATGAGGCTGTTTGTCCAAGTAAAGGTACAAAAAACCCCAGAGTAATATAATAACCATCGATCCATCCATCTATCCATGCATCCATTCATCCATCCATCTGGCCATTCATCCATCCATCTATCCATGCATCAATTCATCCATCCATCTGGCCATCCATCCATCCATCCATCCATCCATCCATCCATCCATCCATCCATCCATTCATCCGTCCCTCCATCCATCCACCCATCCATCCATCCATTCATCCATCCATTCCTCCATCCACCCATCCATTCATTCATCCATCCATTCATCCATCCATCCATCCATCCATTCATCCATCCCTCCATCTATCCATGCATCAATTCATCCATCCATCTGGCCATTCATCCATCCATCCATTCATCCATCCATCCATCCATCCATCCATCCATCCATCCATCCATCCATTCATCCATTCATCCATCCATCCATCCATTCATCCGTCCCTCCATCCATCCACCCATCCATCCATCCATTCATCCATCCATTCCTCCATCCACCCATCCATTCAGAATCAGAATCAGAATCAGAATCAGAATGGGTTTATTGCCAGATGTTGAGGTTTACAACATTAGGAAATTGCTGCGGTGCTTCAGTGCAGACAATAAGAATTAAAGTGCTATGTAGAAAGAAAGATATGTGCATGAGATATACATGAGATATATACATGAGAATAAGAATTATGAGTGCTACGTAGAAAGATATATACATGAGTGCAGGTGGTGATCAGTGCCAGACATGAAATGATGCAGTGACACAGCGTAGGGTCATGTGTTAGTGGCGGGGACAGTCATGTGGTTATTGTTCATGTGTCCAACAGCAGAGGGGAAGAAACTGTTCTTGTGGCGAGAGGTTCTGGTGCGAATGGACCGGAGCCTCCTGCCTGAGGGGAGCAGGTCAAACAGACTGTGTCCAGGGTGAGAAGGGTCAGCTGAGATCCGGGCTGCACGCCGCAGTGTCCTGGAGGTGTACAGGTCCTTCATTCATCCATCCATTCATCCATCCATCCATCCATTCATCCATCCCTCCATCTATCCATCCATCCATCCATCCATCCATCCATCCATCCATCCATCCATCCATCCATTCATCCATTCATCCATCCATCCATTCATCCATTCATCTATCCATCCATTCATTCATCCATCCACCCATCCATCCATCCATCCATCCATCCATCCATTCTCTTCCTCTTATCCTTGCAGGGTCGTGGGGGAGTCTATCCCAGCTGTCTTAGCCCCACTAACTAATATAATAACTACTAACAGTTAAATACATTTTCTCATACACACTCCCGATTACACAGTTTAAGCAGTTCTGTGTTTGTGGCAGTGACCTGTGCTCCGGACCAGTTTGCCTGTGGTGATGGTACATGTGTTGCCATCACTAAGCTGTGTGATGGAGCTACTGACTGTTCAGGAAGAGAGGACGAGAACAGAACCAACTGCTTCACCAGTACCACAACACCATCACTCCTGCCTGTCACACCAACGTCTGGTAATGTCATTTAAAGGTTATGGAAAAATGTTTCTAGTACATAAACACCTAGTCAGAGGTTATTCTTAGACATTTCTACCATTGTTATATGTTTTTCTTCTTTTTGCTTTTTTGCCTAATTCTCAGTTTTGTGTATTTGATAAGACGATCTACTCCCCAAGGTGTTACCATTTCATTTTGCTTTGACGCTGCTGTGCTGGGACATTTCTCAGAAAAAGCCCTGCGTTACACATAACTCATTATTTTTTTTTAAAGTAATGCAGTATGGTACTTATTACTCAGTGAAGAAAGTGATTCGTTAAACCACTTGTTACATTATTTTCTCGTTACAATGTAAACAACCTTAGACGCACTGTCAAATAATTACCAGAAAAAGAAAAAAATACATTTGTTTAATGTTTTTTTTCTATCCAGTTAAAAGATGATCCTAAAGATGATGCTAAAGTGACCATAGATATGAGGCAGGTGAAGTGCTTAACGTGTACAGAACAGAGTACAGCACGAATGTGTGGTCAGATGTACGTCTCAAGTTTTGCGAGGGGTCAGTAAGACTAGGAGAGTGCGCTATAAAGCCAGCCCATTCCATCCTTTGTGGTTCTTTTGGAATATGTTTTGCCATTCTATTCAGGACCTGTTAAATATATATTATTTATACACATGTCATATATATAATGTCTCTGATACCTTTTGGTTCTGCAGCTTGCAGGTCTTATGAGTTCAGCTGTGCCACTGTTGGGCAGTGTGTGCCTCAGGCCTGGCGCTGCGATGGAGAAACAGATTGTATGGATGGCAGTGATGAGCAGCAATGTGGCGCCCCGTGTGGCTCCGGCCAGGTGCCTTGTGTCAGTGGGGACCAGTGCGTGGAATACCAGCAGCTCTGTGATGGGACCCCACATTGCAGGGATACGTCAGATGAGAGTATCGACAACTGTGGTATGTTAATGTATATACTGTCTATGTTCTAAGCATCAAGAATAAAACCCTAGAGTCAATATGATCAGGCCAAAAAGAGCAGTTTGTCCTACCATCTGTCTACTAGGCTCTACCCGGATACCTCCCTGTTTAGGCAGCTTCCCATGTGACAACCGCACCTGTGTGAACATGTCACAGGTCTGCAATGGTGTCCCAGACTGTCCACGGGGCGAAGATGAGTTGGTGTGTGGTGAGTTCTCATTAGATAAAGAGAAGGCAGGTAAGCCTAGAGTGAGACAAGGAGTGACCATGATGACGCTATGATACAGTCACGGCCAGGCTTTCATTAAAAGATGTCATCAGGACTAAAAAGGACACAAGTTTGATTGTATTAACTCCCCTGTTCTCTTGTATGATCATTAATATATTTGACATCTTGTTCTGTTAAGATAAAACTGTCTCACCAGCACTTCCTGGCAGCAACACCACTGTCACCTGCTCTGAGTTCACCTGTATGGATGGAACCTGTGTGCCTTTTAACGTGGTAAGCTAAACTCCGCCCCAACACGCCATCTATATTTTGCAGAAATGATCAAGTACATGAAGATAATCTTTTGTTGCTTTCCTGCTGGTTTGGATAGAAGACAAAAATCTGATACAGCAGTATAAGTTATTTGCATTTTTTAAATGACCAGCATCTGTTTCAAATACACATTTTTACATTTATATTTGAATTAGCTCTTTCTAGTTTTTTCTGTCTCATCTCTTTATCTGCCTCTTCCACCACAACACTCTCCCCTTCATCTCCATTTCATCCTATTCCTCTTTACCTCAAGCCTAAGAATTCCTACGTTATAAGCTAACGCTATGCTAGCTAATATTAGACTATAGTGTCCTAAAAGTCTGTAGTTTTTAAGTACATCCAAAATTTTAATATGAGTTTTACTGCATTCTCACATCACATATGGGTTTACTTGCTAAGTGTGAGTTGCCCACTTTGAAGATTCACTTGAAATTAAGTTTTGGTAACAGCGGAGAATAGCAGCTAACAGGAGCTAACAGCAGCTAACAGGCAAAAACAGCAGCTAATAGCAGCTAACAGGAGCTAACAGCAGCTAATAGCAGCTAACAGGCAAAAACAGCAGCATGTTCTGGCCCCAGCAGAAAATTACAGATTACCATTGCTCATCAATCACAAATGAGCTACTTTGGCTCGTCGACAATGTAAAGGGTAATACACAGAGACGTATCAATGTCAAAGTGTAATAAAGATCAGGTAAATACCGTAGCAGCGACTAGTGTCCGTGGTTCAAGTACCTACTAAGTTTGTAAGCAATCTTGACATAGAACACAAGCATTCAAACTTTTGTAGGCCTTCAGATCTCATCTAGTATAATTTGAGGGGTTGTTGATAACACAGTGATATAAACCATGTGGCGTGAAGTCAGGGAGAGTCCCAGGGCAACACTTCACAGAATCAGTAAACACACTTGGACTTCAGCCCTCCCATGCTCACTTCTTCACAGAAGCCAGATGCTTGTCATGAAAGTATTTTACTTCCTCTGAGGGAGAATATACAAGTGTTTGTTTACTCATAGTCGTTTATCTTATCTACATAATATTTAGTAGGTTTTTCACTCACTTGAAGTGTCATGTTGCCTACAACATGTAATGTGTTTACTTAACGATGTGTGGCTGAACAGGCAACGAAGGGATAGAAGTCCTTGTTTTACACCAGAAAGTTGGGAGAAGTTTCAGTTGCGTTACTACTGAGGTTCTACTTTATTTTCTATTGCATGGCTGCATCATTCAGTCTTGGAATCTGAGGTTATTTGCAGGCCCACATATGAAAGTACACTGCATCTGTTTTTCTCCGTTAATTATACTAAAACTAAGTCAGTTATGTTTTCAAGGAAGGAAGAAAGAAAACGAAAAGTTTCATGTACAGTGAGCCTGCTCTGTTTTTAGGTGTGTAATGGTGTTCCAGACTGCCCAGACTCCTCATTAGGGTCGCTCGGAGACCCCACAGACGAGCAGGGCTGTAAAACCTGGAGCTCCTGGGGCCCTTGGAGTCCTTGCAGCACCACCTGTGGGACGGGCTTCATGAGCCGGGAGAGATCATGCCCTCCAGGGGACCCGCTGCACCACTGCCGGGGTCAGGACATCCAGAGGCAGGAGTGTTTCAATACCACCTGTCCTGGTAAGGACATACACAGAAACTGTAACACACACGTTTGGGAATGCTTTCAGGAAACGTGAGATTCCTATAATTTTGGAACAAGAGGGTTTATTTTTCATAGAAGGCTGGAGGAAAAACTGACGACAAAAATAGAAGCATAAAGGAAAGTCACAGACGCACACATGTCAAAAAGTCTGACTTGTCTTCTGTTCTGGTTCAGCGACTAACCGGAAGGTTGGTGGTTCGATCCCAGGCTCCTCCGCTCTGCATGTCAAATATCCTTGGGCAAGATGCTCTCCGATGCATCCATCAGAGTGTGAATGTGTATGAATGTTAGATAGTAAGCACTTAACAACTTAGAAAACATGCTTGTGTGAATGGGTGTGATTGGGTGAATGAATTAGTTGTATAAAGTGCTTTGAGTGCTCAGATAGAGTAGAAAAACGCTATATAAGAACCGGTCCATTTACCATTCACCATCTTCTCTACAGTTGATGGTCGATGGCTGCCGTGGGGGAGCTGGTCAAACTGTTCCAGTGGTTGTGGTGGAGTTCAGGTCAGAAACAGAGCATGCACACCTCCTCTCTATGGAGGACAGGACTGTTCCCAGCTCCCAGGACCATCTAATCTGTCCATGGAGACCAGTAAGCAGTTTGTAAAGATGAATGTTTTATTGAGCAAAAGTCAAGTATTTTGTTTACGATGGTTTTATTACTTATTATAAAAGTAATTACTGCCCAGAGATGGCTTGTGCTCTCAGAGAGCTTCGCAAACATGTAAAATGTAAAATTTAAAATCAATATTTTTGGAACTCCAAAAATCCCGTATATAAATATGAATAAATATTCCAAGTATAAAAAACGTAGATCTTCTCGAGTGTTGATGGAAGTTGTTTTTATTGCTGATGATGGTGGTTGCTTTATATCCAAATCTGGGCTATTTAAACCAGAAAGGAAGTAATCAGAGTCCAGACTTTCACAATAAGACTCATGGTCAGCTCAGACTTATAAATACTTAAATGCCATGAACTGGTAGTAAATGAGGGAAAGCTAAGGACAATAAGAGATAAATTGGTAAAAAGGAAAGAAAAACGGTACCACGTCCAGTTCTAAAATGAGGAGATTTCCTGTATTCATTTTTGTCTTTCCCTTTTTTTATACCAGGGTGTTTACCCTCGTTACTTTAACCTGCATAACGAAACAGATAACATACGAGAATTTTCGACACTTTTCATTTAGTTACACAGCTTTTCTTACAGTAGGACTTCCTGCTCTGTCTCTGTGCCTCACTGTAGAACCATGTCTGAATGATGGATGTGACAACACCAGCTGTCCCACAGGCTTGGTTAGACACAGCTGTGCTCCCTGCCCACTGTCCTGTGCCCACATCAGCAGTGAGTCCACCTGTGATCCCAGCGCACCCTGCTTCTCAGGTCGGTGCATCCCAGGACACGTGTGGAATGTCCTGTGTGATAAATAAAATGTGGCTTCTTCACCAGTTTAGATTTCAGTCACAAGCTTTTTTCGCTCTAACGTATCAATACTTTCAGGATGCTGGTGCCCAGAGGGGCAGGTGATGAGCCACACACAGCAGTGTGTGTCACCAGAGGAGTGTGTGTGTGAGGTGGCGGGTGTGCGCTACTGGCCGGGCCAGCAGATCAAAGTGGACTGTGAGGTTTGTGTGTGCGAGACAGGAAGGCCACAGAGGTGTCAGCCCAACCCTGACTGCTCCAGTGAGTCGCTGTAGTCAAATCCACAGCTGACGTGTACACACAGACTGCTGTGAAGTCTGAGGAATCTGTTTTGTCACACTTGTAGTTCACTGTGGATGGTCATCATGGTCTGAGTGGGGAGAGTGCTTGGGGCCGTGTGGTGTGCAGAGCGTTCAGTGGTCCTTCCGCAGCCCAAACAACCCCCCCAAACATGGAGATGGTAGGACGTGCAGAGGAATTTACAGGAAGGCTCGCCGGTAAGTCTCCTCCTGCTTTCATTGGTTAGAAACTGTGTACTTTTTCAAGACTTTCAGCACTCGGACCTTTTCCAAACATGGTCACTCTCCATGGGATTGCAATCGTCTGACGTGCGCCTCTGTGAGAATTCATCATTCTTCAACGTGAGCTCAGCAGATGTGCTATCAAGCATTATAAATATTTTGATGAAGAGGTTTTGAACTGCACTAATCACCACTTAATGCCCAAAAAGTAGTCAAAAAATGTATTTAGTTTACTAGACTGCGTGTGTAGCTCATGAGGTCATCCACCAATCAGCTAGATACATGTAACCTTTTCAAAGTTCAAAAAACGGGCGTCAAGGATGAAAGTCCAGTGTTTGCTTTTCTGTCCGGTGTGCTCACTTCTTAGTGTTGGCAGAGTGCAGCAATCCACCAGCTGTTCATGATTATGTCCAAGTAAGAAAAGATGATTAATGTGGGAATAATGTGTCAGTTACTCTGTAATGTGCTGCCACATTGGAACAGGTGCAGGTCGTGAGCGTTATAAAAGTAGCAGCTAAAATATTGTGCACCCTGATCCAAGAATGGAAATGTCTCCCTATATATGGGAATCCAACCGTGTGCCAAGCATTTCTCCCCTGCTGTGAGGAAGTATTTTCTATCAGCTCTGGCTTTGAGGTTAAAAACATGATCGAATCATGATGTCCATCCACCAACGTCTCTGCTGGGTTTCTTTGAAAGAAAATGTCTGTCTTTGTGTCTGTATTACAATCCCACTGTCGGCGTGTGTGTCTGTGTGTGTGCGTGCAGGTGTCAGACAGCCCCCTGTGAGGAGTGTGAGTATCACGGTCAGTCCCACACAGTGGGCGACAGATGGCGGTCAGACCAGTGTCAGCTATGCCGCTGTCTTCCCAACCTCACAGTGCAGTGCTCCCCCTACTGTCCATACGCTGCCACTGGCTGCCCTCAGGTGAGAGGATGTGTGTGGCTGTTGTTCATTTTTGTTGGCAAAAGCTACTAAAAATATTTCCACATTAGTCTTATTGTTATGTTTTAAATGTTGTTCACCTGTCGCCACTTTAGTGTCGTCTACAGACTTTACTGATTAGTGTAACCAATGTTCTTCTTAAGTTTGTGTCCATGTTTTGTGGAACTATAATGGACATTGGCACATTTGTGTATGTGACTGTGTGTAAATGTGTGTTTGTATCTTATTCCATGGAAACACTTGTAGTCATCTCCTGCCTCTGCAACCTTTTCTTGCCTCCACGTAGCTGTGCGTCGTGGCAACTCGAGATGAATGCTTTTTGTTTGTGCAGGGCCAAAGTCTGGTGCCTGGAGAGGGAGACAGGTGTTGCTACTGCCAAGGTAAAATCTGAACAGTTGTTCTCCTGTTTACGCTGATTAAGTTCTTTCCACTTTAATGGTGGTTGAACTTAAACACGAGGAACTGCCCTCCATACTCACTAATGTAGCATCCAAATGTCAGATGACGTAGGGACTAATAATGATAAATGTTAGACGCTGTAATCTCACTTGTGGTGTTTGGAGAGAGAGCATTATTTTTATTTCTTTTTATTAGAAAAAAAACGTCACTCCTGACACGATCGACAGCACAGAAATGTTGTAAAAATGATTTTTAAAGATCTGTTTAAGAAACGTGACGAAGACGGTGCAGCAGTTTATGAGTCAGAAAATCATCCCACAGATTTTATTTTTTAATTTATATGGAGTTAAAAAGTGAACAAGTGCTCTGTGCAGAATCAACCAATTTGTTAGTTTATAGTGTTGCATTCTGGGTAAGTGCTATAATTGGACTGGTAACAAATAATGGCCATGCATTACTTAAAAAAATGACATTAAGATGAAGTTGGGACCCTTGTAGAAACATCATCTGCTGAATGGACCTGTAAGTGAACATCTGGCCAGCAATAAAATTGCATTACTTAGACGACTGTCTCTTGTTTATGGTAGACAATCTTGTGTTAATGAATATTCTCTTACCACTGTTTGTATTCTACACCTGCTAGGTGAAAATGACACAATACTTACAACAATTGGTCCTGTCACTGTGACCTCCAAGCCAGCACAGGTCACTACACCCCTGATTCCCACATACCCTCTTCCTCCTGGAGGTAGGTGCCTTCCTCTACCTGTTGTTAGATATTTAAAGGTTGATCCTGAGACGATCCAGGAGAGCCAGTTTACTTTTATTAATGTTGCTCAGAAATGGTCTGCAGTTCACCCAGAGGCTCAGCTGAGGGCACCCATGAGGCATTTACACCTCTTAGAAGACAAACATGTTCGCTTTTGCAAACTCAGTACCAACAGTATGTGTGACCTGAAATAAAAATGAAACGTTTAAGCCGACAGATTTTTCCCATGTTACTGCTTTGGAGTCAGAAGCAATTGATGCTAAGTTATCAGCTAAAGCTACACTGGTTAGCAAGCAGACACATACCTTTGTAACGAGCCTCAGTCAACAAAACTGGAGCACTTCCCTACATAAGATGCCTTTATAAGTTAAAAGTATCAGTATCATTATTGGTATCGCTGTTTTTCTGTATTGCATCCATACCAAATCTGCAGTATGGCACTGCTCTAGCAGCCATCGCCTGCCTCTAACCCTGACAGCACAGGTGTTATGAAGAGGAAAACTAAGCGCTTTGTTGAATCACACCAGAAACAGGTGTCTGCTTCTGCATGATCACTGCTGCTATCGCTCATGTCATTGGCTCAACTGTATAGAAATATATTGCTACACAGTTGTAAACCATAAACTTTAATGGAAACTATAAGCTGACATTGTTATACCTGGACAATCTCACGAACAAGTCGGTGAAGTCTTTATAATCTGAGGTGCATCTGTTTTAAATCATGCAAACTTTGTTTATCCTTGTTCCTGTTTAGAGGAATGCTGGTCTCCCCTGGGTGTCCAGTCTCTTCCTGCCTCAAGTTTCAGTGCCTCTTCACAGCAGGCCGGTCACCCCCCTGATGCAGCTCGTCTGCATGCGTGGGACCCTCACAGTGACCTCCAGGTACTCCACACATAATCAGACCCCTGAGCATGTCCACCATCATCCTCTTTTTTCCTTAGACTTCTCATAAATGACAAATGATGCTATTTAGCTATTTATCTTAAAATTCTTCCTGCAGGGCTGGAGTCCAGAACCAGAGGAGTATAAGGACCTACCACAGCGGAGGCCTGACAGCTACACCGGCAACACACAGAGTCCCTACATACAGATAGACCTGCTAAAGCCATACAACATCACTGGTAAACAGGCACACAGTTTACATGCAGTACATGCTGCTTCAGTGTTTTGTGCACTTAGTTTCGTCTCTGTGCTATCCTACAGGTGTGTTGACCCAGGGTGGAGGTGTGTTTGGCACATTTGTGTCCAGCTTCTTCCTCCAGTTCAGCCGGGATGGAAATCAGTGGTACACTCACAAGGAGCTGGTCACTGATGCCCCACCCAGAGCCAAGGTGCAGCAGCAAACCAAAGCGCTTTACTTTAAAGGCTTTATTATTTTTCTTAGTGATTGTTCTCCTCCCAGGTTTTTCTCGGTAATCACGATGATCGAGGAGTGACGGAGAGCAGACTGGACAGGATCGTGTCGGCTCAGTTTGTCCGCCTCTTGCCCCATGACTTCCAGAATGGCATCTATCTTCGCCTTGAGATCATGGGCTGTGGCGATGGTTGGTGGAAAGGATGCTGGTCTTACATACTGGGTTTGTGTGTGTGATTCTAAAATGCAGGCTTTACTTTCATCACCAGGTTCTCGCTGGTTAACATCACCCAGTCCTCCCTCACCAGTCTCCCCAGCAGGTGGCTGCAGAGAGAAAGAGTTCCAATGTGAGAACGGTCGCTGCGTGCCAGCAGGTCCTCTGGGCGTAGTCTGCGATGGCGTCAATGATTGCGGGGACAGTTCGGACGAGACCCACTGTGGTGAGCTGTCCACACCACAGCTCAAAGTTTGCTCTTTAATATTTTAGAATAAACATAGACATTCTTACTGAGCACAACTACTCACTGTGTGCAGGTACGCAGCCTTCCACTACAGCCACCAGTCCACGTAGCTGCCCTGCTGGTCAGTTCTCCTGCCCCCCACCAGGGGGCTGCATTGAGGCATGGAAGCGTTGTGATGGAAATCCCCACTGTCCCAGAGGAGAGGATGAAAGTGGATGCCACCCTCATGACAACATTACCGCCCAGTAAGACACGAGGACGCGGATCTTTTTTGTTTAACGTAGAAGCATTGCAGTTGTTTTTAATTCCTCTTCAATACGATCACTACTGTGCAGGCCGTACACACCCCCGCCTGCCCCGCTGAGGACTCCATCTATGGCTGCTGTCACACATCCTGCTGTAAGCCAGTGCATTCATTTATGTCCCATTATTTGCATTTGGATTTGAGATGTTAAAATACGTACAGCATGAACAGAAACAGTGCTTCATACTCTGATCTTGTCTCTGCAGGACGGTGGCCCGGGATATCACGGTGAGGTTTGTTTTCAGCTGTGTGATTGTTTTTCTTCATTTCTTATGAAGGCTGAATGACTGTAAGGATCATCATATATCACTGTGGCGAGGCGGGGCCTGCGATGCTGCTGCAGGTGAGATAGAGGCACCTGCACAGCATCTGCAATCACGCCTCGGCACTGTAAAAGGCTGCGCTGTTGTCATTGGTTGTTGTTGGTATGTGAGCTGCAGCCGAGGTGTTTAAGTGTACAGCAACCATTAATAAAGATGCTGCAAAGCATGCAAACATCACTGGGTCTGTCGTGGTTTTATCACAATCACAGGTATCTGCTCCTCTCCGCTTGGACTGGAGGATGGGAGAATCCATTACGGTCAGCTCACCTCGTCCTCCCATCGGGAGAACAACCCTGCCGATGCCGGCCGGCTGAATATAGTCCCAAACATGTGAGACGCTTGTCAAGCCTGAAACAGATCAAACTTCTGTCTTTCAGTGTTAGCACATTGGGTCTTAAGTAAACTTTCAAGTTCTTGTTAACGCTTGAAGGGGAGATGACAAAAGAGAGGTCATCTCCGTGTCATACCATCTTTTGTGCTCACAGCCAGGTGATGGAGCCCGGTTGGAGCCCGTTACCTACAGACCCTCAGCCGTATTTTCAGGTGGATTTCTTGGAGCCCATGTGGGTGTCAGGCGTGGTGACACAGGGCACTGAGCGAATGTGGGGTTCCCTCACCAAATACCGCCTGGCGTTTGCCCTGCACAGCAGCCTTTTCACAGACTTTACTGAGAATGGGAAGCCCGATGGCCCCGCTAAGGTATACTTAACACATTTAAACAGTACCATTAATTATAATTTCAGCACTGTAAAACATGATTACATATTTTTATATGTAATAAAGTGTCTTCTCTGTTGCTGTGCAGGTGTTTGAGGTACGGATGGTGGGCAGGACCCCCGTGACCCGCTGGCTCGGTCGGCTGGTCAGAGCTCGCTACGTGCGCATCATGCCTGCAGAGTACAGGCACACGTTTTACCTGCGCGTGGAGATCCTCGGCTGCCGAGGAGGTCAGGGCATAAACCAAATTATGATAATTATTCCTAATGTTGGCTGTACAACCTTCTCTTACCAGGTTATACAGTTTCTCTTCTTCTGCTTTTGCAGATGAGCTGGTGACCCCCAGCAGTGTGACAACATCTCCCTCTGGTGGTGGGAAAGTGACAGTGCAGCGCTGTGAACCTGGTCAGTTTTTCTGCCAGCACAGTGACGAGTGCATCTCTGTGTCTTTGCTCTGTGATGGTCGACCAGACTGCAAGGATCATTCTGATGAGATCGGCTGTGGTACGGACAGCTTTGATTTTCTGCTCTCTTTAGCTTTCAAAAATCAGCAGTAAACAAAAAACTGTGAAGGCCCTTCCTGCACCCACGCTCACTTTCACTTTCTCATTTCTCATTGTCAGTTTAGCTCATGTGGTCTTATTTTCTTCATCGTTTTTAGGTACAGCTCCAACAAGAGGCTTTCCAGGTCTGCAAAACCAGACCAGCTCTACAGGGAGACCAGGTATCCATGGTGACCACACAACAGGTGCCCCAGGCCTACATACCACCAGGTCTCAGGGCGGACTTCCTGGAGTGCCAACATCAGGAGTCACAGAACCTACTCGATCGCAGAAGATCACAACTGCTGGTAAGTGCGAGTCTACATGTGCTGCTGTGTGACCGATGATGCAGCAGTGGATGAGATCCTGCAGGTAATGTAGGAGAGAAGTGAGAGGAATCGAGAATTAAATCTTTTCCAAATTCAGCTTTCGAATTGACTCTAAGATCTTAACGCTTGTTTTTAAGACATTGCATGAACTAGCTGATCTCCTAACCTCGTATTCTCCCCCAAGATCCTTGAGGTCTGCAGACCAAATGCTTTTGGTTGTCCCAAGGTCCAGACTAGAACACAGAGGAGACCGGGCGTTTGCTGTAACATTGCCATTGCATATCAGATCCTGCCCAACACTGGATACTTTTAAAATCCGTCTAAAGACCCATTTTTATTCTCTGGCTTTTGCTTCATCATGAGTTTGTTACCATTATTCTTTTTATTCTCTTCTAAAACACTGTTCTATTTTTCTTTTATGTCTTCTGCTTTGTCCATTTTATTGTACAGTACTTTGGTCAAAACTTGTTGTTTTTATATCTATATAAATAAATTTGAACTTGAACTACATTTAACCTCAGAGGTCACTGCAGGTCATCCTGGGCTGCATCTCAGCACGCGGTTCGACTCCGGTACGCCCGGTCTTCGATCCACAAAAGGTTGGAAGCTATGCTGTTAGCATTTATGCTAAAACCGCGTCTCTTTACAAGAGACTGTAACCTCTGTGCTCTACTGACTGCCAGCCCCAGTGATCACCACCAGCCCGCGTGATACCGGCTCACCCAGAGTGATTTGCGTGCAGGGCCAGTTTGCGTGCGGATCGTTTGGTTGTGTCGACTCAGCACAAGTGTGCGATGGGATACGGCACTGTTTGGACGGGTCAGACGAGCAGCACTGTGGTGCGCATGAGTAACTTTACAAACACCGTGGACGTAGAGTTGGAGGAGTTATACATCCACATTCACTAAATGTTTTTCATTTTTATCGACTGTGTCAGGCACCACAGCCAGGCCGGCGGTGACTCCGCAGCGGCCCACGGTGCCCAGCCCGTGCTCTCCCAAGCAGTTCTCCTGTGACAGTGGGGAGTGTGTTCACCTGGACCGCAGGTGTGATCTGCAGAAGGACTGCGTAGATGGATCTGATGAAAAAGACTGTGGTAGGCCACACGTGCACCTTACAGTGGTGATGTGACCCAACAGTGAATATTTTTAAGGTTCCCTCTGGTCTCCTTTCTTCCAGTGGACTGCGTCATGTCCCCGTGGACAGCGTGGAGCGCCTGCAGTGTGTCATGTGGTCTTGGCTCCTTGTTCCGGCAGAGGGACATGTTAAGGGAAGCTCTGCCCGGAGGAGCTTGTAGCGGGGATCCATTTGACAGTCGAGCCTGCTTTCCTCAAGCGTGTCCAGGTCTGCCTTCGACCTCCATAATGAGACGCGTGTTTGCCTATTATCCAGTAATAGTTAATGCAACGGCAGCCTTTCTCCTGTTGTAGTTAATGGTCACTGGTCAGAGTGGACAGAGTGGTCGGAATGTGACGCCCGCTGTGGAGGAGGAGTCAGGCAGAGGAACCGGAGCTGCTCGGCGCCGCCCCCTAAGAACGGTGGACGGGACTGCGAGGGGATGACCAGGCAGAGCCAGAGCTGCAACAGCCAGCCCTGCACCAAAGACACGGACACACAGACAGGTCATTGAGATGCAACCAGCCTGAAATGACCGGATCTTCTGATCACCTGCTTGAAACAATAAAAGCATTTGAAATGTCTGCACTGTTATTTAAATGACAGGTTGTGTCCGTGGCATGGTGGTGGTAACAGAGGAAGACTGTCAGGCCGGGAGAGTCGATCCCTGTCCTCCTACTTGCTCACATCTCAGCCTGGACAGAAACTGCACTGCTGAGTGCATTTCGGGTAGGATGCACAGTAGATTTGACTCGAGGCCAGCGTTGGCTTTGCACAGTGCGCAAAGAAATTTCAGTGGTCTTCTAGCCTTTGAGCACAGAGGTTCTGAACATTAATTATGTGTTATTGTGCAAGATTTATCCAAATGTAGCTGACACAGTGATTAAGGCATGAATGATGTCTTTCTCCAGGCTGTCGTTGTCCCTACGGGCTGTACCTTCAACAGGGACGATGTGTGAATTCGAGCCAGTGCGTCTGTCACTGGGATGGCCAAACACTGCATCCGGGACAGGTGGTCCCCAGGGACCAGTGTACCACGTGGTAAGAGCCACGCTCAGCTCTTTGTGCCTGGAACAAAAGATGATACTAAATAAACACATCAGTCCAAATTCAGGTTTCTGTTGAATTATGGATTTGTTTGTGTTTGTAATAAAATAGTGAGAATCATAATGAGCAGCACTGGCAGCATCGTTTGCACTGGTTTGTGAGGAATTGCTCACATCTGATTGTTTTATTTATTTTTAACAGGGACAGTGTACAGCAATACACAGTTAGCCGCAGCTAATTTTCAGCCACCTATAAATGCAACAACAAACAAACTGATTAATAATCAACCTTTTTAGCTCATGTTTAAAAATACTTTATGTATTCTCGATCAAATTGCTTATTCTTACAGTAAGTGCAGAGATGGGCAAGTGACATGTGACAGATCCAGCTGTGTTGCAACCTGTCACTGGTCAGCCTGGTCGTCATGGTCACCTTGTGATGTAACCTGTGGTCTGGGGCTACAACAACGTTACAGGTAAGCTTGTTTAGTTTAATATATGCTTTAAAGCAGCTCAGTCTGTCCCAGGACCTGCCTGCAAACTCTTGCCTCATGAGGACGGGCATCGCTGAGCACCAGGAGGAACCCAGGATCCACTAACAGTGGGTCCAAGCATCCTGGTACTTAATGGCCGTTTGCTAGCATGTAGACGTCTGTGTGTCCCTCTGTGGATATCGTTCACTGACCCACCACCAAACTGATCACGCTGAACGATGTTACAGTCAGCAAACAATGAAGAAGGTGAAGCTGAAAAGCACAGGGCGCCAATTCTGATGATCTATGTCGGGTTACGAAGTGTTGGGCAGTGAGCACAGGGCCCACTAAAGGACGTCAACCTCCAGGCTAACTTCATGAAGGTTTCCCTCACGCCACCAGTGGTGACACTGATCCTCTCTGAGCACAAAGCCACTGAAAAATCAGTCAACAAAGATCAGGAGGGAAACCACTCCTGTTTGGAGGAGTTGTTGGTTTCATTATCACAGCAAAGCAGCTGAAACAACAACCCCTCTGCTACTTACCTGACACATCAATGGCCCACAAGTTTAACTGACTTGATGCTGTCCTCTGATTAAAAAGCCTTCCTTTCATGTTTCGACACTGTGTAACACTAACCGCCTGCTTCTGGGATCATACCGTATATTTCTGATGTGAAACATATTACCAGTGTTCAGTTTGTTGGTTGTAAATGCTTATATGTATAATTTATCATTTCTGTATCACTTACTGTTTGGATGTTTGTTTCCTCGCATACTTTAAATAGATTGTGAGGAGTGTTTATGCTCTGTGTCCTCAGGTCTCTTCCAGCAGGAGCAGTCAGAGGTCAGCCCTGTCCAGGAGACTCGTCTGAGGCTCAGAGCTGCTCCAGCACATGCTTCCCTGGTATATTACACTCACAGCCTTTACTACTTCTAGACTAGACTATTGCAATTCTCTGTACATGGGCCTCCTCCAGCGTTTTTCAGTTAGTTCAAAATGCCACAGCACGCCTCTTAACTGGCACCAGAAGGCATGAGCACATCACCCCAGTTCTAGGCAATCTACACTGGCTCCCTGTTAAATACCGTATCGTGTTTAAAATCCTTCTGTATACTTTTAACATTTTAAATACCTTGGCGCCCAGTTACCTAACAGACCTTCTCGACGTGCATAGCCCCAACAGAGCGCTCAGATCCTCTAACCAACTGATCTTACTGCAACCAAGGCCCCGACGAAAGACTGGAGGCACCGAGCGTTTGCAATTGCTGCACCTAAACTCTGGAATCATCTTCCAATCGATGTGCGCATGTCAGAATCCATTCAATCATTTAAATCACGCTTAAAAACTCACCTGTTCCATCCAGCTTTTGAATTAGTTTGGACTTCCTCCCAGTCTGCAGTTGTGCTGTCACTGTAACTGTAACTGGTTTACAACTGTTTTTGTTGCTATTTGTTGTAATCCGCTTTGCTGCCTTGTGTGAAGCACTTTGCTGAACACTGTCCTTTTTAAATGTGCAATAGAAATAAATATTGATCTATTGACACGTCCGACACACAGCATGTTACGGTGATTATTGTTGTGTTTTGGGTTTTTATGAGAGAATACAGCTAAGAGCTCAAATTTCTTTTGCACAGAAGTTTAAGTTGTTCTTGTGTAAGTTAGACGAGTTCAAATCAAGCATCGCTGTTCTGTCCACACGTGTGTAAATCTGTTCTGTGCTACATGTACAAAGTTTGAGCAACACAATGCTAAAGGTGATGTAATCCTGCAGCTCAGGAGGGAGTGCAGGTCATCTACTAATTGGAAAGTTGATGCTTTTAATCCCTGGCTGCTCCAGTCTGCATGCAAATGTCCTTGGGCAACTTAGTAACCCCAGGCTGCTCTGTGATGCATCCATCATAGTGTGGCTGTGATAGAAAGTGACCTCTACTCAGGTGCAGTGGAAAGCACTGAATGAGTCCATTACATTACTTTCCCTCCTCTTGTTGTGCAGCGCTACCAGGTGGGACATGGAGTAAGTGGACCGGCTGGTCAGAGTGCAGTAAAACGTGTTTCAACCACGTAGATGATGTGGGGGTGAGGCGACGATTCCGCAGCTGCACGCCGTTTAACCACACGCAGCCCGCCTGCGATGGAGACAGTGAGGAGCAGGAGCCGTGCAACACTGAGCACTGCCCGGGTATGACACATGTAGACACACAAAGACAGGATAGATGGCATCATTCCTGGAAAAAGAGAAAAATGAAAGGCCGTAAAGCTGATGTGTTCTTCTAGTGCCCGGTGGCTGGTCAGCCTGGTCGGCCTGGTCTCAGTGTTCGTCCAGGTGTGACTCTGGTGTCCAGACAAGAGAGCGGTTGTGTAATTCCCCCACACCACAGCATGGAGGTAAAAGCTGTTCTGGGCCTCACATTCAGACACGCGACTGCAACTCTCAGCCCTGCTCAGGTACCGTGTTTGTCCCTGTTACGTTTCGCCACCCCGTCCGCTGAATATCACGTACAAGTCTTGTTGCACTCCTGTCCTCGCAGGCGTGTGTCCAGAGGGCATGACGTATATGACGGTACGAGAGTGCGAGGCTCAAGGGGGCGCGTGTCCACGGGTGTGCTTGGACATGACCTCCACAGAGGTACAGTGTGCCACCACCTGTTACGACGGCTGCTACTGCGCCCCAGGCTTCTACCTGCTCAACAGCAGCTGCGTGCCCCTGGCACAGTGCCCGTGTTACCACCACGGGGAGATGTACCCAGCTGGCGCCACCCTGCCTGTTGATGCCTGTAATAACTGGTACCTCTCTTTACTCGTGCATCGCATTAAAGAGGAAGATCAAACTGTAGCTCTAACCTTCCATAAATACATGTGTGTGAAATCACTTGTCCTTACACTGTGTGTCAAACAGCACATGCACCGATGGAGAAATGCAGTGTGGGACAGCTCCCTGCCCCGGTGAGTGAAAAAGAAACGTGCTGTTGCTGTCTCCCTCTGTCTCTGTGTTTTCTTGCTTAATGGTTTGTGTCTGCCACTTTATTTTCCTTTGTCGTCTCTCGTGTGTGCGTCTGTGTTTCTCAGTGGACTGTGGCTGGAGCAGCTGGACACAGTGGAGTGCCTGCAGCCGGACGTGTGACGTTGGTGTGAGGAGGAGGTATCGTTCAGGAACCGATCCTCCTCCTGCGTTCGGTGGTCGTCCCTGCAAAGGAGACAGGGTTGGGATTGATACCTGCAGCATTGAGCCCTGCTTCGGTGAGAACGACTGAATTAGAAGAAAATATACACTAGTGGTCAAAAGGTTTAGAACAGCCCGATTTTTCAGTTATTCATTACAATTCAAGTCATCCAAGTCCAATGAACAGCTTGAAATGCTACAAAGGTAAGTGTTGAACTGCCAGAGGTAAAAGAAAAAGGTAAGGTTACCCAAAACTGGAAAATAACATACAAGTTAAAATTATACAAAGAGGCCTTTTTCAGGGAACACAGCATGGTTAACAGTTTAAAGCTGCTCTGCAGCAGTGGAGGCTGAGCAGGCCTTGAAAGCTGAGCAGCATCAGCTGAACAGTATTGTACTGCAGAAAGTAGAGTGTTGCTACAGAAATGGCAAGAAAACGGTGATTAACAATGGAAGAGAGACAGACCAACATAACACTTATAAATGCAGGTCTGTGCTACAGAGAGACTGCAAAGAAAGTCAAGATGTCAGTGAGTCCAGTTTCCTTCAGCATCAAAGGCTCAGAAGCTGACAGGAAGAGATCTGCAGACAAAGACACGAGTGAGCCAGAGGACAAGTTTCAAGCAGCTTAATAGTGGTCGTAGTAAGAAAGAGAAGACTTTGAGCTGCAGGTTTGACAGGACGAGTTGCAGCAAGAAAGCCAGACGTCAGAATAAGACAAAGAGGCTTGCCTGGGCCATGAAACACTGCCACTGGACTACTGAAGACTGGAAGAAGGTATCATTGACTGATGGATCAACATGCAGGATCCATGCTTTCATTTCACAGTGCAATCAGACATCAAACTGCATCATTTTCAATAAAAAGCTGGAAAAATTGTGGTGTTCTGAAACTTTTGACCAATAATGTATATGTTCTAAAATTTGAAAAAAAAACTGAAATGAAACCTTTTAAGATGAAAAACTTTAAGCTGTGATTCGTCTGAAGGTTTAAAGGAGCCGTGGAGTCCATGGTCAGAGTGTTCAGTGACGTGTGGAGGAGGATACAGGACTCGAACCCGCGGACCCATACGGATTCACGGCACCACGCAGCAGTTCAGCACCTGCAACCTGCAGCCTTGTGGTAACACAGGAACAGCCTACATCATAATAATAACACAACGCTGGTGTCTGTGTGGATGCAGCGGCTGCAACAAGTGTCTGTGATGGAGGAAGAGAGGCTCCGGTGATCTTCTCAGCTGTTCTCACTCTCCCTTGAGATCCGATACAGTGCATTTACCATACAGACAGTGATGCAGCTGCTTTCCATTACATCACACAGTCATGGTTAGACTCACTCTGAGTAGCTACAATCCTACAGTCTCAGCCTATTTGCACACTTTGTTTGGTCTTTGTTTATTCACAAGCAGAAGTCACTACTGCTGACATCGTTCACCTTTCTGCAGCTACTTCTCACAAGAACCGAGCGAGGTCCACTTCCCACAACAAACCCACAGAGTTAGCACGAGTCACTTGCAGGTGTTTCTCGAGTTTGTGACTCGTGTGATTTGAGTTGCTACAATCTGATGACTTGTTTAAACTTTATTGTAACTTATGTCTAGTATGGCAGCATGGCACACAGTGCAAAAGCATTTAACCTCTTCTTCATTTCTTAATTTTTTGCATATTTGTGACACTTAAATGTTTAAATTTCATTCAGTATTGGACATACCAGAGGAAATAGAAAATGCAGTATTTAAATGATTATTTCAGAGCCATCCAAACCCAGCTGCCAAGGCGTCCGTTTCGTATTTACTCAGGAGATCTTTGCCTAACTTTAAAATCGTTCTGAATTATTTGTCACAAATATGCAACATCTGAGACATCAGAAAGGGCTAAATACTGTGTCGTGGCACTGTATGGCGTTTCCTTTTATCTGTCGGTGCTGATACAGTTTGGTAACAGAGCCCTGAGTCACATCGCTCATGGGTTGAATTTCCATGGCTGTTGTGTTAAAACTCAGATATTATGACAGTTACATTCTAATTCATACGCTCACCGTTTCGCCCACTTTTCATCCCTTCAAACTGGTGTTTTTGGTTATGCTGTAGGGGTTTTTACTGGTCTTTTCTCTGACTCTGTTGCTGTGCTAGATGAAGGGAAGAAGTGTCCTCCGGGCCAGGAGTGGATGCAGTGTATGATGGGAGCAGTGTCGTGCATGGACCTCACATTGGATCTCAGCAGGAACTGTACTCCGGGATGCCGGTGTCCACGAGGGACTGTCCAGCAGGTGAATGGGTGACAGGAATACACACACACATAAACAGATGGTTTGGGTACGACCTCTTTGCTCACGGGCTCCTACGTTCCCAGGACGGTGTGTGTGTGAGCGAGTCTGACTGTCGCTGTGATGTAGGCGGAGAGCAGTACAACCCGGGAGACACCGTGCCCTTAGACTGCAGTAACTGGTAAGTAAAGCTGGCTTGCTTCAGCAGATATATGAGCCGTGACAAACTGTGGAGATATAAAGTGGATTAAACACAAATGTGTGTCAAATATTTCAGTACCTGTGAAGGAGGAAGGCTGGTGACCTGTTCCCGTTTTAGCTGCAATGGTATGTATTTACAGTGCGATGATGTCTTTCGTCTTTTATAACGTGATTTACACTGATTTTGCCTGATTTTACCGCACAAACCAAACAGTTGATGGCCAGTGGTCAGCATGGACTCCCTGGGGTCATTGTTCGGTGTCTTGTGGAGCAGGCCTTCAGTCTCGGTACCGGTTCTGCTCCAGCCCCCGGCCCTCTGGCAGTGGCCTGCCTTGTACGGGCCCTCACCATGAGGACCAAGTCTGCATCATCGCCCCGTGTGACCGTGGGTTACTTTTCTGTCCCTGTGCATTGACTAATAGTCTGAGCAAACGTGAAGTTTAATTTGTCTGGCTTTGAATCAGTTACTAGGAAAGTGACGCCTCCCTGTCGTACAGTAGGATGCAGTAAACTCACAGTAAAGTGTCCACACTGGCACTTTAAAGTTTTGAAGGGGTTCTTGTATTTATGTTGATCTGCTCAGCTTACTAACCTTTATTTGCTCTCTTCATGTTTTTTAATGTGATGCGTTGGCTTTTTCCAGGTGATGGTGGCTGGGGTCAGTGGAGTCATTGGACGGAGTGTACCAAGTCTTGTGGTGGGGGGGTCCGAAGCAGAAGGAGAAATTGTGACAGTCCCAGTCCAGAGGGGGAGGGGAATTACTGTGAGGGGCTGGGAAGTAAAGTCACATCCTGTAACACCGAGCACTGTCCAGGTGCGTTTGTATTACTAGCATGTGCTGTCTGCTAACTACACTGAGTACAGCGCGGTAGATTCTGTATTACTGAGGGTTGTCATTCCTCAGTGGCTCACTATGGGATTGGCCTGTCTGCTGATCGCAACGACCATGTCGGGCAGAGCCACGTACCATTAAGTGGCTGCGACGCAGGCATTGTTCAAACGCCTCTTTGTGCTTCAAGCATATCTTGACCTGCAATATAGGCTAGCTATTATAGCTGTCCATAGATATGAGTGCTAACGCTAACTTGTCTGTCATTGTTACTTGGCTTCATCCTGACCTTGAGTCTTCGCCATGCACCGTGGTGTTCTACCACTTAGCTGTACGCTGAGATGGTTTCTTTTTACGATTATGCACATCAGCCGACATCTTCTTTGCTGTAGTTAGCATACAAGCTAACACAGACAGTCCTCCTGAGATATACTGAGTAGAAACACACACCAGGTTTACTTGTGTTGCCTAAGGCTAGAACATGCCCAGCTCACGATTGAAGGCGTTGGTTTATGTGGGCACTGGATGAGGATGACAATGAGGTCAGACCCCAGAGAAATCTTCATCCTCTACACTGAGGCTGCCGAGCCTAACAATGAATGGTTCCTGGTGTGCACCAGCACCTGTTCCCAGCATAGATAGAATATGTATTTAGTTCAAAATTCCCAAACAAATCAAGCCCCGGCCAGCCCCCGTAAGCCCACCAGGCCAGGAGGGGAGGGTGGGCTGGCCATGGAATGACCGAACTCTACAGCAGCTCCACTGGGACAGTTCTTGTAGCCTGTCGGTCAGCAGGTCAGAAAGAAGATGCTACCCTGGCAATCTCCTTCGTTCCCACAGGTGAAAAAGCTGCATGGTCCCCATTCATCAGCCCACATGCTACATTCCTAAGTGTGTTGCACATGATAACCTCCTCCCACTTTTGACTTTGCCCTATGTTAGCTCTTTTGGTGGAGTAAATATCTCAGAAGATACAAATTCAGGAGGAGGTTTGATTTTCAGAGCGTGTGTCACGTCTTTTGGCGGCCCGCCTCTGAGCCCTCAGAGCTTTTGTACGTTGCACCAAAGTGGTCATAGCAAGGCATTTGTTTAGCTACGTATTTAGACCGCTGGCTAATTCTAATTTGGTCAGACCAAGAAACTACAACACAAGGATCTGTTGTCCTTGAAGCATCTTACCATACTAAGGCTTCATCATAAACACAAAAGTGTTTCTCTAGGAGAACTTTAAGTCGTGTGTTCTCAGAGTGAGATGTCTCACAGCCCACCTTGTTGGGTCAAAGGGCGACGAGGTGCTTATCTTAAATAATAACTGCGAAGTAATGCAAACTCAAGTGTGATTGGATCAGCCCAGCGTGGTCGTGCATGAGACACATCCCTCTAAGGAATACGCAGGGAGATGCTTCCTATATTAGCCATCTCAATCATGCTACTCTGAGAACCAGGGTTATGTAAGTAACCCAAAGTCCTGTATGCTTGTGTTTTCAGTGGCACCATGTTCCCAGGTCCCAGGAACAGTGTTCAGCAGCTGTGGGCCATCCTGCCCTCGCTCCTGTGATGACCTTACTGTGAGTATCACTAGTGTGACTCCTGTCTGTCACTCGATGTATTTCATGCTTCTTATCCACAACCAGGTTCTGGAGGGTGTCATCAAAACAAGCTCAGTCCTCCCTCTCCTCAGCACCTCCTCCAGGTTTTCCAGGGTGATGCTGAGGTGAAATAATTTATCAACCATGCCCTGGGTCATGGTGGGAACTGCCTCATGAAAGTTCTCCTCCTGTTTAAGCCTTTGAAAAAAAACATTCTGCCACTTGTATCTACAGTCTTATCCTTTCAGCCACTACCCACAGTATTGTACTGATAACTAAGTCCTTAACAGACTGGTACCAATCCACCTGTCAGCCTCCCACTTTGATCTGGTTCCACAGAGTGGACATCCACCCTTTTCTGACTTATGTCAGACGTGGATGTGCTTATTCTCACACTCATTACTGGGGATTAATAAAAGTCCTAATTCCCCCCCCCCCCCCCTCTCTCTCAGCACTGTGAGTGGCACTGTGAGCCAGGATGCTACTGTACAGAGGGAAAAGTCATGTCTGCTAATGGGACCGTCTGTTTAGAGAAGGAAGATTGTCCCTGCCTGGACCTTAACACCGGACGACGACTGGAACCTGGAGACACCATTGAAGCCATTGATGGATGCAACAACTGGTCAGAATTATACAAACACAAGAAGCACACGTAACACATGTAAAACACATTAGGATACACAAAGATAACCAGTTAGAAAGGAAACCTGAAGATCCTTCTGTTCCTTTGTTCTTTAGCACCTGCGAAGGTGGGAAATTCAACTGTACTCGAAACCCTTGTCCAGGTAAGTAAAGCCAGCTTTCAGTTTCAGTCAGATCATCTTAATAGTGTTAATATGTAGGACGATGTAGACAATGGCTATGTCTTGTAGTGGGTATAAAATAGCACAGATAGTTGTTACATCCAATTTAGTGTCAGGTGGCTGGTGTGAGTGGTCAGAGTGGACCCCCTGCTCCAGGACCTGTGGAGCAGAGTCGGTGACCCGATACAGAAGCTGCAGCTGTCCTGAGCCAGAGGCCGGAGGAGAGCCGTGCTCTGGTGAGCAGGAACTGCACAGTGGGGTTGGAGTTCAGATCCACAGGCAGCCCTGCCCTGTCGTTACTTTCTGTCCAGGTGAGATGATAATGTCTCATGGAAAGACACATTCGCACAGTTTGTAAATGTTCTGGATGCGTGTGGCTGAAACTACTTGCCTTTGGGCTGAAGGTCAGAGGTCAGAGGTCACGTTTTCTGAAAATCTTGTGAATGCAATGACTCAAGATGGAAGTCAGCTAGGATTTTTGATTTTATAGCATTTATACAGATTTCTGTGTCATGCTGAAAAATGACCTACTGTTATTGCACTTTTCTCTCTCACTGAGATATTACAGTTTTGTTTTGCTACTGTTGTTAATCACTGTGCATTTGTCTCTTACTTATAGCCTCGACCGTTTCAAATATTTTCAAATATTAATATTTTAATTTGTGTCGGTTTTCTTTTTGGTTTTCTGGTTCCAGCTACAGATTCTCAGTTACATCAGAGTAGTTGTACCTCTTCTTCTTCTCATTGCCGTACTGTGTCTTTAGTTCATGGCTCGTGGAGTCCCTGGTCCATGTGGTCAGAGTGCGATGGATGCACAGGATCGTCGACTCGGACCAGAGAGTGTAACAGTCCTCCTGCTAGATTCGGCGGTCTGCCGTGTCTGGGAGAGGGGAGGCAGAGCCGCCCTTGCAGTGAAAATCTCACCATCTGCTCAGGTTAGCATAGCTGTGGGTTTCATTCACTTTGACCGTAGAACTGCATAAACACTGTTCCACTTTTAAAAAACGATGTGGATGGTAATTCTATTCAAACCTTGTTCTCAGACTGTGGTGGAGGCCAGGAAGAATGGCCTTGTGGGAAGCCCTGTCCTCGCTCCTGTTCAGATCTCCATGGTGACACAGAGTGCTTGGACTCCCCCGAGTGTAACGCGACCTGTGGTTGTCCTGGTGACACGGTGCTGCAGGACGGAGTGTGTGTGGTGAGACAGGAGTGTCGCTGCAAATACCACGACAGCTCTGCTAATGGTTTGATCCTAATTTTGCTAACTTGTAAATATCAGCGTGTTAGACTGTGAACATTTTACTCCACTCAGTGTGATCATTTGCTCTGATCGGTCTATTTTTGTGCAGATTCAAGCAATGCATCGTGGCTATGGCCCGGTGGATCTGATTGGCTGTTTGCAAATCCAGGAGAGAAAATTATCAGTGACTGCAAAAACTGGTAAGCAGCTGATTCTTATTTTGGTTTAATTCACTCTTAATGTTCGAATAGCAAAAAAAAATGCCACATAATGTTTTTTCCCGACCTAATCTCAGCTCGTGTGAGGCTGGCGTTCTGCAGTGTCAGTCTGTCCCCGGCTGCCATGTCGACGGTGGCTGGAGCCAATGGGGAGCCTGGACTGAATGCTCTCTTTCATGTGGCGGTGGAGTCAAGTTCAGAAGGCGCCTGTGTGATAATCCGTCTCCGCAGAGTGGCGGAAGAGGCTGCCTGGGTGATGCTGAGCAGCAGAGAGACTGCAACACGCACCTGTGCACAGGTAGTCATGACGGGCTCATCTAGGTTTTTTACACTACCATCTGCATTGTTACATGTGTGATGTCTGTCTGTATTGTGTCTCCAGAGTCAGTGGGCCCGTGGTTGCCGTGGTCTCAGTGGTCCGAGTGCTCGGTCAGCTGCGGTGGAGGGCAGCAGTACCGCTCTCGTCTCTGCAGCCTTCCAGCGTGCAGCGGTCGTCAGAGCAAGATCTGCAACACCCACGTCTGCCTCGGTGAGCATCTGCTTCCTGTGCAGTATTTGTAGCCATGCTGCAAAGTTATATTTACACTGCTCCAGTTGGAGGACTGTTTAATTAGTGTCTTTAACTGCTGTTGCTGCGTGGGCTTCATGTCGCTCTGCAGAGGTGGGCTGCCCTCCTGGCAGGCTGTACAGGGAGTGTGAACGAGGAGAAGGTTGTCCTTTCAGCTGCGCTCAGGTCAGCGGCAGGGAGGGATGCTACGCTGACGGCTGCGAGGAAGGCTGCCACTGTCCCGTGCACACCTACCAGCACCGTGGACTCTGCTTGTCGGTGGGTTCAGAGTAACTTCAGTAGTAGACATGTGACGTTTTAAAAGTGCAGCACAGAAAATGAAGAGCATGAACCAGGCTGTGATGCACCACTGAGAAGATCATTTCAAACTGATGCAGTTTCTTCTCTTTAGAGGGTGTTTGTGTTTGGTGTGTTTCAGGAGTGTCCATGTCTGGTGGATAAAGAGCTGCTGGCCTCTCTGCAGAGCGTCTCTGTGACACCAGTCGCATCCCTGCTGTTTCATAACATCTCAGAGGATATGGAGCTCCAGTCTGGAGATACGTTTGTCCATGACTGCAGCGCCTGGTAAGCAGAGAACTTTGGGAATAATAATACAATTTAAAAAAAAACAACATATTTTAAATAACTACTTCCAAAGTAGTCGTGACATCCCGTTCAGGTGGGGGCAGCTATCAAAGTGGGAGAGGTGGGCTGCACCGTGGACACGTCGAAGTATCCATGGAAATCACTGCAAAGCCGTTATCACAGGAATGACACCGTTGTCATTTGAGATGGACTGAGTTGAGAGCAAAATTTTATGGCCTCATTCAGATCTGACTGAGTCATTAATTCTGAACAGTTGATGCTGGTTTTATACAAACCTGCTGATATCCAGACAGCCCATTCTTCAGGGCAGGCCTTTCTTCTTATTAGCAAAGATAACGCCAAAGCACAGGATGGATGCATTCCAGCACTGTGGCCCTGTAATAAAGACTTCCAGTGTCAAACTGGCCTGTCCACAGTCCACCGGTCCCACTTTGAGAACATCTACCACAGTGTACAGCTACAACCTGAACTGGTGCGCAGCTACAATCCTGTACTGAGTAAGAAATGGAAAACATTTGTTGTTGTGACACAGTGGGAGCGATGCCAACTGTGTCATACGTATAAAACAGTGTAAAACTGCTGTTATATGGAAAATCACCACCAGTCTACCCCTTTTGTTCCCCGTAGCGAGTGTGTGCACGGCAGGTGGAACTGTTCTCTGGAGCACTGTCCTGTACACGGTGCTTTGTCTTCCTGGGGCCCCTGGAGCCCTTGCTCACTATCCTGCGGTGGTTTGGGGCTCAAAACCCGCTCTAGAGGTTGCACACAGCCCGCCCCGGCCCGTGGAGGGAGAGACTGCCAGGGGCCACGGAGGGAAACGACCTACTGCCAGGCCCCTGACTGTCCAGGTACTTTGGAGAGATTCTGTAGAACACGTGTAATATGTGTATTTCAGGGATGAAGGTCAGATTCATGAAAAGCTGCTTTTCCCCTCCAGCTACTGTTGTTCCAACAGAAGAACCAGCCACACCGGGTAGGTTCACTTTTCTGTGCACTCATTTGACTCTGTTCCTTTGGTTGCCATTTTCTTGTATTTGTGCATGCTGTTTAGGCTTTTCTTATCTTAAATATCCTCTCTGTATTTCATCATCTTTCCGTTTCCATCTCCTCAGAGGAGGACTCTGGGTTCTCTCCCTGGTCGCCGTGGAGTCCTTGCACAAAGACCTGCACCGACGCTCTCAGCCCGGCCCTGAAGTCCCGCCATCGACAGTGTGTGACACCAGCCTGTTCTGGAAGCTCTCACCAAGAGAAGGCATGCAACTTGCCCCAGTGTCCAGGTACACCACGCCCACTGTCTGCCTGCCTCTATTTATTTAATAAATCAGTTTGTGTTGCCTTATATAACTATAATATAAAGTACAAGTTAGTGCTCAGTTGATATGACTGCAGGAGCTGCGTGTGTGGTTCTTGCTTTGATGAATACAAGCGTCAACCAAGCTTATGTGTTTTGTGTTTCTGTTTTGAGGCGAGGTGTGTGTAGAGGCCGAGTGTGCGCGAAGGAACTGTTCGTGGACCAAGTGGGCAGAGTGGAGCGCTTGCTCGCGGTCCTGCGGCGTGGGTCAGCAGCAGAGGATCCGAACGTTCCTGAGCCCCGGAACAAACGGCTCGTGGTGCGAGGACATCCTCGGAGGAAACGTGGAGCATCGCTTCTGTAACATCAAACCCTGCAGAGGTCAGCTGTAATTATCAGTTCAAACTCTTCAGTGAAGGAATATTTAAAAAGCCAAAGAGAGAGTTTCATTTTTCACTTACTGGTCTGCGTTTGTGTTCGATGTTGTGTAGTTGATGGAGGCTGGTCTCGGTGGAGTCCGTGGTCGCGCTGTGATAAGCGTTGCGGCGGCGGACGCTCGATACGCACTCGCTCCTGCTCTAGTCCTCCACCCAAAAATGGTGGAAAGAAGTGTGCAGGAGAGAAGAACCAAGTGAAACCTTGCAACACCAAACCGTGCGGTGAGTCTGATCTACCACGTCCTGCGTTTGGCTCCTCATTGTTCCAGCATATGGCTGTTTATCTACAGGAGTGTGTGTTCAGCCTGTGCAGATAGCATCATGGCAAAACTCAGGAACTGCTGTCTGTGTATTGTCAGATGATAGAGGGTGCCCACCAGGCCAAGAGTTTGTGATGTGTGCCAGCCAGTGTCCACAGCGCTGCTCAGACCTCCAGCAGGGCATAGAGTGCCAGACCAACAGCGAATGTCAGCCTGGCTGCCGCTGCCCTCAAGGTACACAAGTCACACCTCATATGTGCGTGTCTTTGTCCGAAAAGTTCCTCTCCTGGCACTGATTTAACCCCTAAACTGTTCTGTGCTCTCCACTGAGAGAATAGCTTCGCGTCTAGAAATGGGTTTGTTATAACTCCTCTGCCTTCTTTAGGATTCGGGGTTCTGAGAATATACAAATTCCTAGAGTCCTGAATCCCCAACATGTGCACGGGATCCCCCAAGATATCTGCACACAGCTGACTCAGCGTAAAAGTTCTCTGCAGTTCTCAGTAGAACCTTCTAAGAGACGTAATTCAGTTACAAATGGTGTTTACTCCAGTTAGAAACTGTTGAATTGGAACAGACTGAGTGGCTCATCAGTGGTAAAACAAAAGCAGAGCGGACTGTAACAGGTAACACAGGCCTTCAGTTTAACAGCATTATCAGGCAGCCAGTCATATTCTGTTGATGTTTGATTGACCTTGGTTGGGTTATTTAGGTGTAAGAGTTGTTTCCACTGTTTAAAACTGGCTAAATCTTTTAAAGATAAATAACCTAACCGGCTCGACGTCACACAAGTATTAGAATTTAGTTTTTTCCAAAGACATTATAGGAGTGAGACGAGGAAAAATCTTAAAGTGAGTCTGGGAGAATTCCCCAACAATAAATATGATGGCAGAAATCAACAACAACAGGTTTAACTGGTGATTCTGTAATGGCCCTGTGGACCATTAAGATGACATCTCATTTAGATGATGTTTCAGAGTAGCTGTGCAGTGCAAGGCGTCATTCTGCTGCCAAGTGATGAGATTTGCATCTAGAATTGTTTTGTTAAAACGAATTCATTTTTTTTCATTAGCATGAATCGTGGTTTGCGTATCTTTTGTACGTGTGTGTTTAGGTCAGTTGCAGCAGGACGGGGTGTGTGTGCAGCTGTGGCAGTGTGACTGTGTGGACTCACTGGGGCAGATTTGGGTGGCCGGCAGCACGCATCAGGTGGACTGCAACAACTGCACCTGCTCTGATGGACAGCTGCTCTGCAGCAATGACAGCTGCCAGGCTACCTGTGTTTGGAGCTCCTGGTCCAGCTGGGCTCCCTGCAGTGTTTCCTGTGGACAGGGCCAGAGAACCAGATACAGGTGAGGTCTCCTGGGACCTGGACGAAGGAGACATGGTTTGTTTTGTAAACTGTTAAATTCTTGTTTGAGCACGTCCGTGTTTGGACATTAAAATGGGATCCAGACGGAGGAAAGTTTTTTTTACAAATCTGAAACTGGATTTTAAACAGGTTTTAAGTGGTACGCTCTTTAACAACAAGACGGAGATCATAACGATCAGAAAATCTATCATATTGTTTCCAGTGTAGAGATGGCACGATGCCACTTTTTTATGTCCGATACCGATATCATAAATTTGGATATCTGCCGATACCGATATGAATCCGATATAGTGTTTTTTAATCAATAAAACTGTTTTTTTAATATCTTGCTGCTTTTTGTATAAGTTCATACTCAAGTTTAAAAAAACAACAACACTAAAGCTATTCTGTTACACCTGTATGTAAAAAAATACAACAAAATATTTCATAGTTCAGCAACACTGATCAATCTAATAAACTTAAACCTGCTCCATCCTCCCTATTCTGGTGTTTTAAAGAGTACTTTGCAAACTCCCAGGAAAAAAAATAGGGAACCCCCCCCCCACCCTCCACCTCATGATGCTTAATCAACGTAATCAACTTTAATTTGATGCAGTGTGAAAAAAAATGCACAGAAATAAATAATTTTTCTACAATAATAAAATAGATTCAACATCTTTCTTCTACAGAACTGCAGACTGCACAGATGGTATCTTCCCAAAGGAAAAAGTAGTATAGCTTACTAGTATATTAGACTTAACAGTTACTATATACAGTAATGGACTTCTATATATTTAACATCAGATTAAAACTTTGGGTGTCAGATTCAGATAATTATTTATTAAAAGCTCGACATTTTAAATGAGAATAAGAAAGAAAAGTATGTCTTTGTGCCCCCTTTTCCCTGTTATTGCCCTATCGGCCCCCCTGGCTACACTTTGCTAGATCCGCCCCTGCACAGTTACAGCCGTCAGCTGTAGAAAAAGATCCTGGTGTAGAAAGTAATATTAAATAAATTCTAACAACAGCTGATCAAGCTTAAACGTGCTGCTGTTGTTCAGCCGCTGGTTTCCTCTTTCTGGTGCAAAGTGGGCCAAAAACAAAGAAGAGAGACGGACTCACGACAGAAAAGCCGATCAGCTGATCACTGATCAGTTTCACGATTGAAGTAGCAGCAGCAGAGAGAGAGAGAGAGGCAGTCGCTCCATATATCGCTTGTTAAGCTTTACAAACACTCAGAGATGAACTTACACACTTGCTTTACTTCTCTCTGGGATCACTTCAGAGATGAAATGCTGGTTTGGTAGTGAGGCTACAAATACACACAGCCGCTCTATCACTGAGCACACTGCTCCGACGTGCTACGGTTATGAGCCGAGTTACGCCGTGTCGCAAGTTTTGTGAGGTGCTTTTTTGATATTTAATGGATCGATTACATTTTTTATTTCTCTCCGATATCCGATCCAGTAATTTAGGTCAGTATCGGACCGATACCGATACGTAATATGGGATCGGTCCATCTCTACTCCAGTGTTTGTCTTCTGTAATTGCTGAATTAAGGATAAAGTTGATTCGAGTTGTCTGAGTCAGTGTGACGATTAACTCTGTCGTCTGTCTTTTGTCCGTGTCAGGAGATAAAATCGGGGCTCTGCGGGAGCCGCAGCGTCACTTGCTGAAAGCATTTCTTTCAAAAGAATGAATTTGCTGCTGATCAGACACCTTCCTGATGGATAGTTAAATAGCTTCGTTTCCATGGTACTGCAAGTTCTCAATGCTAATTCCAAATCTTAGAATTTACAAATAACATAAGATACATTTAACACTTTAAATCACATATGAAAGCAGTCACGGAGTAACAGATTAGTGATCCAGGCTTCCTGCTACCACAGTAAGTCAGCAATGTAAACAATAATGGAGTCTAGTAGGTTAGGGGGCGGAGCCAGAGTTTCAGTCTCACAGCATGGGGGTAGAGGTTATTCTGGACTGGATCCTGCGCTGCAGTTTTCAGAGCACCTAAAGGCTGATGATTTTCTGAACCCTGACTGTGAATCTTAATATATGAAACGTGAAAAGAGCGTGATGGTTGGTTCATTGTCTTTGGTTCTGCAGTGTATCTGTGGATATAAATACATGCAGTGGTATTAAACTGGTTTTCGGTGTATTCCACTGTGATTACCTGCTGTTCGTGTTATGTGCCAGGTCTCTGACCCCAGACACCGAGGGAACACGTTGCCACTTTGAGGAGGTCCAGCACAGACCCTGCAGTCCAGGAACCTGCCCGCCTCTCTGTCTCCTTGACAACCAGACGCTCAGTGTGGGTGACACCTGGCTCCAAGGAGAATGTAAACAATGGTGCGTTAGATAAGGACAGAGGATATGGATGTTAATGACAAAAATGAAATGTCAGTGATACTGTGCTGGAAGCTCTGCCTGTGTTTCTTCTAGCACGTGCACTCCAGAGGGAGTTTTCTGCCAAGACATCGACTGCAGAGGTGCGTCGCCGTGTTTCTGTGAAAGAGTGTCGCAGATGTTTGAAGTCCTTGCAAAGAAAGTTGTGAAAATCCTTTGTGCTGTTTCCAGTGGACGGTGCTTGGACCCCCTGGTCGGTGTGGTCTGACTGCTCAGCGACTTGTGGTCGGGGCACACATGTTCGAACCCGCGCCTGCATCAACCCCCCACCACGAAACAATGGTTCTCACTGCAGCGGGCCAGAGAAAGAAACACAGGACTGTCAGACCCCTCCGTGCCTGGGTCTGTATCTTAAGGCAAGGAAAGAAAAGCCACATATTCTCTCCAATCAAAGGGAATTTCATTTACTCTTGTATCAACAGATGACCTTTGCCCTTGGTCTCCTTGGTCACCGTGCTCCCAGACGTGCGGGGCGGGGTCTGTATCACGACACAGGGCGTGTGTGTGCGAGCAGGGAGGAGATGCGGCGTGTCCCCCTGAGATCGAGGCTGAGAGGAACCGCGTGGAGACGCAGCTGTGCTACAAACAGCCCTGTCCAGGTACAAGAGTCATGCTGGCAGCACTGAAGCCAGACTAACAGCCACGATCGCTGTTTGTGCTGTTTCTCTCTGAACAGCTGACGGCTCTGTGTGTCTTCAGCAACTAACTTCACTTGTCCATCTGCTGATTTCTGTGTTGCACACATGTGCATTGCAGGTTTTATTGAGTGAAGCTGGACAGGTAGGTACAGCCTCTACTAAGTGAACAGAGCTCAGTGTACAGGGTATCGGTGTCACAGAAAACAAATCGGACCCTTAACATTACTAATGCTACCAACAAATCCTGGAACACCGGGCAAATTGGGAAAAGATGATCTGGCAGAAGAAATGAGGGCGGGCAGGAAATACACAAGGGCAGGAAGTGAAGTATGTGAAATATGAGAGAAAATAGCACAAGTAGAGCTACACAGAGCTTTGGAGCCTCGCATTCAAACCTGTGTTAGACTGTGAGAAGCTTCCAGACTGTTTGAGATTCACTGACTTTCATCTTTTTATTGTGCTTCATTTTTTGAAGCCAGTGTAGAAGAAGGTGGGCAGGTATTTGACTTCTAAAATTATGCCATAGTATGCGATTAACTGAAGAGCCGACTGTGTGTTGAAGCGACTCACAGATGACATCAAGCGCTCGTGAATCGCACTTGAATGTTTTCGTTGCTTTGGCAGGCTGTCCCATGTCAGCGTGGAGCGTTTGGTCTCAGTGTTCCTGTGCGTCCCAGAGGCAGCAGCGTTACCGTGTAGCGCTCTCTTCACCCACCAGGGGCCAACAGTGCACTCCTGTGGAAACGCAGAGCCGGGCATGCGGTCTCAGCCGCTGTGATGGTGAGTTCATTACCCTTAGAGCTGCTTAAGCTGCATTCTGGTCCTACACCTCTTCATGTGTTTTCCTGCTAGAAGTCTGCGAAGCCCCGTTTGTGTACTCGTCGTGTGGCGCTCCCTGTGAGAAGCAGTGTGAACTGCGTGGCCGTGAAGATCTGTGTCTGGGTGTCAGCGAGTGCACACCTGGCTGTTACTGTCCACAGGTGAGTTTTAATGAACGCTGCTGAGTTTAATTATGATTTTTGGACACTACCAGTAGGATACAGTAAGACGCACTTTGCCTTTGGAGGTTTTGCTTTGATTTCTGGTCATTAAGAACAAATATGATTAGCAAATAATGCAACACGTGTTAACAGCTGCGTTTTGTTGGTTTGGTTTTTGGATCTTAAGCTGCTTCAAACAGCACGTTTGCCTGAAGTATGAATTCTACATTGATGCATCTCAATGCACGTGATTTGAGCACAACACACGACAAATGTGCTGTACTTTATGACCAAGACACAGATCCGATCGCTGCGCTGTTTCTTCTTTCCTCTGAGATGTGTGTTTTTCCTTCCAGGGCCTGCTGCAGTATAATGGGAGCTGTGTTCCTCCAGAGGAATGTGGCTGCATCCACTTGCAGCACCAAGCTCCAGGAGATCCACCCACGCCTGTCACCGTCCCACAGGGGGCCACGGTCACCATAGGCTGCAGTACCTGGTCAGTTGTCTCTATCAGCCCCTGTTGCTGATAGAGACATGAATGTTTTCTCACAGTGTTGTCGTCACTCTCTGCTCTTTCTTTGTGATTCCCAGCTTGTGTGTGCAGTTTGTCTTTTATGCTGCCTGGGCTGTGACAGGTTGTTATTATTGTCCGTTTTGTTGACTTCTCTGTCCTCCAGTCTTTGTCACGATGGGAGTTTGCAGTGCGACATGAGAGAATGTGAAGGTAAGAGAGCAGAGTAATAAAACGAGGTTCTCTGTAAACACGGTGAACCTGAATCTTTCTTTCTCTCCTTCTTTCAGTCGTCCTCAGCGAGTGGTCGGGCTGGACTCGGTGCTCTCCCTGCGTGCTGCAGCACAACAGCTCGCAGATGGTGTCGATCCAGAGGCGCTTTCGAGCCTGTTTGGACCTGGATTCTGGTCTTCCAGTCTCTAGAGAGGAGGAGAGCCAGTGTCCAGGACTGCTGGTAGAGGAGAGGCCATGTCCAGATGCTAACATCTGCAGAGGTAACAAAGATGCTCACACCAAGAGTTTGTTTCGTGTCAGAGGATTCAGTCGTCTTATTGGCCAGATGTCACTGAGGAGAGAGCAGCAAAAGTAAATGTTCTGTGTTATGTTAGAGATTTTACTGCTGTCTGCAAACTCATACTGACCTTTGCAAGATTCTTTTAGGTCAAACTTGCACTGTGCACCTGGAAGTTGGGTCGGATTGAGGTTGGAGGACGTTCACACCATAAACAAGCTGCACAAACTGCACCTCCTCCACAGGGTCTGGGTGTTTGTGGGCACCACAGTTGTGCTCTGTCTGAGACCCTCTCAGTAAAAGTTTGACACAGATTGCATGCAAACAGTGGGTGAATGAGTCAGGGCTCGACGAGCACGGCTCCAAAGAAAAAAATGAATTACACAGTCGGTCAGAGGGTGATGAAATGACTGCAGCGCGGTTTTCTCTGGAAAGGAAAGGGGGGTGATTGTGTTTTGAAATAAATGCGTGCACTTCAAAGCATATTCTTTTCATCTAAATAAAGACAGTTGGAGTCTCACACACAGCGAGGAATAAACGACTGCAGACACCGATAATGTCCAAGTCATAAACAGGCAAACCTTTAAACTGTTTCAGTGTATTAAATAAATGTATGTAGTTTTGGATCCAGTGACGAGAGCGATGTCATTCTGACATGTGGAGTCTCTGAGGGAAAATGTTTACTGTGTGTCAGTCACAGCTGCCATCAGCAGACAGTTAAGAGGCCTTAATCAGTGCAAAATGGGCTTTTCCTGCTATTCTGACTCACTTTATTCCCCAAAGGAGAAGAAAAGGACAGGTTAAATGCTCATGTGTGGTTAGCTTTGCTTTTATGTGCGTGCAAAGGATGATTCAGCTCAAATTTAACTCTGTCATCCATCCATTTTTTATACACGAATGGCTCTGAATGACTGCTGTCCCAGCTTAATTTGCATGTCAAACAACTGAAGCCTGGTTCTTGGTCATAGTGAGTAAATACTGCTCAGCAAGAACAAACTAAAATGTGTCTCTTACTTATAAATGATACAGCAAATAAACACATTGTGTTTGTCGCTCTGTCGTCATCATCTAAAACGAAACACTTAAAGTTTCTGTATTTGTCACTGTCAGTCTGTTAATGCGGATAATACCAAGGTTAGGTTAGTTATGATAGTCACTCTGCTCTCCTAGATGTGTGTCAGTGGAGTGGGTGGAGTGCTTGGACAGCGTGTGCTGAGCCGTGCAGCGGTGGAGTCAGGCAGCGCTACAGACAGCCCCTGGCCTCTCCTGCAGGACCCCAGTGTAGGAGCCAAGAGACCCAGACCCAAGGATGCAACACGGCCCTCTGCCCAGGTACATGTGAGCTTAAAAAGAGAGCAAAGCCAACAGGCAACATCAGTGGTGTAGTTCATAAGTTCAGTTCCAAAGATAACATTAGTTACACAATTTGTTGATATATATGTGAATGGAGATGACTGCAAAAGCCCCTAAAAATTAAGGCTGTTGGAAGTTTTGGTACACGCAGTGAAAATGTTTTCCTCGAAGGCTTCGAGGCTGAGCCGGACAGAGATGATCATGTTGTTTGTGTCAGCGTGGTTTGTTAGAAACACATTTGTGTGTTTTCACTTTGAACTAATGCAAAGTCATTAGTGTTTCTTTTCAGCAGCTGAAGGAACTTCTGCACATTCTTGGAAAGAAGTGAGAGGAAATCAGACGTACAAGTAAAACGTATATAAAACGACACACAGAGGAAAATGATCCGATTCAATGAATTTCTAACCAAACGTCTTTACAGCTTAAAAAGAAGAATTTTATAGGAAGTTCCATTAGTTCTGAAGCTGTTTGAAATAAAACAAATCAGGATGTACTAAAAGACTAAATCAGACTGAAGACAAAACTTTGTCCTTACGATTATCTGTCTGTCACAAAGCTACAGCTACAAGCCGCACACATCACACCACCACCACCGTGCTGAACTCTGTTTCTACGTCAGGTCACATTTTGCAGCGCAGGCATGGTTTTCTTTGCTTTTTCAGGTGAGCGCTGTGAGGACAGGGATCGAGCCTCCCAGGACAGCTGTGCCAACAAGTGTCCTCGCAGCTGCACTGACCTATGGGAGCATGTGCAGTGTCTCCAAGGAGCCTGTCACCCGGGTAACCATGGATAACATCTTCCTAATATTAGACTTTCATTACGTGAAATTCATTGTTTCTCTGTGTTTCTTTACTTTTCCGTCTCTTTTTTTGGTTTTTGTCTCCTCAGGTTGTCGGTGTCCAGAAGGACAGCTGTTGCAAGATGGCCGCTGCGTGCCAGTGACAGAATGTCGTTGTGGTATCCCATCAGGCAACGGGACGCTGGAGTTCCTCCCTGAAGAGGAGTTTACTGTGGACTGTAACACCTGGTGAGAACTGCTTTCTGTGAGCGGAAGTATGGTCATAGTTGGGATTAATAAAGCAGTTTTTCAAATTTTTGTAGCGTTTAGTTCATAAACTTTGCTCCGTCTCACTTCTCGTAACGCCCCTCCATGTGCAGTGTGTGTGAGCATGGCACGGTGGTGTGCTCCAAGCTTCCCTGTCCAGTTTATGAGCCCTGGAGTCCATGGAGCGCCTGCTCAGCTTCATGTGAGCGAGGCCGGAGAACCAGGACGCGCCGCTGCCAGGACACAGAGGGCGGCCCGCCCTGTGCCGAAGTCACGCAAACAGAAATCTGTGATCTGCCGTCGTGTCCAGGTCGGACATAGAAAAAATATCCAGCCAAGATCCTGAGATTTTACCTGCAAGTCTGGCGTCCCCTTACCTCCTTAATCTCTGCTTAACTCGCCGCCTCTCTTTGCAGCGGGTTGTTTGCTGAGTGAGTGGTCGGCCTGGAGCGAGTGCAGCGCCTCCTGTGACGGTGGGTTGTCATTGCGGAACAAGACAGTCCTCCGAGAGCCAGAGCCCGGTGGGACAGCCTGTGTCGGGCCACTTGAACAGCACGTTGTCTGTAACACCAACAGCTGCCTGCCCGGTAACACAAGCACACAACACTGCGCACTTTGTGTGTCTACTGAGAGATACCCCTTGAGTTCAAATGATGTGAAACTGTTGTCAGTCAGCTCATCAAAGTCCTAACGAGTGATGTTTACAGTTATATTAATCATAACAAACAAAGTGAATACGAAGTAAATATATCAGCGCACATGTCTGCACGCCGACCTGTTACAGGTGAGGTCATTTGCTTTATGTTCCTCCAGAGTGTCCCGGCACGCAGGTGTCCAGTGACTGTTCAGCTTCCTGTCCGTATACCTGCCAGGACTTGTGGCCACACACTCAGTGTTTACCTGGACCCTGCACGCCGGGGTGCACATGCCCTCCTGGACAGGTGTGTGTGTGTGTGTGTGTGTGTGTGTGGTTGGACAGCAGATGTGAGTCCTAACTGATTGTGTCATCGTGCCCTTTGCAGGTGTTGCACAGGGGCTCCTGTGTGGCTCACGCTGACTGTCCCTGTTCGCCGCTCTCTTTGCCGGCTGATTTTCAAAGCTGGAATGTCAGCTCCGAGTACTTCACGGAAGCTCTGCTGCCCCCGGGAGCGGCCATCCAGCACCTCTGCAATACATGGTGATCTGCTACTGTTGGTGTGGTCCAGTCATTCACTGAGTCGTGTTGTAGGCAGTTGAACCAACGGCTGTAAAACTGTAATATGTGGCTCTTACATTTCCGGGCTGGCTCTGGCTCAGGTTGTAGAGCAGGTCAGCTACTAATCAGAAGGTTGGTGGTTCAATAGCTGCTCAGGTATCCTTGGGCAAGATGTTGAATCCCCAGTTGCTCCTGATGTGTTCATTAGAGTAAGATTTTGTGTGAATTTTAGACAGAAAGCACTCAGACACAGTGAAAAGTGCACAAATGGGAGATTAAACGATGCAGAGTGCTCGAGTAGAGTAAAACAGCACTGTGGAAGAAGCAGTGCATCCACGCTGCGCAGTTTAAAAATGACTCGACCGATGATTTGATTTTTTTTCTAATGTTTCTAACAATATTCCAACCCAAAGAAATGTATGTTTTATTCATTGTTGTGTTTCATTTTGATCCAAGACATTTAATTGTAGCAATTAACGTTACATTTGCTACATTTTCTTCAGTATTTCTTCAGAATAAAGAGACACACCATAAATAAAGTCAGTTAAATGACTGGTACCTTGTTCATGAACATCATTTCTGCCCGAGTCAGGTCGATTTTATCCAACTGTCTATTTTTGCTTTAATTAAAAGAAAACGTTGGGTTACTTAACATAATCCCTGGTTCTTTGATAACAGAGTGAGGTGTTTCACTATGGGGAATGGCCTCGGCGTGACCAACTACGGAAGCTCCAATGACACCACGTCTGTCTATGACAGACCTGTCGAGTCGTGCTCAGGGCTCCGCCCCCTCATACTAACACGGCCGACCAGCTCCTCCTAACTCATTCCAAGCGGATTTCTTTCCGTGCCTAAGCAAGGAGGGAAGTGTTGGTGAAACACCTCACTCTGTTATCAAAGAACCAGGGATTACGTTAAGTAACCCAACGTTCTTTTTCTAACTTCGCTCGGTGTTTCACTATGGGAGATATGGCCCACTCCCGGATTGCGCCAGCTCCCGAAGCTACTCTCCAGTGCTACTCCAGGATCTCAGGTCGAACCTGAGGCACCAGAATCCAGCACCGTCTGAGCCAGGGATGACTGTGCAACATCCAGCCGATAAAACCGGACAAACGTGTGCGGCGTAGCCCAGCTTGCTGCCGCACAAATATCCTGGACTGATACACCTCTGAACAACGCCCAGGATGTGGCCACACCCCTAGTGGAGTGAGCTCGGAGTCCCGGGGGGGGGGGGGGGGGGGGGCTGCAAGCCCTTACAGCTATAAGCCAGAGCTAAGGCCTCTACAATCCAATGAGCTAGCCTCTGGCGTGATACGGGCCTGCCCTTGTGAGGGGAGGCCCAGCTGATCCGACTTCCTGAATCCAGCTGTTCTGTCAACATAAGTCCCCAAGGCCCGGACAGGGCACAAAGTGTTCAGCCTCTGCTCCCTCTCTGAAGAGAATGGAGGGGGGTGAAAAGCCAGGAGCTCTACTGTAGAGCACCTGTATGACATTTCCAGCACTTTAGGCTGGGTTAGGCCTCAGGAGTGCTTTAGTGAGTCCGGGGCCAGCTGTAGACAAGAGGGGTGAATAGACAGAGCCCGTAATTCACTAACTCGCTTGGCTGTGGTTAGAGCCAACAGCAGAGTGGTTTTAAGAGAGAGAAACTTCAACCCCACTGCCCCAATAGGCTCAAAGGGGTGGTGGGAGAGGGCGTCTAAAACGACTGACAGATCCTATAAAGGGACCAGTGGTCTAGAAACTGGGAGCGTTCGATGCACCCCTCTCATGAAGCGACATACAAGGGGGTGCTGCCCGGCAGGTTTATCACCAAACCCCACGTGGCAGGCTGAAATAGCTGCTAAATAGACCTTTATAATGGAAAAGGCTTTCCTTTTGTCCAGCAAGTCTTGAAGAAAACACAACAGCGCCACCACTGAACACTGAAAAGGGATAATGGTAAATGGCCTGTATTTATATAGCGCTTTACTAGTCCCTAAGGACCCCAAAGCGCTTTACATATCCAGTCATCCACCCATTCACACACACATTCACACACTGGTGATGGCAAGCTACATTGTAGCCACAGCCACCCTGGGGCGCACTGACAGAGGCGAGGCTGCCGGACACTGGCGCCACCGGGCCCTGCTTTTCATGGCACCACTCTTCAAAAACACACCATTTACTGCTGTAAATGGAACGAGTGGAGGAGACTCTGGCATTCTGAATGGTTTCAATAACCTTCGGAGGCATGCCTGCTGCCTTCAAATTCCACCTTTCACGGGCCAGGCCTAGAGAGCAACCTGGTCTGGATGGGGATGGTATATCTCCCCCTGCGCCTGAGACAGTAGGTCCCTGCGGATGGGGAGTGGCCATGGCTCGTCCACCAGAAGCTGGACGATTTCTGCTATCCAGTGTTTGGATGCCCACCGTGGAGCTATTAAAATCTGAGACAGCCCCTGATCCCTCACTCTGATCAGTGTTGGGGAGATCAGGCTGAGGGGAGGGAAAGCATACAGCAGAGTTTTTGGCCATGGATGGGCCAGCGCATCCACGCCCAGTGGCGCATGTGCGTCTGACAGGGAGAAAAACAGGGGGCACTGTGTGTTTTCTCGTGAGGCGAGGAGATCTACGGCAGCCCGGCCGTATCTCTGCCAAATCTGCTCCACCACCTTTGGGTGAAGCCTCCATTCTCCGAACAGTGGATTTCCTCTGGACAGGAGGTCCGCCCCCCTGTTCAGAATTCCTGGCACGTGAGTTGCCCGAAGGGAGAGGAGCCGAGTGCTGCTCCACATAATTATTTCCCTGGCTAACCTGTGTAGCTGCCGGGAACGGGTGCCGCCCTGGCGGTTGATATAAGCAACTACAGTGGAGTTGTCTGTTTTCACTAAAACATGTTGACCCCGGAGATACGGCAGAAAATGGAGCACCGCGTGGAGCTCCAGCACATTTATGTGATTCAGAGCGAGCCTCTGTGACCAAACGCCATTCACTGCTCTGCCCATCATAGTCGCACCCCAACCTGACAGGGATGCATCTGTGGTCAGCGTCACCCTGGATGATACTGCCCCGAGAGGTACCGCCGCCGCGAGAGCTGTCGGGCTCCTCCAAGGCCGGAGAGCCGCGATACACGGCTGCATTATTTTTACACCACGATTGAGATGTCGGCGAGGGCACAGCTGCAGAGAAGCGACCCACCGCTGAAAATCTCTCATCATAAGCAGCCCCAAATGTACCACCGATATCACCGAGGCCATGAGGCCGAGGAGGCGGAGACAGAGTCGGAACCGCACGACTTTCCCAGCTGAAAACGGGAAAGACAGTGAGTGAAGGATGCGATCCTCCGCTCTGAAAGTGCGATAAGAGATGGAGTCTATTCTGAGTCCCAGATACTCTGTAAACTGTGCGGGTTCCAAGTGGCTCTTTTCCAGGTTGATAGTGAACCCAAGCTCCGTGAGGTGATTCACCACCACCTCGGAGTCTTTGATCGCCTGCTCTCGCGATCGTGAGCATATTAGATAATCGTCTATGTAAGAGAATATTCTGATGCCGCTGTTCCTTAACGGAGACAGCGCTGCCTCCACACGTTTGCTAAACACCCTTGGAGCTAAGGATAGCCCGAATGGGATAGTTTGAAACTCGTACGCTACGCTCTGATAAGCGAACGTGAGATATTTCCTGTGTGGAGGATAAATGGCGATGTGAAAATATGCGTCTGATAGGTCGATTGTAACAAACCAATCGCCTGTGTGAATTGAGCGACAAAGCGTCTTGTGTGTGAGCATTCTGAACGTGTACTTTCTCAAATGCTTGTTTAACACACGCAGATCCAGAATAGGGCGGAGCGACGTTCCGTCCTTTTTCGGGATGAGGAAATAGCGGGAGTAAAAGCCCTGCTGAGCTTCTTCGCTCGGAACCGCTCCGACCGCCTGTTTGTGTAACAGGGAGGATATTTCCTCCTCCAGCACATTCGCTGAATCGCGACTGGCCACAGAAGCTAACACTCCGCCGAATCTCGGGGGTTTTGCCGCAAACTGTAGTCTGTAACCATGGGAAATGGTTGACAAGACCCAGGGATGAACTGCGCATGCGCGCCACCGCTCCAGCCGCGCTGCGAGCGGGCCTCTGAAGACGCGGTAGCATGACGTCACCCCTGTCTCCCGGAAGGAGTTGGGGCTCTCCCCCTCGGGAAGAGCGTGAGCTCCCCCCGCTGGGAACAAAGAAAAATTGCAGTGATTTTCTTTTGTTTTTATTTTGAAACTGGGGGGACATGCCCTTGGCAAACTGCCTGGCTGCAGAAATGCACGTTTTATTTCTTTTGTTACCCCCAAACCACAGTGAAGTGTCTGGTGACTCTGGGCAGTGCTTGGTGACACAGACAGAGTGCTTAGAAGTGTTTTGTCACACTGCTCCATATGTCCACAAGTCTGTCCTCCCTGAACTGGAGGAGGAGACTGAGAGGGTGCTCCTGGTGAACTGGAAACTTCCGGAGACCCTGAACTTTGGAGTGATTTGGTTACCCCTTCTAACACCTTCCTTCTCTTTGGGGAAGAAAATAGGGGTGACACAGAATGCTGCAGGTGTGCTGCTAGGCTGACCGCTTCTTTTTCCCCTCCGGGGTCTGACGGCTTGTTCTTTGCAGCAACTGCTGCAAAGGAATGCTTGCCCCAAGGTCTTTGGTTCTCTACCTTGGCCTGGTGGGCACCCTGCTGGCCTCCTACTCCTCTCTGCATTCTGACCCCACTCTGTCTCCCTCTCACAGCTGCTGCTGTTGCTGCAAAGCCAGCTCTTGGCACCTGCTGGGGCTGAGAGTTAGGTTTTCTGGGTAAGCAGAGGTTGAATGCTTCTCCCTCCTGCTTTCTGCGGGTGCTTGTTTCTCTCATTCTCTCCAGGGCTGGGCCAAAGAGACCCTTGGTTGGGTCATAGGCTGCATCCATGACCTCAGCCTTCTGAGCATCACCTAGGCCTGACAGGTTTAGCCACAAGGCTCTCTCACCCGAGACTGCAAGGCCCATAACGCGGCCACACCCTTGGACTGCTCCCCTGGAGGAGCGAAGAATGAGATCATTAACCACGCAGATTTCATCCCAGAGGACTGGGTTCTGGGAACCTGAGTCAAGCTGATGGCCCATGTCTTCCAGAATTTCTGCCTGATATGCTGATAGCAGTGTGACTGCATTAAGCGAGCACACTGACTGTGCAGCATATTTGTACGTCCTTTGATAAATAGATGCCGTGAGGTGATCTGTCTTGTTGGGCAAAGAAATGCTAGAAGAAGCTGAGATTGCCCTGCGGTTAGGGTGAAGGTGATACGCCACTGAAGGCTCCACTGCTGGGGGTTCGGTCAGCCCCAGTTCACCCATCCCCTGGATCTCAAGCTTAGAGCAGCCCTTGGTCGGAAGCTTGCTTTTAAAAGGGCTTGACCAATAGCGACTCATTTCTTTCATGCAGGCCGGGACTGCTGGCAGAAGCTGCTTCGATGGTGGCAAGGCTGGTGGGAGCCTCTTGCCGTCATACAGGTTGCATTCTGCCCCTTCGGCATCCTGGGCGGCTGGCCATGGGATGCCTAGCTTGGCAGCAGCCCATTTGCAGACCTCGTACAAATTGCTGTCCACCAGGGGTGCAACTTCAGCCCCACTCGGTGGCCTGGACTGCTGGGGAGGAAAGGTAGAGTCATCCTCCTGTTCCTCATCCATGTCCTCCAGGTCGAGGAGGTCGGAGTCGACATCGCCTTCCGCGTCCTCGCCACCCGGCTCGCCCACGTTTTGATCGAGGTCCTCGAACGATGGGGGCATGAGCGTGGATTCTTCTTCCATCATGTCCACCCAGCTTGTGGAGGCTCGCGGATGACGGATATCGCTCGTAGCAGTAGCCGCCGACAGGCAGGGGTCCTGACTGTTCGTTACTGCTACTCTCAGCCTCCTTTCCAGGACTTTCTCTGGCATCAAAGCACAGTGTGGGCATCCCTGAGGGTCCGCCAGTGAAGCCTGAGCATGCTTGGCACCCATACAGACGATGCACATTGGATGAGGGTCCCTGCCTGAGATGGTGGCACCGCATGATGCGGGGCACGGGCGGGATGCAGCCTCTTTCGCCGTAGACTTGGTTAGCGGAAAGGGGTGAGACTAGGCTACACCAGGCTCGTCTCGACACATTAGCCCGTAAGTAGCTAGGACTGGCAGCGGGTGTTAAATCCGATCTAGCCGCGGCGGGAGTCAGCTCGTCGTGACAAGTTAGCTGCACTCCGCTAGTCAATATCGTTAGCGACTTAATGCTAACCGAACCCTAGGTCGACCAACAAGCTAATGCTAGTGAGACGCTAATGTGGTTCGTGGCCTGCTAACAAGTCAATGCTAGCCGGACACTGAACGAACAGCTCGCCGTAACGCGTTAGCCCGAGTCACACAACGTCGGCTACCTCGCTAACTAAAACCAGGAACCGCTGGGACAGCTCGCCTGACGCGGTTGCTGTTCCACAGTGCAACTCTAAGTACGCTTCTTTCGAAGGACTTACTCAGCACGATCCAAACGGCCACCGGAAAAACTGCGTTCGGCGACGTACTCCTACACGGGACGCCTGAGAACTGTTAAGCAGCTAATCAAGTTAGTTAGTAGTTAGTAGTTTCTCACGGGAAGAAAGCGAGAATGAGTTAGGAGGAGCTGGTCGGCCGTGTTAGTATGAGGGGGCGGAGCCCTGAGCACGACTCGACAGGTCTGTCATAGACAGACGTGGTGTCATTGGAGCTTCCGTAGTTGGTCACGCCGAGGCCATTCCCCATAGTGAAACACAGAGCGAAGTTAGAAAAAGAACAGAGGCTGTAGTAGCAGCTTTCATCTTCCTCTGTGCTTTGCCACAAGGTCCTGTATTGTACCGCTTTTTAATAAGTTAATGTTAAGCTTCTTATGTGTTCCAGCTCTAAACTGCTGTGGCTGTGTAATTATTAGGGGTGCAACGATACACAAAATTCACGGTTCGGTTCGGTTCGATACTTTGGTGTCACGGTTCGATATTTTTTCGATACAAAAAAAAAATGTTCATGCCTTTTTAATTTGTCATTTATTAAAATTATAAATATATATTTTAACACAAAAGTACAGTTTTTAAATTTAACCCTAACCCTTGTGCGTGTTGTTTTTTAGCTCATCATATTGCAGCCACAGAAATTCTTTTGTCCATGAAACCATAAAGCTGCACTTTCTTTTTGCCTTATAGTCTGATTTGTCATAACTTCTCCGTTTTATGGTAAGCTTTTCTTTGGCTGTCACTTCTTCACCCTGACCTGTCTTATTTGGCTCAGCAGAACTAAAATATATATCTGTCTGTGAAGGTTCTCAATCATCCAGGTCATCGTAGTGAAATATATATCCTGCCGCACTCACATAAGCTCAGCGATTCTCTGCGCGATCAACCTCTCACATGTTTAAGCTGCGGGAGATTTCACTTGTCATGTTTGCATAGTAAGCTAACGATTAATAAGACGATGTCAGAGGAATTGGTGCACAAATTATCATCACTCACAGATCAGTACTGTCGCTCTCTATACACAGTTCGCACGATTGCAAAGTGAAAGCAAAAAAACAAGCGCAAATTCAAACACGATTTCAATATGTCACATATTGACAGTGGCTCACCGATGCCAATGACATAATTACCCAGCTACATTTCTGAAAGAATGCAAAAGCATTGACATATATTTTTCCTTCCTACAATAGCCCGACAGGCAGGGCAGAGATAGCCCCGGGACGTCGGGCTAGCGATATTGCGAGCCCTGTATCTGATTGAGGAATCACTCATCTTTGGAAAAGAGAGTTTATTACAGAGAAATGTCTCTTTCCAAAATAAAAGCTATACTATACGCTTCTTCTGGGCTATATTCTCAGCAGCATATTAAACATATCAGGTCTCCATAAGGAGAATCCTGTGCTAACAGCTGTCTAAATGACTCGGCTAAAGTTTGTAGCATGCATGCTTGTTGTTTTTGTCTTTGCACTACGATGATGTCGGTGTAAATGTGCAGTCATATTCGTTGTGTTCCCACTAGTGCTTTCAGGTTAATCTCGTTGAAATAACCTTAACGCCACAACACGGCAAATCTCCGTTAACGAGCTACCCTATACAGAGGGGCTAGACGGCCAACACGTTAACGAGCTAACTGCGCTAACACACTAGTTCCCACCCATGTAATTGAGCATTGCATGGCACATCCAACATACTGTTTTACTTTAGTCCATGACGCGCTTACCTTCAGGGTCATACGTCACATGAAAACCAAAATAATTCCAAACGCCAGATCTGAATGAGGGTGGGGAGGTCCACTTCTGTCTCGCTAGCTTGCCCTGCGCTCTTCCTTCTGACCATCCTGTCTGTGTTGAGTGCTCAGTGAATCTGCGTTCGACTACTCCGCCTAGGCTGCACTCTCGAGCCTAGGCGGAGTAGTCAAATGCAGATTCACTGAGCGCTCAACACAGACAGCATCGTCAGAAGGAAAGTTGATCAAATAAATTACAAATTTTGTATTGTTCTTTTTTTTTCTCCCCTTTGGTTTTCTTTCTTTCTCTCCCCCTCTTTCTTTCATTCTTTCCCCCTGTCCTATCCCACAGTCATGTCTGTCCCGTTTGCAACTGAAAATAAAATAAATTCATAATTATAATAAAGGTCAATCAAATGGACCAATATGATGATCCACTTAAAATAAATCCTCTTGGCATCTTTCTTGGCCTCAAGACAACAATTCTGATGGCTATAGATCCAAACGGGACACAAAAAAAAAAAAAAAAAAAAAAAAAAATTGAAAAAAAAAAATTTGAAAAAAATTGTATTGTTCGATACATATGCGTACCGAACCGAAAGCACTGTATCGAACGGTTCAATATCGATACGAATATCGTTGCACCCCTAGTAATTATATTAAAAAAGGATGAAATAGAAGATTATATGTATAATTCGTACCCTCACAGTGGTCTGGTAGGCAACTGTGTGTGGCTGGTTCAGCCTCGTGTTCACTTCGACTTTTCTTTCATCTAATTTTACTCACTTGACTTTTTTACGCTCCTTCCAGCTTGTGCCAAGGTGGGATGTTCAACTGCACCTCAGAGCCCTGTGAGGGTGAGTGATGCTTCGTCACAGCTGCATTTCCTGAACCTTATAGGGCCTCTCTCTCTTTCAGCAATGAAAGCAACGGTCAGCAACAATAATCTTCGATTGAACTGGCAGGGTCATGATAAAAATGTCAACCTATCTATAGTTGGGACAGCTGCTGCTGCAACAGTTGGCTCAAATAACTGAGCTACAGTCTCGTCAATCAGAGTCCACACAGGCCATTACTGGGATTTTGTGTCATAAACGTACAATTTCATGATGTGAGCTTTGGTTTTGCTTCCAGAGCAGATCACAGTTTGAACTTGGCTTGTTTCTCCATCTCACCGTATCATTAATCCTAATGTGGAATAAAAGAGGATCTCATTTCAATCACATTACTGCACATTTTAGTTGCAGTTTCTTCTCACACATCTGTCCAGACATTACTTTACTGGCCCTTGCGATACTTTCTTAAACTAGAAGTTAGAGAAGTATCTGTGAATATCTTCTTAGACAACAGTTGTGCTGTTGGTTGTAGGGAGTTCCTTTTTCACCATAGGTGTTATTTTGCTACATATAGAATATTGATCATGATAACAGCTTCACGCACAACTTCAGTTTGGGTGTTTAGGAAAACCAAAGTCTGGCAAGAACTGTGAGAAAAATGAGCACTAATGTTTGTAGGAGTGCTGTCGCACTTTATTAACAGTAATAAGAATATGTTGCCTGATTGGGCCCATGAAGAGCAAAAAGAAGCAGCTCATGTGATTGTTGGCCAACAAGTGCATGGAAAAATCATTACAAAAAGTATAATGTTATACTGTGAATAGAATATTACAGCTGTAATTTATCGGCTTGTAGAAAGTCAAACAGGACTCATCAACATTCTGAGGAAACCAGGTCAAGCTAGCACAGAAAGGTTTTACCGCACATGTCACATCAGTGCATGAAATACAAATGTCTGAAAGGTGCCGTACATTTGATTCAAAATTAGTAAGTTAGGCAGAAAGCAGCTTAGTGTTTTATGTTGTTTTCAGAGGTTTTGGCAGCGCTGCAGGAGAGGAGGTGGTGAGTGAAATGCTATCACGACCAATAAACAAATTTGAAAGTATGTAAGAATCAAACCCACCAGTACCCACCTACTGGACCTTTGGACACTTTTAAAAGCAAGAAATGAAACAGGTCTGTGCTGCTTTTCCCTCCCTACCAAACCACGATGAAGCATAAAGGAAACATAGGACACAACCTGATTGGGCGTTGTACTGTGTTGCTTAGTTCAGCATCACTTCCTGTCAGGTGCAGCTGTTGACAAATGGCTCCGTCAGCAGAAACTTTGATGTTTCCAGCAAATATTTCACTGTTTTATGCATTTTGGAAACGCAATAAAAACAAACAAATCTATGATGAAGTTCATTCAGATGAACTTTTATTTCAGTCTAAAAGATTTTAAATGCTTTTACTGACCTAATAGAACGTTTCCTGTAAATATGCACACACTTAGACTCTGATGGTTACAGCAGACACAACAAAAGCTGTGAAGGAGACATTTTACTATTATTTCTTTATCTTTTCATTAGTCTTTTATCCTTTATCTTCTTTCTCTCAACCCACCGGTCACAGCAGATGGCCCCGCCCCTCCCCGACCCTGGGTGTGCCGGAGGTTTCTTCCTGTTAAAAGGGAGTTTTTCCTTCCCACTGTCACCAAAGTGCTGCTCATAGGGGGTCATATGATTGTTGGGTTTTCTCTGTATGTATGATTGTAGGGTCACCTTACAGTATAAAGCTCCTGGAGGCGACTGCTGTTGAGGCTACTAGTTGTTGTGGTTGTGGACATTTAGTCTGCAGTTACCGTTGTCTGAGTGCCCTCTCCATGATCACGTCCTCAGGAAATGTTTATAATTTCCTGGGTACATTGAAGTGGTCAGGTGACAGTTTCCTCCTGTTTCCTGCTGCAGATAAATGTACATTAAAACCAGTGCTAAGACTGAATGTCCCACCCTCTTATGTCCTTCTAGTGGACTGCCAGTGGTCCACATGGTCCCAGTGGAGTCCTTGTTCAGCCAGCTGTGGTACAGGACAGCAGAGCTCCATCAGATTTGTTCTGGAGCCCAACCAGTATGGAGGGGCTCCGTGTGAAGGCCCTAACCTCCGCACAACAACCTGCATCGCCCCTGACTGTGGTGAGTGAGAGGAAGGGAGACAGTTGATCTTTTACTGATGATGCATGATCGAGTAAACTCGTCATTATCACTGCATCCTTTAAACACGTACCCCTCTTTGGATCCCCATTGTTCCTTTCTCCTTCCTGATTCATCATTAAATGCTTTCCACTCCACCCTATCATCTTCCCATCGTATCATCCATCTTCTCTCCTCTCCTCCAGCGTGTCCTGATGGGGAGCAGTGGAGGAGGACGACATCAGAGGGGATCCTGCTGTGTGAGAGGAGCTGCCAGGACATTTATTCCTCCTCTCCTGTCAACTGCAGCTACTCTGCTGAAGGCTGCGTGTGTCAGGAGGGGCTTTACCGAAACCCAGAGGGCGCGTGCGTCATCCCTGCCCTCTGCCCTTGCCATGACCGGGGCGTCCTGCGGGAGGTACGTCGGTGCGTGTGCACGAAAAGGAAAGTGACATCTGCTGCCCAGCAAACTTGGCATCTTGTAGCCATTGTTCCCGCCTCCGTACCGTTGGTGTAGTGTTTACATGCCATCCCATTCAATCCCATTGTGTTATTTACTCATAAAGAAGGGCCTATTAGAAGATGAGTGACAAGCTTAACAGGACACATTAAGCCACTGTGCCCCTTCAGCCCTCAGCCCTCATCAATTATGTAGGAAGTGCTGTTAAAGCCAGCGCTCGGACGGCAACTGGGCAAGCCTGCCAGGAATTATTTATGAAGGAGTGGGTATTAGAGGATTATAACAATTAATCTTACCCTGACAAGAGGTCAGGGCTGCTCTTCTTTCTTTCTGAGGTCTTTCTCTTTCATTTTCTCTGTCTCGCCTTCTCCTCACACAGTTTTTCATTTTCTCCCGTCTCGTTCCGTCTGCCTGCCTACTCTGTCTCTCTCTTTCTGTCAGCTACTTGAGTCATGTCCATATAAAGACCCTCTGTGGTTTTCTAATCAGCCACCCCATGACTCTACCAAATGGCTCCGTGTGAGCTGCAAAGCCACTTTATTCCTATGTGCAACACATACACGTGAGGCATGTCTGTATAATGCACTGTTATAATTATAGCATCGCTGTGTGCCACAATCAGCTCAAATCCACAACAGTTTGGGTGGATTCGCTGAAGAAATTGCTCCAGTTGCACTTTCATCAAACCTGCACTCATGCCAGTGTGCATGCAGGGTAATGGGCTGTTGAGGCATCAACCCAATTACAGCGTCTGGTGTATAAATATGGATATTGCGTGTGTGTGTGTGTGTGTGTGAGCCAGGCTGGATCAGAGTGGGAGGAGGACTGTCTGTCATGCAGCTGTGTGAACGGGAGGAAACTGTGCCGGCTGAGGTGCCCTCCACTGTACTGTGATGAGGTGAGACACTGACACTTACACTCTGAAACAACATGGGTTTGATGATTCACTTTACTTTATGCACACACAGATACAGACTGTTTAATCAGAGATGTCAGGGGATGCTGATGTGGTCAGTTAAGTAGCAGAAATTAACAACAGCTGCATTAGAAAAGCAACAGTGAGATTGCCCCAAACAGGAGGCTTTGCAGGTGGAGGCCACTCACATGTTTTACCTTCTTTTTTTTTCTGACTGTTTTTTCACTAGTTTTGTGCTCAGCTAGGGTCAGTGTCACTGCTGGTAGCATGAGGGAAACCTGGACCCTACAGAGGTTGCACAGGTAGTCCAACTCACCCAGGGTTAACCCATCAGCAGGAATCTGCTCATGTAAAGAGGAACATGATGAGCAGCCAGAGCTACAAAGTGACCTCCAGCAGGTCACCGTCTCTGACCATACAATTAAAAACAGACTTCATGAGGGTGACCTGACTTCACAGGCCACGTGAAAGGGTCTGGAGAAGCTGCCTGTAACTGGACGTTAGTTTGGAGCGGAGGCATATTGCTGGAGGGGCACACAGAGCTCCACAGGCTAGGCAACAGTACTCTGATTGACATTATGGACCCATTACCTAGATAGCAAACTTGGTACGGCCCTGATCAGGCCCACACAGTGTGCTTACACATGGGCCACATACTGCAAAGAATGACGGCCCTTTGGTGGCCCAGATCAGGTTGGCCAGATGTGGCCCACACATGGGCCAGCACAAGGCCAGTTGCAGACACACTGCTGGCCCAGAACCGTCTCAGCTCTGGCCCCAGATGTCAGCCTAATGTGTACCTTAATCAAGCCATGTAATAACAACATGTGCTGGAACATAATAGTGCAAAAGTAACATGACGAAACTCTGTTCAGACAGTGAATGCACTGATTCTTATATAGCGCTTTTCTACTCTTGCGGATTACTCAAAGTGCTCTCTACAACAAGCCACATTCACCCAAGCAGTATAGTATTGCAACATGGCATTTGGGTCTTCTAACTAAAATAGGAAAATAGGAACATAAACAGTGCCATTTCCACCAGGCCTGGCCCACATCTGGATGACATACCATGCCAGAAGTCAGCCAGCAGTGTCGGCTTGACACCAGATTCGTGTCGGACCTGTCTGCTATGTGGGAATGACACCCTACGCCAGTGCAGTGGATCCTGGGTTCTTCCTGGTGGTCCTGGTGAGATGTATGGGGGCATTTCCTAAAACATGAAGCAATTGATACCCTTGACTGGCCCCATGCTTACCTGACCCTCCAGTAGGACACCTCAGACTGAGCTCGTGGCCTGGTCCAGATCTGCGAGGATATCTCCTAAGCGTTGTCAGGTGTTGTCAGGCATGCATGTAAGCTTGTGTGGGCCATAGAAACTACAGAGCACCATTTTCTGTTATGTCAATGAAATTTCATTAAAGTTCATATTCAGGGTTTTTGTAATGTAGCCCTCTGTAGACTGATACTCATCAATTCCCACAAATGCGTGAAATCTTTGCATTTCTAACAGATTAGCGGGTTCATGTCAGTGCTGACGTCCAGCTTTTTCGAGTTCTGATGTGTCTTAAAGTTTTGAAGGTGTTCTAAGGTGTTTGACAGAAACATTGGTCCCCAGAAATAACATACACATGAGGAGGAACCATTTTCTACACAGTAGCTGCTGACAACCTAAAACGTGCATTTGCAGTCCCGGTGCAAACACTGCTAATCTGAGAGGAAGATTGACGTACAGAGGCATAATTAGTCTCTCAGACGAACACATCAGTGCAGTCAACTGCCACAGCTACCCGGGGTGCTACAATTCACCTAACATCTCTGGAGGTTGCAAACATCTAAATTAGTCTGAATGAGGCACAAAATGCTCTGCCGCTGAAGAATGTGTGGGATGTTGGCTGAAACAGATCAATACCTGACTCTCCAGTCCTCCCACGAGCCTGCCCTTTTGTCTTCACCATAGCCTTCTACCTCCAGTGAGACACTGGCTACTTATTTAAGTGTAATATAGTTTTGTTGATTTGTACTCTGTGTCTTCACTAACTAGCTGAACCAGATTAGCTCTAATCTTGTATAAATGGAAGACCAAAAAGTTTTCAGCTTCTTGATTATTTAGTTTCAGATTATTTCAGGTTAATATTGTCTTATATTAGATGATGAAAAAGAATTGATTGATACATTGAAGGACTTAAAATTTCTGGCAATTGTAATGGACAAATGATTTAGAGTTGTTAATCCTGTTTGAGGTTGTTTTGGTTTTTAGGGTGGGTGGGTTATGCACTCTGATGGTGATAGGTCAGAGCACATATGGGAAATATGGGAAAAACAATCTCAGGCATGCTAGTCCCTGCATACAGGTGTGCAGAGCTACCTCATCTTTAGCAGTTTATTATACGCGTTTGATGTCCTGTTTCTGACTTCATGTAAACTGGAGTTTAGATTACACTTTGGATAACTTAATAACATTATGCATCAAACAGATTTCCCCTGCTTTAGGTAACTGTATGGCTGTGCTGCTAATGGTCTGACTCCCAGTGTTAGTCACACACAGCATTCATGCTGTACACCCCAGAGCAGATGAATTATATAAAATTGTATCAAATATTAATTCATGTTTGTATTCCTGAGGCAGGTGGAACTTTTGGTATCACGTGGAGGTGGATTCAGTGCCTCCCTGTAACATTGGTCTGTGGAGGCATCGCATCACGTTCTTTTTCTTGTAAACTTAATTTTTCATTGTTTCTTCTCGCTAATTTTCACCCTTTCTTCTTATTTAGTTCATTCTTGTCAGCGTGTTTGTGTCATTGTAAAAATGTGAACGTGTCCAGAAGCCCCCACGCTGGTCATGTCTGCCGGGATGAATTAGAGAGCACAAAGGAAAAGATAAAAGTAGGGAAAATAATATATGGATGGAATTCTGCATGATAATAAAAATATCCCTTAGTGAAGAAAAGAAGTCAGGCTTTGTGCAAAGTGCAGATAAAGACACAGCAGCAAAACGGTCCAAGCAGACGGTCTCTTACATCTTGTGGAAGGATTTCTGTTCCAACGCAGCCGGAGAAGGTGTCAGCTTCTAAAACTGCAGGGCGAGAGACATTTCCGGTTCAGTAATATTACTTTTGTCGTCACCATAACTGCTTCTGACCTGATTGGATTGATGAGTCATTATCCTATCAGGGAATGACCGAACATTCCCAAATTACAACCTGCCTGAGTTCTGTATTGTTCAGAAAGCTGAAAGTATGATGGTGCTCCTTCAATAACGCCACATCTGTCACACATCAAAGCAAGAAAAGAACTGAACATCACACGTTTCTACCTCTCTCTGTTTAAAGTGTTTTTTCCCACTGCTTTTCATTCCTGAGGTTTATGGGTGGTGTTCTGCCAACTGCTGCTCTTCATTGCACACCTCAGTCTGCCTCAGTCTACACACCTACTAACTACTAAGACAGTTTGGCATCTTCGCATAGATAGGTTTTTGTGTTAACTTGCATAACATTGTGCTAACATTTGCTAACTCTAAAAGCAACCATGGAAAGTGTCGTTAGTTTTGCAGAAGTTTATTCGAAATTATAAACAAATATAATGTGGTCATAAAGTGTGGGTGTGTGGCAGACTGTAGACTCAGACAGCACTAAACTCAAAATCTCAGCTTTATTAACACTGATAAAAGCAAACAGTGGCTGGGAACTGACAAAGGTGACTGATGGGGATATTAAGGGACACGGAGACACATGGACACACAGCTCAACAAAATCATAACTAACCAGACAGAGGAAGCAAAACTGAACATGTCACATGAGACTGGAGACTATCAAAATAAAACAGGAAGTGACACTGAGACTTAGACATGTGAACTTGACACTGCAACTGGGGATAAATGGACGAAGAGACGGATGAAACATGAGATGATGAACATGAGAGCAGGAAGGACGAAGGCACAGGGACAGGACTACAAAGGTAATCACAGAGAATGAATACAGAGACACTGAGACAGACATGGGGACACGACTGGGGAGGTAAACAAACACAGATGCTGATGACAGGACACTGAGACAGACTGGACACGAAGGGGAACAAACATAAACAACCGCAAATCAAGATACCAACTCAGGTGCACCAGAGAACATCCACGCATCCATCCATCCATTCATCCATCCATTCATCCATCCATCCATCCATCCATCCATCCATCCATTCATCCATCCATCCATCCATCCATGCATTCATCCATCCATTCATCCATCCATCCATCCATCCATGCATCCATCCATTTATCCATCCATCCATCCATCCATCCATCCATCCATCCATTCATGCATCTATCCATCCATCCATCCATCCATCCATGCATCTATCCATCCATCCAGGGCCGGCCCGTGGCATAGGCCGTATAGGCAAATGCTAAGGGCGCCGTCCATCAGGGGGCGCCACGCCAGTGCCACAAATGTTGAAAAAAAAAAAAATTGGTACTATTACTTCTAAATACAAAAAATAATCCCACGTTAATTAAAATGCAAAGTAAAGCTTATTTAATAGAAATATTATTTGTTAGAACATTACGCCCCCCCCCCCCGCACGGTGCGCCCCCTCCCTTCCCGTATCATGGTTCCTTTTGGACGTCACCACATCAAAAAATCAACACAAGATGTCAAAACGGCCAAAACTGTCAGGTGCCCAGGGAAGAAAAAAGAGAAAAGAAGAGGAGGAGAAACGAGAAAAAGACAGAGGTAGGTAACGTTAGCCTACATGGAATTATTTGAATGTGATAGTAACCTAAATTTTTAGCATTAAGCTAATGTTACATGATTCGCTAATTGCTAATCAATAAATAGCTAGTTAACTGTTTTAACGTCAGTTAATATTGTGGAGGGGGCTAAATTGTTATGGAAAATAATAATGTAACGTTAGGTAAGTACAGCACTCCCACCTTTCCCACCATTCCTCATTTGTATTCATCTTTTAAGCAGGTGTTTTTTGTTTACATTGTTATTGCCTTCTGGTTAGCTAACGTTTACCCTGCAGGTAATAGTCACTTTTCCACCCCTGTATATATTATAGTTGTAAGCCTAGTTGTTAAAGCGCACATCATTAATGTTAATTAAGCAATATCACATGAGAGGGAATGCTGTTTTTTAATATGAGCACTGCTGTGATTCGGTCAAAGATAATCATAACATTCTCATATGATATTATACTGTTACTTTGCATTCTGCTATTCAGCATTTCACTGTAATGATGACAATAAATTGAATCTAATCTAATTTGCATATCAGTTAACATCATACATATATCTCTTTGGTTTTTCATTTATATTATATCATTTCATTTTATTCCTGGAATCATATGTTTTTATTATTAAACTTTAATACTCAGTGGTGTCACATACTCCTCTCTTCAGATGCACTGTTGAAGTTTCTAAATCCCACCCCTGGGCCATCTACCACATCTACCGCTGCTGCCTCCACTTCAGCAGCACAACCCACCAGTGATGCAGCATCAGCAGCACAACCCAGCCATGATGCAGCAGCATCAAGCGGTCTTCCTGTTGCCTCCACCTCAGCAGCACAACCCACCAGTTTTGCAGCAGCATCAAGCAGTGTTATTGTATTTCATATATTCATTTTTTATTTTTTGTATTCATTTATTTATTCATATATTTTTTTATCTTGTTAATTATTCTGATTGTGAATTTGCTTTCTTTAAGTAAAAAAAAGGTCAAAGACAAAGCTATTCGGTTTCTTGTGAGTACATACACTACACTGCCGATGTAGGGGGGCACCACCTAAAATCTTGCCTAGGGCGCCAGATTGGTTAGGGCCGGGCCTGCATCCATCCATCCATCTTCTTCCGCTTATCTGGGGCCGGGTCGTGGGGGCAGCAGCCTAAGCAGAGAAGTCCACACCTCCCCCTCCCCAGCCACCTCTTCCCGCTTGTTGGGGAACACCAAGGCGTTCCCAGGCCAGCCGAGAGATATAATCTCTCCAGCGTGTCCTGGGTCTGTCCCGGAGCCTCCTCCCGGTAGGACATGCCTGGAAAACCTCACCCACGAGGCACCCAGGAGGCATCCTTGTCAGATGCCCAACTCACCTCAGCTGGCTCCTTTCAATGTGGAGGAGCAGCGGCTCTACTCTGAGCCCCTCCCGGATGGCTGAACTCCTCACCCGAGAATACAGAACTCATTTATGAATATTTCATAAATGTGAAAGAATGAGCAGAGAGTCCAAAGCCAACTCAAAATCAAAAATACTTAATAATAAAGGTTAATGTACAGTGTAGTAGCATATTATCAAACAGTATTGAAATAAGAGCGGAGCTACTGGACAGATCTCCATCCCAGTCCAGGCCAGTGTGTTTTTCACTGACCACCTGCAAACATGAAGATAATGATCGTAAAAGAAATTATCATAAGAGAAGATATTCTGTGTGTAATTTGGGCTGAACAGACACTTTAAATCGTCTCACCACTGTGGAGAAGTTCAGATGAGCTGCAGTAGGAAAGTTAGCTGTCTCATCCTTGACACACTGCGCTGAATTATATCTTTAGCACAGCAGCGCAGTGTAAAGGCCAGTGTAAAAATAAATTCAGCTGACAACCACAACCTGAAGAGAGAGGCTGATTGCACAGCAAGCTCCACAAAGTCCACGGTCCTCCCAGTGCTCCACCTGTGGTGCAGCAGTTCTTTAGTGTAGTGCACTCTGTCTCTGGAGGGGCTCGGTTGTGTAACTGCTGACCACGTGATGGCTCAGTGAAAGCGCTCCTTATCCAAAACAATATGGAAAGGTCGTTTAATGCACTGCGTTCCCTCTGCTGGCAGGCTGACAGTGGGTGACTGTCGGTGTGCTTTGCTGTTTACGAGCTTACAGTTAAACATGTCACTGTTTAAAATTGAAATCTGCACGTGGCTCTGCTGGGAGCGCATCTATCTTTTTAAGGCAATGTATTGAGGGCTTTGTTATAATGTCAAAGCTGTTAGGATGCCTTCCTCTCAAACGCTGATCGTTTACACCAATTAAAGGCGCTACGATTCCCCCAACAGCCTGTAAACAACACGCTTTGATGCTCGGATCATTTTCCCTGAAATAAACAGGAATACCCATTCCTACCTGTTTCCATCCCCTGTGACACACACACGCACACACACAACTTACAATAGTCGTCTTCATGACCTCTCACCCTTTTAAGTGAGTAGGCTCCTTCATCCCTGGGGGAGCCCTGAGGGAAGGCTGGCAGCAGTGCCGAGTGGAAGGAACACTCCTTGAGGTGAACAGTCAAGAGGTGTGTGTGTGTCGCACTAGAGTGATGCTATAGATGGATCTGTGTGTGACTCTGCATGCTAACAGCAGCTATTCTCAGGCAGGGACATCACAGGACACCTTGCTTTTCTCTGTTCTGGGTTTCTCTTTATTCCCTCTGTGTCCTGTGTGTCCTTACATCACAGTTTCTTTCATGTGCTATTTTTGGTCTTCATGTGTCATTTTCTTATTCCTGTCCCTTTTCCATTCTGCCTGCCTGGCTCTATGTCATTTTCTGCCTCCTCATCCGTCTCTCTGCATCACTCGTTTGGTAAAAAGACCCTCCCAGTGGGTTCATGTAATTACACCTTGAGTTTCATCTCTTCACAGTTTTTATGTAGGGCAGAACTATCTCTAGATAAACTGTAAAATGTTCCATGTGGTATATATGTTTATTTTTGTGACGTTAGACATTTAAACACGAGTCTACAAAGACAAACTCACTTTTGGAACCAGCCTCAAGTGGCCATGAAACTCTTGGTACTTGTTTGTCGTTTGAATTTCACTTTGTGCTGTGTGAGAACCACAGACTGCATACAAAGAACGGACACATTCAAACTCATGCCACTGGTTTCTGTGTTTTGAAGCCTGATGTTGGTTTGAGGGCCCAGTTATAGTAATGATGAGTTATTGGTGCTCGTGCTCAAAAACATTAATGAACGTTTTGAAAACACATCAGATCTCAATGGGGGGAAAAATCATGCTGGGTTTCTATACTGGTATGGAGTGGACAACTTATTAGGAACAACAGGGCATCACACTGGGTGATTGTTTGGCCCACACATATTTGCATGCATTCTCCGGGATGGTGTCCTGGGGGGTCTCCTCCCAGATCGGCACCAGACCATCACTGACGCACCACCAAACCGGTAGGTAGGTCGGGTGAAGGTTGAGAACCTTCTCCAGACCCTTTCAGGACTGTTACATGTGCTCTGGGTGAAGCTACTCTCATGTTTGCAGGAGTTACATTATCTCAGACTCAGACTTTGAATTAGTTGTTTCTCACATAATTCAATTAAGCTGGGCCTGCCCTTAACCTTAAACGGTTATTAGACAGCTATTATGAAAGCATTATGAATGTGAAGATACCAGAAGATGTAAATTAAGAGTCACCCTTCACTTTCATATGGGGTTGATGCTCAGTTAGCTTGTGCTAATGTTTTTCTGGATATGCACATGCATATGTGTACTCGCACTTTTGATGAAATGCCTGCTCTAACTTGCCAATGAAACACTCTTAGACATGACAAATATAAGCCGTCCATAAATGTTGCATGATTCTGTTTGCATGATTCTCTCAGGGGGAGGTGAAGGTGGAAGAACCAGGCAGCTGCTGCCCCGTGTGTAGAAAGCAGTTTCCAGGTTGGTACTGCATACACATGGCACAAAAACGCGTCCCAAATACCATCAGTCAACATTCTTGGACCTTACTCCCAAACTTCTGACCATCAGATTCCATAATATTAGTCATTTAAAACTATCAGCGGATCCACAGAGTAAGGCTTTCCCACGTATGATAATGCGAAACAAAAGGAGCGATTAAAACGCTGCTTTTTGCAAAACAATCTATTCCTGAGCAAGTCATTCGTTCCAGTATCATGGCTTCCAGACCACTTAAATGGATTTGAATGTTCTTCAGTTCAGTTTAGAGGAGGCTACAAGGGAAGTGCCTCAGCCCCCAATTAGTGGGAGATTACATTACTTAACCTACACTGGGGCTTTAATCTCTGTCCCAGTGGAGGAAATTTCACGGCAATGTCACCCTGCCTTCTGCAATGAGCTTTCTGCTTTGTCTCCTCCTTTTTGTCATTTTTTGCCGTTATTTCATGCAAATGCAAAGACAATATCGTCTATAAAGTAGTGCTTCTGGTTTATTATATTCTCCCCTCCTTTGCTCTGTCCTAAGTGTATCTCTTTTCCTCTCTGCGTTTGCACAAGGTGAGCCTGTGCAAGAGTGTCATCGCTATGTGCAGGTCCGCAACATCACCAAGGGAGACTGTCGACTTGACAATGTGGAGGTCAGCTTCTGCAGGGGACGCTGCCTGTCCAGGACTGATGTCATCCTGGAGGTACAGCCACACACATGCACGCACACACGGGATGTTACTCTGAACACCTGCAGACAATTTTGAGAAGTAGTAACTGGTAGCATACTAAGACAAAAGGGACTAACACTCAAAAGGTCTTTTGTAAAAAGGCTTTTCGGTGATTTATTTTGCAAATTGTAAAACATGGGATGTGCACTCATTCGTGTTGAGTCATTATCATCAAGTCATCAAAGATGCCATTTTAAACCATTCTAAGTGAATGGAGTTTTCAGCCGGGCAGAGGTGACACCCAAACTTCACAGCGTCTTTAGTGTTAGGCAGAACGACGTGGTGGAAGACCACCCCTCCTCCGAACGACCAGGTCCTGTGTCTCACTACAGCTGAGGTGAGGAAAACTCTACGCAGAGTCAATCCACGTAAAGCTGCTGGACCAGACAACATCCCAGGCAGAGTGCTCAGAGAATGTGCTGATCAGCTGGCAAATGTTCTCACCGACATCTTCAACATCTCTCTGAGCAGTGCCGTTGTCCCCACGTGCTTCAAGGCCACCACCATCGTCCCCGTGCCCAAGAAGTCTTCTGTGTTCTGTCTCAATGACTACCGCCCTATCGCACTTACACCCACCATCATGAAGTGCTTCGAACGGCTCGTCATGAGACACATCAAGACCCTGCTGCCCCCCTCACTGGACCCAATGCAATTTGCATACCGCCATAACCGCTCAACGGACGACGCCATCTCCACTGCACTCCATCTTGCCCTGACACACTTGGACAAGAAGGACTCACACGTCCGAATGCTGTACATAGATTTCAGCTCAGCATTTAACACGATCATCCCCCAACAACTGATCGGAAAGCTGAGCCTGTTAGGCCTGAACACCTCCCTCTGCAACTGGATCCTGGACTTTCTGACCGGAAGGCCTCAGTCAGTACGGATCGGGAACTGCACCTCCAGCACCACCACACTGAGCACTGGGGCCCCACAAGGCTGTGTGCTCAGTCCTCTGCTGTTCACACTGCTGACTCATGACTGTGTAGCAACACACAGTTCAAATCACATCATTAAATTCGCTGATGACACGACCGTGGTGGGTCTCATTAGCAAGAACGACGAGTCAGCGTACAGAGAGGAAGTGCAGAGACTAATGGACTGGTGTAAAGACAACAACCTGTCTCTGATTGTTGACAAGACAAAAGAGATGGTTGTTGACTTTAGGAGGACACGAGGCGACCACTCACCGCTGAGCATCAACGGCTCCTCTGTGGAGATCATTGACAGCACCAAATTCCTGGGTGTACACCTGGAGAAGGACCTCGGCTGGTCCCTCAACACCAGCTCCCTGCACAAGAAAGCCCAACAGCATCTCTTCTTTCTGAGAAGACTGAGAAAGGCCCGGCTTCCACCACCGATCCTGACCACCTTCTATAGAGGAACTATTGAGAGCATCCTGAGCGGCTGCATCACTGTCTGGTTTGGGAGCTGTGCCATATCAGACCGCAAGACCCTACAGCGGATAGTGGGAACAGCAGAGAAGATCATCGGGGTCTCTCTACCCTCTATTGAGGACATCTACACCACACGCTGCATTCGCAAAGCCAACAGCATTGTGGCTGATCGGACACACCCCTCTCACACACTCTTTACACTCCTGCCATCTGGAAAAAGGTACCGAAGCATTCGGGCACGCACATCCAGACTGTGCAACAGCTTTTTTCCACAAGCCATCCGTCTCCTCAGCAAAAAGGGACTGACTGATAAACACGCACACACACACATACACTAACATTATCACTCAGCTTAACTCAAATACCTCAAAACATTGAGACTGGACTGACTAACCAACACAAAGCGCAAACACACTGACCTACACCACCAAACCATCGCACACACCAACCTGTAAATGCTCTTTTGCACAATATTATTACTAGATATATTATATATTATTTATTTTTTTTGCACTAACTTGTCTTGTAGCACCTTGGTTCCTGGAGGAACGTTGTTTCGCCTCACTGTGTATTTTTAAACTGTATATGGTTGAAGTGACAATAAAGTTGAACTTGAACTTGAACTTGAACTTGTTTAGTCCTGGTGTCTCTCTCACTCTCCTGCAGACTTCCAAACTCTTTTTTCCCTTCTTGGTACAATATCTTCGCCGTCTTGTGACTTCTTTATATCCTCACACACAAATCTCACTGTTTTTCTGACACTGCTAGACTCCAAAGCCTCAGACATGGAGTTTCTACCACAGTCAGCCCAATTGCCACCCGATTTGATTTCAGCAGGTTTTGTTTCACTGACTCCTGAAACATCTGAAACATCTGAAACAGCCGAAAAAGCCGAAACAGCTGAAAAAGCTGAAACACCTGAAACACCTGAAACATCTGAAACACCTGAAACAGCTGAAACAGGTGAAACACCTGAAACAGCTGAAACACCTGAAACAGCTGAAAAACCTGAAACAGCGGAAACAGCTGAAACAGCTGAAACACATGAAACAGCTGAAACACATGAAACAGCTGAAACAGCTGAAACAGCTGAAACACATGAAACAGCCAAAACACATGAAACAGCTGAAACAGCTGAAACAGGTGAAACACCTGAAAGAGCTGAAAGAGCTGAAAGAGCTGAAACATCTGAAACAGCTGAAACACATGAAACACCTGAAACTCCTGAAACAGCTGAAACAGCTGAAACACCTGAAACAAGTGAAACACCTGAAACACCTGAAACAGCTGAAAAAGCTGAAACAGCCTAAACAGCCGAAGCAGCCGAAACACCTGAAACACCTGAAACATCTGAAACAGCCGAAAAACCTGAAACTCCTGAAACAGCTAAAACAGCTGAAACAGGTGAAACACCTGAAACACCTGAAACAGCTGAAAAAGCTGAAACAGCCGAAACACATGAAACAGCTGAAACAGTTGAAACAGCTGAAACAGCTGAAACAGCCGAAATACATGAAACAGCTGAAACAGCTGAAACACATGAAACAGCTGAAACACCTGAAACACATGAAACAGCTGAAACAGCCGAAAAACCTGAAACAGCTGAAACAGCTGAAACACATGAAACAGCTGAAACAGCCGAAAAACCTGAAACAGCTGAAACAGCTGAAACACATGAAACAGCTGAAACAGCCGAAAAACCTGAAACAGCTGAAAAAGCTGAAACAGCGGAAACAGCTGAAACACATGAAACAGCCAAAACACATGAAACACCTGAAACAGGTGAAACACCTGAAACAGCTGAAACAGCTGAAAAAGCTGAAACAGCTGAAACAGCTGAAACACATGAAACAGCTGAAACAGCCGAAAAACCTGAAACAGCTGAAACAGCTGAAACACATGAAACAGCTGAAACAGTTGAAAAACCTGAAACAGCTGAAAAAGCTGAAACAGCTGAAACACCTGAAACACCTGAAACACCTGAAACAGCTGAAACACATGAAACAGCTGAAACACATGAAACAGCTGAAAAACCTGAAACAGCTGAAACAGCTGAAACACATGAAACAGCTGAAACAGCCGAAAAACCTGAAACAGCTGAAAAAGCTGAAACAGCGGAAACAGCTGAAACACATGAAACAGCTGAAACAGCCGAAAAACCTGAAACAGCTGAAACAGCTGAAACACATGAAACAGCTGAAACAGCTGAAAAAGCTGAAACAGCGGAAACAGCTGAAACACATGAAACAGCCGAAGCAGCCGAAACACCTGAAACACCTGAAACATCTGAAACAGCCGAAAAACCTGAAACTCCTGAAACAGCTGAAACAGGTGAAACACCTGAAACACCTGAAACAGCTGAAAAAGCTGAAACAGCCGAAACACATGAAACAGCTGAAACAGTTGAAACAGCTGAAACAGCTGAAACAGCTGAAACAGCCGAAATACATGAAACAGCTGAAACAGCTGAAACACATGAAACAGCTGAAACACCTGAAACACATGAAACAGCTGAAACAGCCGAAAAACCTGAAACAGCTGAAACAGCTGAAACACATGAAACAGCTGAAACAGCCGAAAAACCTGAAACAGCTGAAACAGCTGAAACACATGAAACAGCTGAAACAGCCGAAAAACCTGAAACAGCTGAAAAAGCTGAAACAGCGGAAACAGCTGAAACACATGAAACAGCCAAAACACATGAAACACCTGAAACAGGTGAAACACCTGAAACAGCTGAAACAGCTGAAAAAGCTGAAACAGCTGAAACAGCTGAAACACATGAAACAGCTGAAACAGCCGAAAAACCTGAAACAGCTGAAACAGCTGAAACACATGAAACAGCTGAAACAGTTGAAAAACCTGAAACAGCTGAAAAAGCTGAAACAGCTGAAACACCTGAAACACCTGAAACACCTGAAACAGCTGAAACACATGAAACAGCTGAAACACATGAAACAGCTGAAAAACCTGAAACAGCTGAAACAGCTGAAACACATGAAACAGCTGAAACAGCCGAAAAACCTGAAACAGCTGAAAAAGCTGAAACAGCGGAAACAGCTGAAACACATGAAACAGCTGAAACAGCCGAAAAACCTGAAACAGCTGAAACAGCTGAAACACATGAAACAGCTGAAACAGCTGAAACAGCTGAAACAGCTGAAACACATGAAACAGCTGAAACACCTGAAACAGGTGAAACACCTGAAACAGCTGAAACAGCTGAAAAAGCTGAAACAGCTGAAACACATGAAACAGCTGAAACAGCCGAAAAACCTGAAACAGCTGAAACAGCTGAAACACATGAAACAGCTGAAACAGCTGAAACACATGAAACAGCTGAAAAACCTGAAACAGCTGAAACACATGAAACAGCTGAAACAGTTGAAACAGCTGAAACAGCTGAAACAGCCGAAATACATGAAACAGCTGAAACAGCTGAAACAGCTGAAACACCTGAAACACATGAAACAGCTGAAACAGCCGAAAAACCTGAAACAGCTGAAACAGCTGAAACACATGAAACAGCCGAAAAACCTGAAACAGCTGAAAAAGCTGAAACAGCGGAAACAGCTGAAACAGCTGAAACACATGAAACAGCTGAAACAGCCGAAAAACCTGAAACAGCTGAAACAGCTGAAACACATGAAACAGCTGAAACAGCCGAAAAACCTGAAACAGCTGAAAAAGCTGAAACAGCGGAAACAGCTGAAACACATGAAACAGCTGAAACACATGAAACAGCCAAAACACATGAAACAGCTGAAACACCTGAAACAGGTGAAACACCTGAAACAGCTGAAACAGCTGAAAAAGCTGAAACAGCTGAAACAGCTGAAACACATGAAACAGCTGAAACAGCCGAAAAACCTGAAACAGCTGAAACAGCTGAAACAGCTGAAACACATGAAACAGCTGAAACAGTTGAAAAACCTGAAACAGCTGAAAAAGCTGAAACAGCTGAAACAGCTGAAACACCTGAAACAGCTGAAACACATGAAACAGCTGAAACACATGAAACAGCTGAAAAACCTGAAACAGCTGAAACAGCTGAAACACATGAAACAGCTGAAACAGCCGAAAAACCTGAAACAGCTGAAAAAGCGGAAACAGCGGAAACAGCTGAAACACATGAAACAGCTGAAACAGCCGAAAAACCTGAAACAGCTGAAACAGCTGAAACACATGAAACAGCTGAAACAGCTGAAAAACCTGAAAACGCTGAAACACATGAAACAGCTGAAACACCTGAAACAGCTGAAACACCTGAAACAGCTGAAACAGCTGAAAAAGCTGAAACAGCTGAAACACATGAAACAGCTGAAACAGCCGAAAAACCTGAAACAGCTGAAACAGCTGAAACACATGAAACAGCTGAAACAGCCGAAACACATGAAACAGCTGAAAAACCTGAAACAGCTGAAACACATGAAACAGCTGAAACACCTGAAACTCCTGAAACAGCTGAAACACCTGAAACAGCTGAAACAGGTGAAACACCTGACACATCTGAAACAGCTGAAACAGCCTAAACAGCCGAAATACCTGAAACACCTGAAACAGCTGAAACAGCCGAAACACATGAAACAACTGAAAAAGCTGAAACACCTGAAACACCTGAAACAGCTGAAACAGCCTCTGAACTTTACTTTCCTGACTGACAATATTTGTAAAGAGTGTTCTTATTCACCCTTCCTGTGCAGGATAACTAGTTTGCATGGGGTCAGCTAGCATCCACAGATGACCCCGTATGATGCATGTCTTCTTTACTCAAGTAAAAGTAAAAAAGTAGAGACTCTGAAATGTACTCAAAGTAAGAAAGTAAGAGTAGCTCTTTGGAGGACATTTCTATTTTTGTACAAAATTAAAAACATAAATCTGTTTTCTGTTGCTACATTGCAGAGGGCGACTTTTCCTCTAAACAGGAAAATGTGCACAGTCAGGGGTTAAAGTGGATTCAGAAGGTGGGGGAAGATTTTCTTAGTGTACAGGCTGTGATCAGCTGACCTGCTGCTCTTTGTGCATTGTGCAACCCAATTCATTTATAATTGTATTAATATGCAAATTGCATTGACTATTGATCAACAACTACTGATCGAAGACTGTTTATAAGGTTGGGGAAACCTGCAGTCAGCTGAGAGAATCAGCCTTTTGGGATACAGTAACAAAGTATTTGTACTTCATTACTTCCCATGTTTTCATCAACCAGGGGAATCACCTCCTGGAGGCCATTACAAAGCATGAGGGTTTAAGGTTAATGGCTTTACTTTTAAGAGCAACCAGTTATTGCCATCTTTTATGTACAGTTTATGCATCTGCCCTTTAAGTCCCTTTAAATCCCAAAAACTATTAATAAAATCATGATTCAGGGTATCATCTTTAGCAAATGAGATCATCTCATTTTCTATTTTGTTTTTTCTACTGATGCGAGAGAATTGTCTTTAATTATGGCATCCTGAGCTGAGCATTTGACATCTGTGCTTAAAGATAAACATACAGTTGATGACTTGAAGGCAGGCAAACAGAAATACAAGATATAATATGTGAAGTATCAGGGTGTAAATACAGTAGATGGATGTGTTGAATCTCGTGCAGGGGTAGAGGGATTCTATCTTTTCTTCTTCTTTGATTTTCATTCTTGGTTTTCTGTCTTTTTCATCCTTGTAAGACAGCAGGCTTATCACCTCATCACCATGGTGACTTTGTTCTTCCTTGGCATCTATGCGTCTCCACTGTAAAAATAGAGTCAGTCATGCTGGGAGATCAGTAAAAATAAACATCAGCTCGGCCAAATGTGTCATTACCTCCCGTTACTGTGGCAACCGGGGATGGTAACCGATGACTAGGCAACCCTGTGAAGTCCCCGTGTCATTGATTAGCACGACTGGAAGAAGCAGGAATTCATTACAGTGATCAAGTTTCCCATCACCGGCTGACTTATCGGACACACACACACACACACACACACACACACACACACACACACACACACACACTGTAGACTTTTCAAAGTGTGTGAGAAGTACTAATAACTATTTTTCAGAGGAACTTTTCTTACCTCCTTCCCCTTTTATGTATCATGCGTTGCTACCGTCCTCTGTACTTTTCCACAGTCTCCTTCAGGCTTTGTCTGCATTAATTGGATGCATGAACACAGCTTCCAAAGGCGACCTTCTTTCTCTGAGTTACAAACGAGGCTCGATTATTCTCAAATTTCAGGATTTTTGCATGTATCTTTGTTGACGCTGTTATTTGTTATCAGTTGAGTTTGTCATGTAAGCCACCTTAAAAAGACGTAAAGAAGTAAAACATATCTTTCTTGCTCTTGTTATTATTATTATACATTTCACATTGCTTACAGTATTAAGCCATGTTATAACTACACTGGCTTGTTATGCAGAGATCAACCACGAGATAACAGTTTCTGTGTATCACAGACATCTTAGCATCGCTCAGCTCTTTCTTCATTCTGATTAGGCGATAATGAACACAGTGTATTAAATGACAGGGAGAGTAAGCACGGATCCAACGAAGAAACATTGTGGCGCATGTAGCAGCTGAATGAGATCTTCCTTTGGAACTGTTGGAGAACTAAAAATCTGACTTGTAATCAGTATTAATGCTCTTTTTAAAGCCCTCAGTCAGGAGTCCATGGACACCCTGTTTTACGTAAAGATCAGGGATCTGTCAAAGTCTGTTCTTCACAGCATGTGAAGGACGATAGATGTAGATGCTGAGGATGCTGAGGAGACTGGGAGAGGGTACAAAACCATCTGTAAAGACTTTGAACTCAACCCGTTCACAGTCAGACAGACTGTCTGCAAAGCAAGGAAATTAAAGAATGCTGTTAGCCTCCTCAGCATGGTCGAGCACCACAGATCAGCCCAGCAGCAAACAGGGATGCAGGAGTTTACAAAATAAGAAGCTAAGCTTAGACCTGCCTCACAGTGTCAAATGTTCATGTTCGCGAATGCACGTGGCAGAGATACAAGCAGAAAAGCTGTGCTGCCCATCTGCTGTTTGCAGAGCACACAGATGAGGCAGAGGTCTCTGTGAATAATGCTCTGTGGAAATGTCTTAAAGAAAACCTTTGGTTTAGATGCTAAGAGTGATGTGTGGAGAAAAGAAACATGCATTACAGCACTGGAACCACATCCCATCAGTCACACACGGTCATGGTAGGGCCAAGATTTGGGCTTTTCATCGCCGTCACAACAGCTCACCTTTATTGATGGAGCGATGAGGACTGAATGACAGCAGCAAAGTCAAATGTTAGTGCGTCTGTCTGTGGGCTCACAGGAAGTGAAGCAGAAAGAGACTCACCTCAGCACACGGGTCATACGTTTAACTGGGTTTGCTTTTCTTTGCTACTCTTATTTATGCACCAACATTTAAAGGCATTCGTTCATTTTTTGTCCTTAATATGCTGTAGTTCTTACACTGTAATCTTCCATCACATAGAATAGAGGGAGGCATCTGCCCTTCCTTATCTGTCCTACTCTTTCCCCTCATTTAAACTTTCTTTTCTGATTGTTTCACTTTCTACTTCCTATTATTTCCCTGATCTCCTCATAAAACCGTCCCCTGCTCTGATTTCAGTTTGCCCTCATCGTATCCAAGTCACCCTCTTGGCTCTTATTTCTCTTTCTGCCCCCAACATTTAGTTACCCTCTCTCTTCTTTTTACTCTCTCCACGTAGGAGCCGTATCTCCAGTCGGTGTGTGAGTGCTGCAGCTACCGCCTGGACCCGAACACCCCGGTGCGCTTCCTCAGCCTGCAGTGTGAGAGTGGAGAGAGCGAGCCGGTTGTCCTGCCAGTCATACACAGCTGCGAGTGCACTAGCTGCCAAGGTGAGGCGTAATGGGGCTGATGGATTTGCATGTCCATTTCTCATATCAGTGTGAGATTTAAATATATGCAAAACTTTTCATACAGGCACGAGTGCACACCGGCCTCCACAAGTCAGAGTTTCATCCAATCATCCAGGCTTATACACATCAGGACAGTCATGCAGTCATTTTCAGATGTCTCCTGTAAACACCACCAACCAGTGGAAGCAATCAAGATTTAATAAATGACAGACTTTCAGCTTTATTTCAAGAGATTTTTGAAAAATATTCCTTACATTTAAGATTTATTAAATTTCCCTTGTTGTTCATTCTTAAATGAAACTCTTTTACAGGCATGTAGTGCTTGAACCGTAAAGCCGATGGACTTTCTTCTTCACTGGATCCACTGTTAGTTGCTGTGTCTTTGTGGCTCTTTCTGCCCACTAAAGGCTGTTGTGGCCGTCCGAGAAAATGTCTTTACCTTCAGGAGCCGTTGCTTTGCTGTGTCTTTACTGCCAGGCTCTGTCCTACCAGTTTCACAGCCTTTGATTCGCTGTGAGCAGAAAGTAAAGCTGTCGATACTTCAGAATTCCTCCTGCTACTTCTACCAACACCTAGTCATGAATAAACACCCTTGACCCACTTCCACTGGCTGTGATAACACTCCACTGTGTTTGACAGACTCTTCTCTGCTACAAGTTCATATTCCTAAAAGAAACTTCCAGAACTTGGCAGGCTTTCTTCGATGTTTTCTAGGAAAGTCTTATCCGGTCTTTCTGTCCTCGGGCGTTATCAGCGTTTTGCGTCTGTACTTCATTCATGAAGTTGCGTCTTGACAGAACACTGTAGCAATGATGCATCTTCTTGGATAGATATTATGAAGGGAAGAATTCAGTTGTCTTTTGTGATCTTCCAGGAATTTGGGTGTTGCAGAGCTGACTGCTGCATTCCTGCTTTATAAAAATGTACCAAATGTTCCGATCTCTCTGATTAGACCTGGGTTGTTGCTTTCAGTGTAATGGTGAGCTCCCAAGCACAGCCACCAAATGCAAACTCAATCCTGGAAGCAGCTGCTGACCTTTCATCTACTTAATTTGCCATGATGTAATGAGGAAATAGGTTTAGGTTAGACCTATTGCTTATATACAGCCACGAGAGTCACTAACAGGTCTCTCTGCCTAATTTGTCACAGAGTGAGGAGAGATCAGGCCTCACTTGGAACTGCTTGGCAGTTAATTGTGCAATTACTTTTGAGCCTTTGAAAATATGGGAGCATGTATGAAGACGGCTGCAGCTCCTAAAAGGTTAAAGCAAGTTTTTCATATAAGTACATTTCTATTTATACAGTTCAAGATATCAACTTACAAAGAACAACTAATGAAGACACAGCTGGAGGGCCAGTAGCTCTGTCTCCTTTAGTTCTCAGCCTTGTGTGAAGCACACAACCTGATCGTTAGACCTCAGGAACCTGCAGGGGTGTTTGCATGGACACGTTTGCTGCTGCTCCAACAGTCACAACCAGAATCTTAAAGTGAGTGAGACACGAGTACTTTGCAGTTGCATTTTGAACACTTTGTTTGAAGGAGGTTATTTTGAGAAGAGATGAAATAAGCTTCTAATTCACAGCAGGACACAACAGAGCTCAGGTTGGCCTGGTGTCTTAAGTGAATAAAAGAGCAAGATCGAAACAGAGATTTAACCTGATCATCCAAAGTGAGTCAAAAGCTGCCCCAAGGTTCAGAAATATGGGGACCAGGAGTTCACAGAAATCTATCAGGGGTACAAAGGAGGACGTCTCTTTCCTCCTCATGAAGTTAAACAAGGTGTTCAGCCTTCCAGGTTTTAAAAGACCTGCAGCTTAAAACAACGCAGGGCTTAGAGGAGATCTATAACTGAATGTCATCTGCATAGCTGTGATGTCATATGTCCTTAAAAATGTGCCAAAAAGGAAAAGCTATTTTTAAAAAGATGCAGGTAATAAAATGTTGTTTCATCAGGTCGACTAATTTAACCAGGCCTGAGAAAGAAACAGGTAGAATATCAGGCTGAGCTGGGTCACTACGAGAAAACATCGTCCTCTCCGCTCTGACTTCATCCTGCAAAGAAACTTGAAATGAAAGCTATGAACTAGGATCTCATGACTGCCAGAGAATTGAGCATATAAATGACCAGCATGGTTGTCATGGCGATATGGCCTTTGCTATGGCATAAGGGTTGAGGAACGCCTTAAACGTATCACTCATCTTAGTGACACAATTCACGACAAATTTGTTGATCAGAGTCGAATAAGAACTAAATTTGAATGATTGAGTAGCGTGCTGGGCGGGGCGGGGGGGCGGGGTCTCCTCTGTGGCGGGAGAGTGGCTGCTGTGCCAATCAACTCCACCTGGCACTGCTATCTGAGCTCAGCTCCACCTCTCCCCCTACAGCTGAGCTAAAAGCACACCCGCTGCCACAGAGATGATTTCTGTCTGTAAATATTTATTGGACTCATTCGAACAGACTTGGATGAATCTAAACAGTCTGAAGTCTACAACCAAACTTACTGCATGTCAGAAACTAGCAGCAGTTACTGCTCCGTGCAAATAATTTACTTTGAATGCAACTAAGAGTTTCACGTTTGTCCTTGAGGAGTTCTTGTTCTGTAATCAAACTCAAGGCAGCTTTGAAAAGTAAAGACTGTGTGCCTGTGAAGATGTCACAGTTGAAGCAGCTCCCCTGCGTTTCTGGATCAGACTCGTCGTTAGGTGGAGCGTTAGGCTCATGGCGAGTTTGGGACACACCCTCTATCAGTGATGTCACTTTTGCTATCATCAGTGGTGTGGAAACCTGTTAACGTGGAGAGCAGGTGTTACCTCCATGAATGACATAACAGATTTTGTTACTTGGCACACCCACAGTGGAAACTTTAATAATCCTGTAGTTTGATTCTTGGTGTCTTAATGATCAGTGTCTTCAACAACAGTGACGTCCGTCTGTGGCTTCAGGTTATCAGCCGGGCTGCAGTTTCTCTGTGACGACCGTCTGTGTCCATTTGTCCTTTAGCCTCCTCTCAGCATCAGACTTGGTATCTAATATTAAAACAAGGCAGAAGGCTGCATCGGGACGATCGCTCTGAAAGCAGAACAGCTGTCAGTCGTCCATGTTTTCCTCTCCAGCTTACGGGGCAGGGGAGGTGATCTCGTGATTCAGTAGCTTGTAGAACACCTTCAGCAATAATACTTTGTTGTAATCATTTGCTGTTTGTTTATCAGCCTCTCACATCATTGGCCCACTGTTCCTTACATGCTTCAGCTCACTGAGCTTTGCAGGCATGCATTTATTTATAGAAACTTCTCCTGTGGTCCCGCTACAGCATTTCAATTAGGCTGAGGTCTGGACTGTGACTGGGCCGTTGCAGCGCCTCGATCCTGTTCTTTTTTAGCCGTTCTGTTGAACACTTGCAGCTGTGCTTGGGACCTTTGTCTTGTTGTAGGACCCAGTTTCAGTCACACTTCAGGTGTCAGGCTGATGGCTTCATGTTCTCTAGAATACTTTGGTATACAGAGGTGTTGCTGCTAGGCTGCTAGAAACCCAGGACCTATGGCTGTAACTCCAAATCATCGCTACACTTGGCAGCTGATTAGGGCTGTTTGTGCTGATATGCTGGTTTATGGTCAAACATCTCTGCTTTGGTGTTGTCTGTCCAAAGGACGTTGTTGTATTCCTTCATCTTATTTTTTCCTTCCAAAAAAAGTCGTACTTGTTCAGCCTTTTTTTATAATGTGGTGAATTTTAAAGCTGAGCATGCTAACTCTTGCCGGGATGAACTCTTGTGTTTGCTGCAGTTCCTCTGAGCATTGCACGCTGAGACCTTGGAGTGAATTTGCTGGGACGTCCACTTCTGGATAGTCTTTCACACTGTAGAATAAGACTTCAAACTGTTTGGAAATGGGCTTGAACCCTTCCCAGATTGATGGGCAGCAACAGTTGTTGATGTTTTCACCTGACTGTGCATTCGATCTCTTGGCTGCTTCTAACCCTCTTGAAGGCTTTAGAGAGGGTGGACTTTGTTTTTTGGCTCAGCTTTTGGTAAATAAATAATGAAACGGTGCAATGTGTTGTGTTTGGTAGTTCATCTGAGAGAGCATTTATACTTGTGTGTTAAATCTGTGGCGTAGAAAAATGTGTTTGTCTGTGGAAAAAACACAAAACAAACTATTATTTACATGAAAACACTTATTAGACGGGTCTGCTGTTATTTCTCTCTCACTGTGTGTGTGCACATTGTACATTTTAAGAAACCACCTCACTCTTGTTCAGTGAGGAGCATGCACTGCTGTGGAATGAAACAGAAACAGAGCCAAAGTGAAAGTGCTGCTCTAACCTTCTGTTTGCAGCAAGCAGCCAATCAGAAAGCAAAAGTCCAAGAATGAAAGTACAGGGCTGGAAATGGGAAGAACATATCCAATTCAAAGACTCAGCCTTCATGTCACAGTTGTTTTTATTACCACCAGGCTGAACCACAAGCGTGTGGTCACTGACACGAGCATTCCTGCAGATTTACACACACAAACATATGCTCACCTTTGCCCGTCATAAATGATTTAATGAAGGGTCCCACCTCTGAAGCAATTATGCTGTAATCCATTCATCAGCATGGCTGATCGCCTCAGTTAATTGGATGGAGCCGCATACGACGTAGAACCCCACCCCCAGTGCTGCTCCTCCGTGGACATTACATCTGATGGCTTTGGCCGTTGGTGCGATCAATCTTTGATAACGCACACGCACAGACGCGCGCCTATGAATCCATATAACATCATTTCTACACATCTGCATCTACATTGCACCTGTTTTAATAGAGTTCAGTTTCATCAGGCTCATTTCAGAATTGAGCCAGAAGTCTTTGCACACACTGGGTCTCAATCTGTCATCCTGTACAGGAAGCAGTTTTCTGTTTGCTGAACGTGTTCAGTTCTTTGACGGAGTAGCGGTGAAGATGCGACACCGGCTCACTGTTTCCTTTCTCCGCAGGAGGCGATCTGTCCCGACGCTGAGCGAGTCTGTTGGACGCGTCTGCGAACGCACCGCAGAGAGAACAGTGTGAAGTCCAAAGCACCAAGGAGCACCTCGCTAAAAGCCAGCTGGGTGATAGATGGAGGATTCTGGGTGGACGGATGGATGAGTGGAAAAAGTCCCTGCTGATAAACACAGTGCTCTGTAGTGCTCAGTCACCAAATGACTGGATCTTACTGCTGATCGTATATTTCTTACATATTCTGCAGCCTGTACATTCTACTGTGTATTTATAGATTAAAGATCCTATGAGACAAGTTCTACTGCATTAAAACATGTTTCTTGTGTATGTTTGTGTATGTATACGTAGCAGCTACTGAACTGAACAGCTACTAGTCTGGGTTATATTCCCATGTTTACAGTGCAGTGCTGACGGGCTGGTCAATAAATGGACAGCAGGTCAGCTGTCTGTCTTTGAGGAATCCTTTTCTGTTTTAAGCAGTGTTGCAGCAGCACATGCTTCGTTCCTTTGTGGGACGTGGAAAGCACCACATTAATAAAAGTGCCATTAAAAGTTTATAAGATAAAAGATTATAAGATTGATTTATGATCAATTTCAGGGCTGAGATCACCGACAGATTTCCTTCATACATTCAAATTATGCTGATGTGCTTTTTATTAATAATAATAATAATAATAGTAGTAGTAGTTTAATACACTGAGAGTAATCACAATGTTCTAATCCAGAGAATTAAGCAGCTTTACTTGCACACTTCAGTAAACTTAACATCTAAAGGATGTAAGTACAATCGCAGAAGCTTCCAGATAAATATCTGCAGCAAACGAGCTGTGTACGCCACAAACATGCTGCTGTTCGTTTCCCTTTTCCTTCGGTTTGCATCAAAGAGCATTGCTGTCCTGACAGCCTCCTGGCTGTAACGCAAGCTTTCGTTAGATTTAGCGTTCAAGTCCTTTTTAAAATAATGTGCTCATTTCCCCACAGATGAGCTCGTCTCCTGTGTCACCGGGTCTTTTATGGTATGGGGCGCCGTTTGTAAACTGAAACATGCCGAAATTAACAGCAACATTTTTCCACATTTAGCTCTAAATCTTACAAAAACATGTTTTTTCGAGTCATTTTTTACAACATTTAGTAAAATATTTGTAACTTTTCATATTTAAAACAGGATTTTAAATGTTAAATCTAAATGCTAAATGTTAAATCTAAATGTTAAATGTTAAATCTAAATGCTAAATGTTAAATGTAAATATTATATTTAAATGTAAATGTTAAATGTTAAATGTAAATATTATATTTAAATCTAAATGTTAAATGTTAAATGTAAATATTATATATAAATCTAAATGTTAAATGTTAAATCTAAATGTTATATATAAATCTAAATGTTAAATGTTAAATCTAAATATTATATATAAATCTAAATGTTAAATGTTAAATCTAAATGTTATATATAAATCTAAATGTTAAATGTTAAATCTAAATGTTATATATAAATCTAAATGTTAAATGTTAAATCTAAATGTTATATATAAATCTAAATGTTAAATGTTAAATCTAAATATTATATATAAATCTAAATGTTAAATGTTAAATCTAAATGTTATATATAAATCTAAATGTTAAATCTAAATGTTACGGGAAACTAAATATTTAGCTAATATGCAAATTTATTGTACGGGTCAACGGAAATACCAAAATAAAAGCTTCAAGAAAACCTCCCGCGCTAAAGTGTGCCGGTTGCGGTCAGGTTCTGTGTTTGCGCTCCTCTCACGGTCACTTTTGACTGCCATGAGCTGCTTCGACTATTCCCTACCAGCATGTCCAGCGATTTAGCTGAAAACATTGGAAGAGCCGTTTTGTCGGCCATCCAACGATTCAGCGGTAATGCACCCTCGACCTCACAAACGCCGCAGCACTTGGTAAGTTTATTGTATAGCATTTTGGACGGGTTGATAGCAGTGTTAGCAAAACTAGCAAAGCTAAATTACTTAGCTAGTCCTCAATTATTTCATTTGGTAGGCAGCAGACAGAGATCGAACATCATACAACTCTATTTATTTATTTGGTAGGTAGGTAACAGTCGTTCTTGATGTAAATGTTTCCTTAGGAATCCAGCAATGCACCTGGACCAAGTAGACCTGCCGTCTCCACTGGGATACCATACTGCTCGGTAGGCCTTCTTACACATATCATTTAATTTATTTATCATGAAATTTCCCCTTGTGGGACTAATAAAGGTATGTTATCTTATCTTAGCTGACTGGTTTTGATATACAGTCAGGTTCATAAGTAGTTGGATACAGACACATTTTCTAATGTTGCTTCTGTACATTACCAGAATGAATTAAAAATGAAACTACTCCAATGCAGTTGAAGTGCAGACTTTAAGTTTTAATTCAGTGGGTTGGACTAAATGAATGCATAAAAATGTGAGAGGGAAAAATTAATTTGTAAACACAATCCTATCATTTCAGAGGCTCTAAAGTAATTAGACAAATTAAATAACTGAAAATAAAATGATAATTTCTATTACTTTATTCAAAACCCTTTGTTGGCAATGACAGCCTGAAGTCTTGAAGTCATGGACACCACCAGATGCTGGCATTCCTCCTTACTAAGGCTCTGCCAGGCCTTTACTGCATTGGCTTTCAGTTGCTGTTTGTTTGTGGGCCTTTCTGTCCTAAATTTAGTCTTCAACAACTGAAATGTATGCTCACTTGGGTTAAAATCCAGTGACTGACTTGGCCATTCAAGAATATTCTATTTCTTTACTTTATTAAAGTCATGGGGTGCTTGGACTGTATGTTTTGGGTCATCTTCCATCTTTATTATTAAATGCTGCCCAATCAATGTGACTACTTTTAGCTGGACTTAAGCAGACAAGTATGTCTCTGAACACATTCAGCTGCTTCAGTCCCGTGTCACATATTCAGTAAACACTACCAGTGCCACTGGCAGCCATGCACGCCCAAACCATCACACTGCCTCTGCCATGTTTTACAGATGATGTGGTATGCTTTGGATCATGAGTCGTTCCACCCTTCTCCATACTTTTTTCTTGCCATCATTCTGGTAGAGGTTGATCTTGGTTTTATCTGTCCAAAGAATGTTTTTCCAAAATTTAGCTGGCTTTTACTAGATGTTTTTTTTTTTTTTTTGTTAAGTCCATTCTAGCCTTTCTATTCTTGAGGCTTATGAGTGGCTTGCACCTTGCAGTGAACCCTCTGTATTAGGGCTGTTCGATATGACGATATGAAAACATCTATCATTTCATATTATACGCTATCATTTGTTCTGTGGTGTCGCAAAATAAATTTTACGTCAATATTTTTCATCGTTTTGATGGTCACTGTAGTGGCTGTATTAATTTCTTAATTTTCTTTTTTCTGTTATGTTCTCTTTGACCGCATGTTGTCTGTTCACAGTAAAATTTTCAAAATGCAAACACTACGTCTCAAATCAATTCCAGGCCTTTTATCTGCTTAATTGGTAATGACATCATCATTTTAATATGGATACCCTAAATTAAAGCTTAGTCTGCACATCATGTCCATGATATAATTTTGATTGGAATATGTTTCAGTAAACGGGCAACAAAATAAAACTTGTTAGGGTCCAAATACACACTGACCTAACTGCAGGCCTTTTCTACTCTAATTGAGTGCTCAAAGCACTTTATACAACAGATCTCATTTACCCATTCACATGCACAGATTAATACAAGCACTTTTTCTGTCCAACATTCGCACACAGTCATAGTCGGATAAACTCATTGGGAGCTCTAGATTAGAGCACCTGGGAACTGAATCACCAACTTGACCAACAATCACCAAATGCTAATCTACAAGATACAAAAGGTTCAGTTTTCTGTGTAATGGGTAGACAATAGTAAGATGGTCTGAGTCTACAGTTTGTTTGTTTGTTTTTAATGAACAGATAACAGAAACCTTACGGATGTATTGTAATGCATAGGTGTCTATCTGTATCTGTGTTTGAATTCATTTCAGGTTCCTCTTCCATCAGTTCCTCAAGCTCATGCTACGCGCTCACATTTTGTGAGAAAAAACAAGACCTGCAAACACTATACAAAAGATGTTGTGTGCTTGCCCTTGTCTTCAGCATCAACGTTTCTCATACCGAGAGGAGATTCACGAGCAAAACTAGCACAAGATGGCCTTATTGGGAAGATCTCCTTTACATCTGACTGGTCTGAAGCACAACTTAGAGAAGAAATAGCAGCAATCTTCAGAAGAACATTTGCACTGTCAACTGGCCAGACATTCCCTTTTGAGTATTTGAGTACAATTAGAGGATGTAAACGACTAATGAAACCAAATGTTTTTAGCAGTTTTCTTTGGGGTGGCCAAGAAGTTGGCTCGATTTGTTCCACCACCTGCCTCTATATAATGGCAGGGATACAAAAACCTGCACAGGTAAACATTTTATATTGCAGTGCAGAAATATTTATTGTCTAAAAAGTGAGTCTGTTCCCTTAACATAATTTTATTAATTGTATTAATTAATGCAGTTTCAGCAGGTGTAAACAGTTTTTAGTGCAGCCATGTGCCTCTGTGTTACCAGTGATTTGGTGCAACTGTATTTGATTTTATGTAGAACATGCTTTCTTTTCCCTCAGGAGGAACCAGAAGAGCTGTCTGACAGTGACTTTGAAAGTCCAGTCTGCCGGAGAAGACGAGGTATGTGATGTGAATGAAAACCTAGTGAGGTTCTAAGCTCGATGACCAGTTAGATTTTGTTACTGCAGTGCGTAATAATTCCTGGGGGGTTTGTTTGATGAGAGCATCGTTAATTTGTCCGATTGGGGCGATCTTGGCTCAAGAGTTGGGAGTTTGCCTTGTAATCGGAAGGTTGCCGGTTCGAGCCCCGGCTCGGACAGTCTCGGTCGTTGTGTCCTTGGGCAAGACACTTCACCTACCGCCTACTGGTGTTGGCCAGAAGGGCCGATGGCGCGATATGGCAGCCTCGCCTCTGTGGCTACAACTGTAGCTTGCCTTCACCAGTGTGTGAATGGGTGGATGACTGGGTGTGTAAAGCGCTTTGGGGTCCTTAGGGGGGACTAGTAAAAGTGCTATACAAATACAGGCCATTTACCATTTTAATGTTTACGAATTATCACAGGTGATTACAGCCAAGGAGGAATATGTGCCCAACTTTCACTTAAACTAATATAAGGATATATAAAGGCTGTTAACATTATGAAGCAAGTCATGCTGACCTTCTTTCCTTTGTTCAGTGCATCATGCGTTGTCTACAACACCAGGTGAAAGTGAGGCCAAGCATCAGGAAACAGAGAGCTGCATTCAAGAGAGTGAAAATGAGGGACAGCAGATGTTTCCATATAATGTGGCAGAATTTGTGTAAGCTGTTGTCTAGGGGTTAAAGAAATCCTTCATTTTAGATGTTGTTTAGGATATTGTTTTGATGCAAGTTTCCAATTTGCATGTTTGGGTTTTTTTTGCTGAATGACTGCAACTTTAGGATTTACATTTAATATATTTTTTTTTTAATGATGTAGTGTGAGAAATTCTTCAAGGCTGACATGTTTTATGATTTCTAATATCTCTTATCTACTTAGCCCTATTTTTCTGGAGGAAGATGAAGCTCTTGAAGAGGCAATTCAGCGTAGCCTCCTAGAAGAGTCTGATAGACAGAGTGAAGTTCATATTTCAAGGTAAGATTTGAAAGTAACCTTTGATAATTGAATATTTTATTTGCATCTTTACTTGCATCATTTTTTTGCAGTTACACAATTACAAAGGTAATTGCTCATTTCTGACTAATTTAATATGGACTATCACAACATAATTATCTGTTGTAACTCTGTGCACTTGAGTCAAATGTACAGCAAATTTCCATTTTTCCCCAAGATCTGTTTGTCATTGTCCCTTTTTTATATAGGTCTTTTAAGAAGCTCAGCAAAGAAGAAATTGAAGGTCTTCTTAGAGCTCATAGTGAGAAAGTCATTACACCAGGAACAAGACAACTCCATATCAGTCGAGCCAATGTGTGGTCGACTGCTTTGCGTCAGTTCAAGAGACCCAAGTTTGCAGAAAGCTGTGAGATGCTTTATGTCACATTTGCAAGCGATGAACATGATACAGAGGAAGATGCTGCTGACCTTGGGGGGCCAAGGCGGGAGTTTTTCCGTTTACTGGTGAAGGCCATCTTTCAGGACAGTGGTGCTTTTGAAGGTAATAGGATTTCACAGTCAAACTAACTAACTAACTTACTTACTTACTCAAGGCCTAAAGGCTTGTTGACGACACTCGTTTTTATAATGTTACAAACGCAACAACCACCTGATCTGAACATTGTTTGACAGAACATTAACAAGTTAATAAATGACTACAGATAATAAATCTGTTATGTTCTGTGTGTCTGAAACAGTAAAAAAAAAAAAAGTAATACATTTTTGTCTGTCAATCTCAAGATATCAGTCTGGGGTCTGTACAGAATATACTTTTTTGTGTGTTATTTTTCAGCTACACCAAATGGATGCACACTGAAATTTAACATCCTACACTTGCAAAATGGAGTATATCGAACCATTGGCAGGATGTTGTCCACGATAATAGTGCAAGGTGGAGAAGCACCTGCCTTTCTCTCTCCACATGTAGTAGACTACATTGTGTCAGGAGACATTCTTCAAGTACACCTAACACCGGATGATATAGGTGACCCTGAGTTAAGAGAGAATCTGAAAAAGGTGAATTGCAATATTATAACAAGAATATTGTAATATTTCCTATATTCACAAGTCTTCTGGTCTTCTTTTATAATATATAATAAATACACTTTTGGTTATTAGAGGCAATTCCATGTATTATATTTTCAATTTGTTTCCTTTTTGTTAAAAAAAAAAAATATTGGTGAAATACAGCCAAATAAACCAAAACAAAAACGTTTCGAGTCCAATTAAAATGAACCATCTGCAGTATTTGTGTACACTGGTAAAAAACAAACATTTAAAGTGTTTTTCTTAAATATTTAGGTTGTAAATGCAACAACTCAACATGATTTGGAGGAAGCAGTCAGCTGCTGCGACTCATGGCGATATCAAGTTGAAGGTCTTCCACTCACAGTCACCATGGCCAATAAAGATCTGTTTGTGAAAAATGCAGCTCTATACCTCGCAGCTCTATACCTCGCAGTTCTGCAACGGCAAAGCTGTTTCGATCAACTAACTGATGGCTTGTCCTACTATGGAGTGAGAGTTATATTTTTTCTGTATCAATTGGTCATTATTTTATAATCATTTAGAGTGAGCTACTTTTTATATTTAAAACTGGAATTTAACCATTATTTAAACTTTTCTGTCTAGATTTTATCACTCCTGAGAGAGAACCCCAGTTTGCGTGTTCTGCTTGACCTATCGGGGGAGGACAAAGATCTGACAGCCAGTTTAATTGCTGGGGTTCTCAGGCCAAGCTATTCTGTCCTTGGGAGCAACAGAAGAGTTAGAGAGGAGCTGATGGTGGTCAAATTTCTGGAATTTCTCCAGTGTGTCGAAAGTAAGCAGAAATTCACATAATGTAGTCTGGCCATGAAACAATTCGGGACACTAAAGTAAAACTTTGTCTTTTTATGTCACATGCGCGCACACAAAACAGGAATAAAGATGTATGATAGCTTACAACTGACAAGCAAGGCAAAGACAGAACCTCTGTATTTTTTATAAAAACATTAGCCATCATTTAGTTGTTAGCTCAAGCTTTAACTATTTTAGTGTCCCCAGGTTAACGGTGGTTTTTCTTTGTTTTTAGATGAAGAGCTGAGAGACTCACTTGGAGAAAGGACTCTTACCAAGGATGAAGAGGCATTTGTGAAGGCTTTGAGGCCTGGTCACATCTTGGCTTTTGCCACCGGGAGCAGCAAGGTTCCAGCCATAGGTTTTCAACCAGCTCCTAAAATAACATTCATTCACGATGAAAGCAAACATCTCCCGATTGCACACACATGTGCAAATGAGCTTCAGCTTTTTGTGAATGAAACAACAATGGCTGATGATGATGCTTTTCATTACTGCTTCTTAGTAGCACTCATGAATGGAGCTTTATTCAGCACCATCTAAACATGTTCCAAAAAAAGTGAAATTAAAATGGTGGGTTTGTTAACTCTAATCCTGTTCATTAATTGTAGTTTCAAGTAACTTTGCTTCATACAAGATAGTTGAAATAAATTCTGACTGCATTTAATGTTCAACAACAAACAAACAAACAAATCAATAAAGTCACTGGTGTAATACAATTAATAATTTTATTAAGCTTTTTCTTTTTTTAAACAAGGACACTTCAAAACAGTTTATGCACAGAGTATACTAAACATGCTTTGTAGAACAAGCCAGGATTACTTAGACATCTAACAGCAACATTTATTAAGACTATTGCAACTTTACAATGATTAAAACAATACTGTAGATAATCTTGTGAATTGATTTAAAGACTGACTGTTCCGTGTCGATAATTTTCACTGTTATACTGTATTACAGTGAATTTGATCTTTACTTCAATCTGAATAACTGGTTTTACCCATAAACTAAAAGTGGTTGTAGCCTTCTGAATAGCCTATGAGTCACTGTCAGTCATTAACTCTGAGTCCTTATGTGGCAGGAGGCATCACTGCTAGAGGGGAGGGGCTTCTGCAGTAGTACAAAAACTGCATTTGCTGTACAGCATTTAAGAATACTAAGTGTCATCACTCTTTAGAACATCACTGGTATCCTGTGGTTGAGGTCACACATTTACAAGTTTGTTAAAAATATACTGCTGTGTTCGTTGAAACAATGTTTTACCATTATTGTTGTCTTCTTCAAAAGGGTGAATGCTTGTATATAGCTCTTGTAAATCGCTGTCATTTAATGGGACAAACCTACTTTCAGAGTTTGACAAGGAGGGTATGGAGACCTCTGCTGTAGAAAGTTCTGGGTTGTGACGATGAGACACATGAGTTCCGCAGGCAAAAAGCTGGATGGGAGTTCTATTACCTTCAGTGGAAACAGAGTGATTGTTATATCCAGCTTTGAATTCCTTCAAAGTGCGGTTGATTCGTGGTAGAAACACATAATGAAGGCAAAATAGGTCTGTTGCATTTTCTAAGTCTAGGATACCAAGTGATTCCAATTCATAAAATATAGGTGCATAAATGCGGCTACAGTTGTTGTTGTTGTTGTGGTTGAAACGCTCAATCCTCTGGTTGTGCACAGAACTTCCCATTAAGACAGAGCTTTCACCCCTGCTTGCTCGCATGTCCTCCCAAATCTGAGCATTCTCTCCTCCGTGATCAGTCCTGATATGCAGGGGTCTGCCAAATTGTCCAACAGCTGCAGTAAAGAGGGCTTTCACAGTCTCAGCTCGATTATTGCTGGAGCACTGAAGAAACATCAACATCCTGCTGTATCCATCTATTGCACCATGAACAACAAACTTCCAGCGAATCAGTTTGTGATTTCCATCTATGTGCCATATGAAATTTGGATGAGGCACAGAATATACTCGCCGAGCAACTGCAGTTCTTCTCCTGGATAGAACACCAGCCGAGTCCACCCTCCGCAGTGACTTTCTTACGCGCCATCTTTGAACCACTATGTTTTTGGAACGCAGATGACCCATCAGCATCACTTCTCCAACATTTGGATGTTCAGTTTTTATTTGGGACACTATCTGATCTAACTCATGGTCACTGATTACATTGAATTTTGACTCTGAGATATTATAGTCTTGCAGTAACTTATACAGAGTGGGCCTGGAGATGGAAAGGATAGATGCAGCTTCAGTAAAAGATGTTTTCAGGGAAAGAACATTTTCCAATTCCTCTTTGGAAATCTGAAGCCTTCCTTGGTAACCATCCTAGAACACGGCACAGAAAATCTCAATGAGCACAATTCTATAACAAAAGATGGGTAATTTGAGGCAATTGTACTGTGACAGATTAGCTAGAGTAATATTTTATCAATAGTTTTAAAATATGAAAGTGAGCAATCAAAAGACACTTCACAGCAAAAACAGTAATAAAATATGACGTAAAACTTGTGAATGTTGTTGGTGGTGATGTGACACTGCTAGTGATGGACCCCTAAGAAGATGAAATGTATGTAGAATCAGAATCATTACTTTGACAGGATTTAATTTAAGGTCACATATTACACCAAAGAAAAAACAAAAATCAGTCAGCTAAATGATATGTGTAAGAAGGCCTACCGAGCAGTATGGTATCCCAGTGGAGACGGCAGGTCTACTTGGTCCAGGTGCATTGCTGGATTCCTAAGGAAACATTTACATCAAGAACGACTGTTACCTACCTACCAAATAAATAAATAGAGTTGTATGATGTTCGATCTCTGTCTGCTGCCTACCAAATGAAATAATTAAGGACTAGCTAAGTAATTTAGCTTTGCTAGTTTTGCTAACACTGATATCAACCCGTCCAAAATGCTATACAATAAACTTACCAAGTGCTGCGGCGTTTGTGAGGTCGAGGGTGCATTACCGCTGAATCGTTGGATGGCCGACAAAACGGCTCTTCCAATGTTTTCAGCTAAATCGCTGGACATGCTGGTAGGGAATAGTCGAAGCAGCTCATGGCAGTCAAAAGTGACCGTAAGAGGAGCGCAAACACAGAACCTGACCGCGACCGGCACACTTTAGCGCGGGAGGTTTTCTTGAAGCTTTTATTTTGGTATTTCCGTTGACCCGTACAATAAATTTGCATATTAGCTAAATATTTAGTTTCCCGTAACATTTAGATTTAACATTTAACATTTAGATTTATATATAACATTTAGATTTAACATTTAACATTTAGATTTATATATAACATTTAGATTTAACATTTAACATTTAGATTTATATATAACATTTAGATTTAACATTTAACATTTAGATTTATATATAATATTTAGATTTAACATTTAACATTTAGATTTATATATAATATTTAGATTTAACATTTAACATTTAGATTTATATATAATATTTAGATTTAACATTTAACATTTAGATTTATATATAACATTTAGATTTAACATTTAACATTTAGATTTATATATAATATTTAGATTTAACATTTAACATTTAGATTTATATATAACATTTAGATTTAACATTTAACATTTAGATTTATATATAATATTTAGATTTAACATTTAACATTTAGATTTATATATAATATTTACATTTAACATTTAACATTTACATTTAAATATAATATTTACATTTAACATTTATATTTAAATATAATATTTACATTTAACATTTAGCATTTAGATTTATATATAATATTTAGATTTAACATTTAACATTTAGATTTATATATAATATTTACATTTAACATTTAACATTTACATTTAAATATAATATTTACATTTAACATTTATATTTAAATATAATATTTACATTTAACATTTAGCATTTAGATTTAACATTTAACATTTAGATTTAACATTTAGCATTTAGATTTAACATTTAAAATCCTGTTTTAAATATGAAAAGTTACAAATATTTTACTAAATGTTGTAAAAAATGACTCGAAAAAACATGTTTTTGTAAGATTTAGAGCTAAATGTGGAAAAATGTTGCTGTTAATTTCGGCATGTTTCAGTTTACAAACGGCGCCCCATATTATGGGGAATGCAAAGACAGTAAGATTATACATGATTTAAAACCCATCATCCATCTCTCTGCGTTTCTCTTGGTTACTTCATAAAACCTTCTGCAGCTTCTACGTCTAACACAACTGGCAGTGTGAAAAACACGGTTTCTGCTGACAGTTTCATTTACTGCGGAGCTGTTTAGCCACGGCTGTAAGGAGATGTAGCTTTTAATGGATGTGTCAAAGTGACGCCCGGAGCTTGTTCTCTTTATTTAGTTCAGTCGTTTATCCAATATAATGTAAGGTGCGCACACATAAATTCATCAATGAACTTTAGTTACATATTGATTTTCCTCTCTCATCATCCCCTTCTTGCCTCCTCGGTCCCCTCCTTTCTTCCTCTCCTCGTCCTCTCTTTTCTTGACTAAATAAGGGAGTTTTGAGGGGAAGGCTGACCAGCACGCCTCCTCTGGCTTTCAGCTGCTTCAGTAAATACTGCTGGAAGTAATAAGAGCAGTAACCGCTGCATTTTTAATTCATGCCAAAGACTCACGTTTTGATCGATAGTCTTCGTCCAGCTGCAGGGCTGCAATTTATCACGTGTGACTAATCATTAAAAATATGATGCTGAGGAAAAAGGGGGGAGGACGCCTTATGGAGCTGTGCAGCACATTTTTGATAAATGCTTCCACGGAGCAGCAGAGGGCTTCAGGCCTTTGCTTGGCGCTGCTGAAAACAAGGACGTTTTCCTCAGTCGGAGCCATCACAGGTGAACCGGCTGCAGTCCGGTTCCAATGGACTTCAAGGGATTCAGGAAAACGCTTTGTCTGCTGATGCCTTCAATGCCGGTCGGAAAATTAATACCTCACAGCTAAATTGAAGCGATGCTTCAAACAAGGTCATCGTAATTTCACCTCGTTAGTGTCCCCAGCAGCTCACAAACTACTCTTGCTCCCAGTGGCTTTGACAGCAGCGCACACGCGGCTGCATTTTAATACAAAAAGACGAGAATTTCATCCGATCTGGTCTTTGGGACATAATCAGCATTTCTGTTTCATTTCCCCCACAATGACAATATATATATACTACCAACCGTTTATCACAAGAAAACGAGCTTGTCAGTTAAATAATTAACTTGTGACAACATAATAATAACAATAATAATCATCATCATTTTGTGTAATTAGATTGTACTGTTGTGTACCATGACAGTATGTGGTTTCATTTCCGACATACAATTTAGTCCTTTTTAGCTAACAGTCTAAATTAATGACACGTTACGCATTCTTAATGTTTGGAGAACATTCATATATTTAAAGATATTACATGTAATGCTAAAATAGAGCGGAAGAGCAGGACTGGGTTTCAATCCATCCGCTAGATCCGCAATACCCGACGCTCCATGAAGGCATCATCCCCAGGTTGACAGAAGGGGGGAACCCTTGTGACGTAGCTGAGCAGGCTGAGTGGTGAATCCCCATCCGACCCTCCCTGAAGCACAATAAAGAAGCACCAGCAACGCGTTTTAAACGGCCTTTCGTTATCCACGGCAAACTCGCTGATTCAGGATCAGCTCAGGCAGAGAGACACGCTTCACTTTCGCGCAGGTGAATGTTCCTTTGTGAGGTATGGATGGAGTCTTTTGTTACACAGAGACAAGCAGCACAGGAGCGGGCAGAAGGGCGTGGATGTAAACTGAATCCCTCCCATAGCTGCTGAGGACAGGTAATGCAGCACAAAGCCGAACACCTGTTAACAACGGCAGCCTTTCAGAGCTCGTATCCACCATCACCTGCACCACACATTCATTACAAGATCATCTTTGTGACAAATGATCTTGTTTTGAGGCATTTAAATCAGTTGCAGTGCTCTTTAATGATATCTGGGCCACGTTTTCAGCGACCAAAACCCCCAAACTGCAAAGCTCTTGGAGGTGTAATAGGCAGTTTTTTTCTGGGGTGAGGAGAGCAGGGATGGCCGAGAGCGCGCTCCTTCTCCTCCACCCATCAAAGGTTGGCTATCTCGCTCCTGATGCGCAAAGGGTTAAAAAGAGACGCAGTTAGAAGCCAGTGGAGCTGAAGTCATCTGGCAGAGCGCACAGCGAGATGGAGGAGAGAGATACAGTGAACACCTCCTAAAAAAAACACTGATCTAGGACGCTTCAAGCTGCTGTTCTTGAGCTCTGCTGTTTTCATGCAACCAATCCGGTGTTCTTCATTTCCTCCCCAGTGAAACGCGCTGAGCTTCAGGTGGCGAAGAGGAGGAGGTGGAATAAGAGAAGAATAAAGACGCGCAGCTCAGCGCCAGAGCCATGGCTCCACAGAGGTTCGTCGGAAAGCTCGCTTCACGGGAGCGGGTTGTAGTGCAGGATGAGTGGTCCCCCGCGCTCCAGCGAGTGTGAGAGCAGGAGGAACATCACCTGACAGGCGGCCCTCCCCTCGGGGGACACAAGCAGACACGCTCGCGCCTCTCAGGCTGGAAACTGGAGGGCAAAAAACGGCTCAGATCCTACAGCGCGCCTCCTTTTCCAGAACTCTCCTCTTCCTCACTTTCTCGTGGAAAGAGATTTCACTTTCTCTGCGGCCAAACTTGGGAAAACTTTGGCCCCCGGATTGAGCCTGGCGCTGTAGCGTCCATGCCGGGAGCGCCGTGAGCGTCGTGCGCCCGGCTGCGGAGATTGGAGAACTGCGCTCTCGCTGTGATATTATTCAAAGTCCCGCAAAGTCTTTCGCAGTCCAGGGGCCACTGCAGCGAAGATGCCAGTCCGGAGGGGCCATGTGGCTCCGCAGAACACCTTCCTGGATACCATCATCAGGAAATTTGACAGTCAAAGTAAGAATCTAGATTTTCCTCCTTCAGATTGTTTATCCAAGCGTCCACAGCCTGCTTTGCTTTCATCGAGGCCCGGCGGTAGTGATTGATTTGCTGACTCGGGAGCTGTTAGAAATAGCATCCTAATGATGTAGACGTTGAGGTGACACGTTGTTTTCCAGAATTAGCCTCAATTATGGTGTCCCCTGCATGCTTAATGGCCGTGACACGTCACAAGGGTCGGAACTCTGTGATAAATGAAACCAATCAGAAATCGAGCGAAACTTTACGGATGCCAAACGTTTCACGGCAGCAGCAGCTTGTGTAGATTGATGCGCTCCTGAGTTTACTTGGAGCCTCTTGTTAAAGGTTAGTATCTGCATCCTTTAGTACACTTGCTTTCATGGAATCAGGTTCGTCCTCAGTGTTTATACTCAGTAATCGCTGAAACCATTCTGAGTTTCGTTTGCCTTCCAAATCGCTGTTTCACATTAATCGATCTCCAGCAAGCTTCAAAAACAAACAATATATCTGAACCGATGGATTTTGCATAAGAGCCCGTGGGCATGAAATTCAAAGCTGTCTCCACCCGTCCCCACCTCCCTGTGGCACTTTTATCTTTGATGCAAATCATGCATGTTGTTCCCAACCAGAGGCGGAGCCAGACATTTGAAACACCCGGGGCTTAGCCCAAATAGTATGCATGTGGGATTTTTTTTTTTTTTTTGGGGGGGGGGTGTAGAAATGACTGAAAGATTAATAGGCTCTGTTCAAAAAAGAATGACTTCATATAGGGAAAAATATATATCACATGTGCAGGACACCTTAAACTAGTTTTTTAATTAAGCAGCAAGGCAGAACAAGGTCAGGGCTGTATCAAGACACGAGGACTAAACCCCAATTCAACCAGACCCAGAACTGATCCAGAATTAAAACAGGACTACAACAGTTCAAAATCAGGACTACTGAGGACTTAACCAAGACAGAACCAGAATCAGAACTAGATGATAGCACTAAAAATCATCATAGACCTGCACTACACTTATTTTTTAATTCTACCAAAGTCCACTATTTAGATTGAGAAAAGTTTATATAATTATTTAGCCTTGTTGTGCAAACAAGCCTGCAGAACTTAATGAATACAGAATTTGAAAAATAACAAACCTAAAAAGAAACACTAGGTACGAGATACATGAGTACCTATGATACGGTGATACTTTTGGTAAACAACCATTTGACTAACATGTGTGTCTCACCTGCTCTTGTTCATCTCTGTTCTGTCCTCGTTCTCCTCTCTCCTCTTCTCTCTCTCCCTCTTTGTGCTGACAATCATCAAATATACAGTTGAAACCAGATATTTACTCTTCAGATAAAAACACTTTTTTAATTGTAACATCAAATCAGACTAAATGTTTATTTTTTTAGATTGATAAATATAAAAACATATTTGTTAACTTTAAGAGTAAAGAGAGAAACTATCTGTATTTCTTAATTGCAAATGGCACCAAATTGTATTCAAACTGAGCCACACTTATGGAGCTCCACAGTTCTTTTCCTGGTGTTTTGGTTGACATCTCTTGATTTTCCCATGTCACAGAAACAGGCTCTGTGTTTTGCCTTATATGCATCCACAGCTGTGCCACCTGTTTACTCACATGGACTCTACTAACCTATCAGAAGCTTCTTCAGCTCAGAATGGAATCGTCTGGAGTTTTCTTATTAATTAACAATAAATTTAGTGTATATGTACCCCTAAATTTGATGAAAGTGATAAAAATAGCTCTGTCTCTCTTTATTCTGAAATTTAACTAATTCAAAATATATTTCAATATTTATCTAAAACAAAAGTTTACTCTAAATTGATGTTGTACAGTAAAAATGTTTTATGTTTTCTCCCTAAAGTGTATGTAAATATCTGGTTACAAATGTGAATATCCTGCTGTGTACTGAAATCCCTCTTGATTTGCATAGAAATATACTGAACAACATACAAAGCATAATATATAAAATAACATTTACCTGAGTTTTTTCTTTGAAAGAACCCTCGAATGTCCATTCTTATGTTTCAGTACATAACTGAAACCGATTTAGTCGGGGAGGGTAAGAACTGAAAATATGAAATAAACACACGTAAGCTAAGACTCTCTAAAAAAAATAGCATTTGTTCGGCTTTTCATTTTGCCATTTGTTGATTCACTTGAAGAGCGAGTAACGTAATATTGGTCAAGTGATCAGTTTGATATCAATATTTCGTGATGCACCGTCATATTTACATTATTTGTACGGTACGAATGATTTGCTTTGGTACCTGGTCAAACTTAAGCTCTCCTTAGTATGGCTGGCTCCGTCTCTCCAACAGCGCACTCACGGGCAGCAGCTGCCCCGCCCCCTCGCTCAGTCGCTTAGTGCCTGAGCTTGGATCATACCAATATCAGGGGGGGATTCACGCACAGTCGTAAATTCCCACAGTGTGCACTATGTGCTTCGAATATTGTGTGTACTTTTTGTTTTATACAGTTGTCAGCCAGGCATCTAACTATGAAAAAATTACACTCCAAAATACCCCGGGCTTCTGACAAAACAACCCGGGCTTAAGCCCCGTAAGCCACCCCCCCGCTCCGCCCCTGTTCCCAACCACGAGCGTGTGACCAGACTTCAGACGTGCCTCTGCAGCCGTGAGCAGCACGTTCTCTGCACCTCGGGGCAGATGAAGATGAGGCTGTGGCGTACAGAGGAAGAAAGAGTGGATGTGTGTCATTGCCATTCATTTTCCAGGCTGGTGAAGGCTATATTGACGCAAGGGATTAAAATGCCTCTTTAAAATGTCAGTTTCTCCAGGGCGGAGAAGATAAACATTCAGATGTTGGCTGAATTAAAGTCTTTGCTCGGGACCCCCTGTCTAAACACAGAAAACAAGCTGCCTGCCTTCTACCATGCACCTTGCTCTTGGGTAGTTTACAGGCCTGCTGTGGAAAAGCCAGCGATGTGACTCTGCACTCCTAACAGTCACGACAGCAGCTGAAAATGAAATAAGGTTTTCACATAAAAACACTCTTTCCTCACACGGAGGTGCTGAGAAGAAACTCCACACATGTGCAGTCGAGTTGAATAATTGACGTTGGAGTTGGGTAATTGACATTAATCCTGCTCTGCTTAGTTTTCCATGCTGATAAGCGTGGATGACTCTGCAAAGGTGAACATATTCAGCTGTTCGCTGGAACGCTGCTGACTCACTCCACTGTGTTCATATCTTAAATGTCTCTTTCCTGAGGATTTGCATTTGGTTCAGTGTGTGGCAGGAAGCTTCCCGTGTTTATGAGAGAAGGGCAAAGAAGTTCACATCGGTGCTATCTGAACGCCTCCCCAGGGTCGTTTTCTATGACTGCTGAAGGCTTATGGCTGGGGTAACCCTGCCTGCTGCTGGTGCTGTTGTCATAGTGCCCGGCGGATGTGGGCAATGAACAGGGAGGCACAGAGGAGGAGTGTAAATGGACACCAAGATCTGTGAAGAAAGCCCTAAACTGGTTGAAGGAAAAGGCACTGAGAGCTGAAATTAATCCAAAGTAAAGATCTTTGCTTTTTCTTTGTAAGAGGCTTCATTTGATCAGCATTTAATATCCGGCTGCTTCTTTTTGCTCAGATATACAGTAAGTGAAGAAAGCTTCCTCATGTGGAGCACAGTGAGGGTGAAGCAGCCGTCATGCTACAAGAAGCAGAGCGGAGAGTTTTTCTGTTTGAGGTGGGGTGGCTTCTACAATAATGTGCTGATATCACAAAGCCTGATGCTGAGCATGGAGGAGATGATTAAGGAGCAAACTTTACCACCTGAAATACTGTGTGAGAACAAGGTGATCAAGCAGCTCTCGCGGCCTTAGATCGAAGCGTGTGCTATAATCTACACTAGACACAGAAACATGTCAACAGACTTTTAATTTTGTTTGTTTCTTTCACCATTACTCTGAAAACATTTCTCCCAAACATCCTACGACCACCTCTTTCCAGGTGTTTTTGATTGTCCCTGCCCCCCAAACATCTGATAGGTCTAAATAGGATCGTTAAGGAAAAGGAGGCGTGTGCTTCAGCAAAGGTAGGGCCTGTCAGGCCACTCGGAAGACATGCGAGCTGCTCAAAGGTCATTTTGAGCTATAGATGTATCAGGTGAGAAGGCTCATTAGACACCAGTGTCAGGCACGTTTTTATAACGTTAGAAAGTGCTGATTACTGTGATTGTGAGGTAGAACTATGTTGTTCAGAAGTATTCCACAAGGTACCAGAGCTTACACCTGTCAGAGTCTGCTGCAACACAACGACAGATAATCCACACGATGTCAGAATAATCAGAAAAATGAGATTTCCAGGTGGAAATATTCACATGAACACTTCATGCACGCACGCACACACACACACACGCACGCACGCACACGCACGCACGCACACACACACACGCACGCACGCACACGCACACACACACACGCACACGCACGCACGCACACACACGCACGCACGCACACACACACACGCACGCACACGCACGCACACACACACACACACACACACACACGCTTATATATGGAGTATAAAAGTGACAAAATGCAGCAGACAGAAGTAAATGTTGCACCATCAAACTTATGGTGGAAATTCAAATATCAAATACTTTCATTATTTCTATACTTTTTAACACTTTTTTGTTTCTTACTTACTAATTTAGCACTGGGTAACGATCACTGCTGAGAATGACCCAGATAAATGATAAAAGTTACTTATTAGTAAGAAATGGAAACATTAAATTCTGTCATGTATGATACGACACTGTGGGTCTACACACGGCTAAAGTTCAAATAATGAGGACAGTGTACTAGTACACCCAGACATTTATTGTAAAAAGGTGAAATAAAAGCTACAGTTTCATATGTATTCTATAGTCATTACTTCATATATTCAGTGTTACAGGACTCGAAATGTTTCCCAACCTTGTGTTTCTGTAGTTTGTTTGAAAACGTGCTCATTTCCAAGTGGCCTTGACAGAGAATGTATAATTCATGGGCTACAATATGTTTACTGATCCTGGTTTTCTGTTTATTCTGAACACCGCTATTTAGATGAAACATTAAATGTAATTAAAGGCAATAACAGGATAAGTCAACGGGAAACGATGCTCAAACACACGAGGACATTTTTAGCCGTCAAGGTTTCCAGCTCACGTAACTCATGTACATGCACCGTTATCAACCTTCTCTCCTTACTGTACCCTGATCCTCTGTGCACGTCCCTCGCTCTGCATGTCCCGTGATCCGCCCACAGACAGGGCCTCCTTTTCTACACGTCGGGAGGTCGCAGCAACCTTTAGGCTCACGTGGTGTTGTGTGTTTGCTGCTCCTCAGAGAAGACTTTGCCAGATTACAACTCTTAAAGTCGCTGTCCTCCAGGGAGGATGTTGCCGTTCTGCAGCTGAAGCACAAACACTTCATTGCCATAGAAACCCCACCTCCCCGTTTCCTCCACCCGCACTCCCACCCACTGTCATGTACACACACACAGACTGCTCGAAAAGGCACAAGTGCACTGTTATATTAAGCAGCTCCAGGTAGCTTTACAGTCTACATCCTTCACACACTGCGGTCAGTGTTGAACGCTGGGCCAGAGCTGACAGATAATTGGCTCTGCTTTTTAGTTTTAGGCGACCTGGTTGGGCTGAAGTTACCTTTGGTGACCTTTAGACACAGACAACTGAATCAGACGTATGGATGCAGGAGGACGATGTTGTGCTGACATGTAGTCTGTGTGTATCTTGATACATTGCGCTCCTCTGTGTCATTGCTATGCAATCAGTGAGCCTCACTACTGTGCTGAGGGACGTGTTCTCACACTACATGCACACACAGTCAGATGTTACATGCATAGAAATAACAAATATTTTTGCATATTAATGTAATGAATGTAATGTCAGGCATATTCTGAAGTCTCCTAAGAGAATATTAACCATTTCCTGTTTGAGAAGGCATCAGATAGCTCGCTGTCATTGCATGAATAACACTCGATCAGGCTGATATACCAGTTTAAATGTTCTACTGCCTGAAAAGTCAGATGTACCTGTTGTATTCATGCACACAGTGGGATTGTTGCAATAAAAATGTCAGTTAAATATATCATACAGGAGACTCACACAGTGATAATTGAGAAGTGAAATGAAGTTTATTGGATTTACAGAAAGTGTGCGATAATTGTTTAAACACAATCAGGCAGGTGCATCAACAATGACTATTAGCAAGGTTGCCCAAACGTTTGCATCCCACTGTAGTTACTGATAATTAGACTCTAGCAGGCAGTTATCACTTTCCAGGTGTCCACTCCCTTACCTTTAAAAGTTAACACAATCCAACCCTGTGATTACATTTGAAACACAAACATTTGAGTTCTGGTAGGTTTAACGGGGGTCTCGTTGGCCTGACTCACCTTTGGAGCCTGACCGTTAGAGGAAGCACAGTCGTTGCTTCCGTGTTGCCACATTTTGTCGAATCCTAAATTGCTGCTTACGTCAGATTCACACACAGACAACAGGCTGCGGTAGCTTCCTCATTTTCTTAAATTTGCAAAGTCAGATTCTTTAGTCAGATTTACAGCAACCTTTGACTTTTAAGGAACTGATTTGACACACAAACAACATGCATTAATAGAATAAAGTGTAAACAGAATTTAGTTTGCCTGTTGAGTCTCTTTTTGCTTGTCAGCCGGTGACAGAAGGTCAGCCACCTGAGCGTCCTTGAGCTCCATGTTTCTCTGGGCTTTGATGGTTTCCACTCAAGGTTACACTTGAGTCTGATGCTCCAGGGCAGGAAGACAGAAATGTTACATACACCCACAACAACATACGGCTCGAATACATGGATCAGGCTGTGATCGGACATGTGAGCGCTCCATCTGCTTTCTTCTTGGATGGCTGTGACAGCGATGCAGAACAAATGTAGCCTGTTTCCCTACAGATGCACAGTTTAGAAAATGATATTAGAAAATTCAACAATATTAAAAATGACCTACAAAAAGACGTCAATATTGGCAATACTTAAACAGTCCAAAACAAAGAGAAAGAGCAGGGTCTCCTCTGTGGTTCACCTTATTCTTCTGCTCCATCTGTTTCATTCTGAGGGTGTAAACACAGCAACTCTGCTGCTGGAGGCAGGAGTGAGTCAGAGCCTCGAGATCGCACTTTGCTGCTGTGAAATCACTCGTCTCTCACTCACACTCTCTTTGTCTCTCGTTCACACACACACACACACACACACACACACACACACACACACACACACACGCACACTCATGTACTTGTAAACTCCTGGAGCTTGTAAACACTCTCCTCTCCAACTTGCTCCTTCCTCCTTGCTGCTCCTCGTCTCAGCTGACAACCAGCACTCCCTCCATCTCCCTCCACCCTTCTCCTCTCTCCACAGATGCCCAACGTGCAGCCACGCCTAACTGCCTTCTGGCATTATGTGGGCACGTATTCAGCGAAGCAACATGGTACCTGCTGGGGGTGCTGAGGGTGTGTAGCCATTCTCTCCAGCTTGTGCGTCTCCTTGTTGAAATGAGGTTGAAACAATTATTTGTCTATCTTCCTTTTGGGTTTTATAATGAGCAGCTTCACTCAGATTATGCCGCCCACGCTCGCACGTTGTTTTGGTGGTGGCAGCTACCTGACACCACAGTCACGTTTTTAGAATAGTAAGGTATGGTACATTTAAACTTACTCTGCTGCTGTTAAGGATGGAGAGGAGTTTGTTACACTCACTGCTTCAGCTGCTTCCTGGAATTCGATCCATCTCAGCTCAAAAACACATTTGTAACAAATTCAAAGTTAGCAAAGATTCACCTTTATCGCCTCGTTCTTCTGCAACAAACTCAACACACTCGGTTTTATTATAATGCAGCAATGAAACAGTTGTATTAACACTCCTGTTTAAACATTAAACCTAAAATATGGCTTTATGAGATTTGTTGATATGCTCGGGATCATTATCCTGGTGTTTGGGCCAAGTCATGACTGTCACACAGACGGCCTTACTTTGGTATGAAGAACAGTTCATGTTCAGCCCAATCACTGCAGGGTGCCCCCCCTTGGAACTGTACTTCATGGCCAATCAGCCCCACTTTGGACTAATGTGTCCAAAGGACGTTGTTCCAAAAGTGATCAAGGCCAACAGGTTTGGGATGTTGCTCTTGGGTAGTTTTTTTCACAGTGTCTCTGAGCAACACTCGGTCTGACCTTGAGATACGTTTGCTAAGACGTCCACTTTTGGGAAGATTGGAAACTATTTTGAATATTTTCCACTTGAATAGCCGTTCATACTGTGGAATGATGGACTTTAAATTGTTTGGAAATGGGCTTATAACCCTTCCCAGATTGATGAGTAGCAGCAGCTGCTTCTCTAAGATCAGTGCTGATGTTTCCCTGCTTGGCATTAAGTCACCTGAATGCACCACAGCAGCAGCCTTTTAGAGGAGCTCACACTCACGATGATCAGTGAATCAAATGCATTTGCTTAGCAACATCTCGCTTTCAGCTGTTAATTTCTCTTTTCCTGAAGTGAGAAAAGGTGAACTTAGTTTTTCACACCATATTTCTGCCTTTCGGCCTCATTTTTGGTAACTCATTTTGTTGTTCCCCGAGGTTGTGTTTGATTTTGAGGCCTGCTAAGGACCAGATTTTGCAGTTGTGCGTGAGGTCAAATGCTGCAGTGTTATGCGTTTGTGTTTTTCTGCTTTAATGGCTTGAGTTGTGTTGTAGTTTCATCATAATCAGCTTACCAGTCAATAAAGCTGTAAGCATGCTGGGCCCCCTGTGAAGAAATGAACTTATGAAAAGCTGAAACATACACACACACACACACACACACACACACACACACACACACACACACACGCACGCACGCACTCATTCTCGTGCCACGAGGGTCTGGGAGGATTCCACCTCCTTCCACATCATCGGCTTTTAATTGGTAGAGCCTTTCATTAAAAACGAAAAAGTAGTGCCCCGAAGACTAATGCATCAAACGATGCTTCCCTACTGTGCTTTTTTCCTAATGCCGAGATGAAAACAGGAGACAAGCCTGAGTGCATCAACAGCAGCCAGTCAGGTAATCAGGAGGTTTATCCCTCACCTTGATGTGAGACAGAAGCAAAGATGAATAAAGAAGAAACGATCCCACTCAGGAGTTTTTCACCGTGGACACACTTCATTGTGGGCTGATAGTTTAGACACGTAAAGACTGAATGGATGCCATTCTGTCATCGTTCAGTTACAACTGCATCAGAAGTCTGTGACACAGGCTGAACTGAAAACTAAATCGACATTTCAAAGTAGATCTGAGCTGCGATTCCCTCTGTTAGCTTTAAAAAGCAGGAAACAACTGGAATTAAAGCTTCCTTATCCTTACTGTAGAGTATTTGTTATGAAAATCTATTTGAGATAATGACAGTTGTACCTCATCATTGCTAATTCAAAATGGGCTATTACTGTAAAATGCACCACAATTTTGCAAACTCTGCAGTTTAGCCTGCATGTACTGCCTTGTTACCTCTGAAATTATGATTTTGTTTGTTATTTGTCCGTTCAAACACCTCCAAACAGAAAAAAGTGCAAAAGCACACAAAACACAATAAAAATAGGAAAACAAAATGTATCCAAAGTATGTTTGAGGAGACAATAACATGTCGAGCTAACAGTAAATGGACACTACTAACATGTATCTTTAAAATGATAAAAAACACACATTACCACATTGCCCATATTTTGCCCCTCACAGTGATCAACGCTGATGAATCGGCCGCTTGTTTAAAAACAGCATAAACAAAGTTCCCGACTGCAGGATTCAGTCATATCTGCCTTGAACTAGTTTGCTGGAATAATGTATTTTGACTTTACTGTGCCACCCATGTTTGCCTTTGGAGGGAATAATGCAACTTTGTAGCTTTGGTCAGCATGCTAGAAAGCATCATGTGAGATATGGAGTTATGCATTTCAGTCGATTGCAGGTTTGGTCACAGAGCACAGCTGCTTCTTATAATGCTGCAAAAATCTCAGCAGGTGTGAGTCTGCAGATCTCAAGCCTTTGATATGAAATGCAGAGGAGCCTTAGAAAGGAGGTCAGGGAATATTGATTTACAAGAACTGCTCATTTATAGAAACAAGAAGCACTACAGACACATTTCTTATTCAGGAGGAATTCATCCTCAGATGTTGTTATCAACACATGTTTCAGATTTTTCTGGAGAACAGCTCTGAGGGAGTGCACCTCCTATCTTTCTAAATCCAAAAATATCACTGCATAGCCCAGCCGCCTGTCCGTGTTCTTGGTAGATCCCAGTGCTTTGCTCTCCTTCTCAGCCTGTGCCTCACTCTGTCACTGCTTTATCTCCCGGCAGTTGCCCTTTCTCTCTCACCCTCCCATTCATCAAGTCGCCCTCCTACGGGTTCCTCCGAAACTTCATCACACACCTCTCATCTACTCTTGCTTTGTCTTCACTCGCTCATTTGGACTTCCTCTCTCATTCACTGTGCCACCTCAAGAGTGGTGGCACAGAAAAGGCCAGCTAACCGACTTAAGGACCCCGGAGTCCCCAGTGTCCCGGGGATTAGACCTCATTTGCATAAATCTGCATAACTTCATTAAGGCACAGGGAGACGCGGTACACACTGTAGCCTGAGACACTTCAGAGCGAAACAGCCCATTAAGGATGGCAGTGATTATGGGATTATCACTCCTAACGACTGTTGGGGACTGGAACTCTGAAAAGTTCCACGCTGCATGACCGAGAATGCTCAGCAGGAGATTGGAGATTTCGGTCAGATGACCTTAGAAATGCATTCATCTCGAATGTGCACCGGACTACTTCTGCTGCTGTTAAAGTTAGATGTGAGGTGCTACAGTAAGCATTTAAACATTTAGTGGTGGATTAAAAATACAAATATGATGAATGAAAGTGAAAGCTGCGACCCGAGCATGTGCAAAACCCCTGCTGTCTCCTTTGCTTCGTCACACTGAAATGCTCATAACCTGCAGTTTTAAATGCAGCTTTGCAGTATGAGCAGTTGTGCAGCTCAGTGGTTAGCACTGTCACTAACTGAACCTGCTGATCAATGTGCAGCGATCCCATGTTCTCTGCTCCTACACAGGTAAGAAGGTGTGGGAGCTCCCACAGCTTCCCATAGTTCAACGACATGCATCATGTGATTCTAAAGTGGACACCAGAGTGGCTCAAGTGAAGAATAAAGTGAATATGTGGCTATTTAAGGAACTTCAGTTTCCTTTAGCGTTATTTTTATGCCGCTATTCTGAGGGGACGTAAAAAAAATTGCAAAAACCGAGCGAGCGGGGCTGCTATTGTGTGTGTGTGTGTGGATAATAGCAAACACTGAAATACATTTTTTGCACGCAGCGATGAATTTTGCTCACTCAAATTGAGCTTTTCTTCGCTCCAAATAAATTTCTCCTCAAAATGCAACACTTGCACCTGCATTTTCTTTTACGTGCGCTCAGAATAGCGGCACAAAAATAACGCCATAAGTTTCTGGTACTTTTTCAGCCCGAGAAGTTTAAGACTCTAATAGACTGCTCACATTAAGAATAATTACTGTTTATTTAAATAGCCATAATTACTATTAATGAGATTTGAAATGATGTGAAGTGGGTTAAAGTTTACACCATATTAAGAAGAGAAGAAACATCAGTTTCACTTACTGCATCGTCACCAAAGAGGAATCGCTGGCTGAACTGTTCACATGTGAACTGCTGGTGCTCACTAAGTGCACTGAAGCTTTATGAGGATGAACATGTCTTGTTAGTTGTTGTCTGCCTCTTTGTTTCCCTGACATACAGCGTACTGAGCTCAGGGAAACTACTGCCTATGGTCCAGAGTCAACTCATATTACTAATATCTAATATGCATGTGCAACATGTCTTTAAATAAATGAGAGGCTGTGCTTGGCATGTCTGCTCTGCTGGGTCTCCAGAGTGTGTGGTGCCGTGTCTCTCCCCACACGAGGAGCTGACACAGTGTGCTAACTGCTAGTCTTGTCAACACTTTTCTGTTCAGTAAATAAATAAAAAGTCATTCCTGGAAATGTATTATTTATGGATGCTGTTTAGAAACTGTTCCAAAAATGCAACCTTATGTGGACGGACACAAATGCTTTAGCCGTCAAAACATGACAGGATCCCCCCACATCCTCCTGTCAGCTGTCTCACACTGATGACATCAGCATTTCTCCAACCGTGTGTGCTTGTGTGCTGCTGACAGTGTCAGGCCGGCATCTGTAATGAGACAAAAATCCAAGTAAATCTTGGAATAGCTCATTGTGCTGTGCTGTGCCAGTTGAGGGATATATGTCATTATTTTTCTGGCACTGTGGGAGCTGACTGCAAGTGCAGCTGACTGACTGACCAATCAGCTGGTTACCGACTCAGGCAGAAACATGTCCCACCTGTGAGCTGACAGCCGGGGGCTGGATCGGTTTACATGCTGGAAATGTTTGACCTCCATCACTGCTCTGAATCTAATTCTCCATCTGCTGTTTTCTAACAAAGAAGTTGAAAGGTCGACTCTGGGTGGGAACGCTCCTAATATAACTCCCTTTGGTCCCTAGTGGTGAACATCTTTTAAAGCGATATTAGAAATCTTTTTTGTTTGTGGCTTTAGACTTTTAAAGATGACGCATCTGCTTTATCACTAACAGCTGCTAAGCTGCTAAGAAAATACTAGTACTGTGGTAGAAACACCCCCTTACAATTCATAGCGTATGACTCAGTGACTGTTATACCTACTCATCATTTCTCTGAAGCTCTCTATAATTCAGACCAACGGCGCCAGCAAAAACTATTCTGATGCAGAAAACAAGACAATCGTCTTTCTGTGGAAAACCGGAGCTCTGACCTCAGCAGTCGGTCACATGAGCTGCTTCTAATGTTAGAATGTCTCAGCCACACTGAAGAGCCACATTCAGGATAGTAACATTTAGGTAGTGCTCATACTGTTACATATGTTTGGGTAATGTTAGGTTGACATGTCTTTGACAGAAACGTGTCCAACATGCATCCTGCTGTACGTGGAGGCAGTGAGTCAGAGTTGTCGGTGGGGCCGTATAGTGGCACAAAACCAAATGGACCAATGGGAGCAGCTCATCTGTAACTTTCTGTCTTTGTTTAGAAACTTGAAAGAATGTTTGAGAGTCAGATTTATTTCTCAGCAGAAGCTGAACACAGAGCTGCTCAGTAGTTTCTGTCCTGTCCACGGAGCATCGGACCGCCTACTTACCCTGTCAGGGGAACTCAAAGCTGTGAGAGTCTGCGTGTGTTTTGTGGACCTGACAGCATTTCTTGGGGGGTGGGGGGACTCCACCCACCTGGGCTGTCAGATTCGGTATTCTCAAGATCTCACTTCATCTTTTGCAGATGATCTGATTCTGTTGGTGTCATCAAACAGCACCATCCAGCCTACTCTGCTGTATCTGCAACACTGGGAATAAAACACAACATCTCCAAGTCTGCTTCTGTGTCAGAAAGGGTGGAGTATCCACGGGAGTTTGTAAATGAGGTGTTTATGAGTGACGGAGGGAGTGTGGAATTGACAGATTAATTGGTACGGGGTCAGGAGTGTTGCAGATACCCTATCAGTCTGTCATAGTTAACACTGAGTGTGAAAGGGAAGCTGTCGAGTTACCTGCTGATCTGCGTCCCTACAAGAGCTGTTGGTAGTGACCACATAAGACTGTGAATGCCAGCTTCTTCAGATGATGTCTGGGTTACAGGGTTAGCCTGCCCCCAGGATAGAGAGCTCAGTCACTTAGGAAGGGCTCAGAGTAGAGCTGCTACTCGTCTACATCAAACTAAAGACTTGTGTTGGGCAGCTGACTTGAATGCCTCCTCACGTCTCTGTGGTGTGGATTCTCAGACATATCAGACTGAGAGGAGACACCGGGGCAGATTCAGGATGTGCTGTAGAGATTATATCTCTCATTTGGTTTGGGAATACTGTTGTTTCCCAACAGAAGAGCAGGAAGAGCTGGAAGAGCAGGAAGAGCAGGAAGAGCTGGAAGAGCAGGAAGAGCTGGAAGAGCAGGAAGAGCAGGAAGAGCAGGAAGAGCTGGAAGAGCTGGAAGAGCTGGAAGAGCAGGAAGAGCAGGAAGAGCAGGAAGAGCAGGAAGAGCTGGAAGAGCAGGAAGAGCAGGAAGAGCTGGAAGAGCAGGAAGAGCAGGAAGAGCTGGAAGAGCAGGAAGAGCTGGAAGAGCTGGAAGAGCTGGAAGAGCAGGAAGAGCTGGAAGAGCAGGAAGAGCAGGAAGAGCAGGAAGAGCTGGAAGAGCTGGAAGAGCTGGAAGAGCAGGAAGAGCAGGAAGAGCTGGAAGAGCAGGAAGAGCAGGAAGAGCAGGAAGAGCTGGAAGAGCTGGAAGAGCTGGAAGAGCTGGCTGTGGACAAATAGAACAAATGGATGGAGTAAAACGTTTTTGTCCATTAAGGTTTTTTGGTGGAGATTTTTAAACAGGACCTGACGTGTGCATTTCTTCCATCACTTACACCAGAAACACAGTAGAAACATTTCTTTAGTGGCTTGTCTGAACAGGAAGAATTACTACAACAAATAATACTCTGCTTAGATCTGCAAGGACAAAAACAACTGAACTGTCAGCTTAAGAAAGAGAAAAATAAGATGAGTGTGGCCTAAGAAGGATAACTAAAGATGAAAAACATGGATTACAAAGTCAAAATCTGGAGGGTTTCTGTTTTGTTTGAATGTTCATTCAATCAGTGCAAAGATTGCTTCTGAAAGGACTCGATCGTTTAGGGCGCCACTTTTGCTCGCTCGCGAGCGTAGCGCATGACGTTTTATTGCACGTACAGTCGTGTTTCAAACACTGACGCCGCCCCTGGGGTGCAGCTTCACATCCTGAGACACTAACGTGAGATTTGTTTTTCAGCTGCTCAGTTGTGTAAAACTGTAACCATGGCAACACTAACTGTAGCCAAGTGGAAGCCATGTGGTGCCATAACGCACATGTCAGATGTCTGCTTACGCTGTTTTTCCAGAACTCGCTGCGTAGTGCTTTCTGTCCCGATGGTATCGTGCATGTAGCGAGAGACGGGAAACACGACTAATCTCATGAAGTCTGCCGCGAGTCTCAGTCATGAATATGATGTAACAGTAACCTTCATAACAGACAGAGCAAAGGGTCTCAGTCTGGTATAATACAAACTTACAGCCTGTGGGATGCAAAGAGGTACTGTGGAATATGAGGGGTCCTACATTTAGTCTGAATTTATTGTGTCAGCGCTCCGTGTTTGACAATTTAGCATGTGTCATATTTCTCGTTTCCATGGCAATTGCACAGTTAGGAATGGGTAGAAGCATAAAAATCGCTGCAGCCCGTCTGAACGATTTTTGTCAGCATACATCTGCTTCGTCCTCTTTTTCTCCCCCCTTCCTTGTTTTTCTTGATCTTTTTTCTCCCCGGTTTTCCCCGTTCACATTTCTCTGTCCCCTAATCTCGCTCCCTCTTTCCTTATCTCGCTCCCTCTTTCCTAATCTCGCTCCCTCTTTCCTTATCTCACTCCCTCTTTCCTTATCTCGCTCCCTCTGTAGCTAGCAGGCAACGAGCTGGTGTGTTGACTTCTACTTCTAACACACTGTCTGCCTAGTATTCAGGGAGATTCCTAGCACATACGCACACTCACAGATACATGCTCAATCACTCACAAACAAATAGATAGCACACACACACACACACACACACACACACACACACACACGGGCAGATTCAGGGGCCCTCAAGGTCTGGTCCTGGTGAATTATTCAGTCTGTGTCAGCAGGTCTGTATGTGCAGCTGAAATCATACATATATGTGTGTGTGTTTGCGTGCATGTGTGGCATAGTGTGTGTCAGTGGGAATAGGAACTCGTGTTTTCCTCCTGAAAAACTTGCCTTTAATCAGCTTCTGCATCAGCTCTCTCCTCACTGGCTTCAAAAGCTCATTAGAGGGAAATTATGGGGAGAAAGGAAGAAGCAGTCAGAGTCAGCTGGGGAGCTTTTGATTACCTTTAATACCTCCGACGGACATTATGGAGAGTTGACTTTATATTTACTGCTATCCTGATGCCATGTTGGAATACAAATGTCACTGATTCATAAACTAATGTGATAAAGATGTATTATTTATATACATTGTGTTGTATGGACACATGCATTTACATTTTATTATAAAATGAAACAGGACACAGTCGCCAGGAAGTAGGCTGCTGCATATTGTATGCATACTGCACCGCTCAGGGTTTTGTCCATCATCAAAACTATTTATAATGAGAGCTGGCTGTGACTGAGTGCTGAAGGGACCACATTTTTTTAAACGATACGGGGTCGAGCTGAGGCACCTCGTCACTGGCTTCATTTTAAGCTACGCTCATCATTTCGAATGAGGGTTGTGGTCTCCCTTCAATCTTTGTTTGCCTGAGTGACAGTTGCCATAACAACTGTGCAACTTTCCCACGTTCACCTTTTTCCCAACACTTCTTTAAACATACGTAGAAAATCACAAAGAGTCACTTTGCATCGGTGGCCACATACAGTAAAAATCCCCTTACTGTCTGTGGATTTCATCCCTGTGATATCTCAATATAAGACAAAGGAGTGCAATCGCAAGGTAAAGAAACGCTGCTCTGTTTAATAAAGGAGCACTGTCACGACTCTTTGGGCCTATTACAGAAAATACTCTGACTGTCCAATGACTGTAAGAAAGGTTTTGTTAAATAATTCATCTTAAATTTTACAGCGAGCACATTCTTAAAAATGAGGGAAAAAAGAACTTTCTCTTGTTAATAGTGGAAAAAACAGAAACTGTCATTTAATTGTTTATCTATTACTTTGATGGGGGAGATCTTCATCAGTAGGACAAGTTGTAAACTTTATGAAAATACAGTTAAAAGATGAAAGTGTGTGCCCTCGTTCACAGATCCCAGACACCCACAGGACCGGACCAGAGTCTTTGCTGGGCCGATTCTGGCCCTCGGACCAGAATGTTTGACACCCCTGCTGTTGCTCATGAAGTGTTAAAGATAATACATATTTGTTTTTAACACTTTAAACTTCTGCTGTCTATAACGCATGGACATCACCATACGCTGTGCAGCCTGCACCACCCTCAAATACTTCTCATGCAGTACCACAGTCGCCCTCTTGGGACTATTATACGCTCCAGATCCACAAAGACACAGACGACTGCTTCTGACCTTCTCCTCCAGATCAATCCTCTCAAAGCAAACATCACATCTGTAGTGCTCCCTGCCCTCCTCCCTCTGTGCAGAACACCTTCAGCTATACTTTCTCAGTCATCTGGTAACTGGAGAAAAACATTCAAATAACTGTGACATTCTTTTAAAGTAGAATTTTAGTAAGTTGCTAGTAGTAGTGCAAACCTAACAACCATACATGTATGTGCAGTTCCACCTGTTCAGTTCTACATAATCCTGTCAGTGTCAGCAGGTAGTGTTAGACACTTATTACTGCAGGTTATTAAATAATGTTTCGTATCCGTCACTTAATATTAAACATGTTGGATTTTCGTACATTTGTGCACATTTTTCCATTTTCACACTAGTTCAGTTCTGCTTGTCACAGTCACAAATACAACCACAGACGGCATCAGGTCGCTGGGGACAGTATGAAGCACCTTTGAGAGAAGTGTGCAGTAAGCAGAATGAGAAGAAATGTTACGCTGTGTACAGCTGCCCACCATCACCCTTGTTTAATTTGTGCACGTTGCCCTCTGCTTCCAAATACTGCCATCTCCTGCACTTTCCTCTGTGAACGCCTGCAGTGTAATAATACAGCTCCTCACCTCTTCCCTGCTAGAATAATGCCGGCTTTCTTTCATGTCCAGCTGTGTCCTAAACACCGAGCAGCTTAAACCATGAGTCACCCGAGTTTTTATGCTCTACCTGCTGACTCTTCTGCTGTCCGTCTTCTTTTCTTTTCCACTAGACAATGTCTGAAGACACAGTAGCAGCCTGCGACATTCTTTCTGGTGCTTCTGTTTGAATCCCTCTCTCAGCCTGGTTTCCTTTGGTTGAGGTATTGTCATTTAGCAGATACAGTACATCTGCATCACAATTGCACCAAACGTCCTCTTCATGTGGCTGCGTGTCTTATATTTAAAGAATAATTACATTTTTCCACCCCTGCTCAAAACGCTTTACCTTAAACAGCCTGGAAAAAAATAACATCTTCTCGGTTCTTTCGGCCACAGACTGAAAACCATTTACTCAGCGGTCTGGAAAAGACGTGCAGAAAGTACACAAATACAGTACACACACTCAGCTCTGCCTTTGCATTGCTTAGTGCTTATTGCAGCCAGACAAACCCATCAAACTTTATGAGCCCCTGAGGGCAGCTGCTGCCACTAATTCATGGAGACAGGTCTCAAGTGCATCTACACAACTGATTTTCAGTGTTTCCATGAATACCTGAACAGGTCTGTCCACCGCTGGTGTCTGCTGCGAGAACAGCCTGTCGGATTCAAGATGGACAGCTTTGATTGATGATGTGTCTCTTTAGTGAAGCGATGGGGGAGAGGCTGTGATAACGGTGCGCTTAAAGCAGACGTTTCCATTCAGGAGCCCAACATTCACTGATGGTCACGTCATGCTAGGAAACAGAGGTACTCTTCACTTTTAAAATTATAAATAATACAGCGCAGCTACCTTAATGATCTCCTCAGCCTGTATATTCCTAGGAGAGCACTGAGATCATCAGGTCAATTGCTCTTAGTGCAACCTCGCTTCAGTAGCACCCAACCTCTGGAACAATCTCCCATTGGTGTGTCTGATTCAGTTCAGACTTTCAAATCTCCATTGAAAACTTCTTTGATTTGGCCTTCTCGGCTACCTAAGTGTATCTATCATGTGAATGTCCCCCCATGTTACACCTCTTTGTCTGCCTTTGGATAATGTTTTGTATTGTTTTAACTCCTGAGTTATCTTATCTTATCTTATCTTATCTTATCTTATCTTATCTTGCATGCCTGGTTAATTATTGTCTTCCACCTGCTAGTTTAATGGTTTTTAAATGTGCTATCCAGTTGTTAAGTGATGACGTGACGAATCCTACTTCCGGGTCTAAAGTAGTCTGCGTTTAATATGGCTTTTGTGTTGTTAACATGTTTAATGTTATGTATTTTCTTCTATTTGAACTCAAAAAGCTCCTAAAACAGTCAGTGATCACTGTTGACCTCCCTCGGCTTTTATTACCGCTAATCATTTATTTAAGCTCAGTTTTTAAAACCTTAGGATGTAACTACAGCCCAGCCCATGCAGCAGTATATGAATGACTAACCTCGTATTGTGGATGGATTATCTCAGTTGTTCTCCTGGCTGAAGTTTGGTCCTTTTACAGCATCCTGCCATGCGATTACATTTGTTCCTGACCACCGAGAACACTCACGTTAACTTTTATCCAGTGGAAAAAAAGTTAGCTTGTTTATATTATGCTAACATAGCTGTGTCGCTAGCGATCACGTAGCACATCATTATATACCAGCTAGCCCAACTTCAGTAACCCTACAAACGTCACTGCTGTTTAGTTTTCTGTCTTCATTTATGTTGGAAGTGATAGCAGAGCTGTACGTTTGAATTTGTTTCCAAAACCCCGCAGTCAGGACATGCTATGTTGTATTTAGATAGAAGCTAGCGAGCTAACTCCCTGCTAACTTCTAACACCGTTAAATGTCATAACTTCCGTTTTCATGGATGCCTGGATGTTAAACTCAATTGTTACACCTGGTAGAGCAGAACGCTGATCATTTTATTAAAGATGAAAGACTTTAGACAGTTTTTAAACTCTCAGTAATGCCATAGTGATCGTTTGATATATGGACCTTGTAACAGCCACTATGGTGTGGTGTCCCTTTAAGACACCCAAGTCGAGGGTTGATGGTGTCATCAGTTTGTGCCACTGCTCTGCTCTCTCTCTCTGTGATGGTGTGGACATGTGCTTGCACGCTAGTGCATGAGGAGGGACGGATTTTATGTTTTACCCCTCCAGACACCTTTGTTTGCAACGTTATGGGTTGTACGAACACTGTGCGCTATGTTTGCTAAGCTGCAGCCGTTCAACCGGGCTTATATGGTTGATGAAGAGAAGGTATATTAAAGAACACACTGTGGAATTCCCAATACCAGCATGGGTGTGTATTCTTCCGCCTAGCCTGCTAGGTGTTTTGCCGCCTCTTCTCAACCACACAACACAACCCAACGTTACAACCTGCAGCGGAGTTTAGGTCCAGACACGGCTAGTGACGTCAGACTGAACAACCGGATACAGATAAATTTGTATTGTATTGATTCTTGTACTGTGACGTGACTGACGGAGGTTTGAAAAATCTGCTGCCACTTATTTGGGTTCAACTGCCACAAAGGCTCGACCATCAGTGTAACATAAAGACGTATCATTGAGCGTTTACTCGTCTTTATTGGAGGTGTTGCAGCACAGAAACTGTTTATTTTTAACTATCTTTAAAAAAAACCCTTGTGGATGTTGTGTGAGAGCTCTGTGTCACAAAGTTCTCCGATTTAGTGGGCAAAAATATCCTTTTGTTGTTTTGTGTGTTTGACTTGCTGTTTGAATGAATTGTTGGCCCCGCCCCTCCCGGAGCCTGGTTCAGCCGGAGGTTTCTTCCTGTTCAAAGGAAGTTTTTCCTTCTCACTGTCGCCAAAGTGCTTGTTGGCTTTCTCTCTGTATTGTAGGGTCTACCTTACAATACAAAGCACATTGAGGCGACTGTTTTGTTATTTGACATATTGTAAAATTAAAATTGAATTGAATATTCCTTCAAGTGTAGTTTGTTTTCCTTTCTGGACTTTTATATGTTTGCACAGTGCAGAAAAGTAAACACAACACCCATAGACACTGAAATGTGCACTCAATCAAAAATAATCATATCCCCATAAGCAAGTTACAGCTCGACAATTGAAACAGGGACACATTTTCCAATAACAATGACTCATGAGTCTGCAAACTAATTCCACGAACTCGAGCCCGATACAGGAGGCGTGATATCGATGGGCAGAGCTGGATTGGAATGTGATGTGCAGAAATGTCGGGTGTGGCAGATGCATGTCTTGCCAGTGATGATAAAATGACTTATAAATCACTATTTGAGAGGGAATTACTATACTCCCCTCTGTGAACCTCTCCGTAGACGTAATTTACAGGGAATAATGACCGTCTACCATCTTCTCCTCCTGGGACTTTTTCATAATCAAGTTTAATGAAGAACACTTAGAAAGAAAAATTGACCCAGTGCACCGACGTGGGTTTAATTTCATTCATTCATTCATCATAGGGACAATGTATGACACATTACCTTCTCCCAAAATATTGGCGCTGAGTCGCAGATGAGCCCGGCTGTGAATACTGACTGAGACAGCTCAGAAAGTTGCTCCCTGGGCTGACAGAAAAGCCAGCTTTGGCTCTCAAACATTTCCTGACAAGGCAACAATCAGTAAGCGAGGTGAAGACGTTTGGCTGGAGCTGGTGGATGTTGCTCGTCATTAGTCTTCCCTGTCATAGATTTAGAGCCTCAAAGTTTAGTCTTTCTCAGTTTTTACTTTTGTGCTTTGTGGTTATTGCCCAGCCTCTTTTTTCACGTGGTGATTATTAAAGACGTGGCTCTGTGTCCACATTCTACACTAAAACAAAACAAACTGTCATCATTTATGTACAAAATTACATTTTGTAGCATTAAAAGCAGTTTCCTAGGAGTTGGGCCAGTTCTAGGTACAGTGTGGGCCGACGTGTGAGTCACTGACCAAAAACTAATCACAAGAGTTACGTCTGTCACTGCAGCGATACGGTGTTCTTCCCTTATCATAGCCTGAAGTCCTTGGGGAAGATTTATCATTCATGAGGAAGCTCTACAATAAAAATGACCAAAAAAAGTCAAACTGGTTTGTTTCTTTTTCAGATCCACAAATAAGAATCTGCCAGGCAGCAAAAATCTTGCTACCTTAATTTAAATGATTTATGCCACCCAAAGAAGCGAATCCTTCTCGACTCTCCTTTATCCAAAGCTCTCATAAAAAGTCCTCTGATGCACACCTCCCATCTGCAGCCTCCCCCTGAAAAATAGCTCTCTGTCCCTTAAAGGCCTTTTTCCTCATTATAACGGGCATGTCTAGCTTGAAATGCTGCCTTTCTAATGGCTTTTAAATGTGTTTGGAGATCTCTCGAGTGACTGTTATTTTTGTAGAAGATAATGGTCACAGAGAAACTCTTTAAGAAGTCTCAATCTCAGGTCTCCACTTTTTGAAATGCTGTCTGTGTGAAATCAGTAAATACCTTACAGTGAACAGTCTCATCTGGAAGTTTCAAATCCAGCTGAACACGATGTCATGTTCATTTAGTCAATTATGACCTCTGTGTTTTATTCACAATCTGTGGCTTTAGTCCGTGTGTTTCTTTCTTCTTCAGTAAATGTTATGAGCAGTGTTTCCTGATAACAAAATCTCCGTAGCTTACAACATCTGCAACTAGACATTCAGTTTGTCCACAGGATTATATCTTAAATGCTTCCACTTAAAAATAATAAATAGTTTTTATTCCAGTTACCTCAGATGAGCACACAGGCTGACTCACAGGATTATTATGATTATAATTCAACTTTTACATTACAATAAATGCTGTTCTGAACACCTTAATTATAAAACAGTTTAGTCCCGTTTAAAATAGCCTGATCACTGGCAAATATTTTGATTGAGTTTTTATTGACATGACAATCTTCCCGAGTAATATCAGTGCTGGATTTTCATCTCGGGCAGCATCAGGACCTGCTGACTGTCAGGTTTCTGGTCTTCAGGTGGAACAGTCAGGACGCTGAGTGACTGCAGAGGAACGTAGAAAATGTGACCTGCTGCTGAAAGCTAAAAATAAACAAAAGATTTTGCACATTTATTATGACAGACAATGGCATCAGCTCTTCAGCCACAAATGTTTCATCAGGACTCTCTGCAGCCTACGTAAAGGGGAAATTGTTTGCTAAAAACAGCAGTTAGTGTTCGACTTCTTGGAGCCTAAGAGAAAGTCAGCTTACTTAGGAAGATCTCTCCAGGAACAATTTAAATAGAATAAATAAAGACTTGGATTTAACTGAATTTAAAGTCAAACTGTGAAATAATCAGGGACGATGATGTGATGTGGTCACCGTGATTAATGCAGAGTTATTGCTTCAGTCAGACAACAGTTGGGATCACTTCTCTTCTACTCCCGCTCTCTCATGATCTTTCTCCAAATACCTGCATTCATTATTTCAGCTGTTTCATGCTTGTGTCCTATTTGTTTTCATTCTTTCTCCCCAAAGTCTTCCTCAGTGATCTTTTTACATCTGTTATATTCATCCTTTCTTTTCTCTTTCCTTCTTCCCACAGTGGGGCTAAGTGAAAGAAACAAGGAACATTCTCAGAAGCTTAATGCTCTTTAGTGGAAGCCATCTATCAAACTGGCAGACTGTCAGGCTAACACAGCACAAACACACTCCCACTCAGACTCTTTCATTTATGTTGTTTTCCTGTGTTAGCCAAAGACGCTCGAGATTTACCTTAAAGACACTTTTTATTCACAGCATATGAAACAGTGAGTGAGAGTCCTGAGTAAAGGAACATGTTTGAGTGTCTGTTTAAAGTGTGTTTAAAGCTCTCTTGATATCATATTTTGACACTGAGCAGAGGCCAGGGAGCAAAAGAGCTCCTTCTACAGTAAGTGGTTCACAGGAGAGACACTCTGTGGAAGAAGAGGCTGTTAGGGTTGCAGCTGCCGTGTCAAGTTTTGGACCTAATTACAAACAAACTTTAATTTCTATTGCATGTTAGTGTTATTTTAGCAGCAGAAGTGCCAGAAATCATGTGCCCCAAAAAGGACATGTGGTGCTGTTTGTTGGGTAGCAGCAGGCTGAAAGGTTTTTCTTTGTTTCAATTAATATTAGAATTGAAAATGAATAAATCTGAATCTCTTTGGAGATTCGGTTTGACAGAAGCAAGGACAGAATAGCTGCTAATATTAGCTTAATGTCTGAGTGGTTTTTGTCATTCAGGGCAGAAGCAGTCTGAAGAAAATGTGGAAATGCTGCCTCTGGTGGCTTTTGAATGTTGTTACAATGAAGATACAGATTTGGATAAAACGACCTGGGCCAGGGAAGTCTGCCGTTGGCTGAAAAACCTTGCTTAGCTAGAGCGTCAACAAGACGTGAACGGGAACGAGCCTCCACCTTAAAATATTTGAATCCTCCTGAGTGTTCATAGGGTGACCAACCGTCCTCTTTTCCTCGGGCGCGTCCATTTTCACGTTCTGTCCGGGTTTTCCTACAGAGCATGTGTGACATCATCCCTGAGCTGCTGCTTTAAGTTATCTTTTTGCACTGTTGCATATGACATTTTTTATTTCACCATTCATTAACCGCACAGAGAAGGCATCATTTAAATATGTTAAAAGTTTCTTTAAGCAAACAGCATGATTAAAGTTTTTCTGGGCCAAGTGTTTTTTGGAAATCCAAATATGGTCACCGTAGCTTTCATTTAGGATAAATGCGATTAACCTGAGCTACCTGTTTCATTCATTCATTTGATCATATGTTGAGTTGGTGTTGCTGTGTTAGTGAAAAGTAAATAACTGAGCAGAAACCTTTGTCCTTTCACCCACAGGTCGCAAGTTTATCATAGCCAACGCCAGAGTGGAGAACTGCGCCATCATTTTCTGTAACGATGGCTTCTGCCACATGTGTGGCTACTCCAGGGCTGAGATCATGCAGAAGCCATGCGCGTGCAACTTCCTGTATGGACCTGACACCAAGCGACTGGCTATCGCCCAGATGGCGCAGGCCCTCCTGGGGTCGGAGGAGAGGAAGGTGGAGATCAACCTTTACCGAAAAGACGGTAGGAAAAACCAAACGATGCTGTGCTCGTCATTTCAGAGCTGTTTCTGCTCATGTGTGCACCTGTTTCTGGCCTGAGAGAGATGAAACTGCATTTAAGGGAATACAAGCAGATCATTTCTAATAGTGGCAGAAGAGTAAAGCTTGGTGTCAACTTTGTGTTGGGGACAGAAGGTGTGGTGTGCCAGAGAGGTTAGCATGCTAGCTGCTTTAATTGAGATGGCAGTAGCAGTAATACATGTTTGTTAGGTATATGTAGAAACATGTGGTATATTCATTGCTATCGTACTACACTCAACAAAAATATAAACGCAACACCTTTGTTACTGCTCCCATTCCCCATGGGATGGATGTAGAGACCTAAAATTCATTCCAGATACACAATATAACCATCCCTCCCAAACAGTGGTCACAAATCAGTCCAAATGTGTGGTAGTGGGCACATCTGCTATATTGAGATAATCCATCCCACCTCACAGGTGTGCCACATCAGGATGCTGATCTGACATCATGAGTAGTGCACAGGTGTACCTCAGACTGCCCACAACAAAAGGCCACCCTGGAATGTGCAGTTTTGTCTCACAGCAAAATGCCACAGATGCCACAAGCAATGAGGGAGCGTGCAATTGGCATGCTGACAGCAGGAATGTCAACCAGATCTGTCGCCCGTGCATTGAATGTTCATTTCTCAACCATAAGCCGTCTCCACAGGCGTTTCAGAGAATATGGCAGCACATCCAACCGGCCTCACAACCGCAGACCTCGTGTAACCACACCAGCCCAGGACCTCCACATCCAGCAGGTTCACCTCCAAGATCGTCTGAGACCAGCCACCCAGACAGCTGCTGGAACAATTGGTTTGCACAACCAAACAATTTCTGCACAAACTGTCAGAAACCGTCTCAGGGACGCTCAACTGCATGCCCGTCGTCCTCATCGGGGTCTTGACCTGACTCCAGCTCGTCGCCGTAACAGACTTGTGTGGGCAAATGCTCACATTCGATGGCGTCTGGCACGTTGGAGAGGTGTGCGCTTCACGGATGAATCATGGTTCACATTGTTCAGGGCAGATGGCAGCTGAGAATGTCCCAGTTCTTGCATGGCCAGCATACTCACCGGACATGTCACCCATTGAGCATGTTCGGGATGTGCTTGACCGGCGTATACGACAGCGTGTACCAGTTCCCACGAATATCCAACAACCTCGCACAGCCATTGAAGTGGAGTGGACCAACATTCCACAGGCCACAATTGACAATCTGATAGACTCCATGCGACGATGTGTTGCACTGCATGAGGCAAATGGTGGTCACACCAGATACTGACCGGTTCTGGGTCCCCAGACCCCCAATAGCGCAAAAAACTGCACATTCCAGGGTGGCCTTTTGTTGTGGGCAGTCTGAGGTACACCTGTGCACTACTCATGATGTCAGATCAGCATCCTGATGTGGCACACCTGTGAGGTGGGATGGATTATCTCAATATGGCAGATGTGCCCACTACCACACATTTGGACTGATTTGTGACCACTGTTTGGGAGGGATGGTTATATTGTGTATCTGGAATGAATTTTAGGTCTCTACGTCCATCCCATGGGGAATGGGAGCAGTAACAAAGGTGTTGCATTTATATTTTTGTTGAGTGTATATTCCAGAATAAGAGAAGAGTCGTTTTAGATTAATTTTTCAGAAGTCCATAAAATGAATCAGACGTGCAGATTATCCAGAATGAGATCTCCATATAGGATTGGTCAGGGCTCAGGTAACAACATCTGCCTCTGCTGCCACTGTTGGCTGAAGACAAAGGAACAGGAAAGGGGGAAGGTGTGTCTGGAGACAGTGGGAAAACTGGTAAAGGGAGAGGATCTGATTTGATGGAGAGAAGGAAGGTATATGTGTGTGCAAGGTCCTTCACTAGGCTGAAAGGAAGTAAGCTCGAGAGCATCAAAACACTCCACCATGGTGCAGATAGGAAGAGAGACGAGTAATGTTGGAGGAAGAGTATCTGAACAGTCTTGAGGTGAAGAGAGACGTGATTGTGAGGCTGAAGCTGGAAATTGAAGGTGTGATGTTAAATGCTGTCAGTGTGTATGCCCGACAAGTTGGATGTCATTTAGACGATGAGGTAAAGATGGTGTTAAAGAGACAAATGCAGAAGGACAGATAGTGTGTGTCTTATAGAAATGGCTGTGGTGAACACAGAAGAAGAAGAGGGAGGAACACAGGCTGACAAATGATACTGGAAGATGGTGCACACATTTAGATTATATCTTGTGCAGAAGGTGCAGTTTGAAAGAGATAGGAGGTTGCAATGTGATGTCAGGGTGTAGTTAGGCAGCATCAGGTAGTAGGTTGTAGAATGAGTTTGCAAATCAAGAAGATGAAGCGTGTGAAGGCAACGACGAGGATTAAATGGTGGAAGTTGAAGAAGGAAGAGTTGTGCTCAGTGTTTCGGGGAGGCAAGTCTGGGTACATAACAATAGAAGTCTTTCAGGTTGGTGCAGCACATGTGTGAGTGCAGAGTACATTAGATCGTCTTTGATAGACGTGCTGACAGAAGAAGCCAGGCAGGATTCTCTGTAAACCATGATGTCTGCAGATCTGTAGCGAGAGCAGGTGGAAGCCTGCAGAGGCGGAGGTATGCTCTGGAGAGAGGACGGATGGAATTCAGCAAAACAGAATCCGAGTGTGAATGAGAGGGAGACAGGTGTAGCTGTGAGGATGCAAGGAGGGGTGCAGCTTAAATATTTGGGGTCAATCACCCAAAGCAATGATGTGTGCACAACAGAGATAAAGACAAGTGCAGGCAGGGTGGAGTGGGTGGAGACTTGTGACAGAAGGATAGCAGCAAGCGTGACTCAGGTTCAGCTTTGGCTGCTTTTGAGTGGCGTGCACATCCACAGACGTCTTTCTGCTGTAGGCCAGCACCGTGTCCTTCCTCTGTATCTTATTTATTTTTTATTTTAACTTGAATTAAGGTTGAAGTAGAGCCCATGGAAATGAATACATATTGATTTGATTAAGTTAACTGTAATCATAGTTCTCATCATCAGTCCAACAGCAGGCCAGTTTCAGCCGATTCCTTCAGTCAGCCTCGAGCGACTGTCAAAGCTTCTCACTTTGTTTCTGTGTTGTGTAGGGAACATTTGGCACATGATAGCTCATGTTTTTGTCTAAGTTTGTGTGAATAGTTTGACTGCTGTTTAGTCCATGTTTTCATTTGTGTCTTTAGCAACAAACTTAGTGCCAGATTTTTTCCTTTTTTCCTTTTGAGCAGCACAAACGTTTGGGACGGAGAGTATGGTGCGTGTGGTCTGTTTCCAGATGGCATTTAATATAAATGTGGTCGATTATTACTGAGTGAGACAACAATTAAATAGCCATCTGTTCTTTTTCATGCTACAACTGTTTTAATGAAATAGCAGTGTGATTAAAAGAGCTCACCTGAACGCACATTAGAGGAAGATAAACATGTCAAACCCTTGGAGAAGTCCGTCCTACCACACGAATGTATTTCTGATGATCGTGATAAAGAGGCGCGTGGTAATAAAGAAAGCAACTCCCTGGGCTACGGCCAGAGCATCTGCTGGATGTTTTCCACCTGTAGACGGACAACAGAGCAGCAGAAGAGAGGGGGCTTAGGTGGAGGAAAAGAAGGCCGAAGGGAAAAGTGGTGACTAAGAAACAGGAAGACGCCACAGCTCTGAGAAGCTCAGAACAACCATTGGGTGAGAGGTGGGAGAAACAAAGTGGGAGCATGAGACAGAGAGAGAAGCAGCGTGTCATGGTCTGGGTAGTTTTCCACGGCATCGGCTCCTCCCCGCTGGGTGGAGTCTTTGTTGTTCCTCACCTGATGGCAATCATACCTGCGCACTCAACTGGTCTTCGCCAGATTATCTGCCAACTTTACATGTGAAACCCACCTACCACCTACCTACCTTTTTGAACTGCCAGTCTCTACTGCCTGCCTCCCTGCATTGCATGCAGCACCCACCTGGACCTCTCCTGCCTTCCTCCTCCAAGCAACCCCCACCTGCAAGCTTTGCCCAGTCCCTGCACCCAGTTATCCCTGCCATCTAGTCATAGTCATAGTTTTTCTCTCACCTCAGACGTCTAGTTTATGTTCCTTAATTCTAGTCTGAGATTTCTGTTAGCTTCTGAGCATTGTGAAGAAAGACTCTTTTTGTTACACTGCACCTCTAGCCTCCGGGTTTGAAACTACACTTGAGTCCATCCCATTTCCACTGTGCAATGACACAGCGACCGTTATGTGAAAGTGAGAAGGAAAGGAGAGAAGAGGTGGAGCCTGCTGTGTGCTCTGTAGTGATGTTTATGAGGAGCTCTCTGCCAGCTCCGCTCCTCACAGATCTCTCTTTCCACTGTTTACACCAGTCGCACACAAAGAACCCAGTGAAAGCTACAATATGTCCACCATGCTAACAACACATAGCATTTAGCTTTTCTGACTTTAATGCCTGCATAGCTTTGGCCGCTGCTGGCACAGTGCAATATCCTCAGTATACCCTTTTACTGCAGACAGAAGAAAAATGATCATATTAACTAAAATGGAATAGCACTGTAATTAAGAAGTGACTCACGTAATGACCATGCTCAAAGCACTGACTAATCATATATCCACAAAGTATCATACTTGGAGGTAACGAGAGGTCACCGAGGTGTCGCTGGCACAGAGGGACAGTGGACAGCCTCACACCATATCGAATATTACAAGTAGGTTTTCGTATGATTCAAGTGCAACTATCATTTTTCATGCAGGGATGAGTCCTGCTCTACTCACAGTTGATTTCTGCCCAGGTCTTGAAGATTATCGTACATTGTAAGCAGGTAATTAACCATGTATGGTGTTTCCTCCAGCTTATGTTTAAATAGTTTCACAGTCACAGCAGCTTCCCTGCAGCAGCCTGGGCCTCATTCACTAATATTTGAGTGGAAATGTTCTTAGCCTGTGCAAACCTGCATCTCATTTATGAAACCTGAAGCCTGTTCTGTTCTTGCCACGCTCCGTATGTTAGTGAATCAGAATCGTCTTGAACCAGCAGCCTGCACCTCCAAGGCAAGAGATCAGGAGAAAGTCTGACTGTGAAAATGTGAACAGCAGTGACTGAGGTCCAAAGGGGAAAGCAGAGGAGGCACAGCTTTCCAAAGTATTTCCACGGAAATGACGGCAATTTAAAAAGAATAAATAACGAGCTGAGTGTCGTTTCCTCTGGCAGACTCTTGGTGGCTCAAGTCCAAAAGGAGTTTGAAAAAGACAAACAGGCTACAAGGTGGAGGACACAGACCATGTGATCTGTCAGCCTGCGAGGAGAAACTCACTGCAATAATCAAACAATGATAGAAGTTATTTTCAAAGATAGATAAGAACATGTAAGGTACAATAAGATGAGATAGGAGACACTGTAACACATGTTTAAACTGACAGACGAATCCCAGTCATGTGGACGCTGCACGTGTCGCGGTAAAGAGAGAAGCTGTCGATTTACCTGATCGATCAATGTTCCTGCTGCAAATGAGCTTTCTCTGCATGGTGGACGTGTTTCTTAGAAGTAGAGCCGCTGCTCTTCCCCATCACAAGGCGTCACCACCTGAGTGAGGGGTTGTCCTACTTGGACCGGGACATGATGGAGAGATTACATCTCTACGATGACCTGTGTCACGGCTGCGGCATGAGTGAATGGACCCAAATGCAGGCCCTGACCTGATGCGAGTGAGCTTTATTTACAAGGTGAGGATACAAACAGAAACAGAGATGGCATGTGCAGAAACTAAAGGAAACCTAAACTGGGAAAATTAAGAAACAAGGAACCAGAACCAACAAACCTGAAGTACGAGGGGACTTAGAGCAGAAGCAACACAGGAAATCACAGAACTCAGAGACACGATACTGACAGAGAACAGAGGGAACCCACGGGCAGGGATGACTACACACTGAACAGAAGGAGCACAGAACCAAAGAACTAGAACACAAGAAACGCGGAAGAACGAAGGAGCTAGGAATCAAAACCAAGAGACGAGCAAGGATAAATAATACAAAACAGACTCAGGACCATGACAACCTGGGAAGACTTCAGGGTTTCCCTGGATGAGCTGGACGAGGTGACTGGTGAAAAGGTTGTCAGGGTTTCTCTGCTGCTACCACGGCAACCCGTTCCCTCCCCCCAAAAAATGGATGGGTGGAGGTTAAAGCCTGCACCTTCTTATTGAGCATTTTAGAGCTTAAGGTGTTTTTGTTTACAGTTTGAAAATATAAAAAAAAAGAAACAACAAGAACAATAATAATGTGTATTATTATTAGTAGTAGCCTGTTCATTTTAAGGCAGCAAAGATGTCATTTGTTCTGTAGAGGAAGCTGTGATTGAGAGCAGCTCACCTCTCATTAATGTTCGAGGGTAAAAGGTCTAAGCATGAAACCTTTGATAAAGATTATTAAGAATAAAGATGATGTATCTGCTCATATATCCACATGTGGAGTGGCGTGTTTGTGCAAATGTGGCCTTGTAAGGAGAGAGGCAGGTAGACCTGGGTGAGTCCCCATTGGCTGCCCACAGGCTGCACTGCCTGCTGGGTAAGACCCACAGGATCAGAGATTAGGACTTTTTACAGACTTCCTGTATCGGGGTGCTGTGGGTCCAAAGATCAACAGTTTGCATGCAAACCAACTGAGATAAGAAATTATTGATAAATCACAGATTTGTGCGGGAAACATTTGTACTCATGAGCTACGCAGAATTGTGCAAACGCATTGTTAGTAAGTGTATTCAAGCCCATTGTTCCAGAAGTCCTACAGCCTTCATACTGAGAGAGCTCACACAGTATAGACTGTTTTGGGGCAGGTATGCTCGTAGTGTCTCCTGCATCAGCCATAATCACACATAGGGCTGGGTATCGTCACTGATTTCTAGAATCGATTCTATTCACAAGGTCCTGAATCGATTCGATCCACAGTTCGATTCAAATTGATTCGATTCGATTCGATTTGTATCTGGGAAATATTGCCTCAGACAGTCAGAAATATTATAATTCAGATCAGTACATTTACATATTTTTGTATGTATAAAAAGGAAGCTGACACTTTCCAGACTTTATCAAAGGTGTGAGCGTCACAGCAGAGGCCTTTGTGTCAAAGTAGCTGAAGATAAAACAGAAAAACATGAAGGTGATTTTCCTGGCCTGGGATTTTATACAAATGTTCTGCAGTACATCAAAAACAAAAGAAAACCATTAATCAACATATGAACGTTACCTCTGATGTTACAAAGGTTTTATTAGAGACACGGCGTTTTGCATTTTGTATACTTTTAAAAAGTTTAAATTTGTTCAGAAGCCTGTTGAACGGCAGAAATAACGGTAGACTTGTGCGTAACAAGCAAGCGAATAATGCAGAAAACAGATTTTTAGACAGGAAACTGTTCTTGAAGTACAGAGAAGGAGAGGGAGAGAGAGAGCTGTGCATGACATGTGATTTTATCCTGGTGGAAGCAAAACAGCAAAAGTCAGAGTGAATCCATGACGATGTTTATGTGAAGCGTAGTTTGGATCTTCTTTTGCTGCTGGTTCAGTCAATGTTGTTTGGAGAGAGATAAAACTAACAGCTTTAGAAGCAGCACAAAAAGGGCGTGAACACAAAGCGCGGACCCGCCGAAACATCAGAATCAGCGAGCTGTCGGCTTTCAGCCCCGACCGTGTTCGTGCCGTCGGGTGAGAAAGTCACATCTCACTGATTCTGATCTTTGTGTTTAGGTCTTTGTGCAGAAGCCGTGTACCTGCTTTGTGAGGTTTCACCTGAGATTCTGGAATTTTGGGCAAAATACATTTATATAAAAAAATAGATCCAGGATTTTAATGAATCGATATCACGTTATCCAAGCCAGAATCGATTTTAATCGATGAATCAATTATTAAAACCCGCCCCTAATACACACATGCACGCTCACTATGACACAAATAGAGAATCTTAGCTAACTGGGGGAGGCCTCCTTCACGCTGCTGATCGAACACTGCGGACACACCTCATCCATAATGCACACAGAGAGGAAACACTATGCCACCTCCTCTTGTCCCTGTGCCTTCATCCCCCCCCTCCCTCCCCCTCCTTTTGAAAGGCAAAAGGGGAAAAGTAAAAATGCCTCTCCTCTGATGTTGAGCAGTAACCCAAGCAACCGATGTGCAAGCACGTGTTTTACATGAAATGAGGCCATGACCCACACGTACATGCTTACAGAGAATACACACACACACACACACACGTGCTGTTCACACACAGACTTTGTCTAACCACATTTATCTAGTACCGGGCCTAGGCATGAGCCTTCACAATGATGGATCTCCCTTCTCACTCTCACACTCAATTGTCACCAGTGGCTCCCCAGTTTAATCAGTCATGCTGTCCAAGTAAAGTACAATAGGAACATGTGCACACATGTAGTATGTAGAAAAAGGCTTAGATACAGGTCAGGTGACTTTTCCAGAAGAGTACTACCTCTAAGGCGTTGAATGCCTGTGTTGAATGTCACAACAACGCAGCAACAACAGGCACAAATAGACACAGGTTTGCATTAGTCGAATGGATAAACTACCGTATTTTCTGCACTATAAGGCTCACTTAAAATCAACAGTGTGCTTTATGTATGAATTCTGGTTGTTCTTACTGACCTCGAACCAATTTTATGTGGTAAAAATCAAAAATCTGTCAAAAATGTTTTAGTACGACTTTGGTAGCTACGAAGCCGCACCGCTTGATGGATTGTTGGAGCATTACAGCTGCGGTAGTCAGGAGCCTCACGGAGTAATCTGGGTCCAAAACTCCATCGGCTGCAGGTCCCAAAGTCAAACAAACACTGAGAGTTAAAAACTTTCATCTTTAATAAAATGATCAGTGTTGCTGCTTTACCAGTTTAACATCCAGGCATCCATGAAAACAGGATTTATTACATTTAACAGAGTTAGAAGTTAGCAGGAAGTTAGCTCGCTAGTTTCCACCTAAACATGATATAGCATGTTCTGACTGAGATCACTTCCAACATAAATGAAGACAGAAAACTAAACAGCGGTCTTCGTAGACCGTGAAGGCCGGGTCCTCCAAAGGATGTGGCCTAGGTTTTGGGACACAGCTATAATGATGTGCTACGTGATCGCTAGCGACACAGCTATGTTAGCATAACATAAACAGTGAAGCTGGAGGATGAATGCTAACATTTTTCCCCTCGATAAAAGTTAACGTGAGTGTTCTCGGTGGTCAGGGACAAATGTAATCGCATGGCAGGATGCTGTAAACGGACCAAACTTCAGTCAGGAGAACAACTGAGATAATCCATCCACAATATGAGGTTAGTCATTAATGTACTGCAACAACGTGGAAACAGAGCAGCTGCAGAGAATTCAACATTAATGAATCAATGGTAGGAAAGTGGAGGAAGCAAGAAGAATGAGTTGAGTAAAGTTTGACTTATCTGTTTCCAGAGGTGGGACCAAGTCATTGTTTTGCAAGTCTCAAGTAAGTCTCAAGTCTTTATCCTCAAGTCTCAAGTCAAGTCTCAAGTAATGTCAGGCAAGTCAGACTCGAGTCTCAAGTCACTGGTGTAAAAGTCCGAGTCAAGTCACAAGTCTGAAATTTTGAATTTCAAGTCCTTTCGAGTCTTAAAAAAAAAAAAAAAAAGCATGTTGCAGTTATGCTAAATGTAAATATTAGACCATGTAATTTTTAAATCTGTGTTTTTCTCAACACATGACAAAATAGTGAACTTAGAAAATATACACAAATTGTGAAATTGCACCTCTTTAAAATGCAGCTCAATTAAACCTAGCTCCAAGAATAATTTTCACCAACAGTTCTGAGATAAGCTGCATGTTATTCTTGGATGCGGTTGTAGGACCGGCTTTAAAACCGCATGACAAAAATATCATACATATTAAAAAAAACTGCATCACCAACGTAGCCTGGAAAACATTTGCTAGTTAGATGAAGTCAGCTATCTCATCTTAGCATATTTATATGCATATTTATAATCATACGGTTCTTGGAGTGAGTGCACACACTCATGAAGTTTAGTAACTTCAGGTCACTGCAACAAGCCCAGGTAAAGTTTACCGACGGATGGGTACAGGACCTTGAAATGCACCGTGTAGAAAGTAAAGACCATCGTACGTATCATAAGTTTACCAGTCTCACAAATCGTCTTCATAAATACACATTCCTTAACCGTTTATTAATAGGACCTTTGAGCTCAAGGGTAATTAATTAGTAGTGGAAATAATTTCTGGTAGCATCACAGAAATGTAGCAGTGACAATAATACTGTATGCTGTAATCGTACTGGGCAATTAGTGATACTAAAACCTGTTTTATCCTGTGAATAAAAGTATATGTTTTTGTCAATGTACCATAATAACAGAAGCGAAACGCAATATTGTGTCAGGACAATTCACTATTTATGCACAATAAACAAAGGAGCATAGCGCGACAATTTCTGTTCAGTGCCAGACTTGCTTGTAACCTATTTCACCAATTATGTTATGAAAATGACGCATTAACTACAACAGCAGACTGACCTTTGTGGGAATGCTTGGAGCAGACTAACCTGTGAGCTGGAGGGTTCTGGGACGTTATATTTGATCTTTGAATGGCTGCAATCCAGTCGCGTCTTTGTTACTTCGGAAACATGGCTCGAACAATTTCTCTTCAACGACGTAATCCGATAACAACCGATCTCTTTACCCGTCGGCTTCCCGTGGCTGTCATGCGACCGGCTATTGCAGTTAATAACACAACATCTTCTTGCCATTTTTTGTGTTTCTTTTTATCGCTGTGTGACTGATTTCAATTGAAAGCCTGCGTGCGCTAGTACCTCTTGCCACGAGTTCCCAGAATCCTTTGCGGTTTACCCCTGAATGACGTCACATTTTCAATCTCTATATAATATGCATGTTAAATTTTATATTTGGGGTAAAATATCAAGTCTTTTCAAGTAAACCGGTTCAAGTCCAATTCAAGTCCCAGGTCATTGGTGTAAAAGTCCAAGTCAAGTCACAAGTCTTAGAACATTTTTTCAAGTCAAGTCTAAAGTCATAAAATTAATGACTCGAGTCTGACTCGAGTCCAAGTCATGTGACTCGAGTCCACACCTCTGGTTTTTGCCGCTTAATGCTTAATCCGAAAAATACGGTAGGAGTCAGTTTTAACTTAATAGAAATTCCTTTGTTCAGTTCAATTCAAGTTTTAGTTCTGTAGTACCAAATCATAATAAGCACTTTATATTGTAATGTAAAGAGGCTACAGTAATTGTGGATAACGTTTAGCAGAGGTCAGCAGTTTTGGATCTGTGTTACACTCGCCCTCTCAACACCTCTGTCTGTCCTCTTGATCTCAGCTCGAGCTCACGCCCTAACCTTTCGTTCCTTGTGTCTCACTTAGTCCTTCCTATTGTCGTTGTTCTTTTAGCTCCAGTTGCTCGGCTTCACTCTCTCAGCCTTTGTCCACTGTATTATTCACACTCAGCTGTCTCCCTATCTTTCTGTCCCTCTCTGCCCCTCCAGCAGAGAAGAAAACATTACGCAGCATCAGCCAGCAGCAATGTGGGTTCTGATATAGGAAATCTGTATCAAGGAGCTATGAAGTTCCCTGTGATAAGCTAGAAGGGTGTGACTGTTCCTACTGCTGCAGGAACACTGCTGCTGCAAAAAGGAAGTGCCAGACAATCCTTCAGAATAGGACAAGTGACAGAAATGTCAGAATAAGACTGCCTGTGCTTTCCCAAAGCTAGGACATGGGCTAACATACACAACCATAACCAGTCCATCCCATATACACATGCTTTAATGTAAAAGAGGAATTTTCATTTTCATCTAAGGTAATCTAATCAAAGCTAATCTAGTAAAATTGATTGTTAACACACAGCTGGATTCTTCCGCAGGTCTGTTCAGATAAAAGTGCACTGGATGCACCGTCTCACTCTTCTTCTGCAGGAAATGAAATGATTGATTGCTGCCTACTTCAGTCAGTTCAAAAACATCAGGGAGAGAAAGAAAAATATAAAGAAATTCGTTTGTAAATGGCAGAAAATACCAAGTTAATATGTTTATTAGACACCTCTAGTGTGGCAACTTGGCATTTAATTTAATGCAAATTAAAATGAAAAAGAAGCGAGTTCAGGTCTGTGCTGCAGGAGCACGGACTGTGTGCTGATCTGTGTTGTGTTACGACTGGCTCAGATAGTTTATTAGCAGCACAGTGGACAAAGGCAAAGCGCTCCAAAGTACAAATTACCAAAATGATTGTATAAATAAATAATTTCATAAATTTTCTGTGCATTGCCAGTTTAACCTCCTAGGACCCGGATACATCACATTTTGGGTTATTTAGACCAAAATACTCAATTTTGCTCTACAAGGGCCTGATATCCACTCACGAGGACATTATACTGCTACTGTTCTATTGAAATTTTAAACGAATATCCTCATATGTGGCTCTCATTTTTCTTAGAAACAAAAATAAGGTAAAAAAAAAAAGTAGTGCAAACTTGATTCCAGCTTTGTCACATTTACCCTTCGATCTTTTCAGGCTGCTCTAAAAGTCAGTGTGTGTTTGCTTTCATGACAAGCTGGGTCTTCATTTTCCCAACAGCCAGGCTGTTTAGATGCTGCTGGCTTTGGACACACAGCAGATCACTGATGATCAGGAGTTGCACAATATTAATACTCTGGAAAACAGAGAGGGTTAGGGTTAGGGGTTAGCTCCTTGACTGGTTGCACAGTCATAACAAGAAAGCTGTTAAAGAAACACAGCTGACTATCAGCTTTCTTCTAGAAAACCTTGAGATTCTGAGGGACGGTCTGGGGCATCACCACCCCTGCATTTTTTCACCTACTGCAAGTGCCACTGATAACGCCTCCAGGCATTATGAAAGGACTCTTGAGCTTGTTGGTGGGCCTTGAAGAGTAGCAGGTGTCTATTAGACATCATGAGAGTGCTAACAGCATTGTGCCTTCATAATGCAGCGAGCCCAGAGGAGCAGGCAGTCCTCTGTGATGGGGGACTCTTGATTGCCTAGCAGCAGTAGCTAAGCAAAGCACTTAGAGACCTGCAAGCCTCTCAAGAGAGGTTAGCATTCTTAGCTGTTGATTGCTATGGTGAACCCACCTCCAGCTGTAAGAGGACATAAGGCACACACACACACACACACACACACACAACGAATGCTGTCAACTGCCGCCTACACAACAACAAACTGCATTAGGTTTTAGAGCTGATGAGACAGGTGTCCATGAGATGGAGAGCTTTTGTTTTAACACAGATGAAGAAGATAACGACACAAACTTTCACTCGTTTTCACAGCGTAAGTGTATAAAAGGAGAGAAGGTGCAACAGGATTATTGTAAACTCTTCACCATCTTCACTGGGACACTGAGTTAGATCACAAAAACACAAATCATGATCAACTTGTGCATCACATTCTCTTATAAGTATGGCTGTGTGGGATACTGCCTGTATTTTATGATTCATGACACGCCAGAATGTGACAGTGCAGCATCGCTTGTGTGCCTCATTAGCCACCCAATGTGCTGTGCACGGCTCCTCTGAATGCACTTACACGCACACAATAAAGGGCTAAAGATCAGCTACGTCAGTGGGAATATTTCCAGTGGCACATGCTCGAGCTAATGTGGGATAATGCAAAGTAATGTGTGTGTTTGTTTGTGAAAGTGGAAAATAAATGGTTATAATATTCATGCATGGTAGAAAACAGCAGCCAGTTACTAAAAGGAGCCGAAGAATAAAATGTAATCAAATTTAGGAACTCATTTAAAAGCCCAGAGCCACGGCTGACGTTCGCAGAGCTACTGGGCTAAAAAACAACCAGTGTGAACGAGGTGTTGGTTCAGCGGTGATCTGATGGCCAGTCAGTGACCCAAACCTGTCCTGAATGAGTGGATGGGTTTACTGATGATGATAACCACAGTTTTTTATGATTTCCCTGTGATGTGATTGGACCGAGCTGCTCTGCCTGGTGTTAAATGCCAGCTTTTGGAGTCTGTTTCACTTTCCTGGTCACATCCGATTTAAACGTGTCTGTAAGAAAAAAACAGTGTTATTAGAAATTACACTCTGTGTGCTTTTTAAAGAACATAACAAGCACCTGAATGTTTCACTCTCGGCTCCCAGTAAGCGTTTGTGAGTTGCGTTTGAGACGGGGTACAGCGACGCCCTATACTTTACATGCAGATGTAATCTGCTCTTTCTCCTTTCACACATGTCCTTATATTTATAGCCACATAAACAGACTGTACATATACATGTAAATAAGCACGATGGCTCTGCGATTCGTGCTGTTGCCTCTAAGTTCGAATCAGCAGCAAGCACTGAGATTGTGAGGCACCTTCCTTCCTTCCTTCTTTCCTTCCTTCCTTGCTGAATGAATCCAGGAAAGACACTGTACCTCAGAGATGTGTGTTTCTGTGTGTGTCTGCACATTTGCAAGATTCATACAGAATAAAACTGCTTTGTACAAATGGTTATCTTAAAACATGTGGACAGGCTTCCCTCTATTTCTGTATTACAACCCAATACTCATCATACACTATTTCTTTTTTCGTTACAAATTTCCTGCTTCACAGTTGAATAAAAATAAAGATTTTCCTCAGACAGAGTGGAAAAGGAGCAATTAGTATTCCAAAAAAGTCTCGGTCCATTCTCCAAGGAAGCGTCTCTGCTGTCCTATTGTTGTTCTGCTGTGGTTATTTCAGTGTTTTGATGTCTGTACGACTGTTCACCCGTCTCTCCCTGCCTTTGCCCGCTCTTCCTTTCAGCTCTAATGTTTTTCTGTCCAGGTTTTATGCAGATCTTTTCAGGCCACCGGGTGCAGACATCTGAAAGAATGTGGAGGTGTAAAGCAGCTGTTCTTGCACTTCTATTATTCTCAGTCCGATTCTTGCCACTCCAGGCTAATCTGAATATGCATGTCTACAGTATGTAAATTCTTCTGTCTGCCCCTTGCTGTGTGTGTGTGTGTGTGTGTGTGTGTGTGTGTGTCTAAATGCATGCACAGACAGTAATAGTGTTGCTGTCCCTCTTTTAGACAGACACACAGACACAAACTACCTTATTATTATTAATAATAATGATAAATCCTTTATTTAAACAGGTAGTGTCATTGAAATCCAGAAACTTTTCTTAGGAGGGACCTTTGTACAAAAGAAATTGAGAGGTGGCCTCATCATTAAACGACACATCACAAATCACAAATTAAGAGAAACCTTTACCAGAGTAGGAGTCAAACAAATATAAGTCTTTAAATGTTCAGGTCCAATCAGTACTTTTAGCTTCAGTTTGTTTTTGTAGCTCGACCCATTTATAGACAGCAAAGTATTTACATCCAGGTTTTCCAAGTTCAGTGTGAGCAGAGGTTACAGCTATCTCAGAGTTGTTTTTATGTTTTAATCCCTTTAATATTAGATGAAGAACTTAACTTGTGTCATCTTAAATAGGAACCACCTGAAAACTAGCAGAAGACTGCCTCCGCATTGCTGTGGCAAAACTTCAGCCTTAAGAGCCTAGCGTGGACTCACCTAATACAGCGCTCATTTTATCAGGAGTGATGGACGCTGAGAGCAATGTCAGAGACAGTAATGAGGGAACAGGCAGAGTGGGACCACTCTTATGGCTTTATTACTTCATTTGGCTTCATGGCACCAGTTCATCAGCACCTGCCAATCAAATCCTGCCGTGGAGTGCGAGCCCTGGTATCTGTTAGATGGGTTTCATTCTCCTCAAAGGTGCAAATGCGCTAATAGCATAGCTATCACAGTAGCTTTGCTTCATCGTCTGAATGCAGAGAGGTAACAGCACCGGCCAACGAGAGCAAACAGAATCGCATGATATTAAACAAAAGAGACAATTTTCAGCATACAAATGTGGCGTGTTGCATGTGCTGCTACGTGTGCAGACATACTCTGTGTGAGTGTCCTGACCGGACTGTGTGTTTAAATGGAAAGCACCGAGTGTTTGAAAGCTTGCAGCAGAGATGATAACAGACAGTGACGATACTCGGTGATTCCCTCCTGACTGAGGCTCATCCTGTAATTTCACTGTGTGTGTGTCTGTTTGTGTGTGTGGGAGCCTGGAGATGTATTTATGTTTCTATCTCAATATGAGAAACACAGGGAGGCACTTATCAAACGTGTTTCCTCTTCTGGTATGATAATGATGCCACGGCTTTGGGTACCTGCCAGGAACGACTACTGATCAGATACCAGTGTTCGGTTTGTGGACGTGAGAATGGTTAAAAGAGTACACCCACTGTGCAAGGTGACGTCGGAGTGACGTCTTTCATACGTCATTTTTGGACGTATAACTTTGGTCCACTGAAGGGGCCGTATTGGTCACTTTACTTTGTCCAGTATTATTTTACATGTTAACGGGGATGTGAATGTTTTTAATATTTCAAGACATTTTATATAATCTTAGTTTTAATCTGGTTACAAATAAACAAGTTGATTAACTGAAATAAATAAACCAAAATTTCAATTTAAAAAATGACCTGGTGCAAAGTTCAAACGTTGAACCTCATGTTGAACCAGGACCTAGTTTGGACGTCCAGAACTGGTGTTGGACTGATGAACCCAGTACAAACTGGAGCTGCACCTCCAGCGTTTAGTGGGTGAATTTACTGAACTGGTATTCATTAGTAATTAATTTGGGGACAAGAAAAAAGTGCACGATAAAAAGAATTATTTGTCTCATTTTAACTCAGTGTGAGTCACAAAGTCTTTACTGCTGTCTCTCACACACGGCAGGTAAAGTAAGCTGATGATACGTGTTCCCGATGTCAAATTGTTGCACTGAATATAAAGTGGGAGTATTATCTTCCTCCATCCTGCTGGTAACTGGTTCATGTTGCTGACTAGGGATGGGTATCGTTTAGGTTTTATCCGATACCGGTGCCAAACCGGTACTTTTGAAACGGTGCCGGTGCTTAAACGGTGCTCAAACCGGTGCTTAAAGAATGGAGAACACCAACTTTGTCCAAAAACCTCTCATGTTCAGCTGTTTTTTGTAAAAAGATAACAATGTTAGCCTTTTCTGCAGCTATGGGGCATATATGGTATCACTCTTGGCTGGAAGCAGTGCTTAAACAATGGAAAAAACACAAACTTTGTCCAAAAACCTCTCATGTTTAACTGTTTCCCACTTTTTCTTTGGTCATTTTAGCCTTTTTGGCCAGGGTGAAGGGAGTATCTGCCATCAAACAAGAGGACAGCTGCATGTAGCTATGATGATGTTTGCTAGTTCACCTTACATGCATTAATGTAATAACGTGGTTAGCCTACTCAACGTAAATTACACACGGACAACATTAAGCTACTCACGCAGAGAAGAACGGCTGCTGCTGCATCATCATCCTCATCATTTCTGCTACACTGGCAGGGCTAGGGGCCAGGACTCTCCTCTTCGGGTTTTTGGGGGATGTTGCTAACTCCGGTCCGATAACAGGCACCACACCCGCAGTAGATGTTCAAGGTTCAAGGTTCTTTATTTGTCACATGCATAGTTATACAAGTATAACACACAGTGAAATGTAGCCTGACACGCTCCTCGACATGTGCAAAAATGGGGGGATGGGGGGGGGGGGGGATAGAGGAAGAACATTATATATATATATATATATGTATATATATATATATATATATATATATATATATATACATATATATATATATATATATATATGTATATGTAGTATATACATTGGGTGAATGTGCAGTAGTAGCAGCAAGCAGGTGAATTCTGTACATTAATATGAATAGACATCTGACTATTTTACAGGATAGACAATATAAACATATTTAAAATTAAAGGAATTGAAATGTACATTGTGCCTTGGTTTAGTGTCTGGAAGAGTCCTGACTCAGTCAATTATAGATGATGTGAGAGGGCGGGTGTGTGTGTTTAGGGCACGGATGGCTTGGGGATAGAAGCTCCTCTTGAGTCTCTCTGTCCTTGCCTGGATGATGAGGAACCTTCTACCAGATTGCAGAAGTTGGAACAGTTTGTTGCCAGGATGGGACGGGTCCTTCAGTATCTGCTCTAGTCCGGCATCTCCTAGTGTAGGTGTCCTGAAGCGGGGGGAGAGCAATCCTGCAGCAGCGTTCTGCTGTACGGATCACTCTCTGGAGAGCTTTTTGGTGATGTGCTCGGTGTGAGGTCTCGCAGCAAGCTATCAAATACGGCGCATTTCTCGGCTTTTAGAAAAAACGCTATGCGTTGCCAGGTGTTTCATCAGATTTGAGGTGTTACCTCCTTTGACAGTATCACAGTATCAGCTTAAAGCACTTGTTGCTGCTGAGTTTGCATCTTTTGCTGTGAAGTACAGCCAGACTTTTGACCGCTTCGCCTTGGACATTTTTAATCTGTAGCTCTGCTCTAAAGTACGTACCTGGACCCGCCTACTATCCTCGGAAACGTAAAATGATTGGCTAGAATCTAAAGTGTATCACAGCTCAGGAAAAAAAAGCACTGAAATAAAGCAATCTGCAAACCTCATTTTTCAATCAGCCCTGACAGCGTTCGTTTCATGGCGGCTTTTAAAACTGATTCCACTTAAGAAAATACTGTAGGTGTTTAAAGAAAGTACCTTCTGTCCTCAGTCTGTATGCTGAGTGTTGGGAGCCATTGTTGAAGTTTCACCTCCATTACAGACTGTATGTGACACAATGATGTGTTTGACGTGTCAAAGACCTGATGTTTCAGAGCTGTTTAAAAAAGAATTCGTCTGATTTCTTTATATTTTCCTCTATGACTTTTCCATTTTTTGGACAAACACAGTGAATCATGTAGCAAAACATTTTCTCATGTACATCATAGACTAATAGCAGGTGTGTACAGGGCATGGAATTAATTTGAAACTCTAAATAACTTTATAGAAAAGAGAAACTAAGATAATGCAAAAGATTGATTCAAGAGAAAACACCAACAAATCCATTTGAAGTCTTAATTATTAAAACGTCACTTCCTCGCTAACTCGAGGATTTTATTATTTATGTCCAAGTAAAACATGGAAGAACAATTCTACAGAAATCATTTGCTAAAACTTCTGTTGAGCACAGGAGAAAACTTGCTCACACAATATGAATCAGACGAGCTGCATCTTCAGCGAATTGTAGAAAATGTTCGGTTGCTCAGTTCAAAGGCGCCATGCTTGTTTTGTTCCTCCTTTAGTTGTAAATTACCTTACTATTTTTGTGCAAATGGTTCTTGCTGTATTTAAATTAAGTGAAATAACCCAAAAAAGTATAAATAAAAGCAGTGATGAATATTGTTACGGCAGTCTGGCAACGAAGAAGCGGCGAGCAGGTCCAGCTGGCTGCGGCGTGGATGTTAGCCGGACAGTCAGCTAGCTTGAACAGCAGAGCTTTAGCGGTGCGATGCCATAATAATGGCTGTTACAATATGTGGCAGTAAGTCTTAGACACATAAAGCTGACACGTGTTTTAATGGAGCAATTTAGTTGTATTCTTCTCCAGCGTCACTGCGTGCCATCAGTAATAGTCTCAAATCAAAATAGAGAAATCCACTTATCTTTCTTTTCATGGAAAGATGCTCTGTGAGTTTTTTTCTTCCAGCATGAACTGAATGTCACGCTGGGCAGCTACAGATTTATTTCACTAATCAGGGAACAGTAGTGGACTAACATCAGCAGAAATCTGAAGGTAAAACAGCATCAAGTCATAATATTTGACTCGTTATTTTTACTCTTTTCTTTTTTTTTTTTTGTCATTCTCCAGGTTAATGATCAGCATTAAGAGCTCATAAAAGGGATTATTTACTGTATAGTCTTTTTATTTGATCACCTGTAACAAAAACAAGAAAAACTAAAAATTAAGTTTTAATTTATTAGGCAAAATAACAAACTGAACATATCAGATATCCTAATCAAATAAAGTTAATAGTGCACTTTACAGTTTTTGGACAGCAACAATAATTATATTTCAACATAAAAACTATTGATTTAGGTAAATACAAGTGTTAACACTGAGTGTTGGTCTAATAAATCTGTCAAGCACTGTCTGTATTAGTGCATGCAAAACATTTTTTTAAGTTATTCAACTCAAATCACAACAACAGTTGCATCAAGGTGCTGTACGTTGTAGATAAAGACTCTACAGTAATATGAATTATGAGACTGAAAGTTGAAAAACAAGAGCAAGAACTGAGACATAACAATTGTTTGCATGAACTAAAATCAGAAACCATGTTCATGTCAGCTGATCAGTGACTCATACTAAACTTGGGCTAATTGATTCCAAAAGCTTTACACAGCACAAGTGACGGCGTCTTGTTGTATTGTCACAGCAGACATATTTGTGATGTTTTTCCTAGATAATAGATAGTTACCCAAAGACTGCCCATGTACTGTGTGTCAGTGGTACAGTACTGTGTGTCAGTGGTACAGTAGTGTGCGTCAGTGGTACAGTAGTGTGTGTCAGTGGTACAGTAGTGTGCGTCAGTGGTACAGTAGTGTGTGTCAGTGGTACAGTAGTGTGTGTCAGTGGTACAGTAGTGTGCGTCAGTGGTACAGTAGTGTGTGTCAGTGGTACAGTAGTGTGCGTCAGTGGTACAGTAGTGTGCGTCAGTGGTACAGTACTGTGTGTCAGTGGTACAGTAGTGTGTGTCAGTGGTACAGTAGTGTGTGTCAGTGGTACAGTAGTGTGTGTCAGTGGTACAGTACTGTGTGTCAGTGGTACAGTAGTGTGTGTCAGTGGTACAGTAGTGTGCGTCAGTGGTACAGTAGTGTGTGTCAGTGGTACAGTAGTGTGCATCAGTGGTACAGTAGTGTGTGTCAGTGGTGCAGTAGTGTGTGTCATGGGGTTACAAAAAGTTATATTGTTACAAAAAGTCTTAAAAACGTTGATTTTCTTCCTTGACATGGTACATGGACATGTTTTTGAGGCAGAGCTGTCTCTTAGCTTACTGTTGATTTTGAGCTTGCAGATGTTGATGTGATGAATTTTTTATCCATGTGGAATAAAACAGACAGAAAAATGAGGCCCAGTTCAAAGAGGCCTTTGAACAACCAGGTTTGGAGTTCAAAGATTCCAGCACTGCTCGCTCTGAACTTTCAGGGAAGCTGTATGCAGTTTTCCTTTGATTTATTTGTTTTATTTGTCAGCACTAGAGCTTTTTATTGGAATAACTATATTTTGGTATTTAGAATTTCATATCTTGCTATCTTTTATGTCTCATATCTTTTAGGGTACACTGTAAGTTTCAGTTCCAGTCCTAGTTTTCTCCAGATGTGCTTCTCAGAGGTTCTTGGATCCATGTGATGTATCTCAGTGTTAATTCTGATGTGCTGTGTGGTGTTGATTACAAGCCAACTCTGTTTTTAACTGACCTTTGCTTATTTTCCTCCCAATGCACATGACAAAAATAAAGACACCTGTATTTTCTGTTCCTTGTGTACCTGTTGTCCCGCTGACATCATCTCGTTATAACTGTAATGTTTTACTTTTTGTTATGTTTGCAGAGTTGATTGATGGTGCTGATGTATTAGTATGAAAGTCTGTTAGGAGGCTGTTTAATAACCCAGCACAAGCAATGACGCTCAGCAACGGTATTATTACGCTTCAGCAGCCTCAATTTCCCATAACGCTGTTTCCAGTGTTTGTGTCCGAACGTATTTCTGTGTGTGTGTGTCTGTGTGACTGAGAAAGAGAGTGTAGTGTGTGTGTGTGTGTGTGTGGTCTACATGAGAGACCAATCACAGACATTTGATTTTCTGCTATAACTCCGGTGTTTACATACATAACATCATCAGCTGACTGTATCACTCTCCCAGCATGGTTGCTATCGAATAAACCTGGCAAACATTAGGCTGTGAAGATGAAGGCACAAACCATGACAGAAATAACTGTTGATGATGATGATGATGATGAAATGACTTCTGCCCTCGCTTAGCCTTTGACTACAGTGCCACTCAGTTTTAATGTTGTTGCAGAGATATATATATTTGAGCACTTAAGAGGCAAGAGGAGGACAAATGGCAACTGCACAGAGCCAGGTTATTGGATAGTATGGCTTTTGCAGTGCTATTAGGGCTTAATGTAGTGCTGGTCAAAGGGGGGAGGGAGGGAATGGACGGAGCAGCTGATGGACAGCAAAGAGGTCAGTGGACAGGAGGGGGGGCTGATGAACACACATACTTTTTAGCTGCACAAAAGTTGAGTTTAAAAAAGAACTTATTGTTGATGTTGCGCTTGGCGAGCTTAGCGAACGCGTGCAGTGGATTTCCATCGCGCTGCACGCTCACATTCATGCATCATTGCAGTCAGTTTGGCTCTTCGTTACAGTGTGTTGCATCCATCTGTTGCTGTAATTAAAATACAGAAGAATATTACACATTGCTAATGTGGTGTCACTGACTGGCTGCCAGTGGAGCAGAGTTGTGCGTGCTGAATGTAGAGCTCGGTGGCAAATTAAAAAACTTGAACTCCCGACCCCGGCTCTGTTATTCTCTGTGGAGATTTTACTGAGAGATTTTCCTTCCACTTGTCTCTTTAGAGGGAAGGGTCACTGCAGAGTGATCCCACTCATACTATGATGCAACAGTTCAACTTTAATGGAAACAGGATGTTGGTGCCCTCGTTCAGATTTGTTCATCTTGAGCATCTCTGCTTTCCTGGGGGGTTTCTGCCTCCCTTTAACACCACTTACGCTAAACTCTGGGATTCTCCACATCGTCACACCTGAGTCTGACTCGTGTATCGGTGAGCTAATGCACTGGTGCCACGTGAAACCCCGATGCTGCTCATTTTACCTGTTGACTTCAGATGAACAGTTAACACTTGCTGCCAGGTGAAACCCTAGCACTGTTCGCCGCTAAGCCTCCGGGCCTCAGCGCAGTGACCAAACATGGCCACCGAGTTTCTAGCCACATGTATTATTCACCAGAGAAAGCTGGGTGTAGCTAAGCCATGGCCCGCAAACCTCTGACTCATATTACACAGAGGCGAGGGAGGTTCTCCCACTCTGTCTTCAGGTCTTATTTTTCTTTTTCTGTTTTTATTTTTTATCAGAGCTGACAGTGAATTGTTTCAAATAAGATTTCTTCTTTATTAAGACTCTCAGGATACTGGAAGAGTACGAGAGGCAGGTGAGGGGGAAGCTGAAGGATCGAAGGTCAGCTGGGGTGACTAATGAAGAAACATAAATACTGTGAGACATTATCTTTGTGTGACCAGTCAAGAATTTGAAGAATTACCTGGTGAACACTAGAGAAACCAAAGGAGGCTTTCTTTTGTTCCCAACCAACTAATTGATTGGCTGCACGGTGGGTAGACGGGGCGCTCTATCTGCAATCATTTCCAGGCAAAATGCTTCATAAACAGATGTAAAAATCTTATATTTGCAGCATATTAAATCATTTTTACCTTCTTATAGTGAATGAAATCATGATAAGATTGTGGGTCATTTTTCCGTAGGTTATTAGGCATGTTGGCAGATGCTGCTGTTTACATTCAAAGCTTCAAATGTTCGTGTACTAATTTCCACAACGCGTCTTCTCCTCAGTTCTTACAGGAAGGATGAGTCCCGGCTACACTGGGCTGAAAACAGGGGAAGTGAATAACTTCAGGATCAGGAGCATTTATCTGAGCAGACGTCACCAGGGTTACAGGCCACGTCGGGTGGAAAGGTGTCAGTGTTTCGTGTGATTTTTTTGTGGTTTATACAGTCGAGCCACACCTACAGATTCCTGGGTTAAGAAACGCAAACCCACAAAGGGTCACAGACTGGCGCACTCGTAGTGTCCTGCCCAAAGCAGTTAACCCGTGAGAGACACAGAAATCCTGCTATTCCTGCCCCATTACTCAGAATATTTAAAATATCATAGTCAAAATCTGAAGTGTATTGACTGCTAGCACTTAATATGCCACACTGAAGTTTCCAAATCTTCCCAAACTTTTGAACACACCCGAGAAGCTTCAGGTTTTTCGAGCTGAATATGATGGTTCTGCCTTTTGGAGCTGCTGCTTCTTTCTTTCACCTGCATTTAAGGCACAGCTCCTTTAATATTTTTATTTACTGTATGAGTGGTGGGTTAAAGAAACTATGGGGTGTCAGTGAAAAGCATCACATTTAATTTGTGATTGCTGTGACTCAGGAGGTCGGGCACGTCATCTCCTGAAGGACTGGAAACAGAAGGTTGGTGGTTTGATCCCTGGCTTCTCCAGTCTGCCTGCCAGCGTGTCTCTGGGTGAACTAGACAGGAAAGCATTCAGATGTAGAAACGTACTCGTGTGAATGAGACAAGCTTTGAGTGCCGTTTAAAGGAAACTGTTTAGAGAAACCTCTAAAACACTTTTGTGGTCCTTTGAAAATGTATTTCAGAAAGCAGCATGATTACGGGAAGGTCAGAATCAAAGCTTAATCACAACCATTTCATCTGGTATGTGATGGAATCAGGACAACTGGTCAGGTCTATAGTGGTTCTTTGAATCAGAAAGAACCACTATAGACCTGATTTATGAACGTGAAGACATTATATCTTTACTGACTTTGCGTCACATTAAGTCATTTTTCTTTTACTGGTTTAGTTCTAACAAGCTAAGCTCAAAATATATTTGAAACCATATTTCCATGTAAACATTTGACAGTGCCGTTGTACTCCTTATGTGACTGGCAGCTGACCAACTGTGATATAATATAACATCACTGAACCTGGGTTATTGCAAAACCTCGACCATTTCACTTTCAAACCTTTTCTGGTCAGTGTTGTCTGTGACTGTCCTGCACGCTTCCTGAGTCCTGTTGAAGAACACATGAGAGAAAAGGTAGAGTTGGAAAAAGCCAACAGCTGTTCAAGTCTTGTCTTCCCCTGTACATGTCAAAAGGAGAGAAAAGGAGAGAAATATGACCTAAGATATCTTCTAATCTTTAAAGAGAGAACATCGAAACCACATGAAATTTGGTCTGGATGGAACTGTTGTGAGTTTCTCTTTCACTTCACCGTGGTATTGTAGTGTTATTGTCATAATTAGGGATGGGTATCGTTTAGGTTTTATCCGATACCGGTGCCAAACCGGTACTTTTGAAACGGTACTTTTGTAAAAAGATAACAATGTTAGCCTTTTCTGCAGCTATGGGGCATATATGGTATCACTCTAGGCTGGAAGCAGTGCTTAAACAATGGAAAAAACACAAACTTTGTCCAAAAACCTCTCATGTTTAACTGTTTCCCTCTTTTTCTTTGGTCATTTTAGCCTTTTTGGCCAGGGTGAAGGGAGCATCTGCCATCAAACAAGAGGACAGCTGCATGTAGCTATGATGATGTTTGCTAGTTCACCTTACATGCATTAATGTAATAACGTGGTTAGCCTACTCAACGTAAATTACACACGAACAACATGAAGCTACTCACGCAGAGAAGAACGGCTGCTGCTGCATCATCATCCTCATCATTTCTGCTACACTGGCAGGGCTAGGGGCCAGGACTCTCCTCTTCGGGTTTTTGGGGGATGTTGCTAACTCTGGGTCCGATAACTGGCAACCCACGCACAGTAGACGTGCTCGGTGTGAGGTCTCGCAGCAAGCTATCAAATACGGCGCATTTCTGGGCTTTAAAAAAAAACGCTGTGTGTCGCCAGGTGTTTCATCGGATTTTGAGGTGTTACCTCCTTTGACAGTATCACAGTATCAGCTTAAAGCACTTGTTGCTGCTGAGTTTGCATCTTTTGCTGTGACGTACAGCCAGACTTTTGACTGCTTTGCCTTGGGCATTTTTAATCTGTAGCTCTGCTCTAAAAGAACGTACGTACCTGGGCCCGCCTACTACGCTTGCAAAGGTAAAATGATTGGCTAGAAGTGTATCACAGCTCAGGAAAAAAAAGCACCAAAATAAAGCACCGAAATGTGCGCTGCTTTTCGGTCTGGTTACTACCGTTTATGTCAGAACCGGTGCCATAATGGCACCGGACACCGGTACCCATCCCTAGTGATAATGCCTAAAACTTTCTGTCTGTGAGGTCACATTCATTTATTTGGGAACTCATTCTCACACACATAAATATTAATAAATGTTACAACCAAGACTTATTAAAGCTTTAAAGACACATGAAGGGAAGAGTGGGGATAGTTAGAGAGCAGACCTGCGGTCATCTCTCCCATAGTGGAAGGGCACTTCTGTGACATCACCAGTCTGTGGGATGGAGATAATGGTCACCTCAGAGATGGCTCTGTTCCTAACACTATGAGTCCCACGTCTGTAGTCATTATTCGCACACAAATGTAGGTTAATGTAAGAAAGGGGAGGAAGCAGATCATTCATTCTTGGCTCTAAATAATACCACAATATTATAAATGAATCTCAAACTGTATGATGTGTGAAATATTAGAATCCAAGACATTTGTGGCCTAAATTAGTAAATTAGCGTGGAGGTTAGCATTGTGGCCACACTCACAATCATTTGGGCGAGGCCTCTCTGTGTGGACTTCTCCCTGTGGCTGGTCCTCCCTGGGTCCTTCCTCTCACCGTGCAAAGACATGCAGGTTAATCGGTGGTCCATTAGTGTGAATGGTTTTCTGTCTCTCTGCGTTAGCCCTGTGACTTGTTCTGAGTATACTTTGCCTATGGCAGCTGGGAAAGGCTCCAGTCCCCCCAAGACCTGGAATTGGATAAGCGGAAGAAAATGGATGGCAGAATATTTCACTTTCTGGCATTGCAGCCATTGTCTAGTTCTTTATGCCAGACTCAAATACTGCTGAATATATCCCGATGTAACTGTACTGTGGGGATCATGAACAGCCATTCATTGTTACAGAAAATGAATCCCATTATTTCTGGTTTTGTCTCAAAGCGTCTCATACAATTTGTACATTTATACATGTTACATTACTGTTTAGTGCTAATATGCATTGAACCTAAATAAAGGTGATTACTGTGGTAAACACGATCCCTGTATGTAGGTGTCGATGGGGTAAATAGACACCCAACGTTGGCCTCACTGAGCCTTGAGTCTTTTAAAGCTCTGGATCTTCCAGCATATATTGACCTGCTTGAATATTTGATGGCCTTGCATGGACAGTTAATTGGGTTGACATTTGATTATTCTGAAGGCCGTAGCAAATGATTCACATCACTTCCATAACTGAGTGAGCCACAGGGTGATGCCCCCACCCGCTGAATGGAATTTTAAGGATAGAAAGGTTTCACAAAAGGATGAAGGCGATCAGTAACACTGATTCATTTGTAGCAGCTCTTCCTTCTTAGGAGACAAACCAAAAGCAACAAGGACAGCAGAACCATCGTGTCTGTGTGCGGCAGGCAGGAAGCTAGGACACAAACTTAAACTCAAAAACCTCAGCTTTATGAGACAAAACAGGAACTGGAATACAAAAACACTCGAAGTCCTATACAAAGAAATCAAAGAATAACAATAATAATACACAAAACACTGGGTCACCGACCCAGGACTGTGACAGGAACTTTAAAAATGAAGGCCGATTAAGTCCTGATGAACTTAAAAGTTGAAGCTTATCAGAACATGTCAAGTGTACGTTTCGACTAAAATAAAAGTCAAATGTTTAATCATTAAAATCACAGATATTTAGAATGTCGAGTTTTCAGTCATGTAGGGACGAGTACCACAGCAAACTCTATGTCTTTTTTAATTAATCAACATCCAGGAAACTTCCACAGAGTCACTTTGAGTGACTTTCACAGGTCGGTAATGAAGTGGGTCGTTGTCGTGGGTTACTGTAACCAGGGCCGCTGCATCATCTCACACCTGGCTCAGACTCGTCCTCTCAAACTAATCCACTAACTTACAGGATGACAAATCATCTCTTCAGCTCATCATCTTCATCAGAAGGTTGGTTTATGCTAACGGTGACCCAGAAGATTCAGCAAATCGTCACAATACTTTTATGTCTTTAAGTGTCATTCAGCAACTGTTGGTGTGTTATGATTGAAAGCTGTTCATTATTTTTGGTTACAACTCTGTGTTTTTGCAGTTGTTTTGAGAATAAACTGCATATTGGTGAAAACAGCTGGTGTGGTTCCAGACAGTAGTCTGTTCTGAGGCTGAGATGGTTTGGACGTGCAGAGGAGGGACGGTGGGCAAAAGATGTTGAACACCGAGCTGAGAGGCAGGAGGAAGGAAAGCAAAATATTCTGAAAAAGTGGGGTCATGTTTGAGGTTGATGATAAATCTCTGACCGCTGTCAACGTTTCAAATCTCCGCCAAAGGTTTTGCTGACTCACCTGCACCGGGAGATAATATTCAAAATAGTTAATCAGCCGAAGTAACTCAAATGGAAGCACATTAGATGAACTTAAGCCAGGACTGTTTTTAAAACATGGAGTTTACATGACATCATTTATTTAAGTGCTTTGAGCGTCTGGGTTTAGACTGTGGGGTCAAGTGTGTTCGCCTCATTCCTGTAACTGCGAGTCCCGCTATGTCGAAGTCACGCTCACAGAGCAGCGTGACTGTCGAGCTGGCGTTTAAATCCCTCTGCTACTGTCAAACTGTACGCTGCCAACAGCACAAGCAACAATGAATACATTAAGAGTGAAAGGACCACATTAGACCCATAACTGTCTTTGATCCATTGCTAATGATGGAGCTTAAATGACTGTCAGCTGGCACACGACATGAAGTGAGATTTGGAAACATTCATTGTCTGCTGCTCTGTTTATTTGCTCTGCCAGCAAAATGAGAAATGGACCGATGGCCTTATGTATCGATCGGCATCTCACAGCTTTGATGCACAACAAAGACCCATTGACGTATATAACATTAGCCCTTATGCTTACCCACCGTGTCCTCCCGAGAGCTGTGTCATAACCCCGTGATGAATGAAGCTGTGCAGACTCTCTGATGCATCTCCACTGTGGGCCAGAAGCAGCTGGCACAGGTCCGTGTGCTCAATAGAAAATGAAAGCAGACAGGCATATCTCCATGGAGTGAAAAAGCCCTCGTGGTTTATTATCAGCAGTAAAGAACTTTTCACTGAAGAGCTTTGCTGAAGTTGATGTGAGGATTCTTGTTATCTGTGTGCCGAATGCACAACTTCCTGTAAAGGGTTCAGTCCACACAGATTCACACGATGGAAGTCAACACACAAACAAAGAAACGTGTACGTGGGGTGTACAACGATGGGGAAAAAAGTATTTGCTGTACAAAATGCAGGTTTCATTTATTAAGGGAAAAACTATCCAAACCTAAAACCTAACGAGAAATGCAAATGTTGCGTTTTGAGGAGAAAGTTATTTTGAGTGAAGAAAAGTTTGATTTGAGTGAACAAAATTCAGTGTTTGCTATTATCCACACACACACAATAACTCTCGCTCGGCTCTCTGCTGTGTGCTCACAGACATCTGCAGACCTGCTCTCAGTGTGTCACAACATGTCGTGCACGCTCAGCTCTCTGTACACCGCTATAATGTGCCACAAAACCAACCAATCACAGAATCGCATGCAAAAACTGGCTGTTTTGGTCTCCAATCAGCTCGTTAGCTACTGCATCCTGCAAACACGATCCAAAATGTAGGTAAATCCAGTGGAGAGCTTTGGTTTAAACTAGACTGACACCAACAATGGTCTTAAAAAATTACATATTTTAAAATAAAATAACACACTAACCGAAAATGGGTTTAGCTACACTTTGGACAGTGTTTGCAGAATGCAGTAGCTAACGAGCTTTAATAAATGAAACGATCATTTTGTATTTACTTTGGTTTTCTGCTGCTAATATTTGTTTGAAGAAACGTGTGAAAACGAAAAGAAATCAGGAAATGGTTTTTCACAGCGCTGCATGCTGCTGGTCAGCTGAACACAGTCATGGTTGCTGTTGTACTGCTGGGTGTGTGCAGCAAACTAAAGCCATGTGGAAGTGTAACATCACTTAATTAGTCAACACATAGACTGTTTCTCTCTCTCTGAAGTGTTTCAGACACACAACTTCAGCCTCTGTAATTAGGCATTTTTGTCCTACACACACACACACACACACACACACACACACACACACACACTCCTCACTTGGTCTATCTCCATCTTCATTCAGCTCATGAAACAATTCGAGGCTGTTTTCATTATCAGGTAGTCTCTATGTGATTTTGAGATATTTCATTATGAAACGTTGAAGTCATGTTTATGAACCACTGGATTGCTAAATGAGTGCTAGCCTTATATCTTTCAGTGGTCTGCTTCAGTGTCTGCTCCTCTGTAATTCTCTCTTATCTGTTTTCAGATGGTTTTTTCTGCTTCCTATTTACTTAATGATATAAAGTTCCTTGAAGTTCTCTTATATTAAATCTGCTAAATGCTTTTTTGTGAACACTGGGGATTAAACACACATTTAAAAAATGACTTTAATTTAAATGAAATATTTGTTAGGTCACAGTTGAGTGTGAAGACCTCAGTCCACAGATGAAAGGCATCGAGCACTCCTTCACTCTGTTGCAGTGTGGGGTACACACACGTTTCTCACAACACTGGCTTTATCACTGTAGCATACAGCATTCACAGATTACTGCTGGCTAAACATGGGCAGACAAACCTGCTCCATCGTTCACCGTGTGTGCTCTCATTGCTGTAACTCCTGAACCATTTTAAGCTAAAGAGAACTTTAGCAGGAATTAAACAGTAAGTCCGGCGGCCTGTATGACACTTGGGTGATAAAGGGTTAAAAACACGTTACTGGTCTGTGATGTGCCGTGGTCAGCAGCTCAGGCTGAACTGGAAGGCTGAGCCTCAGGTGACAGGTTAACCAGCAGCACGTTCAGCATACACTCAGATCACTGTTGCAACCCGAGTGATGGAAAAAGGCCAGTTATTGTCTGACTTGTTTGTTTTGCTTCCCACAGGATTGGGTGACTCTTGCGGTCACCAGTAATGACAGGAGTGAGCTGAAACCACACTGTTTACCACACTCGGGTCTTGTTCAGTCTTTTGTAACCAGTTTATTGTGATGTGGGCTTAAATGCTTCTTTCCACGTGAATATAATCGAATGTGTCTTTGTTAACAATCCCTCCCTCTTGTTTTCCTTTCTCTCCCTACATTCACAAACAGAAGCTTTTCTGCATTTCAACTAAATAAGAATTAGTTTGATTAAAAGAAAATGTCTTCTTAATGAGGCTCCATTTAGGAAAATAATGCGACTGCTTCTCCATTTTCTTATGTCATTGAGACAAATCGTTTTTCTTCTCCGTCTGTAAAAGATTTGGCCGAACTTTTGGAAAACAGCATCCTCGCTCGCTCTCCCTCCCTCCATGCTTACTCTCCCTCCAGCTGTCAGTCACACTCTGTCACCTGGTCACTCCTTAATCTATTTGAAACACAAACACACACATGCTCTCACAGGAAATTATACACTCGCTGGCTACGTGTCACTGAGCCTGAGTTGAGAGTAATGATGTTTATTTTGTCTCTCACACTCCACACTGGGAATGAACACACAGTCGCTGCCCTGCTCCCCACGGTGGCTGCCAAACAGCTGAACGTGGTCCTGGAGCAGCAGTTACAGCACCGGGTCTACGGGATGAGTTGGCACTCTGGTGTTGCTTTGCACCTGTAGATACAGGGATATGATAGCGTTTCACTAAGTGCGCCCCACGATTCAGTAGCTTGTAGAACTGCCTTTAGCTACAATAACTTGAAGTAAGTAAGCAGTGTGGTGCTGTGGCTACACATGAAATATTGGGTTCAAATCTTCCAGGGATGGCTGTGAAAAGTACAGCAGGTTAACTAATGCAAAGGTTGGTTTGGTCTTCGTCTTTGGCAGGATACCGAACCCCAAGTTGCTCCCAGTCCTTGTGTGATGTAAGTGCTCTCAGCGCTTATGTAGCAGAGCAGCTCTCTGTAAGCACCGGTCCATTTACCAGGTTTGCTTCGGAGGTCCTCTGAAGTCAACCCTCCAAAGCTGTTTGTCAAAGTGTAAGTTAGGATTTACAGTATGACTGGAAATATTATGCATGCATTTTTTTGGCTAGTACGCTCAGTACGTCTGAAAGGAAATCACATTCAATTTAAAGGTCATGAGCACTAATATGCATAATTTATGGACAGAATCTTGATATCTCTCTTGTTATCTTCTTTGTGATTGTGTAAGACTATTTATCATCAAAGATATTCATGAAAATTCATACAAAAGTCCTTCAAGACTTGAGATAATGTTTGGTATATATTCATGAGGCTTGGTTTTCATGGACCCTTTTTTAGCTTCTATAGTTTGCAGCACATTTCCTGTGGCTCTTACATGGAACTGAAGACTCCATGTTTGTGTGAGCGTCCATATGCATCCTTCCCAGCTGTTGAGACCACGTCTGGGGGGTTTGTGCTAATCCGGCTCTCACGAGTGTACACGATCACACTCATGCAGTGAACATACTGGTACCTGAGGAACACTTGTGCATGCCTACATAGAAAACCTCACACGTGTTTCATGTTGGCCGAACATGATCAGTATGTAATAGGACAACACGAGTCTTTGGTTCCACACTTTAATCTGGTGCATTCACTACATGCGGCGTGAAACACGTGCATCCAGGACGCGTCAGAGTAGATCACAGGACTCATTCCTGTGTTAGCTGTGGTCGTGTCTTGGTTTAACGGTCGTAGCCTACAGCAGCGTGAAAGCGTCCCAACCTTTTCCTCCTTCTCACTGATCCTTTTTCATTGTTGTGTGTGCAGCCCTTAAGAGCGAAAAGGTGTGAAAGCAGAGAAAGCCAAGGAGCGAGGCACCTTTAACTTTCGACGAGGAAGACCGAGGCTAATGATCGGTGCGGCGGCGTGTGGCGTCCTAGCACAAACGGATTTATAATCCATCTTGGTTTGAGGGTGCTAATTTACCTGAAGACATCGAAGGAGAACGGGACCGGCAGGCTTGGAACAGGCGCACTCTGTCACTGCTGACCTTGCTGTGGCCTTGTGTGTTTAAGTGTTATGATGAGGCCCCATGCTGAGATAGAGGTAATGACATTAGGATCAGGGCACCTGAGACCCCCGTGTACTCTGGGGTGTGATAACAGCGTGCACATTCACGCTGACGCGACTCTCACTTCAGATGCACCTGACATGAGAGTGAATGGAAAGGAAACGTGTTTTGTATGCTGCCAGTCCCAGATGATATCCCTCCAGACACATCTCTGCGTACGTGTCGTAAAGCCACTGACGCCCTCCACATCCTCGCAGAGCTGCCATTTATCTAACTGTAGCAGATTGTCCGCCAGCATCTGCTAATGGCAGGCCTGGTTATAATTAGGAAGGCCATTAACACTCCTATATTATTCAATTGATATGAATTTATCTGTCATTCTCTGCTCTCTCGTTTGCCGTCTTCTTCTCTGCCTGTTACGCCCGGCTTCATCTTTGTGCACACTTTGTCGTTTGCATGTTGGGCACATGTCCGCTGTCTGCTCAGCATCCAATGGGGATGCAGTGTTTGGGCATGACAGCAAACAGATGTGAGTGTGGGACGCTGCGGTTGCTGCTACAGAAGAAAAGGCTTGTTTGCACAACCCTGCCTGCATGAATAAAGTCTGTGTCGTTCTGAGCTCAGTGAGAGTAGCGCCTCTACCTTTTCATGCTGCCCTCCTCACTTTCTCTTTTTACCCTTTATGCAGATTTTGTCTTCTGTTCGGGTCCCTGCCTCTTGTGGACTCTTTCGGATGCTTTTATCTCACCTTCTCTTCTTTATCTGTTTAGCTGTGGTGTGCCTGCAGCCCTTCTTACAAACCTATTTTTCTTCTTCCTTCCTCTGCTGCTCTCTCTCTCGGTTTGCTTTTTAATTCCTCCTTCCTGACACTCTCTTCTTCCCTAACTTATATTTTTCCTCCTTGTCACAATTTTTTATGTCTTCCTCACCCTGCTTCCATCTAATGGAAACCACCGACTGTCTTTAATTAGTTAGAAATTGTTGTCAGGAACAAAAAGTAAATGCATGCAGTTCTTTCACATAACGACTAAAACAACTTTAACATGTATACGCAGAACTGTGTGTCCGAAAAAATGACTGGAATTTCAGGAGCAGGACCACCTCTCCAAACACGCTCCTGCCAGTTCTCATCTACAGAGGTTCCCCCAGTTCTACAAGCTGCTCCTTCTCGTTTACGTGCCCCACCCTCTGTCCCTCCCCTTTTCAACTCTTTAACTTCTTCACATCTGCCAGGCCCGGGAGCCTCTGTGAGGTCTTCCCCAAACCGCAGCTCAGCTCATGTCCAAGCATCACCTTTATCCACTAAAACGCTGTCAAACCTAAAATAAGGACGAGCGAGTGGAATGTATATTAAAAGTGATCTGTGGTGAGTGGATCTCCACACTGATGCTCAGGCAGACAGGAGCCTTTCCCAGCTGTGAGGCGGGGTAATCAGATTAAAGTAACAGAGATCGACTCACACAGAGACGTGGAAACCAGGAACATCAGGGAAGCAACACAAACTGTCAGATTTTACTGGTGCAGGACTCGAGTGCAGGACTTTTATTTACAGCAGACACCAGGTGAGATATACACATACATACAGTGACAGGTGGACACGGGCTCCAGGGAATCCAAGAGAAGGTCCCGGGCGGGGAAACGTCCACACTCCTCGTCACATAGCACTCCACAAAATCTAATCCATGAGAGGGGCTCACTCACGCTCACACTCATCCAAACGAGGTCCACAGGGACGGGCAGCAGGCAGGGGTCCAGGGAGGTCTGTACAAAAGAGATAATGCAACGTTTGAAAAGAGCACGAGGTAACACAGGCGAGCCACGCTCCGCCGAGATCTTAAATAGGCCAGAGGTGATCACTGGTCATGAGCAGCAGGTGAGTAACGCAGGTGAGGACAGAGGCGGGAACCAGAGCCTGACTCCGCCCTGGCGATGAGGAACATCCAGAGAAGCTAGAGGCCACGACACTAAGGTTAAAATGGAACTCTAAGATCCAACATGAGAAGTGTGCCACTGGTTGTTATTTTGAATTACCCACAAAAATGCGCAGGTTCATTTTGAAAGCCATGAATGTCTAAAATATGGAAGTTCAGGCACACAAAGTTTAACCAAAGTTAAATTAACATGCAGGTGGGGTGTGGATTAACTCTCTGACAGGCCGTTCTCATTGAGATTTCCACTTTGAAGCCGCCTGTACTCAATCAAAGCCATCGCTGGCAGAAAGGTCACGGGGAAAGGGCGTGTCGACAGAAGCGCTGGATGATGTGCCAATTCAGTGGATAAAATTCACTCTGCCTGCTTGGTGCACAGTGAGTCCCAGATTGTGTAGTAGTAATCAGGACAGGTTTAATTCATGGCTGCAGCGTAGGTAATGATCTTATCTGATGTGTCTTAGAAAAGGAAATGAGATTACATTGTGGACCGTGCGATAAGGCCTCATTCAGAGCGGCTTAATCTCACCGTTCTGCTCAGAGGCATGCGGTGGGGCCTGCTCTGGCTCGGATGGATCCAACACACCAACACTTCTGAATCAGCATGAACCGGACTGATGATGTGTTAGATCAGATCCCAGAGTTTACACAGCTAAATCACCACACTTCATACTATGTAGTAGATAAAACAAATAAAATGATTTAATGGAAAGAGAGTTTCCAAGCAGTTTAGAGATAATATCCAGATGTTCATGTAATTGTTAAAATGTTTGTCTTAATCTTCGTTTTTGAGAGGAAAAATATTCTGTTTCATTTTCAAAACTGAGATTTTTATTAGTAGAAATAATTTCTTGTCTGCACCACAGACTATATTAAAGGCTAAGCAGCCCCTTTCTGAGCACTGCTAATGGTTCACGTACAATTGTCACAGATTAATGAGCTGAATCCTTACAGATGACGTCATAATCAGCCTTACTATAACATTTTAAGTTTCAAAGAGATTCAATTCAAAGAGCCACGAGGTGCAGACCGAATCTAGCAAAAGCAGCGAGAGAAAGCTCTGAGTGTGGAAGTGGGTCCTCTGGTGACAGAGACTCTGCTGACGCTTGGAGAAAGAGGCAGACGACCCAAAGACTTGAGTCCCACTGAAAATCTGTTCAACTGAAGACCAAGAAGAGCTGTGGTTGCTAAGGAGACGTATGCGAGGTGTGCTGAAAACGATGTTTGTGTTAAATATTCAGTTAATTGAGTGTCATTAAACACTATGCTGATTGATAGCATTGGGCTTGCGTTTAATATGGCTGCCACCAGAGCCCCATAAACACCAGCTTAATTAATAGGTCGCAGAGCCGCTCCATTCATTGTCGATGGCAGCTTTGCATAGGTCTCTCTGTAATGGGCCGACACTGAAGAACAGGAGATGGTCGAGAACTCGCACTGATCCATCACCAGCTCTGGAGGGACTCCTGCTTCCATACTCGTCTGTGTCTGACTCGACACGTACTGTGATGTGCACACGGCTACGTCCGTATCCACACGTGCACACAGGCTGCCAGACCAGGATGACAAAAGCCCCCCAGCCCGTCCATCTGTGAGCTATCAGTCGCCTGCTGTGGTGTTCATACCTCTGTAATAACCACAAGCCTGTGACCGGCTCTAAACGTGGCCCTTTTTAATCCATGGATATCAAATCTATCAGCAACAGGCACCTGCGTGCATCCTGAGTGTGTGCTGCATAAATAACAGATGACACAGTGGCAGTGTGGATATATGTAGTTACAAGTCTTTTACTTCAGAAGTTAGAGAGTTTCTTCATTGTCGTCAGGTTTTAAAGCCCTCCCCTTTCTAATTGATGGCCTGTCCAGCTGTTGTGATGTTTGTTGCATTAGATTTAATAAGGTCCAAAGGGAACAACGGCCAAGACTGAAACGAGGGCAGAAACCTGCTCTGTAGAAAGGAGACGTGCTGTAAACAGTTCGTTTGGTGTGTTTGTTAGTGTTTGACAGTTCTGTGGGCGTAAATAACTCTCAAGATTATTATTTTACAGCTGAAACTTTTCTTTTCTCTGCGGTTTTGCATGCTTGGCTCTAACAGTTGGGTTTGAGGTTGCATTGCTCCATCTCTTATCTTGAATGCAGGCCCATCTATCCTGGCTGTCTCTCTGACACCATGTTAATTGTACCAAAGCAGCACGAGTCACTCCCTCCTGAGCACATCGTGAGATTTATTTAATGCTAAATTGCTTCCAGGCCAGCCACGTGTACAAGCTGAAATTCATCTGAATATGCTTTGTTGTGTAAAGACGTTCCTGCCGCCCTGCCTTAGAGAGCAGTGTGTAACAGGGAGGGTCAGAGTACCCTGGTCAGTCGGCACATGTTATGGATCTGCTGGTACTTTAGTGAAGCCAAGAGGAGCTGTTTAGTTACACAACTGAAACTGTTTTGAGTTGCTGATAATCAGCTGTACGAATCCACTCAAGTGCTGATTCTGGCCCAGTTCCTGCTGGACACAGGTGCTGTGCACAGTCACAGAGGTGCAATAGATCTTAATGAGGCATGAAGTTGTGTTTCTGCTACTTTTACCAGCAGCTACAGTTTGGTTCTATATTTGGTGATTTTTGTGAGGAAGAAAAGCTGTTAATCACATTTTTATCACATAAATGTGTCATGTGGTATACATGCCACTGCACTTACTATTACAGTAAATATTAATTGTACACATATAATCCCTGTTAGCCAACACTCTCTTTCTGGCTTTCAGTTTTGACCCTTTGCTGTGCTGGTAATGAATAAAAGACACGAACAAGATATTTGAGATTAAGGTGATTTATATGGAAAAACACACACTGATCTTTGTAATAAGTAAATAGTGTCAAATAAACAGTGTGAGGAAAATGAACAAACCTTTACGTATCTGAGCCACCGAGTTATTGTTCCCACACAAACCTTTTGTTTGAATGTTCACGGGAAACAAAGTGCACACGACTGCCGCAAAGAACAAACAGATTCACTGTTGGATGGTAACATAGGAAATCCACGTCATGAATATAGATTATAAACATTATATTTAATTGGAGCAAACATTTGCGTCTCGGTGTAACATTAGACCGTGGAAACATAAACCACAAGCTGTTCCTCTAGCTGCAGATTTCTCTCTTCAATATGAGAAAAACCCCACTAAACAGGATTTCCTGATATTTACAGGGAACGTTTTTTTCAAACCGCAGATTCATTTTAATGGCATCGTGTGGGGGATAAAGCTGCAGATCAGCTTGTTGCAAGCCTGTAGAGACTCAGGGTGTTGCCCACAATTGGAAAATAAAATCAAATGAGGCCGCTTAGCTAATTTTCAAACATGTGAAGAGAGGGTGGAAGAAATACTGTAAGCACCTGAGGAATGAAGGAAATGAAGGAGAGAGAGGATGGCTGGAGGAACATTAGTGAATCAGTAAGTACTGAGGAATAATAAGGAGGACGTGCGGGCAGCTGTGAAGAGTGGAACGTGATTGGTCCCGATGACATAGCTGTGCAGGATTGGACATGTCTTGGAGAGAGGGCGATGGACCTTTAACCAGAGAGTTTAACACAGTCTGAGGGATGGAGACAAAGGGTACTGGAGCTGGTTTTCAAGAACAAAGTGCTAAAGTAACTACAAGGGGATAAAGGTGATGTAAAGAGATGCTGACGCTAAGTGAAGAGAAGAGGTGATGATCAGTGAGCAGCAGTACAATGTGCCTTCGTGTCCAGGAAGGAAAGAGGAAGAGGGTGTTGATGGAGAGGTATAGAGAAGGTCAGCAGGAGAAACACATGATTATATTGCATGAGGAAGCTGGGAGTGGCTGTGAAGTATGTGAGCCTGGTGGAGGACACGTATGAGGACAGCGAGACAGTGGTGAGGTGTGTGGGAGGACTGACAGACTGGGATTACATCGGGATCTGCTCTAAGTGTAGGCAGCGGTGGAGTGGGTGGAGATAAGTGTCAGAGGTGATTTGTGACAGAAGGATAGCAGCAAGAGTGAACACGAAGGTTTACAAGATGATAGCGAGACCTGCTGTGATGTATGGTTTGGAGACAGGAGGCCGAGCTGGAGGAGGCAGAGTTGACAGTGTTGAGGCTTTTATTAGGAGTGACCAGGATTATAAATGAGTGTATCAGCTCAAGCTGAGCGGTCTGGAGACAAAGTCAGAGATGGGCTGAGACAGGCTGAGATGGACAATGGATGTAGTGAAGAAGGATGTACAGAGGTTTGACAGAGGAGGATGCTAGGGGAAAGGGAGAGGTGAAGACAACCCCTAAAGGAGCAGGATCTAAGCTGCATAAGAAACTGTAGAGTTCTCCATCACTCTGAAGAGAAAAGATGACCTGGCTCTCACCTGGCTCCTGTTTTCCTACCTGTCGACTGGTCAGGATGCAGTTGTGGCAGTTTTCACTACCATGTGAGTCTGTCTAGGACTCCAGCAGATGATGGCAGTTTATTTGTGATTTTCAAGAGCTCGCTGTGAGGTGTAGGGCTGCCCAACTCAAGGAGCTGAGAACCGGTTCATGTGCTGCTATGCTAAACTCAGCAAGGCAGCAGAACAGAACAGGATGGAATAAAGCTGCCTTTGATAAGAGAGCTGATGATTGGCTGCTGTCTGCTTTCAGTGAGGTAGCATGCGTCATTTTGGGACTGAACTTTCAGCAATGATTAAGTACGTACAGCTACTTTTGCTATGTTAGCAAGCATAGCATTATTATATTTATCATTACACTTAGACTCCCCCACCAAACGCAGCATCTAAACACCCCCAGAAACCCTGGGACAAGACTTCTCACGGGGTGCTCCAGCAAAACATCAAGAAGCAGATTGAAACCTGAAGTGTGCACCAGTACCACAGAAGTCTAACCCTGAGCCATGAACAGGGTTTGTTATACACAGTCAATCAGACCCCCAGTGGGGGTCGTCTGTGTGTGCTCAGTAGCTTCAACGTTTCCTCCTCAGATGTGATTGCCATCTGTCATCTAATCATCAGGGATGAGCTGTAGGCCCCACTAAGTCCCCGGCTATGTTTTATGATCCCACGGCTCTTATGTCCCACCCCATTAGCAGCTGATCGGCTGCCTGGTTCCAGTCGTGGTTGTGGATTCTTCCAGGGCTCTGCAGGGAGTGTGTGCAGCTGTGGTTTATATTATGAGCAGCATAGGTTTCTCTCCTCGGTTTAATGAGCGCTGACCCAGTGAAGGAAGTGCAGCAGGAACGGTAAATGGCTTCATTTTGTAGTTTGCAAAAGCTTTCGTAACACGATTAGGAGCAATCTGCGACACTGTCAAATGAAGTAATTTTGTTATTCCCGTTGCCCTCGCGGTGAGAGGTAATTGAGAGGGCGGATTAAAAACGACATTTCCTGCTCTCAGCTGAAAGAGCTTGTTATGGATGATCAGAGGAAGATGCAGGCCAGGACTGGATAAACAGTGACTCCACCTGCAACTGCTGATTGGTCTATAAGAAAAGACCTTTACAGACACACATCAGGCGTTTTTACTGCGTCCTAGTCAAAGGTTTACATTTGTCTTTTACATACTGACATCATGTTCATGACAGTTTTGTTAAGCACATAAATGCAGTTTCAGTTCTTTGCATCATTTTATTGTCGTCACAGTCTTTGTATTTGCTCCTCCTTTCTCTCCTCCACCTCATTATCCTTTGCTTAAATGTCAGCCTCTCCTTTCTTACTCCCTCCTCTTTGCATTTTGTCGTGTAGTCTCGCTCTCTTCCCTTCTATCGCTGCTTCCTTCCTCTCCTCGCTTTCTCCCTCTGTTCGCCGAGGGCTCATCAGCTCAGTTTAAGTTACAGGTTTGCTCCTCCCTCTCCCCTACACCCTGATTTATAGCTCCTTAATATTTCACAGCTGATTAATCATTTAAACTCCTGCAGCTCTTCTTTTGTTTTGTGTTTCTTTAACAGTCTGATCTTGCTGTATTTGCAGGCTTTCTCAGTCGTAAAGGCAAATTTTTCCAGTGAAAGACAAGATGGATAGGTAATTAGTAGAGGGAATATTTTAATGACAGGGAAGGGAATGGTGGACAAGAGCTAGGCCTGCTTCTGTGTGTGATTAAGTATTTTAGCTGTCTCCTTCTGTGGGGACACTAAAACCTTACCGAGCGTTCGATACCGGCTTGAAAAGCCAGCTGTCCAATTTGCTGTAGCGTGGTCGTGATCACTGAAGTGCCACCGTTGTTTCCAATTGTCTCGCAGACGTTTAAATTGCGCTGAAAGACGACGCGGCCATCTTATTGCCTGGCATGACATCGTCTGGGCCAGTGTGATTTTCCACATAATGAGACGTGCCTCATTGCCAGCAGTTCCACACAGGACTGCCATTAAAAGTGCACAGAGGCCGTAGAGGCTCAGTGAGTCACAGGCTAATTTAAACTTGTGTTTTTTAGGTGATCAGCGTAGGCGGTGCCTCCGTCTTTCACGACACGCAGAGGAATTGATTAACACTTCATGCAGCGGGCGCCCATTCATCTGTTTTTGATGAGCAAGCTTTTCAGTCACACTGTTTATTCTGTTTGATTATATTTGGCCCTGTCAGTGTGCGACGCTCGGGTCATATTATCACCTGCATCTTTCCAGTGAAATGTGGGTTTAATAAAGACGTGCTCTAAGATCCTGAGCAAACAGCAGATATTTACTTAAACGCACTCTCGTGTTGGCTCAGACTCACGCCTCTCAAACAACGTCCAGTTTTTCTTGTATGACCGTCACTTAAGCACCATGTGTTGTGAGTGCATGTAATTGAATTTGCCTGAGTACAATCTGTGCAAATACATCAGGGCTGACACAGCTGCTCTGGTGACTGTTTGGACAGGGATTGATAATTGAATGAACTGCAGGCTCACATTAGTATCACTACCAGAGATCAGTGTTTGCAAAGTGTGCAGAGGAACACTGAGGTTTCATCTCTGAATATGAACCACAGAAGGAAAGATTTTAAATCATGTGATGAATTGCTGAGAGGCTTTTGATTCTCAAATGAAAACTCTTCGGCTTCAGTTCAGTCTCGGGTCAGCCTGCTGTGCTCACTTTCTGTGGAATGTCCTTTTGGACCTTGACCCCTAAATCTCTCTGTCCTCAATCAATTGCTGCATTTAAATTTTAGTTTCTGAAGGGAAGATTGCAGTTGGAGTATTTGAGAGCGTCCCCAGCTGTAGTGCCAGTAGCATTAGGACATGCAGAGTAGGGATGGGTATCGTTTAGGTTTTATCCGATACCAGTACCAAACCGGTACTTTTGAAACGGTGCTCGAACTGGTGCTTAAAGAATTAAGAACACAAACTTTGTCCAAAAACCTCTCATGTTTAACTGTTTCCCACTTTTTCTTTGGTCATTTTAGCCTTTTTGGCCAGGGTGAAGGGAGTATCTGCCATCAAACAAGAGGACAGCCGCATGTAGCTATGATGATGTTTGCTAGTTCACCTTACATGCATTAATGTAATAACGTGGTTAGCCTACTCAACGTAAATTACACACGAACATTAAGCTACTCACGCAGAGAAGAACGGCTGCTGCTGCATCATCATCCTCATCATTTCTGCTGCACTGGCAGGGCTAGGGGCCAGGACTCTCCTCTTCGTGTTTTTGGGGGATGTTGCAAACTGCGGCTCCAATAACAGGCACCACACCTGCAGTAGTCTAAGGAGCTTGCAAAGAAAAGCGTCTGGACTTCTTTAAGTTGCTTGAAGACGTTTCACCTCTCATCCGAGAAGCTTCTTCAGTTCTAAGGTCAAATGGTGGAGAGTCCCAGATATAAACCTAGTGGGAGTTTCCCCCCACAGAGGGACAAAAGGACCCCCTGATGATCCTCTAATCGCCTGAGCCAAGGTGTGAAACTGGGTGTGGGTCCCAATCAGCCAGAGTTTCGGGTGAGTTCATTCCTGAGGTCAGATGGTCCAGGATGTGAGTGGGCGTTAAGGCGTCTGGGAAGGATCTCAAAACTGGATTATAGATGGCAGAGAGTTGGTGTCGTAAGCCCCGCCTCTGTTCAAAGATGGTCACTCACAGTGGACATAGATGCTTCTTTCACTCCTCTTTCAAACCATCTGTCCTCTCTGTCCAAAATGTGAACATTGGCATCCTCGAAAGAGTGACCTTTGACCTTAAGATGCAGATGGACTGCTGAGTCTTGTCCTGTGGAGGTGGCTCTTCTATGTTGTGCCATGCGCTTGTGAAGTGGCTGTTTGGTCTCTCCAATGTAGAGGTCTGAGCATTCCTCGCTACACTGTACAGCATACACCACATTGTTAAGTCTGTGTTTTGGCGTTTTGTCTTTCGGGTGAACCAGTTTCTGTCTGAGCGTGTTGCTGGGTCTGAAATGCACCGGGATGTCATGCTTGGAGAAAACGCTCCTGAGTTTCTCTGATACACCGGCTACATAGGGGATGACAATGTTGTTGCGTCTGTCCTTCTTATCCTCCCTCGCTGGTGTCTGGTCTTCTTTTCTGTGCCTCTTTGCTGACTTTAAGAACGCCCATTTAGGATAGCCGCACGTTTTGAGTGCTTCCTTTACATGTGTGTGTTCCTTCTTTTTTCCTTCAGGCTTAGAGGGAACATGTTCTGCCCGGTGGTGTAGGGTCCTAATTACTCCAAGTTTGTGTTCCAGAGGGTGATGGGAGTCAAAGAGGAGGTACTGGTCCGTGTGTGTGGGCTTCCGGTAAACTTCGATGTTGAGGTTGCCGTTCTCTTCGATGTGCACCGCGCAGTCCAGGAAAGGCAAACTCTGTGGGGGGAAACTCCCACTAGGTTTATATCTGGGACTCTCCACCATTTGACCTTAGAACTGAAGAAGCTTCTCGGATGAGAGGTGAAACGTCTTCAAGCAACTTAAAGAAGTCCAGACGCTTTTCTTTGCAAGCTCCTTTGACTACGATGACCTGGATGACTGAGAACCTTCACAGACATACACATCCGCAGTAGATGTGCTCGGTGTGAGGTCTCGCAGCAAGCTATCAAATATGGCGCATTTCTCGGCTTTTAACAAAACGCTATGCGTCGCCAGGTGTTTCATCGGATTCGAGGTGTTACCTCCTTTGACAGTATCACAGTATCAGCTTAAAGCACTTGTTGCTGCTGAGTTTGCATCTTTTGCTGTGAAGTACAGCCAGACTTTTGACCGCTTCGCCTTGGGCGTTTTTAATCTGTAGCTCTGCTCTAAAAGAACGTACGTACCTGGGCCCGCCTACTATCCTCGGAAAGGTAAAATGATTGGCTAGAATCTAAAGTGTATGACATCTCAGGAAAAAAGCACCGAAATGTGCGCTGCTTTTCGGTCTGGTTACTGCCGTTTATGTAAGATGGCACCGGATACCGGTACCCATCCCTATTGCAGAGGGTGTCACAGCACGAGTACCAGAGTTCTCAAAAGGACATAAAAAGGAAAGTGTGTTTGGATTATTATGTCTTTGTTAGATTTATGGGTGGAAAAATCTGTATTTTTATGTCATTTTTAGAACATAAGAAAGCTCCCAGAGGTCAGACACTAGACCCGTACACTGTGTAAAGATGCATATATCTGCTGTGACATCTCCCCATTTAAAACCTCATGTGTAGGATTTTTGCAAACGTTTCATTCTCAGGCTCCTACGACGCTCCATAGCCAGTTTAACACATCCTCCACTCTGCCTCTGTCCTTGGTGCTGATTCACTCACACAGGAACTTCCCTTTCAGAGGTTTAGGCCAGTTGGTTGTTACACGATCCCAGCCAAGCCGCTGCTCTTTCAGGGTTGCTGATATTATGAAAATGAGGATCATGGGAGAGGTTTTTAAAGCTGTTTAATATGAACAGTTTTTGTTTGATGCACCATTATAGAAATACAGCTATTGGAATTATTACGTTTATAATATATTTTTCATGACAGCCTTTTATGAATATCAATTCTTAGCATCCATGTTATTAGTGTTGCCCCTACTTTTTCAGGATCATGTGTGGATTAGTATTCACACTGCGTTAGAGCCATGATAGGAAAACTTTCAAATAAGACTAGAAATGTTCCTTTGTGTCTTCTTGCTGCTGTTTTGCTTCCTGCTTGCTGTCCCTGTAGGGCTTTTAAAAACCTCCATACCATCTCCATGTCGTGTCAGCTGTGATCACCCTGCGCTGACATCAGTGGAAGAGTAACCTCTGCTTTGCGTTCACATTCTCATCATCAATCCCTCATTCCTTCCCTGAAGGCACGCAGCAGCGTTAGTAGCTCTCATTATGCGCAGACATGACATGAAACCAATTCAAGGTCATGGAAGCAGCGACACATATCTCCTATCCCCAGGGTGTACGTATGTGTGTCAGGAGACGGTTATCAGTCATATAGCACAGCAGTCTACTGTTTCAAAGTGCTATTGTTTTCACTGCTTGTTATTAGATGGCCTGAACTGACGCAAATGGAAAGTAAAGAGCAAATGAAAGACATACAGGGAGCTTGAATACGTGAGACAAAGAGGGAGAGCTGCAGTGCTGGGGTTGTGCAATGTGGGGCTTAATAAGGTAGCATCTGTCTGGCCTGACTGTTGAGTTAAAGCTAAACTGTGTGTGTGTGTGTGTGTGTGTGTGTGTGTGTGTGTGTGTGTGTGTGTGTGTGTTCCCATACATCTGTTGGGTACCAGTCTGTCACAACATGTTCACTGTTTGTTAGTTGTAATGAAAAAATCACACATTCTCTGCAGTCTTTCCATCTGTTGGCCCTTTCCAGCGATCAGACAGGTGCTAGAAAATTTGAGCTAATTGCCTCTGTGTGTGTGTGTGTGTGTGTGTGTGTGTGTGTGTGTGTGTGGATGGCAGCACCAAAGGGACAACTTGTCACAGATCATTTTAATGCTGTGAGGAGAATCATTTAAGAGAAACAAAACTCTCCGTTTCCATATTGGGTCACAGTTGGAATTCAGCTGCTCTGTAAACTCATTAATCTCCTGAGTTTATGTAATATTTTAATGTATGTGATGCAGCACAGGAACAGCTGAGAAGACCAGCTGCACGTGAAAGTAGCCAAACTGTGACGCAGTCATCAGCTGGACAAAACTTCCATTCATGATTCCATTGGAATTTTTTTGGCAGACAGCAAGTAGCTGTGTCAACAAAATGGGCAACTACTTTTGATCTCAAGGTGACTGCACAGGTTGCATTGTGGGAGGCAACCTGTCTCCAACCACTCGTGGTCTGTCTCAGGCAAACTGCACTCACCGTTTGGTGAAGGTTTGCAAATAATTGTCCTCTACGTTATGAATACAGCCTGTCAGAGCATTGCAATCAGTGTGAGTCAGTCTGAGCTGGTGAGTGCAAGTGTGATACATCTTTTTGCAATGGTGGATTTGACTCAGGTGGGAACCAATTGGTTGTATTCTTGGTTTATCCCAAGTAATCACCATATTATTATCAGATGGCATGTTATTGCCATTTTGCCCATGTCTTGGTGCACCAAAGTCACGCTGAATATGCCAAGTGTAGCTGATGACAGTGAGATTGTCAGTTCAGTGCACACAGTAATTGTAGTTGTGCTGCAGTCTCCAGCCACTGTTTGCCCTAATGCGACTGTAACAATATGCAGTTTTTATCCTTTGGTGGCCACTAAATATTAAAGTTTAACATTTATGTTATGCATCACAATAACTCTTTGAAAGAGCCCGAAGGTCATTATAGAAGAATAAATAAGTAAAAAGCTTTTTTTAACCTTACTTTTGAGGCAAAATGTCCAAACAAGCCCAGAGATGAGACTTGCTTTGAGGCATCATCTGTCTGTGTAAGAGAAAATCCAGGCGTTGTCATAAATGTCCTGATGCAAAATGCTTTAAACTTCAAAGGTGGGCAAAACCAGACGGACTTCACATGAAACTCTAAACAGCAGCATGTACTTTTAGTCCAGAGCGTACTTGCTTTGCACCGCTGTTGCCACAGCTCCTCATCTGACTCTCTGTTAAAGCGAAAGTTGCTAAGCAACATGTGCTGTGTGGATCAGGCCGTTCAGCCGCAAAGTTTGGGATATAAGAAACAATATTAAGTTTCAAAGAGGAAAATATACACCTTAAAGTTTCCAGGCATTGTCGCATCATCCATCTCAGATCTCTCAGCTGCTGTCTGTCTCTGCCTACCTCGTGACTTCATCTCCTCCTACATCATAATATCACCTCATCATCAGTTCCCCTCCTCTGCTTCTCCTTCACCCTCCGTCTCTGTCCCAGAGGGGGTTGTGTCAGAGTGACACAGATAAGCAGGTAGAGACTAGCAAACATGTAACTGCAGCTTGTGTTATTTAAGGTTTGTGAGTTTGCTTTCATGTGCCATGTGCAACAAGGTCCGTGGCAGCGTGGTACCGATTATATGATGCTGATGGCTCAGATGCATCCCTGGCTGAGGACCTTGCTAATGGACCTCAGCTCCACTGAGCCTCTAAGCTGTCCCCATGAATTCACCCCAGTAACAGGACACCCGTCAGGGGCTTGTGCCTGCGCATCATTCCATCACCCAAGCGCAGGCGGTGATGGTGGGCCTCTGGCAGTATGCTTGGCAGCTTGGCAAATGGCAGCTTGGCACATGATCAAAGTGCTCAGAGGGTGACTCAGGGGATAGAGAGAAAAGTGCTGAAGGTCAAAGGTAAACAGCTGGCTCAGAACAGCTGACTGTGGTGTGGGGGCAACTGGGCAAGAAACAGCAAAAACAAGAGCACTGCTGGTCACATGTTTGATTATTTCAAGCTAAGTTCTGTTCTGCTACAAACTGACGCCAAACGTCATTTGTTTACATTTTTAAAATAATGTCAGCAAGAAGTGACTTTGACCTCTGCCAGAATCCCAGGATGCTTTGCTCTCAGTACCTGTCAGATATGTCAGTGCCTGAGGCTGTCTCATATACCAGCACTGACATATTTAAAAGTCATGTTAATAATATTTGTGATAATATAAAGTAACTCCTTCCTTTGCCTAATTTTTTACATCTATGCTTATTATTAATTACTCTGTGTGTTTCTTTAGTACTTTAGCCAGAATGATCATGTGACACTTTTGTGTTATCTGCTTTAAAAAACTGGAAATACAAAACAGTAGTTGGGCAGTGTTTGCATTAGTAATGATATAAATATAATATATAAATATTGTAGCACCCTCAGAGCTGTTCCTGGCAAAGATCTTAGGAACACTTGGCTTTCTTACTTAGTGTTGTGGCTCTAATTACAGCAAAGACGGCCTCGCAGATTTGAATGGAACAGAATTCAAATGTCTGAAGCAGATGGTCAGGCAGGAGGTGGCAAAGTTCACCACCTTGCAGATGCAGCTGCGCTGAGTTACTTGGATGTAGCCCTTCAGGCTTTAAAAATCAGAATAGTGCTGTCCTTGGGAAATTCACCAGCCTCTGATGAATGAATGGCTGCGACTTTGCACACTGTGGTCGGCAAAATGACTCTTACCGCTTCCTCGTGGTAGCAGATGTGTCTTTGCAGCAGTTGGCAAATGTTGGCGACACGTGTCCGGGGGTGTTGTCGTGGAAACGGCGTCAGCCTCAAATACAGAAGCGACTCTAAAATCCCACGAAGCCGTAACAAGCCACACACATGGTTGCATTCACGAGCGTGTACACACAAGCACGCATGCTGGCAGGCTCTGGCCAGCTCGCTGCTGTCATCCAGGCTCAGAGCTTCCACCTGTCATAGTCAGTAGCTGAACATTATTGGCATTAGCTACCCTCCCTGCTTTCCCCTTGACATCACAAACTGCCAAAAATTGTATTTTCCATTGTTACCAGAGAAGCTGCTTTTAAAGCTCATTTCAAACACCGGGAAACTGAATCTGGTATTCTCTTTAAACCTGTTTGAATCACGCTGTGGTCCTGAAGCTGGGGAAATACCTCCACGCCATCATCACTGTGTGCTGCAGCGTAACAAAATGTCCAAATTAGAACCTCCTTCAGACGTGAGGGTTTAGCTGGGAACTAAAAATATCCCCAAAACAATATCAAGCGCTAATAAAACATAGCGGACATAAAATGAAAGGAAACCTTTAGTTCTTGAAGCAGAGTGAGAAATCGCTTCTCTGAGTAAAAATCCACTTTATAGATTTAGTACCTCCACACTTTGCTAATGAATTCCCTGAAAGATGATTTAGACTGTGTGAGTTCAAAATACTCTATCAAGGCCAAAGAAACTCATGAAAACCCTCATTCCTATATCTGATTGTGAGAACAAAATATACTTCAGGCTCCGGGTGGTATCAAACATTCCTTGATCTCCTGATGTAATTGAACTGAAGGCTCTTCAGGGGTGGCTGTAGCTCAGGCGGTAGAGCAGGTCATCTACTGATCGGAAGGTTGGTGGTTTGATTCCTGGCTTCCTCCAGTCTGCATGCCAAATATCCTTGGGCAAGATATTAACCCCAAATTGCTCTCTGATGCATCCATCGGAGTGTGAGTGTGTGTGAATGTTGTTTAGAAAGCACTTAGAACAATGTGCTTGTGCGAATGGGTGAATGCACAAGTTGTGTAAAGCGCTTTGAGTGCTCAGAAGAGTAGAAAAGCGCTGCATAAGAACCATTCATCCAAATAGAATAAGGCTCGAATAATGACTGTGTGTGCGAGCAGACACCTGCATGGTAATACAGTCACACACTTCATATAATATGTGGCGTTCTGGGGTATTTCTTGAGTGTTTTTAATAGCATATTGTACACCACTCACACGCTCAACTGCACACTCGCACACTCGCTCCCCATCGGCTAAAGCCCCGCCTTCACATCACGGCTCTTAGTCGTTCATTCATCCTCCTCACTTGGTCTCATTTTCTTCCCCTAACCTTGCGCTCCCCGGCTGTCTTCTTTCTGTCTCCATCATTACACTCCTCCCTAGCTGCAGAGTGATGATGGCATACTTGGTTGCTGTGATCTCCCCCTCCTCTCCACCAGTAGAAGATGCAGAGGAAAAACAATGATGTGAAGCGGATCTGCTAAGTATTTCAGCTTCGTCCCATTTCAACATTTTACTCGTGTAAAAATATTAAACTACTTCATTTATTCATGTGCAGCAGCTTGAAATTCTTCTCATCTGATACCATGGAGATGCTTGTTCAGCAAATCAGGAAGCAAGGTGTCTGTGCGATCCACACACCCATCTCAGCACACATCATTTCTTCCATCTCATTTCTTTCAGCCATCCATGTCTGCAAATGTCAATAAATACGCAGTTGTGGTGTTATTGTCAGCTTGGAGCTGCAGCAGGGAAGCTATGAAGAACAGAGATCGCCAAAGCTGTTTGCAGTGTTGATATGTTCCACACCATCAACACGGCAGTTGTACTTCCCAATGAGATAGAGACTATTATTGTCCATGAACGCTTACTTCATCCTCAGAGATGAAGAAAATGGAAGCAGGAACAGAAGAGAAAACTGGGACATATCTACAGTGGGGCAAAAAAGTATTTAGTCAGCCACCGATTGTGCAAGTTCCCCCACCTAAAATGATGACAGAGGTCAGTAATTTGCACCAGAGGTACACTTCAACTGTGAGAGACAGAATGTGGAAAAAAAATCCATGAATCCACATGGTAGGATTTGTAAAGAATTTATTCGTAAATTAGGGTGGAAAATAAGTATTTGGTCAATAACAAAAATACAACTCAATACTTTGTAACATAACCTTTGTTGGCAATAACAGAGGTCAAACGTTTACTATAGGTCTTTACCAGGTTTGCACACACAGTAGCTGGTATTTTGGCCCATTCCTCCATGCAGATCTTCTCGAGAGCAGTGATGTTTTGGGGCTGTCGCCGAGCAACACGGACTTTCAACTCCCGCCACAGATTTTCTATGGGGTTGAGGTCTGGAGACTGGCTAGGCCACTCCAGGACTTTCAAATGCTTCTTACGGAGCCACTCCTTTGTTGCCCGGGCGGTGTGTTTTGGATCATTGTCATGTTGGAAGACCCAGCCTCGTTTCATCTTCAAAGATCTCACTGATGGAAGGTGGTTTTGGCTCAAAATCTCACGATACATGGCCCCATTCATTCTGTCCTTAACACGGATCAGTCGTCCTGTCCCCTTGGCAGAAAAACAGCCCCATAGCATGATGTTTCCACCCCCATGCTTCACAGTAGGTATGGTGTTCTTGGGATGCAACTCAGTATTCTTCTTCCTCCAAACACGACGAGTTGAGTTTATACCAAAAAGTTCTACTTTGGTTTCATCTGACCACATGACATTCTCCCAATCCTCTGCTGTATCATCCATGTGCTCTCTGGCAAACTTCAGACGGGCCTGGACATGCACTGGCTTCAGCAGCGGAACACGTCTGGCACTGCGGGATTTGATTCCCTGCCGTTGTAGTGTGTTACTGATGGTGACCTTTGTTACTTTGGTCCCAGCTCTCTGCAGGTCATTCACCAGGTCCCCCCGTGTGGTTCTGGGATCTTTGCTCACCGTTCTCATGATCATTTTGACCCCACGGGATGAGATCTTGCGTGGAGCCCCAGATGGAGGGAGATTATCAGTGGTCTTGTATGTCTTCCATTTTCTGATGATTGCTCCCACAGTTGATTTTTTCACACCAAGCTGCTTGCCTATTGTAGATTCACTCTTCCCAGTCTGGTGCAGGTCTACAATACTTTTCCTGGTGTCCTTCGAAAGCTCTTTGGTCTTGGCCATGGCGGAGTTTGGAGTCTGACTGTTTGAGGCTGTGGACAGGTGTCTTTTATACAGATGATGAGTTCAAACAGGTGCCATTCATACAGGTAACGAGTGGGGGACAGAAAAGCTTCTTACAGAAGACGTTACAGGTCTGTGAGAGCCAGAGATTTTCCTTGTTTGAGGTGACCAAATACTTATTTTCCACCCTAATTTACGAATAAATTCTTTACAAATCCTACCATGTGGATTCATGGATTTTTTTTTCACATTCTGTCTCTCACAGTTGAAGTGTACCTCTGGTGCAAATTACTGACCTCTGTCATCATTTTAGGTGGGGGAACTTGCACAATCAGTGGCTGACTAAATACTTTTTTGCCCCACTGTAGGTTGTTTTTGTTTTCATGCACATGATCAGCTTGTATGGATAATTCAGTGTAAAGTTTCTGAGACAGTACATGAAAAGATCATTGTTTTGTGGTATTCAAAGGTATGTCTGAGTGTCTTTGCAGCCGGGGCATATGTAGTGTCAACAGGAACCAAGGAGGACGGCAGGCACCATCACAGGGTTTGAAAGGTTCTGCTAAATGCTGGCCAGGTGTTCTGCACTTCCACACATGAAATCCTGCAACACAAGACACAAACAGCACCACTGCCTGGGGCCATAACACTAGAGCTTCTCCTCCATGTTCTCGGTAACCAGAGTGATTCATCTTGGAACGTATGGTGAGCATCCCTAAAGATAAAGGTGCAGATGGGAGTGTATGGAGGCTATGAAGCCTTCAGAGAAAGTCTTTGCACTTTTAGAGGGCACGCAGGGAGAAAGACTTGAAAAGAGAGCTTCCTGCTGGTATTGACTTCCAGCCTCACACTGAGGAGGATGAATGATCAGTGTCCTGACCACATGAGCAGGGAGAGAAAGGAAGACAAGCTGCTGACACGAATGACTAATGGAGAAAAAGGAGGACGGAGACACTTCTTGGCTTAAACCGTGACATGCAGTGCTGCATAGGAGCTGTTTACCTTCTTGTGGCATCTCATGAACTCAAAGCCATGCACGTAATCAGCCTTCAGCATCTTATAACAGATGGATGCCATATTGCAGTTTAACATGCAACAGGCAGAACAAACACATTTCAGTAGCTGGGCTCACGTCCTCATTTGAGGTTTGACAGCGTTTTAGTAGGTAAAGGTGATGCTTGGACATGGATTGAGCTGCGGTTTGGGGAAGGCCTCAAAGGGGACTGGCGATGGCTCCCGTCTCTGGCAGATCCCCGTGTACTAAAACTAGAACTGAGAACAAGGAGGGAGGGAGGGGCACGTAAACAAGAATGAACAGTTTGCAGAACTGGGGGAACCTATATAGATGACAACCGGAAGGAGAGTGTTTGGAGTAGAGATGGACCGATCCAATATTACGTATCAGTATATAATCCGATACTGACCTAAATTACTGGATCGGATATCGGAGAGAAATAAAAAATGTAATCCGATCCATTAAATATCAAACAAGCACCTCACAAAACTTGTGACACGGCGTAACTCGGCTCATAACCGCAGCAAGGTTCCCTTTTTTTTTTTTTTTTTTTTTTGCTGGGAGTTTGCAACCCTATTAGTTAGGCTGCTTAATATTTCTGCTAAGTACTCTTTAAAATACCAGAATAGGGAGGATGGAGCAGGTTTAAGTTCATTAGATTGATCAGTTTTGCTGAACTTTGAAATATTTTGGGTGCAGTGTATTTTTTGCATACAGATATAACAGAATAGCCTTAGTGGGTTTTTTTAACTTCAGCATGAACTTATACAAAATTCAGCAAGATATTAAAAAAAACACTATATCGGATTCATATCGGTATCGGCAGATATCCAAATTTATGTTATCGATATCGGACATAAAAAAATGGTATCGTGCCATCACTAGTTTGGAGGCGTGGTCCTGCTCCTGAAATTCTCATACATAATCTCCAATTACTGTTGCACTTGGATGACTGACATGCACACGTTTGCACGTTATCACAGCAAAGACCACAGGCACCTGAGGTTTGCAAGGGAGCAGCTCACTGCTGGCATGGCAACAGTCACTATGCCGATGCCCACAGAGGTGCACCTTTTGTTATTCCTTTCCATGATTGGCTCAAAGAGTCTGTAACCACATCAGGGTGACTTAGGACCAATAACAAAAGCACATTGTTTATGAAGAGTACTTCATGTTGAAAAATGTTGCATCACAGAGCGGGCTAATAGGTATGCTGAGTGGTTTATGGCTACAATGAGTAAATGTCACCAAAGGCAGAGTTGGGCTTGCTGTGTTTTCTATGATACGTGGCTGTGATGGGCTTTGTGGCAAACCGCAGACATAAACTGCCCAGCTGACAGTAGAAGATTTAAAGCAAAGAAGTGACAGAAAGCATTTGTACACAGCTACACCCACTCCTTCTAAAGTTAGACGAACTGTGATGTCCTTGGCAGTTATTTCCCTGGTAGCGTTTCGATCTGGGTGGTTTTAATGGTTTTGCATTTTATCTTTACCCCAGTGGCCTTTTTTAGATTCAGCTGCCTGAGAACGAGTCTTGTGATGGGACTGCTAAATAGCTGCAGCTAACAGCAGGCTTCCAGGATACAAAACCTTCCTCCAAGGACCTGTTTTTGGTTTTGTTGGTTTTTTATGCAAGACTGTTTATCAGGTCGAGGCAGGACGTGATGCCAATGAGAAAAGAATAAAAGATTTGAACTCTGAAGCGTCTCTTGCTGAGTGTGATATCTGTGTTCAGTCTTCCTGGCAGCTGCTTTTTTGTACTTTGCAAGCTGGGCTATGAGATATTGATTCCCCGTTAGATCAAAAGCTTTTCATCTCAGTGCTGATTGCTGTCACAATTTGCCTCAGTGCTATCACACTATTGTGTTTCTCTCTTTATCCCTGTGTTTGGCCTCAGAGTCCTGATTAGGGAATTTGTCTCTAACTCCATTGTTGATGGTGTGCAAATGAGCAATTCATGTAAACTATATAGAACTTTTGGATCTATCATGTATGCATGCTTCTGCTGGTGGATAATTTGGGACAGTTTAATGTCTACTTGCAGGTTTATTACTTAGACACTCAAACACATAGTATTTTACTTTTTGGCAATTCCTCTGTGCCCTCGGGTGAATCTTTGAGCATAGCCTTGGGGGTTATTGTAGTTGATTGATTGGGAAAATAAATCTGTTATTGCTACAAACAACTATAATGTTCACAGAGGTCTGAGGGGAGTAAAAACAAATGAGACAACATTAAATAGCTTGATAAGATAGTTCAAGTAAACTGGCTGTGTTATAATGTAATATGCTACAGTGGTGCGGGGGTAAGGTATAAAAGGGATAAATCAGTTATTAAAGCCTGGAGAAGCAGGAAAATAGACAAGGGTAAGGATCTGAGCAAATTTAATAAAGCCCAAATTGGATTGGAAATTGGATCAGCTTGGCTGGTGTCTTCTAGGCAGCAGGTCATGTGGGGTGTTCCCTTTATGCATTGGTTACTACCTTCAAGACAGAGGTTTTGCCAGTGCAGTGCAAAACCCATGAAACAATTATTTTTTTTCACTTTATCATTTCGACATGTAAAAAAAATCGAAATGAAAGCTGAACTGGCAAAAAAACAACTTGTGAGACTGCAGAAACTTTTGGATCTGAGCATAAAGAGCCGGCTCACTGCTCCCATGGGGGTGTTGTGTGATCCTCAGAACAATTCCTCAAGCACTGTTCGCCTAAAACCTGAATACTGCCGGCGATTGAAGCAGTACACCAGTATGAGATGGCAGGCTGGTCTACTGCATAATACGGGTTTATTTATTTATTTATATTAATGTCATATCGACCAGCACGTGAGAAGAAAACAGGATGCATCATGGGATTAACTTGAGCTGGTAGTGGCAGTGTGATATTGCTGCAGTGACCCTTTTCAAAAGGCTCCCAGCCCCCGTTTAAAAAGTGTTCTGGATTTTCTGAGAAAGATGGAAGTTCACGGTGTTGAGTCTGTCTCCAAGACCTCAAGACCTCAATCCTGCGTCTGCTCAAGCACCTGTGTGACATACTGGAAAAACAGGTGCTGTCCATGCCTCAACCGGTCAGAGTGGTTTGTACCTTCATAACGTTAAGCAGGTGGTTTCAATGTTACAGCTGATTGGTGGATGCACAGTAAAAAAGCTTTCATTTCATTTGTGTGTGTGTGTGTGTGTGTGTGTGTGTGTGTGTGTGTGTGTGTGTGTGTGTGTGTGTGTGTGTGTGTGTGTGTGTGTGCCTTCTGTTCTTTATCTTTGTGCACATTCAGACACACTCAGCTTATTTATCAGCCTGTCTGATTAATCAGTCTTCTTTAAGTGCTGAATCTTCACTGTAGTTTCCACACAACTGAAAGACTGTAAACTCGCAGCTCTAATGTGTGCAGAAACAGAGCTGGCTAGTTTTACAGTGCGATACAACAGTGACTGATACTGCAGCAGTGAAGGATGGTGTATATCTGAGCTGTATAACAATGAAACCAACCTAGACTGAACAGAACAAAGAATTTATCTTTATTTAACCGTTGGTTCACCCTTTGACGTCTAATGGACAGTCCTGTTCTTTCAAACTGGTGTGCAACAACCTCGCTCCAGCTGGACACCACAGTGCTTCTTGACACCAAGTTTGTGGGTTACTGAGCCAGTGCACCAGCCGTTAACGAGAGCCCGAGCAGGGTCAGCTTTGTGTGGAACTGCTCCTAATGATGGCACACATCACTGGACTGCAAGGAGGAAACTGCAGCTTGGTTCCCCTCGCTGCGCACATGCCCACTCTCTCACTCACACAGGCAGTTGATTACAGCCGATGAGGGGTCGAGGGTGCTGCTGTCTCTCACTCTGCTGTAGCGCCCGCTCACAGGCTCTTACCTACAGCTGGATCAAAATCTGACACAAGTGACAGTTGGTGGTTGCGTGCTTGTTCATGCAGAGAGAGACACTGTATGTTCAAACTCTCACACACGCCTCTAATCCCATCGTCATGCCTCACAGGGTTGTTCTGTTTTTCAAGGCTGCTGCTGGTGCTCAAACCCCCTTTGAGACAATGCATGTTTTTCCTTACAGGCTTGGAGAAACAGGCATCTGAGCTGCCTGGTTTGTGCATGCTGGGGTTTTTGTTCTTTGTGTGTGTCCATGTTTGGCAGTCGTTTCGGCAGGAATCCTGTGTCTCGTCTTCAAGTTTTTGTTTTTGTTTTGAGCGCCCACAACTTCAGGTACTGGATGGATTTCACCTGCTACTGAGCAGCATTCTCTAAAGTTTATTTTTGCTACCAGCATGGATCAACTGTAACTTGAGTATGGTATCTAGAGGCAACATGAAAGCATTTCTATTTCTGACTTGCCAGTAAAGAACCTGGCTTTGAAACTGTTTTTATTTCTCTTGTTCTTTTGCCTTAATCACATGGGACCAACTGTGTGTTTGGACTTTGTCTAAATAATGTTTTATTCTAAAAATCAGTAATTCATTGAATGCATATTAAAAGAATAGCGAGATCGGAGCGTGTCTCAAAATAATCTAGCTTGGTATCACTGACAGCGGCCTGGTTTGTGAAGCCAGTGTATAAAACCCCATAAAGTTCGATGTGGTTTTGTGCATACTGCGACAAGCACCAGGGAAGTGCATCAGTGGTGTAAGAAAGACAGCAAATATCAGCAGACTGGGGGTGTTTCCCATCTGCAACTCTAACAGCTGTTCTATTGCAGTAGGTTTTGACTGAACTGCACACGGTGTTAAAATGACTCAAACACTCTGAGTCTCATTATGTTGAGAAGCATTTAGCTGCATGCAGCACGTGCATGTGAGGAATACGGAGGAAAGATCCTGAGCTGAGGATTTTTAATTTAAGTTGATGTTTTTGATTTATTACATCAGAAACATGGAGGCTGTTTAGGTGTGTAGGCCGGTGTTGTTGTTTCACATGAAACCAGGAAGGTGGGGCATCGTATTAGAACTGCTGCTGTGTCAGTACATCTCTAGTCCGGACACTAAGAGCTAAATATACATGAAAAGATCGTTTTTATTCTTGTTTCTTTCTTTCTTTTGTTTTCCCAAAAGTCTGTTCTGTTTCTCTGGACGTAGCGCTTTCAAACTCGTAGTGTTTCTTTTCAGGATTGTCTGGTTTCTGCTTACAAAAGCAGCTCTCGAGAGCGGCTTTCACATGCTGTAATTAAAATGGGAGTTTTGACTTCTGACCTTGTCTGTCTGTGTATGAAATCTGTAGTGCTAAGCAGCAAGCAGCCACTGGGAATATACGATGGATAATTTTAGCAGATGGGGCAGAGGTAGAAATTTTACCTCTGTGGGTTCAGCATTGCTGCCCCCTGGGAATGAACTGTACGGTCAAGGTGAAGAGCCTCCATCGAAATGACACTCTGACAGTCCTACAGATCTCTCTGAGTTAATGGAGTCTGCACACAGCTGCCCCCACTTGAGCACACTTTACCCTTCAAACAAGTATGAGCTTTGGAGAAACAACTATCCATCCTAAGCTGTAAAAGTTAGAGTGTCAAGTGAGGGTTAATTGCTCTAAAACGATGCACTCACTGATGCAAGTCAACCTCTTACCAAGTGTTCTCATTTCCTGCCTTCATCCAGTTATAATAGAATCTCAAAACACTACAAACCTTTTGGCTACTCTCTGTCATTAAGACAAACAGATCTACAGCATAACGTGCTGTATTTTCAGAGACAATTAAACCTGGAAGTAAAGGAAAGTACAGTTCAGCGTGATAAATAGTTTGTTTAGCAACGTTTGAAGGTTATAAAAATGTTGCTCAAATAAAAAGACTTCCCGTTGAGGTCCATGTTCCCTCAGAATGTGCAAAGAGAAGCATATGAATGCAGCATTTTGCAGGTCTGCAGACCGCCGTGCCATTGTGTCATGTACTGTAGCTGTGAGGGTTTTTTGAAGCTTCTTGTGCCATCATGAGAAAAACTTTCAAACACTAAAGTGATATCATCTGTTTGTGACTGTAATCGTGAAAACTGCTTCCTCCGGGATCTTATACGGTCTTTGTTGGCTGGCTTCCCCGGCTCGCGGTCAGAGCCATTACACCTCTCATCTGTATCAGTCAGCTCCATCTCCTCAGTCATCCATCAGGTAATCAGTGTGCAGCTAAAGTGTCACAGAGGACCATCGCCTCACTCCTGCTGAGATCAGCCAACAACAGTCACAGAAACCTGCTACCTCGTCTTCTGTTTTTACTTTTGTAGCTTCCTATACAGAATGCAGACTTTAGCTCCTTTAAGCCATCTGGATGAATAAAAACAAAACCATGTAGAAAATCAGTGGAAAGCTACATTTCATGTGCTTTTTCCTGCAGCCTGGATGGTAGTTCATCCTTGATTTCATTAACTTTAACATTTAATAGACCTGAAGATTGTGGGATTGTGTTAGGAATGCCACAATCTGAATGCTCCAGACCTGCAAACTTCAAAAAGCTTTTATTGAGGTGCTCACAGTCACAGCCAATCAATTAATCCAATGCATTTGATTGAGTTTCTGGTTTTTACTCACCTTCTTAAATGCTGTAGACGTAGTGAGGATGCTCTAATTTTTCCTCACAGGATTGTAGACGTGTAGATTTTAGAATGAGCCTCTCGATTATAAAACAATCAGCTCCTTTTTACTAAAACCTCCAGCATCCCCTCTTTCAACCTCTGATGAGTTTTCCTCAGGTTTCCAAGAATGTTTGAACTGCTGAAATTGCATTTCAGACATAGTGCTTTTGAACCTGAAAGGCTGCAGTCAGCGCCGTCCTCCTTGAAATGAGGTCATTATGCCTGTTTTGGGAAAACCCACTGGAGTGAAGCTATTTGGCCAATACGAGAAAATGCTTAAACATACATATATCAGATATTCTGGTGAATGATGGCCCTGCTGGGATTGAATCCTCAACCTTGCCAGCAGTAGTGCTCCTCTCAGTAATTTACACGTAACGCATCCAGGAAGAGGAAATGTGCTTGCTTGGAACCGTATTTCCTCTCCTAACTTTAAATTCAACTTCACCTCCCCGGTTATACATCTCAGCTGCCAACCGCAGGGCACCTTCAGTCTCTTCTCATCTTACTGCGAGGCTTCTGAAATTTATGTTGCTCACCTCAGGCCTGACTACTTCCAGTAATGGTTCTCTATAATTGAATCAGTTGGGTATTTGTTGAATTGCTGTATATATTGACTCCTTTGGGTCTCCCACCTTATCGTGTCCTTTCTCATCTCCCCATAGCTAGCCCTTCCTCTTCAATGTTCTTCTCCTTAATGGCACTCCTCTGGGAGTTTTCATCGTGACCAGGGAAAAATGTTTTACTCTGACACTCATTTGGAGAAACTTTTGGTGTTTTACAACCTCTCCTCCAGTATGCTGGTTTATCCTTCTCTTAAGCTCCCACCGCACACATTAAAGGCTTAATGATGAGGCCTTCCTTTAGTTAATGTCCATCTTCCTCTGCGCTCTGGCATTTACCACCATCTATCTCCTCTACTCCTCCTGTCTGGGAGCATATCTTGCCATCCATTTGTGCCCCTCAGCAGCCCACTGCCACTTATCACCATGAGTCACCACGGGGACCCACACAGATGCAGTCACACACACACGTCTTTGCACAGCCGTGGGGGCCTAACTTAAACATACAAACATAGACGCGTACAAAAACACACAAGCAAACTGCCTGAAGGGATGTCATGCTGATAAATGCTTTGTCTCTGCTATTTGATTCTGCTTCCCTACTAAACGTGTCTGTGATTCTGCAGTTTTATTGAAACATTAATTTGAGTGCAGTGGTTAGATAATTGCCTGTATTGGTTTGCTCAGACACAGACTGTTAAATGGCTGCTGCAGTATTATTCCAGAAATGTGCTTTGTCTCTTAACTTTGTCTGTTTGTTCCTCTAAATCGCAGAGACGTGCATGCAGTTATATAGCACTCTTATGTACACCATGTGTCATATAGTTTGTTAAAACTCGCATGTGTTGATGCACCGCTCTGTATTTAATCATTCGTCATTACTAATCACTGGCTCTCTTCCACAGTCTGTGTTTTGTCCTGTCTAACTCTCCTCACCCCCAACCAGCCGTTTCAGAAGGCTTCTCCTCCCTGAGCCTGCGTCTGCCGGAGGTTTCTTCCTGTTAAGAGGGAGTTTTTCCTTCCCACTGTCGCCAAGTGCTTGGTTATAGGAGGGCATCTGATTGTTGGGGTTTTCTCTGCATTATTGTAGGGTCGTTATCGTACAATATATATATATATATATATATATATAATTTGACCAGCTTAGTTAAAAGATCCACACTGTGCGTTTGGATGAAATAGTCGATCCACTCGAGACAGTATATTGTTGCATAACACGCTGTTTCATAGAGCACATTTATCCTCTCATTGCTTGTCTTTATCATTTCAACAGCTTTGCATTTACGTGTGCACTACTGCTCAGCATAATTAAGCCATAAAATAACTGGGAAAAAAGGACTGGAAGCTGTTCGACAGTGGGGTCTGTTGTCCTTTCTGACAGTCTAAATGGAGTACCGGTCTTTTCTGTTATGATTTAACAGATTTCACACTGAAAAACGAGCAAAGTGTTGGACTTGTTGTACAGTGTAACCGTGTATAGGAGATAGTATTGGCTACATAGATTTCATGCGTGTGAACCTAAACAGAACTTAAGGGCATGGCAACAGGAGGAGCAATAAAAAAGATAAACAACAGCTCTAGAGAAAGAGAGACCACACAGGACGACACACACATGCACACACACATGCACACACACGTGCACACACATGTGCACACACACGCACTGAGAGAAGGAGGCAGCAGAGGCCAAATGTGTATGTTTATGCTCGTCCTGACTACAGCAGGGCCTCCATGGGGAGAGCCTGTAGCCTGTGTGTGTTCACTGCCTTATCTCTCCACCAAGGCTTAATGGGGTAATGGAAACCTCCTGGTGCATTCTGGGAACAAGCAGAACGTAAAAAGCACTGCTTCTGAAAATGGGGAAGCAGTGATGGCTGATAGGGCAAAGACAACAGGATTTCCGGTGTTTTTGTGATTAAACTGTGAGCGTGAGGAGCAGAGCAGGAACATTAGAATGCAGATTGCACTGCAAAGCATCATAATGTGTTTTCCTAGAGACGTTACAGGTCACTTCACACTATCCATTCATGAAGAGATCCCGTCTGAAAAATGCAACACGTCTCAGTCGAACAGCAGACGGGTTACTAACACGCACACTTTGATGTCAGGGGTGATTGTGCGTTACTGCATGGCCTTTTTGTAACGAGTAACAGTTTTGTGTTTTCCTTCTCCTGTAAGATCTGCTACACCGCAGCTCTCCAGAGTGCTGGGATGCAAATGAGCGGGCAATGGTTAAGCCCCATCGAACACACTGCTCAATGCCGCGTCGATTTTTACCTCAGCTCGTTCAGCACAGCAAGCTCATTTCCAACCCAATTTCACAGATGTTTGAATTGGATGAATTTGACTACGGTTGGAGTTGGGGTCAAGTTAGAGGGGAGGTGATGCTGGAGCAATGCATGAGAAGAGGGAACTAACGAGACGACTCTGTGATTTTTATTTAATATGTTATAAATAATTGGTTTTCATCAGTGTAAAACTCTGATATACAGTGGGGCAAAAAAGTATTTAGTCAGCCACTGATTGTGCAAGTTCCCCCACCTAAGATGATGACAGAGGTCAGTAATTTGCACCAGAGGTACACTTCAACTGTGAGAGACAGAATGTGAAAAAAAAATCCATGAATCCACATGGTAGGATTTGTAAAGAATTTATCCGTAAATCAGGGTGGAAAATAAGTATTTGGTCACCTCAAACAAGGAAAATCTCTGGCTCTCACAGACCTGTAACGTCTTCTGTAAGAAGCTTTTCTGTCCCCCACTCGTTACCTGTATGAATGGCACCTGTTTGAACTCATCATCTGTATAAAAGACACCTGTCCACAGCCTCAAACAGTCAGACTCCAAACTCCGCCATGGCCAAGACCAAAGAGCTTTCGAAGGACACCAGGAAAAGTATTGTAGACCTGCACCAGACTGGGAAGAGTGAATCTACAATAGGCAAGCAGCTTGGTGTGAAAAAATCAACTGTGGGAGCAATCATCAGAAAATGGAAGACATACAAGACCACTGATAATCTCCCTCGATCTGGGGCTCCACGCAAGATCTCATCCCGTGGGGTCAAAATGATCATGAGAACGGTGAGCAAAGATCCCAGAACCACACGGGGGGACCTGGTGAATGACCTGCAGAGAGCTGGGACCAAAGTAACAAAGGTCACCATCAGTAACACACTACAACGGCAGGGAATCAAATCCCGCAGTGCCAGACGTGTTCCGCTGCTGAAGCCAGTGCATGTCCAGGCCCGTCTGAAGTTTGCCAGAGAGCACATGGATGATACAGCAGAGGATTGGGAGAATGTCATGTGGTCAGATGAAACCAAAGTAGAACTTTTTGGTATAAACTCAACTCGTCGTGTTTGGAGGAAGAAGAATACTGAGTTGCATCCCAAGAACACCATACCTACTGTGAAGCATGGGGGTGGAAACATCATGCTATGGGGCTGTTTTTCTGCCAAGGGGACAGGACGACTGATCCGTGTTAAGGACAGAATGAATGGGGCCATGTATCGTGAGATTTTGAGCCAAAACCTCCTTCCATCAGTGAGAACTTTGAAGATGAAACGAGGCTGGGTCTTCCAACATGACAAGGATCCAAAACACACCGCCCGGGCAACAAAGGAGTGGCTCCGTAAGAAGCATTTGAAAGTCCTGGAGTGGCCTAGCCAGTCTCCAGACCTCAACCCCATAGAAAATCTGTGGCGGGAGTTGAAAGTCCGTGTTGCTCGGCGACAGCCCCAAAACATCACTGCTCTCGAGAAGATCTGCATGGAGGAATGGGCCAAAATACCAGCTACTGTGTGTGCAAACCTGGTAAAGACCTATAGTAAACGTTTGACCTCTGTTATTGCCAACAAAGGTTATGTTACAAAGTATTGAGTTGTATTTTTGTTATTGACCAAATACTTATTTTCCACCCTGATTTACGAATAAATTCTTTACAAATCCTACCATGTGAATTCATGGATTTTTTTTTCACATTCTGTCTCTCACAGTTGAAGTGTACCTCTGGTGCAAATTACTGACCTCTGTCATCATTTTAGGTGGGGGAACTTGCACAATCGGTGGCTGACTAAATACTTTTTTGCCCCACTGTACTTACATCAAGTGTATCAGTAAGTATTCACATTCTCAGTGCTGTTGTTCTCCCTATAATGTATGATTTAAAGATAGTAGCACACATTTTCGTTGGGACTGACCAGAATGGACAGGACTAAATATGATTATATCAGAAGGAAGGCTCAGGCTGAAAACCATGTACGAGCCCTCAGTGGAGCCTTTACATCAAGGGTGGGGAACTCCAGGCCTCGAGGGCCGGTGTCCTGCAGGTCTTAGAGCTCAGCCTGGGTCAGCACACGTGAATCAGTTCATTACCAGGATTCTGGAGAACTTCAGGACATGTTGAGGAGGTCATTCAGCCATTTGAATCAGCTGTGTTGGATCAAGGACACATCTAAAGCCTGCAGGACACCGGCCCTCGAGGTCTGGAGTTGCCCACCCCTGATTTACATTACAAGGCATCATCATCATCATCATCATCATCATCAGCAGACTTAATCATAATGACTTGAAAGAAGACGTAACTTAAAAGAAGCATAATGTGCTGTAGTGTCGACACCTGTCAGTGTCCCAAACACAACCAAGGTATAAACCAAAACAGCTGAATCATTTCAGTCTCAAATGTCAGCGCTGCTGTTCTATTTGCTAAGCCTGTTTGGTACACGGTGAGATATTCTTCTGGAGAATTGTTTCATCAAAGTTTTGTGACAGGTGAAGCACGGTGGGACTGCTAAAGGTGAGGGAAGGGTGGGCCTGCCAGGCAGTGAGACTGTCTGCTTCTCTGTGAGTCAGTAAGACCTCCGTAAACCATAAAGCCTTTTTCCCCAGCGGAGCGGCCACCCTTCTTTATCTCTTGCCCTCCAGGGGAGCGGCCCATTCATGCTGCTGTTCTGATTTAATTGTACAGTTCGGGATGACTGGCTTTCACCTTCAGCTTGCACCAGGCTCAGCACATCTCATCCCCTCAGTCCGCTCCTTCACCTGGTAGATGGAGAAAGGTTGCCCTAAAATATACATCATCATCCTGCTACCCAATATTAGGCTTAGGCTTTTATACCAGTGTGATCAGTTGAAAAAGGAAAGGGTAAAGCAGGTGTGAAGAAACTCCACATATATACATATATATTCATCATTTACTGTTTATTCCACATGTTAGTGAGAGCTGTACAAACCAGAGAAGAAGTGGAGAGTATGTAATTGCTCTGTAATCGACCACGGTGTCCTGTCACTTACTGAAAGTTAAACCCTGAGCAATTTGTGTCCCATTGTAATTATTCCCAACACCTCTGCTGAAGTCTCGTTCTTCCTTCATTTCACATACACTGAAATATATCCAGCCCTGTTTCTGACTTCCACAGTGGAGACTTCAGCTTCTTCTTCTTGGAAGTCTGTGGTATTAAAGCAAACAGAGCAGCGCATGGAGAGGTGACGCAGTGAAAAACACTCGTGCGTACTGTGGGTGTATGTTATTGGAAGCCTGAGAGTTCAAACATGCCAACTCTCCATGCATTACTCTGCAATTTTACAAACTTGTTAAACAAATACAGTGGTTGAAGAAGTATAGATTTTCATGTCTGTGGGCCTTCTCCTACTAGTCTGTAACACCTCGCCTGTTAGAAGCCCAAACACCTGTTGGGGAGCAGTGCCTGTACTCTGAATGCCTCCCAGAGGACTGGACTCCTCACCTGATCGCTCAGGAGAGACAGCCTTTGGTGAAGGCTCCTTTTTGCTGCTTGTATCTTCTGTTGGTCGCTACCCAGAGCTGCTGACCACAGCAGCTGCTGGTCCGAGTGTCAGGTGAACTGAACTTCAGGTAAGAAGTTATGACCTGCAGTCTCTCTGGGTCAAATATAAACCAAGTTTAGGTGGAGTTTATTTTCGTTATGCTGACTTTTTCGTACTGCGTGCTAGCTAGCATGACGGAGTTTCTATACAGCTGGGTGGTGCTATGTTACTGATGTTGAACTTTATTTTGTTCATACGGTTAGTTAGTAGAGTTGCCAACCGTCCCGTAAAAAACGGAATCGTCTGGTATTCAGAGAAAATATCACGTGTTTCTTATTGAGGTGAAAAAGAACAGTTTGTCCCAGACTTCAGCTACAATGAAAAAGACACAAAACTGGAGTTATTCTGTGTTTACGCTGCACAGCTGCCTCTTCTTCTCTCATTCTCTCCCCTCCCTCTCCTGTTGCTACTTCAATCATGAAACTGATCAGTGATCAGCTGATCGGCTTTTCTCTCTTGTTTGTTTATCGCCCACTTTGCGCCAGAAAGAGGAAACCAGCGGATGTCGCGCTAAACAACAGCAGCACGTTTAAGCTCGATCAGCTGTTGTTAGAATTGATTTAATATTAATTTCTAGTATCAGCTGATGTTTGCTGGAGCCTCAGCTGTAAACCTGCTGGTCATGATATGGTTTGGTTATCTGGTGAGAGGGAAACATGAAGATGAAACCAGGAGATGTCCTTACTGAATTATCAGAGCTGAACAGGTGATGGAGAAACAGGTTTACCTTTTAGGTGACATGAATGAGTTGAAGGGAAGTTATGAACTGTTTCTGAGAGACAAATAACACCAGGATCCTTTTTTAGGTAGCTGACAGCTGGTAACTGTGCAGGGGCGGGTCTAGCAAAGTGTTGCCAGGGGGGCAGGTAGAGCAGGGGTGTCAAACTCAAACACACAGTGGGCCAAAATTCAAAACTGGAACAAAGTCGCGGGCTAACATTAATATTTATTGAAAAAAATCTTCCTCCAGATATAAGATGAATCTTTTCTTATGGACTCAAACAAGTTTTGCTGAAAAACTGAATATGGAACAAGCAAAGCTTAATACTAAACAATATATATATTAGCTGTATAATACCAGCAGGCCAGCTCTAATAGTAATTTGGTATGGCTTCACGGGCCAAATGTAATTAGGCTGCGGGCCAAATTTGGCCCACGGGCCAGAGTTTGACACCTATGATGTAGGGCAATAACGGGGAAAGGGGGGCACAAGGAAATACTTTCTTATTCTCATTTAAAATGTCTCACATTTACAAAAATAATTATCTGAGTCTTACAACAAACGATTGATAGATTGATGCATATATACCATCAGAACAGTGTATATCACTGTCACAACAGTGTTTGTTTTCATTCAAAGGCTTTATGATTTTTCCTATAATGGTGGGCCGGTCAGTCAAAATGCCCGGGCCAATTTTCTGTCCCAGTCCAGCCCTGTATGCAGCTCATCTGCAGTCTGGTGTTACCTACATCTTCCTATTCAGAAGGCAGAATTTCCGAGTTCTGAGTACAATCGAAAGCACCACGACTGCAGTTTTTGTGTTGGATGTAAAAAGGCGTGGGATTTCTCTCGTGGAAATGTGCACATTATTTTTTCCTTTCTATTGGTAGGTGGCACAGTGCACTTGTGGCAAGTAAGCAAGCTAGAAGACTGGCAATATTGCTGGGTATCCAGTTACGGAAGCAACACATTAACAAGAGAACTTTGAGTAAAACCAAAGTTACTTTCCCTAGTAACTAGTTACTCTGAAAGTATAGAGTAACTTGAAGTAACTGAGTTACTTTTGATAGAAGTAACTAGTAATGTAACTAAGGCAAGGCAAGGCAAGTTTATTTGTATAGTACAATTCAACAACAAGGTGATTCAAAGGGCTTTACAGAGACATTAGAAACAAAAACAAATAAAAAGCATGATTTAAAATTGATTAAAACAAGCAAACTAACAAACTAACTAATTAACAAACAAACAAACAAACAAACAAACAAACAACAGTATATAAAATCAAAACAGATAAAATCAGAACAGTAGATAAAATCAGTAGTTAAATGTAAGTTTTGAAATTTAAGCTTAAAGTGTGGATTTGGTGCTTTATTCAAATGCAGCTGAGAACAGGTGAGTCTTCAACCTGGATTTAAATAAACTGAGTGTTTCAGCTGATCTGAGGCTTTCTGGGAGTTTGTTCCAGATATAAGGAGCATAAAAGCTGAATGCAGCTTCTCCGTGTCTGGTTCTGACTCTGGGAACTGATAAAAGACCGGATCCAGATGACCTGAGGGATCTGGAAGGTTCATACTGGGTCAGGAGGTCATTGATGTATTTTGGTCCTAAACCATTCAGAGCTTTATAGGCCAGCATCAGAACTTTAAAGTCTATCCTCTGACGGACAGGCAGCCAGTGTAAGGACCTCAGAGCTGGACTGATGTGGTCCACTTTTTTGGTCTTAGTGAGGACTCGAGCAGCAGAGTTCTGAATGAGCTGTAGTTGTCTGACTGATTTTTTAGGTAGACCTGTAAAGATGCTGTTACAGTAATCAAGCCTACTAAAGATGAATGCATGGACTAGTTTTTCCAGGTCCTGTTGAGACATCAGATCTTTTATGCTTGATATATTTTTGAGGTGATAGTAAGCTGACTTTGTTATTGTCTTAATGTGTTTTTCTAAGTTTAGGTCTGCATCCATCACTACACCCAAATTTCTCGCCTGGTTTGTGGTTTTTAGATGTATAGATTGAAGTTCTCTGGTGACCTGTAATCGTTTTTCTTTGGCGCCAAAGACTATTACCTCAGTTTTGTTTTTGTTTAGCTGGAGAAAATTGTGGCACAGCCAGTCATTAATTTCCTCAATGCATTTACCAAGAGCCTGTACAGGGCCTCGGTCTCCTGGTGACATTGTGATATATATTTGTGTGTCATAGCTGTGGTAGTTTATTTTGTTGTTCTTTATCATCTGTGCCAGTGGGAGCATGTAGATGTTAAACAGAAGGGGTCCCAAGATGGAACCTTGGGGAACTCCACATGTGATACTTGTCTGCTCAGATGTGAAGTTACCCATTGATACAATAGGCGTTCTTAAAGTCAGCAAAGAGGCACAGAAAAGTAGACCAGACACCAGCGAGGGAGGATAAGAAGGACAGACGCAACAACATTGTCATCCCCTATGTAGCCGGTGTATCAGAGAAACTCAGGAGAGTTTTCTCCAAGCATGACATCCCGGTGTATTTCAGACCCAGCAACACGCTCAGACAGAAACTGGTTCACCCGAAAGACAAAACTCCAAAACACAGACTTAACAATGTGGTGTTTGCTGTACAGTGCAGCGAGGAATGCTCAGACCTCTACATCGGAGAGACCAAACAGCCACTTCACAAGCGCATGGCACAACACAGAAGAGCCACCTCCACAGGACAAGACTCAGCAGTCCATCTGCATCTTAAGGATAAAGGACACTCTTTCGAGGATGCCAATGTTCACATTTTGGACAGAGAGGACAGATGGTTTGAAAGAGGAGTGAAAGAAGCCATCTATGTCCACTGTGAGCGACCATCTTTGAACAGAGGCGGGGTTTACGACACCAACTGTCTGCCATCTATAATCCAGTTTTGAGATCCCTTCCCAGACGCCTTAATGCCCACTCACATCCTGGGCCATCTGACCTCAGGAATTCGCATGATAAGGTGGGGCCAGGTTTCACAATGAACACACCCGAAACTCTGGCTGATTGGGACCCACGCCCAGTTTCACACCTTGGCTCAGGCGATTAGAGGATCATCAGGGGTCCTTTTGTCCCTCTGTGGGGGGAAACTCCCACTAGGTTTATATCTGGGACTCTCCACCATTTGACCTTAGAACTGAAGAAGCTTCTCGGATGAGAGGTGAAACGTCTTCAAGCAACTTAAAGAAGTCCAGACGCTTTTCTTTGCAAGCTCCTTTGACTATTGATACAAAGTATTTCCCGTTTTCTAAGTATGTTTTGAACCAGGAACTGAATAACTTAAAAAAGAAAATGATTAGAAAGTAGAAAAAGTGAGAGGAGCAGGTGTCCGGGTCAAGCGCAGTGGCGCTGCCGGTTTACCTCCCAACACCCCTTTCCCTCCCCCACGCCCATGCCTCAGACAAAATGGCTCTTGAGCCTTGTGAGAACCAGTTTAAGTTATACAGTTCCTGAGAGACCTGCCCAGTTCTCCAGTCGTTTGAGTAATATGTTGTGGTCGACTGTATCAAATGCTGCACTGAGATCCAGTAAAACTAGGACTGACATTTTTCCACTGTCTGTATTCAGACATATGTCATTAAACACTTTGGTCAGAGCGGTTTCAGTGCTGTGGTTCTGTCTAAAACCTGACTGGAAGGCATCATAGCAGTTATTCTGTTTTAAGAAGTAACTGAGCTGTTGAGAAACTGCTTTTTCAATTATCTTACTTAAAAATGGGACATTTGAGATTGGCCTGTAGTTGTTCATTTGTGTCTTGTCAAGATTGTCCTTTTTCAGTATAGGTTTTATTACAGCAGTTTTTAGTGATTCTGGAAACACACCTGACATTAAAGAAAAGTTGACGATCTGTAACAGGTCTGACTCTAAAGTCTTTGAGACCTTTTTAAGCATTATGATAGGGACCCCTCTTCTTGCCTCAGATGTCTCTCCTTTCTGAGGCTCTTCCCGGGTGGGGGCAGATGGAGCTCCTCCTCAAGGTTTCTGCTGGGCTTTGTCTGTTTTTGGAGTACTGTTTGTTCCTCTTTATGAGATAACTCCTCGTTTATCTCAGCCTTGGCACCAAGCACAGATGGATGACGTATGGAATAAAACAAGTTGGAGGTGAACAGTTTCACCCCTGACTTGTTAAAATTAAATCCATTTGCTTTAAACAGATGCCTGCGTTCCCAAAAAATATCAAAGTTGTCGATAAAATGCACTGAGTGGTCAGCACATGCTGATATAAGCCATTTATTCAGTGTAAACAGCCTGCTGAATCTCTCGTCTCCTCCTCTGATGGGCGGTACAGGTCCACTGATGAATACAGCTGCATTCAGAGAGTTTACAGTATTTAATAATCCAGTAAAGTCCCGTTTCAGAACCTCCCACTGTTGTTTGGACACATCGTTTGACCCTGTATGCAGAACAACGTTTGTCACAGTTGGATATTCATCTGCAATTTGAAGAATTCTCTCCTTCAGGTTGTTGACCATATCGTTAGGAAAGCAGAGGACTTTAGTGTTCTTACCGCACATGCTTTGTACATCCTTTACAGCAGAGTCACCCAGAATCAGAGTTTCAGGCCTAGCCTTTAGCTTTCCCTGTGGTCTTTTGCTATTCAACAGATTTTCAGACCTTACTTCGCTACTTTTAGATGGATGGTTGTCCGATATAGATCCAGGGTCCTTTGATAGTGGAGCAAATCTGTTCTGCAGTTTCACATTCAGTTGTCTTGGAGGTTTGTTGTTAACCTTCCTATTCACGGTTGTCCAGTCCTGTTTCCTCCCGTATACAGGGGTAGAAGAGCTTCTCTGTCTCGTAGGAAGTGAAGGCCAGTCGGTTTCAGAGATTTCAGCTCGCTGTGCCCTGCCTGTGGTACGTCCTCCCCCTTCCAGGAGACATGATTTATGTCTTGGTTTTGCACCAAGACAGTCCAAGGGGGGATTATCACTTGAGGATTTATAATAATGCACAGAGTCTACTTTCTTGGTCATGTTATCTGTGCTCCTTAGCTGTGTGCTAGCTTGCTCATCGCCATTGTTTTGAATCAAAGGCAAGGTTGTTTCATTTCCACACAGTCCATTTACCTCCACGTTTACTTCTAAGCGATGAATTTTTGTCTCCAGTACTGCAATCTTCTGCAGGAGGCTGTGGTAGTCATCTGTGGAGAGGGAAGGCATCTTGTTGCTAGTTAGCCTAGCGGTTAGCACCTTTCCAGGCTATTGAGGCTAAGTTACTAATTTAAAGTAACTTACCCAACACTGGTTATACCACCTCTATCTAGCTGGTATTTATCAACCTCACGCATTACATCAGGCTCCTTCCTCACCAGAGAAGTTACACCATGTCCAAACAGCTGGTTTCAACATCTGGCGACTGGACCACCAGGCCCTCTACCCTTGATTCTGCCCAACACACATTGCATTCGATCCCTGCAGTGCCTTTTGCTGGTGACGAGCCCACAAGAGGGTGAGCTCATGTCGCTTCAGCCTTCACCCAACTGGTCCCAATGGGGTAAGGTGTAGCTACTGGGTGCTCCCTCCCCACACCTGGTTCCCTGTGATGTAGTTTGGCATTACTGGAAGTTTGAGCACCAGACGTATTCAATTAATAATTTGCATGACTGATTGTAAACAGCATTCTTTAGTAGTTTTTTAAACCTTCCTGACATTTCACAGTGGTATACTTTATGCTGTTCCCATGTGTGCCAAAATGTCTTCTTTAATTAGCTCACAATGCCAGTACTTAACCATATTTAATGGTATTATTTTACAGAATAAAAAGAAAAGCTTTGCTTTCAGTAAATAAAGTGCTGTAGAGCTATTTTATAGATATTTTGTATTTTCAAAATGTTATTCATGTTACGTAAGATTAGATTACAGCACACAGGTTTCTCTGGGCTAAGTCTGTATAATTAGACAATATAACCAACGAGGGCAGAGGCTCAGTTTTCTTTGTTTTATTGCACTATTAACATTTAAACAAACAAACAAAAACACAGTCACACTTTCTACAGTTTACATTGTTAGGGATTCGATTGTTAGGGCTGACGTAAACCTCTTTAAACACACAAGGCCACTTTATTGATCATAGACTGGCTCCATGCTGAAGAATGTAATGGGACTGTGCAGGTGTATTGGTTCTAACTAGTTTCCTTTGGCTACTTCAACAAACTGTTTAAAACTCTTGCGAGAGTCCCTCTGTCATTATTATGCAAATGAGAGTATTCTCCTTTGTAAATAAATTGCTTGGTAATTAGGAGCGGGAATTTCTTTTTGCATGAGCACAGATTTAAGATGTAAATCCTTTGTAAGTGCGAGTAAGAGAAGGAGAGAAAACAGCGACAGACAGAGATACAAAACGGAGTGAAACAAAAATGAAAGATCTCTGTGGGTCACTGCTTGCCTTCAGGAGGGCGTCAGCATGCCTGGATGTGGACCTTCAGCATAGCTTTCTTCCCTTTGATGTTTGCTTTGTTTACTTAAATGTCCCGTATATGTATCCTCTAAGCAACTGCACATCCATCCACGTCTTTCTTTCTTTCCAGCTGATGCTGCTGACTTAAACAATAGTGGCCGGTTTGGTTAGTGTACACTTTCATTTCATTTTACAGCAGCCAATAAACAGCAATTACATGTCCATGAGCTCGGTTCCCCTTATATAATCTGAAGTGTGTATATTGACCTGTAATTTGATAACACAAACAAAGCGGCCCATTAGGTCGTCATGCACAAGAGGTTGAATCACCTTTATTTACTTTTCCTTTAATTGAATTTTTTATCGCTGTCTTTATGACTCTTTGGGAAAATGAAATTGAAACCATGACACGGTTACTGCACCTTGATCTCTTACTGATGAGGGACAGTAACAGCAACTTGCATGATGAAAACCGCTGCATTACACTCACTGTCAGCACGTCAGCACACTGTCAGCACGCTGCATGTTGGGTTTGTTCGCACCTCAAGTGTGACCAGATTCAGATCACACATGCAGACAGAGCCATAAATGTTTGGACAAGTGCCTCAAAATTTCATGACACATTTAGCATCTGAAGTTGAAACAGCATTTAGCAGCTTTCCACTGGAAGTCTTTGTCACATCCTGGGTTGGTGACCCGGTGTTTTGTGTTGTTATTAATCATTGAGTTCATCGTGGTTTATCGTTACTAGTCTTTTGGTTTTTCTTTATCTTCATGTCCCCCAGTCAGTCGTGTCTCATGTCACAGTTTGTTACTCCGGTCCCTGTAATCCGTCTTCCCTCTGTTCAGTGCCAAGTCTGTGCCTGTTGTGTGTTTCCTGTTTTATTTTGATAGTCCCTGCTATGTGTGCAGTGTGTCTTGTTTTGCTTACGGTCTGATTTGTCCCAGCTGTTCCCCATCCTCTTGTGTATGTTAGTCCTCAGTCTTCCCCTGCTTGCTGTCGCGTCGCACCCTCACCGTGCTGTGTGTTGTTTCCCTCCATGTTCCTTTATAGTTTTCTAGCTCTGATTCCCAGTTTAGTTTTCTAGCTTCCCAGTGTCTTAGTTTCATTGGCAAGCTCAGCAGCACCTAAAGTCTACCTAACTAGAAGATCTTAGTGGACACCACATCATTGTTGTGGGAGTACAGAGCTACACCTGTTAGGTTTATATTGTTGGATTGTCATTTATGCTTAGAAACATATACTCATATATGCTTAGAGTTTAATAATTGATTGCATAATGATAGAGGTCTGATCCTTAGCCGTCTGCAAAGACTGCGTGTGCCTCCCAGAGCACTCTGGCATGCACACACACCTTAAGGTCATGAGAGAGGTCGTACCTCCTCTTACTGATTTGTGGTACAGGAGGACACCTAATCTGTGTCTGTTTAAGTATAAGAGCCCTTTGTTTAGGTGGACCGCTGGGCTCCTAGCACCAGCTTTGGGGAGTTGTTTGCGGGGTCACATCTTGACACACACACACAGACGGTACTCATTGTTCACATGTATGCCTGTGTAAGACGTCATATGTTAATGAATGTATGCATATTCATGTAACCTCAATAGAGAGCAGTGCTACGGGGGAAGCTGGCTGAGAGCGACTGGGGTTTGAGTGGCAGGAACGGCGCTCGTCACGGTTCTCTCCCTCGTGCACGAGTAACACAAAGAGCTCTGGTCACTTGCGTCTTGCTTTTGCTGTTGTAGTAGAATTGTCTCGTTCCAGCTGCGGGGCTGTGCTAGACAGACCAGTCAACACCCGATGCTGCAGATGCTTCCCAGTGAAAATGGAAAATGAACCAAAGCTTACAATGCAAAGCTGCAGGTGCAGCGAACAACAAGCACCAACAGAAGGTGTCTGCAGTAAATCGCTTCTTCTTTGGGCTCTAAGGCCGTCATTGCAAGGGATTCATTCAATTATTAAAAATGATCCTTATATTACAAAGTATGTAAGTTTGTCCACTGACATTGAAAATGAGATGTTCTGCATAAAAGTTTGAAACAGCTGAACATCTCATTTTAACATCTGCATTGTTTGATTCAAAATCCTCTGTGGTGGAAATAAATGACTAAATATTCTTCTATTATCCAAATACTTTTAAAACGAACTGTGACGTATGTGTGCTGATAGTTTGTACCCGGTCTCCTGTCGTCTCTTGATTCACGGGGCAATTTGCTGTAATAAAAATGTACAGCTGAGTTATGGACAAACATTTGTGATGTCAGCACGAGCCACTTTTGTCCTTACTTGTTGTTGATGGTCTTGGTTAAACTGCCATACAAGAAAGAATAAGCTCTTCCTAATCACATCGGTCTCCTTGAATTATAATTTGTGTGAACGGTCGGTTAATCTAGAGGGAAATTGGATTCAACCAGTGCTTTCTCTCCCGGGAAATTTCCACCTTTCAAAGTCCAGGCCTTCTGCCTTCATTACAAAACCAGTGCCCTGTTTTTCTTGGTTATTAGATGCATTTATGTTAAGATGTATGTGCATTTCTAGCTCTCTAGTAATATCCTACTATCCTGGTGTATCCACAGTAGGGATCGGCATTTATGCGCTCGTCAGACCAATTCTTATGCAGTTTCCTCATTAGTGTTCACACTGCTTTGGTTTCCCTTTCACTCACCAAGAGTTTTGTGTGTGAGTGATGGAGCAGAGCATGCAACAGAGTTGACAACAGCTTTGTATCCCACTGTAAGGGAAATTAAAGCTTCCCAATAACTGTTAATTCATTGTAAACCAACAATGGACAGAGCCCAACTCCAAACAAGTCAGCAGGCCGAGGAGTTGACTGACTGTATGTCACCCAAAGCAGCTCGTCCCTGATCAGCGCTCTGTGAGGAAAGAAGTAGTCCCACACAAAAAAGAAGCTTGTGCTGAAGCTCTACTGCCGTTAGTTTGACATTGTCCTTATATGTCAGAATAACCTTTTTATTGTTCAAATATGGAAACATTAGGAATTCTCATTCGTCAGTTTACACTGACATAACTCTAAGCGACATATGAGCCACGTCTTGGACACAGAATAGCTTTTTTAGAACCAAACAAAACAGCGGTTTGAATGCTTGTTTCCTCTGGTAGTACCAGTCTGGGCTTTAAACCCTGCAGAGATGGTTGTAACCAAGAGATGTTCCCTTAGGCAGGCATGTGTCAGCAGCTTCTCATTTTTATGGCCAGAACAGCCACTGAGCCGTCCATATTTTGACATTTACACTGTGCCGTTGGGTGCCGAGGGCCAGACCTCAGCGGGGCTGAATGGTAATGGCTAGCGATAACCTTTTGGGTAGACAGCTGGTAAATATAAAGAATCAGAATAAAGGAGGAGAAGAAGCCAGTGAACATTTACTTCCTTTCATTCTCACGGCCTTTAACAGTTTCACACCTATAGGGTTTTGAGTTTGTTTGACACAGTAAATACAGATGTGCTCTGCTACAACCCACAGGTTGAGTCCACAGATCTACACCTGAACAGGGTTTCCTTCTGACAGCTCTTCATGTAGCTAACCTCTCCACACGTGCACACACCGTTTATTTCCTTCTTCTTTTCTGTGATCCTATCAGGTTTTCTCACTTTGCTTTATCTCCTCCCTTCTCTCTGTCACCAGCTCCCAAAATTGACTCACACACACACACACACACTGAAAGGGACTCTGACTACGATTCAGAGGCACAGGAGCTGAGATGGTTGTAGATACAGAAACTGACACCTTCACATTTTATTTACTTAATTTGAAAAATAGGTTTTTTTCTAAGTTTAGCACTACAATATATACATTTAATGTGAAACTGTGTATATATAGTGCTCTTTTTAATTATTTTTGCTGTATAAAATAAAATCCGTTGAGCACAATGAAACTAATCTGTTGGGTGGTGAAGGTGAATCTGATATTTGTATGTTTCATGCTTCACTGGGTTGAAGGGTGTCTGTTTGTGTGTGCGTTTCTCTCTTATTTTCTCTGTGTATGCATACAGGTGTATGTGTGGCAGTGAGCAGGATGTATTGCATCAGTAATTGCAGCAGACGGAGGAGGTTAGCCCTGGACCCTGACGGTCCAGTCAGCTGTGGAGTAAACACTCATTAACACATATTCCCATCGATCGGACAGGACAGGGCTGGGACACACTCACATACACACAGAGTAGACTTAAATACACACTTGAACTACTTATTGAAGTGATGCCATTGGACACGCTGTGATGACACATTGTGGAAGCCAAAATATCTTTTCAGAAACATTTAAAACAAACTATTTTTGAGTACTTTCAGTATCTGCTTCCTTTTTATAGTTTTATATCATTCGACTGTAGTTTAGGTAGTTTAAGTAGTGTAGCAGGTAAAAGTTTTCACAGGATTCATTTGAAGAGACAAAAAATGTGTGTGTGGCTTATCACCAGCTTCATTTGCTACATATATTTGCTTATGCCTTCTGTTCAACTGAAAATGACCTACACTGACACCTTGATCTTTTTATTTCTGTGCAGTGACTTGCTGTTGCTGTGAGCAAACACCAGCTGCTCCCATCTCATGTTTCCTCACCAGCTAGCATGCTGACCAGGTTACTGCTGTGGAGGTGCTTGATATCATTCAGCTGCTTCTTAGAGAGCCTCCCATGGTTGGATTAACTCCACTTTTAGAGGTGGAGTTGTTGGACTGCAGCTGGTGACTGTGACTGTAGTGTGTGTGTCTGTGTGGCTAATTTTGTGGTGTAGAAATTGTAAATGCATGTGTACATACGTCACAAATAGAAACTAGATCTGTGGGAAACACTGGTTACATCTGTGTTCTTTGCTCCGGGTTGCTACACTGTTTCAAAGTGCACACTGTCCACTGACGCTAACATGACTGTTTAAGTTACACAGTCACAGTGGGGCCTTAGCATGTGTTGTAAGCTCTCACATTAATGTCTGAGATAGTAACTGTCCAATGAAACGTATCGATTCACATGGAAAGCTGTGGGGATGCAACGTTGTCAGCCATGCAGTGAAGTATGCATATATGAATTTTGAAAAGCCAAGGATTGATTGGACGTTACCTTTGTGGCTACGACCACCGAAGCAAATACAGGAGCATAAGCCAGACAGCTGCAGAGACCTTTTTTTAACCTAATTAGGCCACATAGATTATTTTTAACTAAAGATCAAAGATCTTTTTATCTTTAATCCCTTAAAGACTACACCAAAGAAAAGAAGGCATGCTTTCTTCAACCTTGAAGCCTGGCCAAGTTGAATCAGTGAAACGACTAGCTACTGGCTACTACTCCCAAAGCCAAGTACTACATGAATTAACCATGGACCTTTGAGCGAGACAAGAGGGACTCGGGTGAAGGAGGAAATGAAGGGATGGATAAAAAGATGCCCTGAAAAGATGATGTGACAGTGGGGAGCAGATGTCAGAGTTGGTCTAAGTTGTCATGGTGATGTGATGGCCTTTCCGCACCACTTTCTGCCAGTCCAAGGTGGATGGCTCTTAGCAAGGATGCGTGTGTGTTAGCATTCATGCACTCGGCCATGTGCTGCTGAAAGGCTCTTAGCAAGCGCTGGCAGGGTAGTGTAAAACCGATAAAGGGAAGGAGTGAGTGATGCCCCAGGTCCACGGCTGTCAGCCAGGCTAATGGAGGGCGCCACACTTGGCTGCTCACTGACTGACAGATGCCAACCGAGGCCTTTGTCAAGTGGGCACCAAGTAGGCGTTGCCAGCTTGCTTACTGCGGCAGAGGATGATGACACAGAGATCGCTCACTCGGCTAATGCTGACACACATGGCGCATGCACACCCTCCTGAGCCTGTCACTCAGCGAGGAGCGCAGGCCACGAGATGAGATGCTCTTGAAACTACCCTGACTTGTCAAGCATACACAAGAGGGTCAAGTTGCTGCTTTGAAATTGGACTCGCTACTATCAGTGCCATTTTCACGCTGGCAAGTTGACCTATGATCTCTGCTGGCTCAAATACAGGACCATAGTTCACCTTCATACACTGGCAGCACATTTCTAGCGCAGCCTGTCCTGGGCCACATTCAGTGATGTGATAGTGAAGTGAAAAGTGGGGATACCAGTAAACAACATCAATCAAGTACATTTTTAAAGCAGGTTTTAGTGGCCAGTTCTCCTGTCAAACCTATGAGAAACACAACAGCAGCAAAGTGTGATCGGGTACATTTCCAGGTGACTGTCAGCTCTTTGAAGAATAATCAGGTGTTCTGTGTTTTCTAATCTCTGATATGTTCTTATATGCCTGTATAAACCTAGCTTTATTAAATCTCTTAGTCCAGTCAAATATAAGCCAGACTGTGTATTTCTGACACACACTGAACAAAGCTTTGTATAACATCCACCAGGACCTCAGCACTTTTTCAAGTCACCTCAAAGAAAGATTTCAACATTTTAAAGCTGTTTCTCAGAAAGCAGACGGACGGGGACCCTTCTGTATTCTGTCAGTTTAGTTATGTGTCACGTAAAGCTGAACATCTGGTTGAGGGTACAGAGAATTACTTGGACATGTTATTGATTTCTAATACTTTGTAAATATTCCCCAAAAACTCTGATCAAAATTGACCTTTTACATCCTAGTTTGGCTTCCACGAGGAAGGTGTGATAAGAAACTAAAGAAAGGAAAAAGTGTTGATCTAAGGAAATATTGAAGAGAGCATGAACTGTGTTACAAAGCAAATGAAACCACAGAGTGTTACCAAAAAATGGCTAGAAAAACCAGTATTAGTTCTGGTTTAGTGGGATGCTCAGCCCTAGTTGCCCTCTTATCTATACCACCGTGTATCAGGTTCCTAGACAAGCCGACTGACAGAATGGGACCAGACCAGTCAAGCAGGCTGACGAGCTCCTGACTTCCCTTAATTAAGTAGCTGAGGTCCAGAGGTCAGGACACGCTGTGGAAAAACAGTTTATAGTTTTATGTTTAGACCTTTTAGGTCTTGGTCTACAATTGCAAAAAGTTTCCAGTTTACCAACTTTCTGTAGCTGATGAAGTACAATGAGTTGTGATCAAACAGTCTGAGATAAGATTAGTCAAAATGAAACACTATTTTTAGATTGTGTCATTTTTTCATCGGGTTGTGTGCCATGTAAGAAAGTGTTAATGTGGAGATCGCATGCTTATAGTCTTCATTCATCACCTGGCCCCAGACCATGTCATACTGGCCTTCCTGCAACTCTGTCTACTTCCTGAAATGGTGTAAACACATTAAACATTATTTAGTAATATGTGAGAGTCATGCAGCGGACTGTGGTTACTTTAACAGAGTCTCAGTGAGTCTGAAGGGGCTATAATTTGAAATTCAGTGATCACAAATGACCAAGTCTTAGCTTTGTTTACATCATGCAGGTTTGTTGCAGTCCTTACGTAGTAAATTTGTGGGTTTACATCAGTTTGTGCAATCTCCTGTTAGATGACTAACTGGTCCATTATATGCTAGCTGAGTGCAAGAAGTTAAAGGCTCCTGCTAACCCAAATATTCCTGTCTGGTGTCTAGAACAGTCTGACATTAAGTAGCAATTGCTCCTGCTTTTATGGTCAGTAAATCCCAGAAAAGACTCCAGTTACACAGGCCTAGAGATTGGCTGGTGACCATCTGGCAACCTCTAGTAGCTACAGAAAAAATGAGTATTTATTTCACCTTGCAAATGGTTCAGTTGGAACAGTGTAAGACATTGATTTGTCTGCAAACAGCCACTATCCAACATTAACTAATGGACTGGTTCCAGTTTGTGTCACTCTTTCACAGTTTCGCTTAGCGAGTAGTTAGCGAGTGTTTGCAGATAAGTTGGTGTCCTCCATGCAAGGTATGGGCAACCACAGCAATCAACTACACGACAAAAACAATTGGAAGGAGGTTTTCAGTTCAGCGTTGTGTACCTCTGTGTGACCAATTCATTGGGGAATTTTTCCCTGCAGACTTCCTTGTGGTTGCCAAGCAGTCCCCTGCTGGTATCTAGGCTTTGTGCGAACAACGTGAAGTGAAGGAAGAAGCGATGAAGTTAATGAAGCTTTACATGTTAACTAAAGATTTGTTTTTGAAGATGTTTTGCTTTTGATGCTATTATTTTCGTAAATTTGTCATTGCAATGATTTTCAGTTATTTGGTTAACTTTGTGCAGGGTGTTATAACTGAATTGTGCCTGTAAGACAACTTCAAACTTAAGACTCATGCCTTAAAACAGTTGATTAATGAGTGACATGACTCTGAGGTGGAGGTGATGCAGTTGTGAATCTAGGATAATGTACACACGGAGGACACTAAATGTTGAGGAACGTTGTGTAATTCTGTCGGGAATGTCAGCTGTAGGATGCCTGAGATCTGACCTTGGTGCTCAAATCCTCATAAGAATCAAACTACAGGGTCGAGCTTTAAGGCTGAAAGGAAAACAGCAGAAGTTATCGTAACTCTGCTCTGAGGCAAAGCAGCTGATCTCTGCATTTATCAGAAGCGACGGTCACATTTTGAAAAGTCTTAGTGTAGTGAAGCCTTTTCAGGTGTAGTCAAAGACAGAAAGAGGAGGGGTTACACAATTAATGAGAGAAATGTCTCCCAGAAACTGTCTTAAGCAAGTAGACATGAGAGAGACTAAGACAGGAATCCAGGGAGACGAGTACGGTCAATGAGACAGGACTCAGGGGTGAGAGAAAGAGAGACGGGAAGGGGAGTGAAACTGATGGCTGGGCCCTGGAGAGGGAGGGGCTGAGCAGGATAAAAATGGGACAGGAGGAGCAGAAGTGCAGCCGCACTTGGTCTAAGCATTGCTATCACCCTCTAATTGCTTAGATCAAATTACTGCCTCTGTATATATCTGGGGACAGTGCAAGTGTGATAGCCTATAGCACAATCACTGACATTGTAATAACAGTTTAATTGCTATGGGCCTGAGCTTCATGAAGATGTCAAACCTCTTCACCTGCTAATAGCCTCTTCTTTTGTCAGGGAGTAAGCCCTTACCAATAGCTGCATGAGATATGTGCCCTCCCACTGGCTGCATCATCATGTTCTCTCCAGCAGATTAATGATGAGCCCATCAAGCCTCAAAATACTGATGTGCTGCCCGTGTTTTACAGGGGTGACGACTATTACCAAATGTTTTGTGGTTATATGCAAGACTCAGGTTAAACCTCTCCCCTGATAAATGCATAGCCACAAATAAACCTTTCTTTGAGGGGAAGTTCATGGTCAGGGTGAGGTCACTCAGCTCCAGCCATGCCATTTTTAGCCAGCGCAGGGAGCCTACGACAGGGTTTAGAAGTTTTTATAGATGGAAAAGAAGCAGAATGAGCAGAGAGGGGGAAAAGAAAGGTGAATGGTGCTTATTCATGTTCCACCCATTGAGTTGAGTCTTTGTTGTTGCACTCCACCATAAACATGTATCACTGCCTGCTACTGCTGCTTCGTTTTTTCATTTCAAACACCTGTTGTTTGTTCAGAACCACCTGCTTGTTCACGCAGCACGCTGGCTCTGTGGCAGTTGTGTGTGTGTTGGTTAGGAGTGGGCGATATAAACGATATACGATAGAAACAATATAAATTTGGCCAACAATAGAGATTTTGACTACACCGCTCTATCGCGATAGCGCATGTTGATGATGTCATCAAGCTGCGCCTGTTTTGGTCGAAAGCATCGCAGCGACTACAACCATTATCATCTGCAAATTATGGCGGGCGACAGTCACAGCAAAGAGATGAAGCACTCTTGAAATATGGGGAAAGCCAAAAACTGCGCTTCCTCCACTTCCCTACCATTGATTCATTAATGTTGAATTCTCTGGCAGCTGCTCTATTCCCATGTTGTTGCAGTATATTAATAACTAACCTCGTATTGTGGATGAATAATCTCAGTTGTTCTCCTGACTGAAGTTTGGCCCGTGTACAGCATCCTGCTATGCGATTGCATTTGTTCATACAGAATCCCTCACGCTAACTTTTATCGAGTGGAAAAAAAGTTGGCGTTCATCCTCCAGCTTCACTGTGCTAATGTTATGCTAACATAGCTGTGTCGCTAGCAATCACGTAGCACATCATGATATACCAGCTAGCCCAACTTCAGTAACCCTACAAACGCCACTGCTGTTTAGTTTTCTGTCTTCATTTATGTTGGAAGTGGTAGCAGAGCTGTACGCTTGAATTAGTTTCAAAAATCTCTCAGTCAGAACATGGTATGAAATGTTTAGGTGGAAACTAGCGAGCTAACTTCCTCCTAACTTCTAACTCCGTTAAATTTAATAAATTCTGTTTTCATGGATGCCTGGATGTTAAACTTAATTGTTACACCTGCTAAAGCAGCAACGCTGATCATTTTATTAAAGATGAAAGAATTTAGACCGTTTTTAACTTTGACTTTGAGACCTGAAGCTGACGGAGTTTTGGACCCAGATTACTCCGCGAAGCTCCTCACTACGGCAGCCGTAATGCTCTGACAATCCATCAAGCAGTGCGGCTTACCAAAGTTGTACTAAAACATTTTTGACAGATTTCTGCAGCCAAAATCGGTTCGAGGTCAGTAAGCACAACCAGAATTCATACATAAGGCACTCTCTCAATTTTTGAGAAAATTAAAGGATTTTAAGTGTGCCTTATAGTGTGGAAAATACGTTATACAGAAGAAAATAGTATATCACAATATATATCGTGACCACACATGCTTCAAATTATATCGCGATATGGATTTTAGGCCATATCGCCCAGCCCTAGTGTTGGTGTTATACAAATAGTGTTGCCCATCATGCTGTTTATGTAGTCAGAAAACCTCAGCTCGAGTAATAATACCACAAATCACATGCAAAGGAAATTCAGAGGAAGTTGTTTCAACAGAAACCCCCACATTAGTTAACAAAATCTTACTTTAATCTCTGGATTATAAAAAGATTATTATCCTGTTTATGAATCTTCCAGTGTCTCCTTTGTTTTTGTTAGTGTTCTTCTTCAGCTTATTTCACTGTATATTCTTCATAACTTGCAAAAATGCTCAAGATTTTCTTTGTGCTTTGTAGTGGTGTAAAAAAGGCACTTGCCTTGACTACACAGTCTTCTTCAAGTCATAAATAAGATGCATTGGCTCCTCTCAGTGAAGTGTGCACTTGTAAAGCAAAGACAATGGATTTCTGTGAATGTGTGCGATCCATCATGGACTCTCAGGCCATAGTTACTACAGTGGCCAGGGACAGTTTATGTGTTGTTTTGCTTTTTACAAACATTACTGATGCTTCACAGTGTTTGCATGAGCTGGAGGTATATATATTGCAGTGAGCCTGTGTCTGTTCCCAGGGCTTTGTTCTATGTTTGTACTGTCTCCTCCTCTGAGATTTGCATTAACTGTGAGAACCATCTATTATCCCAGTTAGACCTGCTAAGCAACAGTACATCTACCTGCACTATACAGTATATACAATACTGTGGAAAGTTCTGAGCCACAACTCGTATCATTTTATTTATGAGCAAAAAGGGAAATCGGTGCAGCGATTTATTGAAATGTGCCAACATAAATGGAAATGCAGTATATAAGGTCAAAACTACGGAGCCCCGCAGGGGACATGGGAGAAAAAAAAATTAAGACAGACTTTTGCGAGATCTCACAAAACAAACTCTGGATCTCGCATTCTTCGGCCTTCGACCTCCCGTTAGCTCGAAGCTAATGGGAGGTCGAGACCTACTACAGCCGGGAGGAACACCGCGCACATCGTGCCTCGACCTCCCGGTCGGCTTCGAGCAGGCGTCCGAAGAATGCGGCTAAAACTTTTGCGAGATCTCGCAAAAGTTTTGCGAGATCCCAAGTTTGTTTTTTTTCTCCCATGTCCCCTGCGGGGCTCCATACAAAACAGATCTTTACAATTCAAATCAGATTAAAAGTCAGTATTTGATATGAGTAGGGCTGCCATGATTAGTCGATGACTAATTTAATAGTCGACGCGTCGTTGGAAGCTTTGTAAGATCCTGAAAGACGCAGGAATAAGTAGTAGGATTTAAGAGTGTAATAACGGACTGAAACAGAAGATGGCAGCACTGCATGTACATGTACCAGCTGCTGTTAAACTCCGAAGGCCGCATTTGAAGGCCGATTACATCACGATGCGACGAAGGCTGTCCAAATTTGAAGACTCCTCCAAGATTTGAAGGATGGGTCGGGTGTACCCTCCGTGGCCCAACCTATCCCAGAATTCATAGCGTGGCCCAGCCAATTCCAGTTTTATTCCAGTTTTCCTACTCCAACAATGGCGGCAGCTACTTAGTGTTAATATTACACTTATTACTCTTTCTGGGTCACAAAATAAACTTTTAAGATCTTTTCAGGGGAGAATGTAGCTGTGTAAACTTCAAATATCTGCTCGGTTTATCAAGACATCACATATTTGCAAAAGTGCTCCAACGTATTTGGAGACGTCTGTTACCCACCAGCTCGATAGCTAGCCGGGAGGTCAAGGTTCACGAGAACCAGCGAGAACAGCGAACTCCTGGCACATTGTTCCACATTGTTCACAACTCCTGGCGGTCTTTCACTACTCAGGTTAAACATGATATATAAGTTACTTAGATAACTTAAAAATGTTATTGTTTGGGGTTTTTTCAGTGTTTTATTAGTTCATGAGTAAATCGGTTTGGCTGAGATTAAAGTTATAGTTTTTACACAGCTGAATAAACTTCAAACAGAAAACTGATTAAACAGAAGTGTGAGATGCTCGAGAATTTACTCCGGTGTCCTGTTATATTTTAGATAGCAAGGAGCAGACGGCTGAGTTAATTAAACTCCACCTAAACAATCTGCAAATTTCATTCAAAGTTTAATAAACTATCATCCTGTCTTTATTTTTAGTTAGCACATACCTTAAACACTTCAAGCTGTAAGCTAATGATAGTTATATAAGAGCAGATGCTGCTGGTGCAATAAGCTGTACATTTTACGTCCAATGGATGCATGATCTGATTGGTCGACTAATTGCAAAAATAATCGGTGACTAGTCGACTAGTAGCCCTAGATATGACCAACACAGTCTGGACTCTCATAGTTTTCTTTCAACTTCTACATATAGTCTCAAAATTGGTCCTTCAAGTTTCTTGAAGGACATTCAGTGATCTTTTGTGGCTGTCTCTGTTTTCTCACACTGCTTCGGGAATGTTGAAATCTGGGCTCCTCGTTACGGAGGCTCCGCTGTGTTATGCAGATGGATGCATAAGCTCACTGTTGTACTGCTCACTTGACTTTTTCACACATATTCACAACAATTTGTACCAAAATTTTCAAATTTGGACTATTGATCTTTCACTCTGCTTTTTGTGGAATTTGGTATAGCTCAGTGTTTTCTCCCTGTTTCACTTCCTAAAGAATGGCTGGATCAACAGAAGGGTCAGATGCATCTGTCAGATCCTGTGTCAGGTCTTTGCTGGATTTTTCCTGTTTCTTTAAGGGTATGACTTTCAGATAATTGTCAGTTTGCTGCGGATCGTTTGTTAGGTCTGCCGAATTTTTTGTCCTCCACTTGTCCAGCTACCAAAAGTAGTTCTTGCTGAGTTTTCTCTTATATGTTGAAACACCGTTCATCCATGGAATTAAATGTCTTTTCTATGCTTGAATCATTAATACACCAGTGTTTGGCAAAACAAAGACCACATCCTCTGAAAATGGTCAGGTATAAGGACCGGACTGAAAATGTATGTGAGAAAAGCAAGCAGTGTGCGCAGAAAAGCTGTTGCTCGTTTTAAATAGTACTGCGCTACGTACAAACTGTGAGCATTTAGGCACTGACAGATTGTATTTGTGCATTTTTTTGAACGTTCTTTAAATTCATAAAATGAGTGCAACATGTAACAGGTCCTTCTTATTTGTAAATGGCCTGTATTAGTATAGCACTTTACACATTCAGTCATCCACCCATTCACACACACTGGTGATGGCAGCTACATTGTAGCCACAGCCGCCCTGACAGAGGCGAGGCTGCCGGACACTGGCGCCACCGGGCCCTCTGACCACCACCAGTAGGCAACAGGTGAAGTGTCTCGCCCAAGGACACAATGACCGAGACTGTCCGAGCCGGGGCTCGAACCGGCAACCTTCCGATTACAAGATGAACTGCCAACTCTTGAGCCACGATCGCCCCTATTTGTACTCTTTGGTCTGTCTGGAAGTAGAAGTGTTGATAGCGCTCCTGCCTGTTGACACGGTGCTGTCATCAGTGTTTCTTCTGCAACTGTCTCATAGGGAGGTCGGCCCAATTTAGTGTAGTCTGAGAGGCTCTGCTGTGTTTGCTCTCATTTAAAGGCACAATAGTTGTTCTTTTCTCCTCTGTTCTCTATTTTCACATCACTGTATATTCTAATGGGTGATGTAAAGATATTGAATTGATAACAACTCAGCTACTGAAGGCGGTCTAAGTGACACTTCACAACAAGTGCTAACATTTTTTATTCTACTATATAATCAACTGAAGACCAGCACAGAGTGTACCCTGCCTCTCACTCCGTGACAGCTGAAGTAGAATCCAGGTTTACGTAAACTTGAATTGGATAAAATGGCATGGATGGATGGATGCATGGATGCATGGATAGATGGATGGGTGATGGATGGATGGATAGATGGATGGGTGATGGATGGATGGATCAATGGGTGGGTGGATGAATGATGCACGATGGATGCGTGGATGAGTGGATGGATGGGTGGATGCATGGATGGATAATACAGTTTTTAGTGGAACTGGAGAAACTTACAGGGATGCCTTCCATTGCAACACTATCCAGACTGTGGGTGTTGCTGATAACAGAAACTTAATGCTCAGAGAGCACAAGTGTCACTCATGTTGCTTCGCAGCATAGAGATTTAGAGGTAACTTTCCAGCTCTATAATTACTGCTAGCAGGCTAACAGGAAGTAAGGAGGATAACAGTGCTGAAAATAAACAGTGACAAGAGAAATGTACCTCTGCTCCTTCTGATAAATACAAGTGTCACAATATGTCCTCGCCACTTCTTTACTGGACTCTACTGCTATTTCTATGAAGCCAGCACAAATCTTCCTCTTAACTCTTTCATTCTTCATCCCACTCAGTTGCTGACTGAAGTGACATGACATAACTCCTTAGTTATATAACTAAGCAAGCTTAACAGGCCACTGAGTCATACAACACCATACATTTTACAATGCAGCAGTAATACTACAGTAACTAAGGTAACATGGTTGTGTTTAAACTCAGTAGAAGATTGTGTTAAACTCATTTCTTGTGAAATGTGGAGTATTTGTCCATGAAACCTCACCCTCATGTACTTAAATATGTATTTGTTGGGACAAGTAAGTGGGAGACCACACACAGGCTCTTACAGGCCACAAGATGTTTTAATAAAATAAAGTAAAGAAACCCAAACACACATTAAATGGTATGATAGCCATAAAAGAACATAACTAAGGGGGCATAATGAGCCACAGGCGGGGGGATGGAGGTTCAGTCAAAGTGGCTTTATAATGCACTGGGACTGGGCTGCATCTATAATTGGGTCAACTCCACCTACCAGATACCTGAAAGAGACAGGCAACAGAAAAACAGGAAAAGAAGACCCGCCCACTGGCTGTCACATTGTATTGAGCTGGAATCACACAAATGTGTGAGTTTGATTTTTATTTTTTCAAATATACATATTTCAAATGTTTGTTCTTCCTCTTTTCTTTGACCTGTCCTTTTTGAATCTACACAAAACGCGTCAGATGGCTAAAGGCCAATTAGCTTCTGCACCACTCTCAAGAACTGCGTGTCAGTATGTTTAACTGTCTTGATGAGTGATGGTGATGAGATGAGTAACCAAGCAGCCCGGGAACATGCTGACATTTCCACAACAGAAAAAGTGTGCAATGCTAATGAGCCAACATCTTCCTTCTGCTCTGATCGTTGATGTGTACTTTTTCGATAAGCCAGTCATTGTTGCAGTTCCACACTGAAACTGCACTGAAGATTTCTGTTTTTCATTTGCTTCTGTACTCGCTAAAATCAATATGAGGGAGAAATGAGCACACGTCACTGTCGCCTCCACGGTCCACACGGGTTTCAAAGGAGCTTTCAGAGCACACAGTTTGAAGATGGCCTTTAGCACGCCGTGCTGCAAAGTCAATCGATGGTGACAGAGGTGATACCGGCAGTGCAGTGATTAAATGACTTTTAGAAGAGCCCAAGAGTCGATGAAAAGTATCCACAGCGCGTCATGTTACAGCCAAAACGGATTCAATTTGTTTAATACACACATGGAAGGCACACAGCTGAAGTTACGAATCCTTTCTGGGTGCAGTGTATATACCAACTTCAGAAGCATTTACTTGATTCACTATAGAAGGGCAGTCGTGTTACTTGAGTCTTTCAAACAGCACATTTCCATTTAACATGGAAGTGGCCAGTATGTTTGAGTTTGAATGACAGTATTGATTCCAGAGCATCTGTGCAGCCTTTCTAAATCTGAACAAATAGTCTGCACTGATGTTAAGTGCGCCTGTATTGGTGGCATGTCTTCACATGTGTGTCTTGTGCACAGAGATGGCTGCAGAAAGCTTGAGGAGGTTTTTCCTCCCTATGTAATTGGAAGAGAGGAGGCAATTTTCCACATGGCCTGGGCTGGAAACATTTGTCTTGCATCCAAAACACACAATGATATACGCACACGCACACACAGAGAAGTCTGCTGTCCAAACGACACAGCACGAGCCCCTCTTAAATATTTAAGCCCGGCTGTATTAGGTTGCTGTGTGTGTCAGCCTAATGTATGCTGATATCCTAGCCATTATGCAAAGTGCATTATCTGTCATGTAGTTGGCCGGTGCCTTGTCTGTGGTCCAATGGATAACTCTCAAACCCTGCAGATGAATGTTTCACATAACACACATGGGCACAGAGCGCCTCTCCCTCTTTTGCTGGTCATCCCTCTCCCTCACTCGCTGCCAAACTTACTCACTCCCCCTCTCACAGACTCTCCTCCACCCTTTTTCTCTTTCACACACACATGCTCTTTCAAAGCTAATTCACTGACACTTCCAATGCCCTTCTCTCTCGCACACTCTTACTCACTCTCTCAATCACTCGTCTGCTGTCTCCCAAACTCACTTCCAACCTCTCCTGGTTTTTCGTCCCCTCCCATATATACTTGTACAGCAGCCACACGCGTGTGAGGCTTTCTGTGGCTGCTGGAGCTCACACAAACACATGTTCTCAGCTGTGGCCTGGTTTATCAGCACAGAGAACAAAAAGCTGATATTAACTACACTATAAACACAGCATCTGCACCGAGCTCAAAAAGGAAATTGAAGCGGAAGCTAGTCAAATATCTGAAATGTTTTCTAGTTTTTAGATCGTTGCTGTTTGGAGATTGTGCTCCTCTCTCACATAGATTTACTCTGCAGTGTCAGCACTTTAAAGCTGTACGTTTAAGTCATGATTTGTCATACTTCCTCTTACAGTCCAAGGTTATTGCTAAGGCTGGCTGAAGTACCCTAGAATAAAAATAAACCATTCACCTTGACACAGGGAATACATCACGAGCTCGTTCCAAAGCAGTAAAAGAACATAAATAACTTCAGCTAAGAGTGTGTTTAATATAGCGTCAGCTGTATGCTTGCATCGTGGATCGTTAATGTCTTTGTGTTCCCGTGCTTGGTTGGGTGGCTCATTAGCTGGTCAGCTATTGATTAGAATAATGATCATGTTCATCAAACTAATGAGCCTCGCAACTTGGTTATGGTTTTGGATCATTGAGGCCAATTATGAATTGGTTTGCTCATTACAAATATAAGTAAACCACTCACAACACGTCTGTGCAGCGCACAAACAGGCTTATAAGTATCACATGTGCCACCAGTTACAGGTTGCCCTTTATCTAGCCTTTTTTTGTCGCTTGTGAACCTGTGCGTGTGTCCTCTCCAACATTCATCGCAGAGACAAACTAGCAGAAGCATCATCGAGGCCATCCGACTCACCAGAGCCTGAGCACCAGCACCCGCTCGTGCCCACCTGTGCATTAATCTTAACACTCTCGGGTCTGTAAACACCTGCAAATCCTCTTAATCAATGGCTTCTTAATCAAACACGAGTTTGAGATGGGTCACACCTTTATTGTTTGATAGAAATGGAAGCATGAAAATGACATGCATAAGCAGCAGAGTTTCCCACAGTACAAAGTACTAACTACTAAATAACTGAGACTACAATCAGCTGCTTCTGCAGTTGGTCTTTCACCCTTTGGATTGAATTCAACTCCTGCTGCAAGATCATGTTAAAGTGGCCCTTCACTTCGCAGTGGCTCTCAGATGGAGGACTGTTGATGCATGTTCCATCCGAGATGAGATCCTCTCTGCAGAAGCAGCTAATTTATATCCACCATCACAACAGTGAGCCAGCCGGGAGCAAAATGCAAGACGGGAAGGGTCGGGGATAGCTCACGTGGACAGAAAACAGAAAATAAAATGTTAGCCTGAGTCGCCAAATACACTTGAGAGGACATTATAATAGCTAGGCAGCACGCCCAAATGAATTGCATGTGTGGGAAATACTGAACAGTTGCCTAAGAAGCAGGCCATATGATTTTATAAAGCTGTTAGAAGTCATTTGTCCGCTGTTATCAAGAGGCCAAATATAATTTCTCTTCTTAAACTACTCTGCCCCTTATCTTTTGTATTGCTGTAGAAATACAGAGTTCAGTATGTATTTGCACAGTTGGAAAGATGAGAGTGTGTGTCTGTTTGTGTGTATGTGTACACAGTATAAATGTAAGACAAGCTGTTGCTGCTGGACTTCATCAGTCCTGTCTCTGATATTTGGCCGATGGAAGCTTCCATCCAAATTAAAGTTCCTCTGCTGCTCCCCAGGCAGAGAGACGAAGCCGTTCTGGTTAGTGATTGTTTTCCCTCTGCTGTGTGTGTGCGCGTGCGTGCGTGTGCCTGGTTGTACGTGCCAATGTGAGGACAGCTTATCTGGATAGATGGTGGTGGCTTACACATCATCATGCTAGCCTCTGGCCACAGACAGAGGAGAAAACGGAGGAAAAGGGCAGAGAGGAACATAAGGAAGGAAGATGGAAAACAATGGACATAGATGTGCTGGGAGGGAGTCTGTCTGTGTCTGCAGAAGGTAACACAGAGGAGCTTCATGCTCTCTGTTGCACTCTGGTTTCTATCACACAGCTTATAAACCCACGGCTCCCGACAGCACGCAATAAAGAAAAACACAAACACACCGCAGTCGCGTGACATCAGCACGGCAACGCCACGTTCCTCTGAGCCCTCTTTCTTCCAGTCTTGACAGAAGTCCCCGTTCCCAACTCTTTCCTCTTCCTTTACTCTCTCTGCCTCCAAGACCGTCTTTTCCCCTTAGTTACCAAGGCAACAAAGTTTCCACGGTTTATGAGGCTGTCCCTTTAAATTAGGGAGCAGGTGCTGTGCGCGGTTTGTTGAAGTGTCCTTTCATCCTTAATTAAATAAAGAGATGATGATATCATGGCCCTGTCTGTCTTTTGTCTTGTCACCATCCCACATGTCAGATTATTACAATGACATATTCTGCTTCGTTCTTCTGCCCAAAGACTTCTTCAATTTAACTTCAGCATTTCCATTTCAACTTTTATCCCCCCTCGAGCTCTTCTACCGAGCCCTTGATCCTCTCCCTCTACGCCCCCCTCACGCTTGTCTTTTCTCTTTAAGCGACAGGCTCATTACGGTTAACAAGTTCAATTGATTTTTGCCAAAAACACTTGATACTTAGCCGAACCACGGAGCACCAGCGTTTCAAAGTGGCTCACTCCATACAGAAAAGACTATTACAGATTGCCTTTTGAAGAGGCCGGCTGCTGATCGAGCGTGCCAGGACTGAGCTGTGGACGTGCGATGCATTCACAAGCCGTTGGAAATTAGCATAGATTTTGCAGGTGGTTTTGGGTAGGGTAAAGGCTGGAAGCAGGTAGATATGTACGTTAGAGAGAATCGTTGGAAAATGTCTGCACCGTCTGTCCCTGTCTCTCTCCAGATGCAGCCTATACTGCTGAGAAATCTTGATCTCTTACATAACCATTAAAAGATGGAGAGAGGGAGGAGAGGGAGTGGGAGAAAGATGGAGAGGGCAATAGAAAGTGCACACAGAGGAACTACAGGCAACGAAATGGAGAAAAATCATCTATTTACACTGATATTAGTTTTAAGATATGCACTAATAATTATGTAAATTGAAGTGATACAGTCCATATCACATGTGCATGCATTCTTTGATTGCATGTAAGCCTCTCAGTCTCCCAGCTGCTTTGTTCTCTTCTAGTAACCATGAAAATCATGCGACCGCATGATTTCTCATTCAAATGCTCTTCTCCTCTCCTCAGATAACCTGAACTGACCTCTCAACAGCACTGCTCCTCCACCTGTGTCCTGCCAGCACACACACACACACACACACACACACACACACACACACACACACACACAGTCAGAAATCCATCTTTACCTGTATTGGAGTTGCCAGGGAATTCTTAATGTGAATACCTAAAGCTCTAAATTATGTATCCTCTCCTGTCTGCAAATGTTGGGAGTGCAGGACTGTCTGGTTCAGCGGAGGACGAGAATCATCGTCATGTTAAGTTAATACAGATCCAGACAGGAAATGAAGCCTTGGTTTCTCGTTGTTCTCTCACTGCTCCCACAAGGTCAGAGTGTAAGTTTCACTCTGCAGCAGCACAGCAACACGTGTGAAATTTGCCCTGAGGGTTGCTTTAAGGAGCAGGACTGTTGGGTAAAGGTGAGTGGGAGTATTGTGGTGGTCTATTGAAACTTCACCATTACTATGATGTGCTAAATATTTGACAGCATGCCTACTCTCATCTTTTCTATGACAAAGTGGAGAAAAAAATCGAATGATACTTCTCATGCTTTTATTATGAAATCCTGGGCACTTCACGACGTCACACATAATATTAGATTCATTTGATGAGTGTAGCTAATGTTCGTTATGTTATCAAGCAAAGAGGGAGCTGCAGTTTCATCTATATACTAATATTTTTCAACATTATTGTGCATGTAATTGTTCATCTGAAACCTTTTGAGGAGGTGATCGGTTTTGCAGACATGTAACCACCAACCACATGACAGTATTGTTTCATTCAGTTTGTATGTGTTACAATTATGGTGACGGTGTTGGACAGAGTGAATAAGGTCGCAGCCACACAGATCACTGATCACCTGACAACCACGTGGTGCAGTCTGTGGTTGTATCACGTGTGTGCATGACATCACATAAGGATCCTCATCAGTAATGTTTTAAAGCAGCAGGTAGTTGTAGGGCATCCTGCTCCAGAGTGTTGGAGTACACGGTTGGACCCACTTCATTGTGTTTCTGTAGTCCACTGTTTATTAGGACTGGCTCTGCCTTTGATTGTACATCTTTCCACTTCTGTGCCAATTTGGCCAGTCTTAAGCCATCAAGTGATGACATCTGTTACATATTTTGAGAAGTCATTAAAAAGTCACAAATGTCAGTGACATGGCCTTTACTTGAGCTTAAAGTGGGATTCAGTTTTTATTACATGTAATGACACTGCGGTGTCGCTCATTATGTGACAGCCGGGTTAGAAAGTTCAGGACTTGAAGGACTATCACATCTAACCCTTCTCTGCATTGCTGTTTCCCAGAGTTTCTTAGTTCCTACCAGTGTAATATCCTTCATGAATGTTTGACTGAATGTTACTGACAGCCTTCGACTTGATGTTGACAGCTTTTAGGGCATATGGGTAAATAGTTTAGACCTGTTGCTTTCCTCCCTCAATTTTCTCACCAAATGCAAATATGTAGCGTCCTTAAACATGCAGCCTGCTGCTAACACAGGGTGAGCGCATGAAACGTCTGGAGAAGAATAAAGAATACTGCAGGCGGCTCATGTGAAACAAGTCCTGCTCACTTCCAGAGTCGCTCTAATTGGAGGAGCTCTTCCAGAGAATAGTCACATCCAGTATCTCTCAGTGAGCGTTTCCCGATTGGTGTGGCAAGCCGATAGAGGTGCAAGGCCCTTTAATTAAGCAGTCAACAACATGTCGAATTAAATCCTCACTGAAGAATGTGGCTCAGTATTTACATATTCATTTGATGCAGCACTCATTGGGTCGTATACACACAGCATGATGCATTTGTAACTGCAGATAAATGCTGTACTGCTTAAATAGGTTGTGTGGCCTACTGTAGTATGGATAATGGTCATATAACATGGGGCAGTCGTGCATGCACACTGACCACGAGGTACTGTATGCACCATGACGCAATCAAAAAGAGCTGCACAGACTGGGATTCACAAAGCTCCAGGGAACTTACTGTAACAGACAAAGCAAGAGACTGTTTCCTGATGTGTAACGTTTTTAATTTAAACTCACTTTCTGAAATCTGCTGTGAAAATTAGAAGCGAGTGTTTACTTTCACTCTGTGCATTGGTGTGGTGTCGGGTTGAAGGCTGGAGCTCAGCATCTGACCTCTAAGGTGCTGCTGCTCTGAAACCCTCCTGACATGTAACCTATTAGAAGCTGCATACACGTGTGCTGTCTCACTTAACAGACATGCTGCAGGTATACAGGCCTGCACACTGGCACTGACGTGTAATCTGTTAATCACATTGTGTGTGACATGAGCTGTGGGTGAGATGTTTGACACCGCCGTCTCACACAGTGTCTCTGGTAGAGAGATGTCCACAGCTTGGCTGGAATTCCTTTCAGGTGGCTTAAACTGTCACACACAGTAACTGAGCATGAAGGCACTCACATCCTGGAGCCTCAGACGCACAGCTTCACATTTTATATTGTGTCTGTATCTCCCTCAGACATTTCATTTCTGTGTCGGTATCACTTGTAATGTATTGACTGACAAACTGCTATTGATGTACGTGTCAACAGGCAGTAGGCATGAGGGAAACTGCTGTACAGCTGTGTACACTGTTTTCACAACTTCAAATTGCAGTCGGCAGTGTAGACGAGGCAAAAGCCGCTCTCAGCGTCTACAAATGACACGTCTGAGGTGTTTGTGATTGGATGGTCTCTCACTGCTTTAGTCTCTGATCTGTGTTTGGGTGATTCAGGTCTCAGTGCTCCTGTCTTAGGTTGTTCTTGGTAAACTCCAAAGCTATAATATGGAACTAAAACAGTCGCCCTTAAACTGCACGTCTGTGAATATCTATTCAAGGTTGGCTCCAAAATGAAGTCATTCTCCATAGATGCCACAATCAAATGCCAAGTTGTAGTAAAAGCACCTATTCTGCTTATTTTCAGCTCCATGTTTTATCATTCTTGGACTTTACAGCAGCAGCTTTGCCTGAGTAATATCTTATAATAAACACGTGTTTTATCGTTTACTGGGAAACTGTGTAAAAAGATGGAAACCCAGGCTGTTGGTAGATGGGCCTGATGTGTCTGTTTTCACTGACATCATCAAAGCCAACGGTAGAAAAAAAAGTTTCAAATTGAGCTTTTTGCTGTGTTGCCGTATTTTTGGATCACAGTGGCTGGATTTTGTTCCGTGTGTGTCCTGTGCCTTTAAGAGTATCTGCAGGTCCTTCCTGATTGGCGAGCTGCCAGCTGCTGATTGGTTCCATCATCAAGCAGCAGCTGCTGACCCTCCTTATCCTGCAAACCATCTATGACAAACTTGCATGTCCGACTTCAGAGAATTGCTACGTTTTGTGTATATTGTTGTAGATAATCTGAAGCAGCAGAGGGGACCTGCCTTATTATTTTCTGTACTTTTTCTCTTGTTTATTCAGTTGGGGAGTTTGGGGGTAGTGCTGCTTTTGTTTGGTTTTCCCTTTTTGGAATAGCTTGTTTGCTTTATTATTTTGGCCTTTGTTCACTCCGGCTTAAAGATTTCAGCTTTTAGTAGCAATAAAATCACCTTAACCTGTAAATTGGCTTCTGGATGTGGCCTCGTGGACCGCGGCACTTTCCTTTAACCCTTATGTTGTGCTCCTGTAGCCCCAGAGCAGGACCCAGCAGGCTCAAGGAAACTGGTGCTTAACTCATCTTTTGAACTTAAAATGAGCATCCACTTTTCCGACTGTATATATCTGACAGTAAAGAAGCAAAGGCATTAGGTTTGAAGTTATACCTAATAACAGTGTGTCCAGTTGAACTTACTCTCACTGGGTCTGATGGATACGGATTTATAGAGGAAGCTCTGGCACTTTACAGGCAATGCTTTCAAAATAAATCCACAATGCGTGCGACAAAGATGGTGATACCTGTGGAGCGCATAAATCAGTTTCTAATGCTGTGTTTGCTTGTGTGTTTGTGTGTAATGTATTTTGAGCGGGCATGAAGTAATTGTGATGGGAGCACGTTTCTCCCGTGAACTTTTGACCCTCATTACACGTCCTCTTTTCCTTGGTTACTGAGCTGTGATCAGACGTGAGCGTCGAAGAGTGTGTGCATATCAGTGTATATGTATGTGTGTGTGTGTGTGTCCAGAGTTCAGCTGAGACAGTGTCCTTCGCCCTGCCAGGCTAAGTAAACAGTCTTCCAGCCAACCCAGGTGGCCTTGCATGGAATGGGAAGAACAGACTAAACACTATCTCGTTATCAGGGTGTTTTGTTCAGCTCCAGCCTTGAGACCGCCGCTGGCGCCGAGAGGATATCCACATGAAGTGATGGTGCTTTTTACTTTAGTGCGAACAGCTCATATGAATTTCAAAGCAGTTCTAACAGTCCAACACTGTCCATCCCTCTCGTTCTCTCGTCTCTCCACCTCATCAGTTGTGAAGGGGCAGCTGTAATGAAGCTTGGGAAAGATCTGGAAACAAGGTTGTCTTTGCACTAATATAACATGGCAGTGAGGGAGTTTAGGAGACACCGTATTGATCAATTTCCCGATTTATGTAAATACTTTTTTGGCTTTCTCGTCAAAACAATGGAGGCCCTGTAGTGTGTTTCAAACAGCAAGTCCCTTAAACAAATGTTGAGGTTTTATGGCAGTTGGACGGTAGCGACTTCTGTCTTTTATCACGCTCTCACTTTATCAGATTGCAGTTGAAATGTTTAAAAGCCTGTCTGCCATCCATGCTGTGTTCATTTATTCTGAGCCTCTCAGTGGCAACTGTCTCTGAATGTTAAAAAACGCCTGACGGGTAAAATCATTTCCACCTTACCTCACAGAATTACTTTCTCTAGAGTCTAGTTTTTGAATCGCAAATAGCTTTTACGTTTCCGGAACAACCCCGCAGTTGAAGATTTGCCGTTGTACTAATCCATCTTAAAGTTTCTGGGCCTTAATAAACACCACAGAACAAGCTCCACTCACAGCACCACACCTCATGCTTCATCCAGGACAGGTGCCCCGTGGGACGGGCCGCCGCTGTAATGGATCCCTCTGTCAGTCTGGAGCTTTGTCAACTTCCCAGCCACCGTGGTCCCCTCAGCTTCACTGCATCAATCATATGCACAGTCTCACTACATCTACACAACATTATTTCTCATTTTCCACCAACAGGGGGCAGACCGAGTCACTCAGTCACACCTGTTGCCTACTTGTCTCTGTTACAGATGAAGGAGGCTGATGAGTTGTTATCTGGACTAGTTTGTCCTCCTGCTGCTTCTTATACAAAAACACTCCAGAAATGGATGCAGGGGTCAGTCGTGTGGCATCAGTATCGCTGTGTAATGTTATATCACATATCAGAGAACAGCTGGTGGCCAAGATCAGAAGGATGATGAAGGTGTGTGTATGTGTGTGGTTGCAGAACCATATTAAGAGTGTGACTGACAGTCAGCCACACACACACACAGGCGCCCATTCACCAATTAATTTTTCCATTCTGTCATCCAGCTCCCTGCCCAGCCCTTTTCCAATAACACACCTGCATGAGGCTCGATGCGGCGGTGTAGTATAGCCAGATTAGTTCCATGCCTCTCTGTTTCTAAAGGTAATATATACAGCAGGCCAGGTTGTGTGTGTGGGTGCGTGTGCATTTATGAGTATGGATATCTCCTCCAAAGCAGTTGTTGTGCCCTGCCACCTAGTGGTTCGCTGACTCTTTTATATGCAGAGCAGTGAACAGAGGGATACAGTAAGGATCCAGCCTCCACAGTACAACGTGCCGAGTGTGCTCGTTAAAACCTCCCGCCCGACCTGCTGCGTTTGTTTCATTTGCCTTTATCATCAGAGTCATTTCTCACCACGTCCAAGAGGAACCCCTCTAATCTCTTGCTTCCTCCCCGCCAAGGAAAAGGAAAGATTACAGCTGTCTACAATGAAGTCCAGAGCAACATGTAATCTATAGCAGCGTTTTCTGCAGCTCTCTTTTGATTTGCAGTGCATATCCATCAACCCATGCTGACTCCCTCACCCTGTCACTTCTTCTGTGGGTGCTAAAAGCTAAAAATAAGAACAATGACATGTTGGGGCAGTTGTGAAAATATGGTTGTCAGTATAGTCTGACAGTGGGGTTTGGGGGGTTCTGAAAGTGACCGGCAACATCAGAAGCTACCCTTTAAAAAATCTGTGTGGAAGCGAACATGTGAAGTTTTTTCTGCTAAACAGTGATGTGCACTTTGTCACTGTGTGTGTGATACAGCAGAGCTCATCCTCTTACATCGCTGTAGCACTCACAGATTCATGTTCTTTATCCTGTTGTCTCTAATGGACAGTGGACACGGGCTAACAGCGTTGAGAAGCAATGTTCCCGTCCTGATGAAAATGCAGCTATTTACTTACTGTAGCAGCACTGTGGCAGAAGCCCGTCCACAGGGCTGGAACAGCTGTGACTTATGTAACCGGCACTGTATTTGACCACGACCACGAGAAGAAAACAGTTTTAACGTGCTTCCATGCTCCTTTTATGCTAAATAAAATATACTGCCCGTGGCATCTGTAAATCTTTTTGATGTAACACCAATATTTTTTAGAAAAATCGCTAGAATCAAATATTTATTTTATTTCAAAAGAACACAAAAGAAAAGAAGTGTGAGAGCCAAAGCTGCTTACAGGGATGCACCTCACTGTTTAGAGTTCAGTCAGCATAATTCCTACAAACGCACACAGGGATACGTGACGTCTGCGCTGTGCTGTGTGTAGAGGCAGCTGTCGTCCAGTAGGAGGCGCCAATGCAGAACTTTACATTGAAGTCCCAATGATAGTGCAGGTGTAGAACTTACATGGCTGTGCTTTCAGCATTCAGTGGTAGTACAGAGGAGTTCATACGTTTGTTATGTCGGAGAGCAGTGTTTCATAAAGAAATAAATACATTCATCACTGCCTTCACCCAGCACAGAAGGGAGAAGCTGCCTGATGGGCTCCGCAGCAGCGGGAGTGACCCTGACCTCTAATCCAACTCAGTGCAGTTATAACATTGAAGGAAGCGTTGGCCTTCGCAGTTAGGTGTGTTTTCACATCTGATTACTTCAGGGCAGCCTAATCTCTGTTTACTGTCCTCCAATCCTCTGTCATCTCCTACTAAGCTGGAAAAAAGATCTTCCTCAGCAGTTAATCCTTCCTACCTTGTCCCTCTAAGCCTATCAGGGAAGAGTACTGTATGCCACGCCGTCAGTCATGATGATTAAATGAGTATCCTGTGTGCATGGCGAATACAAATGGGGAAATAAATCATTTGCTTCATTTCATTACATCTATTTTTGATTGTTTTCTCTTTTCGTCCATTATGTGCATGTATTTCTCTGGATTTTTAGTAAGCGTAATGACACAGTCACTGTTAATGTTTCAAGGTTTTCACCACAGGATCCACTACGCTCCAAGTCCGTACCAGTCAGTGCTGGTCGACTACCTGTACGCACATGTGGGAGATCGCCATAGCGAAAGGTTTATGGAAACATAGATCTAAACCACTTGAGTCATTTTTGGTACTTTTTGGCAGTGGATACATTGTAGAGATCAGTTGTGTTCATGCTGTCCCGCTGTCACCAGTGCAAGCTTGTAGGGGCTCGTATATCTTCCAGTACAAACCACCGTGAGGCAGCTGTTTTTGTGATTTGGTTCCATATAATTGAATTGAATTCATCTTTACAAGGAAGGATACGTTTCTAATTTGTCCCCCAAAACCTTTCTGAATATTGGTAGGAACTATTTTCTCACTTATTGATAAATAATCCATCTGATTAATAAATCCAAGTAAGCTTTTAAATGTTACATTTCACAGTGTTTGTCCTTGTAGTTGTCTACACTGCTGTGTATGATGCTGGGCTATCCCTGGGTCTGCCATGTGCAGTTTTTTATGTGTTTAGTGCATTGTAATAATCTCCTAGAGCTTTGTAAATCAGCAACGGTGAATCAGATTATCAGCTGGAACATGTTGAATTGGAATAAATCCAGGCGGAGCATTTAGATGAAATGCCATTTGCCCCGTTAACCTCAGAGCTCAGCTCGTTTCAGATGCTCTCGGAGGAAATCTTTCACAGTAGACGGAGACGGTATGAGGGTCAACATTAAGAAAGGTCTGATGTTCCTGAAGTACGTAGGCGTAATCCTCCATTTGCACCACGCTGAAAAATGTAGGGCACATGTAGACCTATATCTGTGGTAATCTGTCGCTGCTGTAATGCATCTGCTGTTTAATGTAAACCATCACCGAGTGCCTAACCACACACGGATTCTACCCCTAACATTTTCTAAACCCTTAAACAGCAATGAAACCTGTCAGCATCCACCAGGTGGACAGTCACCTGTTACAGGTTGGGTTTATAGGCTTAGAGTAAGGTCACATCTAACCCGTCAGAAGGAAATTTCACCTATGTGGCAAATCCAAATAGAAATCTTATAAGAGAGCAACTTCTAGGGACAGAATAGCTGTAACTTGATTTGAAAGGTAACATATTCCCATTTTGATGCATGCTCAATCATCCGGTCTGGTTTTGCAGTCAGCTTTCTTCCTGTTAAAGGCAGCTTTTCCTTCTTGTGGTCGCCCCATGCCTACTCATGGGGATCATGTGATTCTCAGGGTTTTCACTCGTATGCTATGGAGTTACTACCTTACAGTCGAAGCGCCTTGAGGCAACTGTTGCAGTGGTTTGCGCTATGTACATATAGATATATATCTTCCTGATGTTGCTGTCATTCGGAATGTAGTGATTCCGAATGACAGCAACATCAGGAAGAAGGAACATGAGAAGCTTAAGAAGTACCAATGCTGGGGTACTTCTGAAGAAGCTGGAGAGGATGTGGAGGGTGAAAGTAACAGTGGTTCCAGTGGTAATTGGAGCACTCGGTGCAGTGACTCCCAAGCGAGGCGAGTGGCTCCAGCAGATCCCGGGAACAACAGCGGAGATCTCTGTCCAGAAGAGCGCAGTCCTGGGAACAGCTAAGACAGTAATAACACAGTGGCTTCCTCCTGGGTGTTAATGAGGAGGCCCTGCAACCAGAGTGGGAGTCCAGGTTGCTTTTGTACTTCAGTGCATGCGTGCATTCATGTTAGTTAGTGTACATATTAGTAAATATTACTAAATCTGTCACCCACAAACTTTCCAGCTTTCCAAAGTGTTCCCATGTATACAGGAATGATCCTGACTCAAACATGGGACATGTAATGATTTCCTATTAGATTAGGAGCTAGTCCTCGGATTATTAATGTCTCTAATGTAATTATATCAGTGAGGGAAAGATTTAATCCACATTAATCTGTTGATAATATTATAATTTCAAGTATTTTTCAAAGAATCTGCTGGAGGAGACACAAGCCCAAGCTGGTGCACTCCCAGTGCCAGTCCCGAACACAGACACACTCCATCCTGTTTCTTCATCAGTTCAGTGAATGAATATGAATGATTGTTCATATTTAACTCGGAAAAATAATAAAAGAGTTCAAATTACTTAATAGCTGAAGCATTATTGAAAGATCTTCTCAGACATATTCTCTGCAATATCTTTTACTTCTCACTCACTTTTTCACGGGACAGTCGCTTGCGGAGGAAAGCAAAGCTTTCAAATTTCTAGATTGTGTGCACGTTGTCCTTGCCACGTGGATGCAGAGCTTTGTAAAGCAGCTTTGGGGGTGATGCTCCAACACCTTCAGCGATTAAAAAAAGAGAAGAAGAAAAAAGCTACAAATGCACAGGGAACACTGTTAATGACATGAATGGACATGACCCAGTGACTTGTGAATGAACATCAGCCTGGTAATCTATACACATGTGCACATATAAGCACGCATTTAAACTGGCACATGTTTATATGCGTCGCTGATATGGCCAGATGGTGTAATCCTCTACTTTCCCTTGGGTTTCATATTTTTTCCCCTCCTGTGTTGGGATTATGCTGTTGTCCAATCGGATTTCGCCCTACTCTCCAGCAATGATGTGAGATGAATGGCAGGCTGGTGGGTGGGTCAGGCAGGCATGCAGTAGATCCTGCACGTTGGGTTGCACGGAATACCCAAGTGCTCCATATTGCGAAAACTGCCACAGCTTCCGTTTGCGAGGGTGCTCACTGACCATCACTCTGCAGGTAAGTTGCAGACGGGCAGATCAGGTATGAGAGGGAATTTGAAAGAAACTTTGTTTGGCATCCATGTTTAAAGGCGACAGATAAGAAAAGAAGGATTACGGTGCAAAACTAAAAAGCTTAAGTTCTCAAAACGCTCGTGCACTTTAAGTTGATGTTGCAGACTGGATGCATTTCACTGTAGGTTTTGCTGGTGTGATGTTTGGAATCACAATGTCAACAAAACCGATTAAAATGTATTTAAACAGCGTGCAACAGGAGGACATACTTCATGGATCATTTTCAGTAAAACAAGAATATTTGAGAGTAAATTTATAGGATTAAATCCTTTCTGTTCAACATGAAAAGAAACAAACAGTTCACATGTCCACTTTCTGTACTGTTTGAATCATGGCATGCATCTATGTATCATGTATTTGGAGTTTTTGGAATATTTTGCAGTTTTATTTTCAGTGTGCATCTCATGGTCTTCTTTGAATAGGGGCCCAGTGCTCATTTGCCACATAATTCAGGAACCAGTATCTTATATGTGTGGTTGAGCTTTTCTTAATAACCAAGTGGAACAACCTTATTTACATATATGATGGACTGATATGTTTGACTCAGTTCAGAATGTTTTTCATGTGTAATTTTGTATTATGTGCTGTCATATTCGGGATGTCTGTGAGGATGTCTGCTTGGAGATAAGATTCGTTAGCCAGACTGATACTTGAGTCGAGTTTCTGCTCATTTTCAAGGACAGAAGGAAACTCACAGATTTCACTGTGTACACAGAATGTGTGTAATAGATGTCCTGGAATTTCCTCGACTTTGATACTATGTTGCAACAGTTTTGTCTTCACTTCTTTCAGTCAGATCATCATTTTACATCACGCTGCTGATGAGGATGATGACGATACTGCTGTGTGTATACATGCATGTTAATGCAATTGCAAGCTCACATTCATGGTGTCAAAAGCAGAATAGCAGCTTATTTTGTGTTTGTGCGACGCTCTCCTGTGTGTGGTTTCATTTCACGCTTACTTAGCTGTTTTAGCACTCGTGTGGCAGATTAGCCTCGTATGGAAGATGGTGTGTGAGCTGATTAAACACAGATGCACATTTAATAAGGAGAGAGAACCGTGTACTTTAGTATATTTGAGTGTGTGTGTGTGAAAGCAGGCCTTTGTAATTCACAGTGTGAGATGCACGGATGCATTTGAGACGCTCACACGATTCAACAAACTGATTATGTAGACGTTCACAAAGTCATTACACAAAGCTTGAACTCTGACTGAATTCTGCTCTTATCTGTGCTTTGATGTTGCTCCAGTAACACCACCACTGTAAAGTAATTTGAAATCAAGTTTTAAACCCAGCCTCGCTGCCTGTGCATGCCATCGTAACCTGCCCCATCTGCTGCTCTGCCCCCTGCAGGCCAGTGCATCCTGTGTATGGTGGATGTGGTGCCAGTGAAGAACGAGGATGGCGTGGTGATCATGTTCATCCTCAATTTCGAGGTCATGACAGACGAGTCTCTCCGAGACCACAAACAGGAGCTGAACCACCGCCTGCCCACCTGGCTCGTCACAGGTAACCACGAGCGCAACGTTTGATGTTTGTCTGTTCTTCTCTGTGCTTTTCCTGTAACGTCACCGTTTACACAAAGACAAGAAAAGCATCTCTGACGCCCTTATGTGAATGCAGCTTTCGTTTCTGTTATTACACCACCGGTGTCAAACATAAGGCCCTGGGCCAGAGTTGGCCCAGCAAAAACTCAAATCTGGCCCACTAGACAGAAAGTGTGACGGTGTGACCCTTTGGGAAGTAAAAAACATTAATGTAAAAGTGACATGTGTAATTTGTAATTACTCTGTAACTGCAGTACAGTCGGGGTGATGAGCTACCACGACTTTTTCTTTCATTTCACCATTTTTTTCTTATAGTTTAAGTCCAGAGAATCACACTGACACATTTCTTGTACTGCAGCAGCGTTTGTTTAGCATGTGGAAAAATTAAAACTGTTTCCTTATATTTTGGCATCTCAGCTAAATTTGTAGTTGAACAGAAAGGGCAGCTTCACTTGTGTGTCCCCTAATATCACAATGTTGTGTATGTGGCCCGTGATGCACAATGAGACAGCGTGCTCCACACAGCTGATTGTGTTTTCTCTTTGGTTTAGTGAGGTATAAGTAGAGTGAGTGTCGTTTGTGGCTCAGTGTGGAACATTTTCGGGATGTATTGCTGCTTATTTAATTCCCATGTTTTTTAATCCAAATTGGACGTGATGCTCACTTTGCTTCACCTGGATCAACTGTTCATTCTGCCTTCCAGATAGACCAGGTGGTCCTGCTATTATTAGATGCTTTTGTTCTTGTAAATCCTGAATATTTGTGTTAGCTGTCGATCTATGCTCTTAATGTCCTAGAGGGATAACCCAGGGGAGCAGCATCTGGAATAGGACACAGCAATATCCGGAATCAAGTATCTCATAACTTTGTGGCTAAGCCCACATTTTAATCCGAGTTGCTGCCCCTGCATTCTGGTCGATTGGTTTTGCAGCTTTATTCTGAAGGCTGATGCATGTTTAGCTCTTTCTCTGTCCTAGCATGACGCCTACCACTGAAAACATGCTCCAGCTGTTTGTGCTTGTCTCACTATTCTAATATAATACCCATTTCTGCCATATTGGAGGTGCACCTGTCACTCTCCAGGTTAATAGTCTTATCCCTCCTCCGTCTCACCACCAGGTCGCCCACGAGGCTTCAAGCTGCGTCTCCCCCTGCTGCGCTCCCTGTCCAACAGTAAAGCTTCTCTGGACGACGCAGAGGCCGGACACATCCCCACAGCAACGCCGGTGTCGCTACACCCAGAGGACCACCGTAGCCCCGAGTCCTTAGGTCTGGGGGAATTTCTGCCCCTCCCCCCACTGCCACCAAATCACCAGGAGAAGCTGAGTGGAAGCAGGTAGATGCTTGATTTCAACATTACTGCAGAGATGAACATGTTCACATTCTAAAATCACTCTAAAGTTAATTTCAGCTTTAAGCTACATGTTGCTGCAGACACTGGCTGCAAAGCTGCCAGCTGTCTGTGCCTCATCACCTCTGCTAACTCCAGTCACAGGGATTCATCTCTCGTGTTTATGGCCTTTTTGAGCTCATTGTGAAATTCTTTGACTTCAGTCAACAATGTCCAGTGTCCTGGCTGATTACCAGGACACTGGAGTCTCTCGGATCTGGAAATATTCGTTGTTTGTGTTTCCCAGGTCAGCGCTACAGAGTTGGCCTGAAGACCGCCAGGAAGACCAACGCACCTTATTGTGCTCTGAGCCTCCAGTAGCCGTTCCACCACATCAAACTCACGGAGCCCACCTGGTGGGTCCCCTCACCCATTCCACACCCTGCGTAGCACCCCACCACCGGCTCAGCCTCAACCCCGAAGGCTCGGCCTCCAACTGTTCTCTGTCGCACAGCCGCTCGCGAGAAAGCTTTCACAGCATGCGTCGCGCCTCCTCCGTAGACGAGATCGAGGCCATGAGGCCGGAATGGGATCGGAAGAACCGGCGGCCAAGCATCCGGCCGGCCAGCAGCAGCACCGGTGAGAAGGCGCAGGTGGGATCAAATGTTTTCCTGCTGGTTTTCTTACCTGATTGTTGAACTTCATTTGCATATTTCCAGGTGCAGTAAACAGCAAGTTGAACATACTGAACTCCACGTCAGACTCTGACCTCATGCGGTACCGCACCATTTCCAAAATCCCTCAGATCACGCTCAATTTTGTGGATTTCAAACCGGACCCACTCATTGCTCTGCCCTCGGGGGAGATGGACATCATAGCACCCTGCAAACTCATTGACCGGACACACAACGTCACAGAGAAGGTCACACAGGTAGGACACAGTCCATGTGCAGTGTGCCCGATGTCCAGCAGAGGCATTATTTTTGTGACATTTTGCCAGCCTGCATAAATCATCAAGGGCCTGCAAGCCATTTGCACTTGTTGTAAGTGTTTCGGGGCAAAAAGTGCTTGAGTGAAGGCCACTGACCGAGTTTCAAAGAGATGATGATGCTGAAAGGTGGTAGGCCAGTAATATGCTTACTTCTAACAGTCCAGAGGCTAGGCATAAGCATGTACTTCTGCACACATGAAAAACTGTATTTTTTCACGTAATTTGCTTAAAAAGACGCAATAGACACCTGTACTGAACTTCTAAAGGCAGGACAGGCTCATCAGAGTCGTTGTTCTGCTGTGCTACCGACTGCTGCATTTACCAAGCAAGGCATCTCACCCCAGACCAGCTTCTTGTCTACTTTGGATGCAGTTGAGGATTGTTTTTGTTTGTTTTTAAACTCAGAGGATGATGATGAGCCTGTGAGCTGGGATGTGCCATCACAGATTACCTGTCCTTGGCTCACAGTGTGCTGAGTCTTTGAACTGCTATATAGACTTTACATATGCATATTTCTGCGTCCCAGTATGTGTTCTTACAGAAGTGACATCTTCATCTGATTGATATTTGCATAATAATCTGCTTTTTGTTAGCAAAGTAACGTTTTTATGTTTTTTTATTAACGCCTGAATCTCCTGCAAGATCCAGAGGGCTTTACTTCTATCGAAACGTTATCATGCTAAGGTGCAGCTGGCAAAATCAAAGGGTGTGTGTGTGTGTGTGTGTGTGTGTGTGTGTGTGTGTGTGTGTGTGTGTGTGTGTGTGTGTGTATACACGTGTATTAGCCAGTGGTGCAGTTATGATACAGTGCAGATGGAGAAAGCAGTACCAGCTGTGTGCTATTTATAGAGCTGTTAGAAGAAAGGAAAAATCACGAGGTGGTTTCATCAGCACATATATGTCTGACATCCGTGTAACCTCCCTCCTGCACGACTTTACTGAATGAGAAGAGAGAAGAAGAACAGCGGGGGGTCATGTGGAAGGAAAAGGAAATCCTACGAAACAAGAGCCCCTAATAACATCACATAGTTGCTGAGTGTTTTTCTATATTTGTTGTGAAGCCCCATACGTTCCCAAAAGTCCCCTAAAGAACTGCCTCCGCCTGCCCTCTGACCTCTGAACTGTGGAGTCCAGAGTCTGCTGTTTGTCAGTCTATTCAGGGATCAGTGTACCTTTAGACTCAGCTGAATGTACGACTGTGGTTGAGCTTTAAAGCTTCGTACTCTTCAGTCTGTGTGGCAAATGCCTGGCAAACAGGGCTTGTTGTGAGCAGAGCGCCTGCCTTTCCGGGCTGTGCCTGTAGATGGCAGCATCAAATAGGTGATGACAAGCGCAGCGATCCCTCGGAGCAGCAGAGAAGAAGATGCTGAACGGCAAACAAGGCTAAATAATTTACACGTTTCAAAAACATCTGATGTCCTGAGGAAGAACTCGTGCAGACATTCTGCACATTTATGAGCTGCACACACTCAAACTGACCTTCTGTATGGGGGTATAGAAGTGTGCTGACTGACGTATTACGCAGTTTAAACAGTGGACAGATATTTCAGTAGTGAAGCATGAGACGATTCCCTGAAAGCAGAAGTCTTTTTGGGGGACAAACATGTACAATGCAGCGATGCTCCTGGCCTTGGTGACTATAGTCATGTGTCATAATGAACAGTTATTTAACTTACTATTTAACTAACTAACTAGACTACAACACCCATACAATATACCCATACCTGCGCGTGTATGCTTCAGACACACCACAGGCAGCCGCACACACAGCAGGCTAAACTCACTCACACCCTGCAGCTCTCTCATACCCAGAGCTACTCACACATGCTGGCTCTTGACTCGGCGTCCTGTCACTCCCGTCTTAGAGAGCGTTTTATTGTCATTGTGCAGTTTCTTGCACAGCAGATTTGGGTAGCTGGACCACAAAGGTGCAAAAGTAGAGAAGAGAAAACAATCTACAACGAGGGAAAAACATAAAAAGCAATATATATGTATACATATGTGTGAGTGAACGATATACATGGTGTATGCATAAGAAACACTGAAACAGAAACATTGTGGGGCTGCATAGAAGGGCAGTTATATAATATAATAAATAAATAAATACAATTATTGACATTAAGATATAAATGGAGCCATGGATGGCACACAGCAGCAGAGCTGTAGGACCCATCATTACTATCTCCTAAAGATCTTACAGAAGAAATATAGTTTGTTGTGTAGTCGTGTTATTGTGATGTTAGGGAGACGTGTGCAATCAACGCTTTTAAGGCTGATGGATTTTTCTGTTTCCACTCCAGTGTTTTTAAAAACAAATGCAAGAATTGTGTTTCGATTATGTGGCATCGCAGAAGTTGTAATTCTTTGTTGAAGTGGTGATGACTTTTGCGCCTGTCATTATTTACTACACAGTGTGTCGCATTTACTTTCTCCCATTCTATGTGGCAGCGTTGTAAGTGTGTCAGAAACCCCACAGTGGGGCGACAAACTAGATTTCTGCCTCTTCTCTCCTTTGCAAATTGCAGCATTCTGCATTTTCTGATAAAGAAATGACTTGTGTCACTCCCTCATGAGAAGTCCACGGAATAAATGCGTATGTGTGTGTTACTGATGAAGCGTCTGTTTAAAGCTATGATGAGGAAGTTGTTTTGTTTCTGATGAGCCACCGATCTCTGAAAGAGTGAGGTTGCAGTACTAAAACCCATTTTTCTACATTTCACAAGTCTTACTGTTCATATTAAACCATAAAAAGCGAAGTGTGGCTTCTTGGAGCTCTGCTGGTCTTTGCAGGCCAAACAGTGATGCGCAGGTTCACTTCCAAAGTAGAAACAGAGTGGGAGAGATGTGCAATGTAATGCTTTAGAGGATTACGCAGCACATGCAGCTGAGCTCAGCTTCCACTGGAAGTGTTGTGTGGATAGTAGGGTTTGTTGGTATAACCTTCACATTGTATCGTGATAATTCGAGGAAACTATATGACTTTTACACTATAGAAGCAAAAACTGAATAATGTTCTGACTGCAGCTTGCAGGCAGCAGCATTTATCGGTGCAAACAAAACAAAAGGTGTTTTCCATCCTTCTCTATCAGTGAGAGCGCAGCAGCTAACTCAGACTGTGACTCCACAAGGTGCCAGCAGCAGCACTGCAGTGCAACAGTCATGACACGCCATAAAGCGTAAAGTAGTCTGGGTAGTTTTTAAATGTTTTGTTTTAGTTTCCTGGGAGTACGGCATCACTGTTTTTACTAAAGCAACCGTTAACCTGCTAACCCTGTAACTGTTCAACACTGCAGCACAATAGGAGCATGTTATAAAACTGACGTTGAAGTGTTGTGTCTTTGCTTTTTAACCAGCATTCTGCACTTTAATACTGTGAAGAATGAGCAATGCTGAACGACACACATGTGTGTCTTTCACAAACTCTGCAACATTTGAAAATGGCCGATGCTATATATGCAGTCAGAGAGAGGTTGTGAGCCAGTAGTATATACCCTGTATATGAACGTCTTGCAGCTGGATTAATGCAGGTTGAACTGCACACTTTAGCTCTTATGGATATAATAACTTTTACCCATAAGAAGTGTTTTTAAAAATGAGGTGACATTTGTGCAAGATTTTTGCTGAGCACCGTGGTGGAAAAACTGTGGAGTGACAAAAATAGTCTTAATTAAAGTGATTTATTTGGTGCGTTTGTCTGAGCCAGCTTAGGCTCCAATGTTTTACTGGAATATATTTCTGCAGACAAACACGCACATAAATCAAGGAACCCTAATCAACTTAGTCATTGTTGGTGGTAATGGTCTCAAACTCTCTGTGTGCCATAATCCATGTTTCTCCTGTGTGTGAAGCCAGCGTGAGCTCTGAGCTGTGCTGCACAGGGAGCATGAATATAGGGCACTGGATGTATACTGCTGTTACAGACTGACATATTCCATCAATAAGCTGATTTTGCAGAACATGAGGAAAGGAAAAGTTGGGATGGGTATTGATACAGTGTGTGCCTCGTCTTCTGTGCCTTCAAAGTGCTTAATATATAAGTGTATGTACTGAAACACTGCATGCATGTAACATTTACAGATATTGATTCTGTAAAGTTGCTTGCACAGACTGAGGAAGTTATGGTTCAACAGCCAGAGGTTGTCTCTGCAGGTGAGCTTGCGGCAGAACCTCATGGCATCTACAGTTGTGTTTCCTGTGTGACGACAGTCCTTTAAAAACAACCATGAAGGCTTCTGAAGAGATTAGTGCCCATCCCTGCTTAAATATTAAGTTAATGAGAACCACAGAGGGTTCAAACAAAGATGAACGTTTCCTCAGTGGAAAACATGCTTCCCTCTTCTCTCAGCTGAGTTTGATTCACCAGCTGTCTTCACGGGTGGTGGTTCGCTGATCTGATTGGTTAAATGCCACCTGTGATACAGCAATAGACAAAAGGTGTCTCCCATTACCTGCCAAAACATCCCACATAGTTCTGTGTGCAAAACCATCTGGAGTGTCAGGCAGTAGGCAGGCTGTGCATTTGTCCACCGACTGGACAAGAACTAAGTGAGCATATTCTCTTCTGTTTTTGTTTTTGCTGTTCCACACATGCCAGGGCATCAATCCTATTTTCTAACACTGGCTTTAAAAAGTGGCACATAGACATCCTTTGACAGCTGCAGTGGGCTCAACCCACTTACAGCAGCTGAAATGCTTTAGAGTTGGATGCTGTGTTATAAAACTACTGCAATGTCACAGTCGAGCTTTAATTATGCATCAGGAACAATCTGCCGCAAACTTAAAACCATGTTTTGTTAAGATTAAAAGTAAACCAGGGGCTTTGATCAGAGTTAGATTCCCTGCATGCCCCTGCTCTGTTTGTTAGTGCACACTGTGGCTCTGCTCCCCGTTGTTGCATTAATTAATTCCCTATTAGTCAAAGTCTGATGATGAACATTTGCATAGGGTCATGAGTATGCATTAGCTCTCTGAATAGCGTGTGGCATGAATGATTTTAAAGCAGGTATTTTTAGTAGGACCACATATTTTTTGCTTAGAAAGCACCGAGCACTGGGGGGTGGGGGGTACTCTAATGTGGCTCTGCAGTTGTTTTGGTGAGAGATGCACCTCTGGCAAAGTCCCACAGCAGGGTTACGTCCTTTAAATAGGACAGAAGTGAGGGGTTATAGCAAAGTGTTACTGAGCCGTACGCTTTTCTTTTTTAACATCTGCAGGTGTTGTTTACGATTGATAGCCATTATAAAACCTTTTATATTGAATACACTTTATTCTGCACACACTGTATACATCCCTTTACCGTCACCACGTGTTTGTCATAGAACCATCGTCAGAGGATAGGTTGTGCTGTGCAGCAATTAAAAGAAAAAAGACTCTGCAAACATCGGATTTAGTAAGTGTTGGATAGCTCAAACAATCCTCATGTTTGCAGACATTTGCAGTGCCCTGTCTCTTCTTGAGTTAGGTTATCTTTATCATTTGGGACCAGTTTTTAAATTCCAACGTCTTAATAATTGGGTGAGAAAAGCACATGCCTGAGCGTCCCAGTATCTGTCAGTTAAATGGGCTAGAATAGAGTCTGGAAGCATGTGACACACTGTAATTTAGCCACCTGCTCAGCGGCTCTGCCTCAATGCCTCAAACTGATGGAGTGCTTCCTCCATGTGAGTTTAGTGACCCACAAAGAAACAAAAAAGCATGTTGTCAGTCTCTTGAAGAACGTGAATCAAACAAAAGGATTGCCTCCAGACCTTTCCTGGTGTGTGTCAGGAGTGAGGAGTTTCTTTGAGTGTGTGACTGTAGATGTACACAGTGAAAATAATTCAGCTTTGCTTTGGAATTAGGATTGTTATCCATCCATTGATTATCTTCCAATTTTCCAAAGCCAGGTTGCAGCGGCGGCAGACTAAGGCCTGAGTTAGAGCCTGTGGTATCACCTGCACAAGTGGCTGACATCATCGACAGCATTTATGCCTGTGCAAGGTGCATTATGTTTTAATTACCTTGTGGTCATGCCCCGAATTTTTATATGCAGCAGTAACTGCAAGTAAAACACCAGGTCTGGGACTTTTTCCTCCTATTCTTTGTTGTAGAGAGAGAGAGGGGGGCGGGTTTTAAGGGCAAGCAAGTTTTTTCACTTTTCTGTGTATTCACATTCATTCCGATAGTTTCAGAAATCCTTATAACTCCTTATATAGAGACAATGATTGTTTGATTGATTAATTGTAATCAGACATGCATAGGAGGAGCAGATGGGTGTGAACAAGCCAATCACAATAGTTGCATCAATGCAACGTGTAGTTACATTTGTACGGAGATGCAGATCTGGTGATGCCGTAACTAAGCATATGTTTTCAGAGGCTTTGTGGTTACAACTTAGTCCTGACATAGATTTCCCACTGATCCTGAGATATACAATCTCTCCAGCAGGTTCTGGGTCTACTCCCCCAACTGGCTCCTTTCAATACACTGGAGCAGAGGCTCTAATCCAAGCTCTGGATGCCTGAGGTCCTCACTCTGTCTTTAACGCTGAGCCAAGCCACCCTACAGAGGAAATTCATTTTGGGTGCTTGCATTCCTTACTTTTTCAGCCTTTGCCAAGATTTCATGGCCATAGTAAGGATTGGGATGTAGACGATCTGATAAATTGAAAACTTCGCCTTTTGGCTCAACTCTCTCTTCACCGTGACAATTCGTGCATTAATGCTGACATGAAGACGACCCAAGTTTAGCATAAACCTCCAAACCTCCAGTTTATGAAAAGCAAGCATCCTCCTCACACCTGCTACTTTGAGATCCTGTCCTTAAAAATCAAACAGAATTATAGAGAAGGAGCAACCATTAAGGAGTCCAACACCAACTGAAAACATGCTTAATGTTATGTCACAGACATGGACAGCTCTCACTTTTGTTATACACGGGCCTGGTGGAAGTAATGGTCCCAGAACCCCATATTCTTGCCCCCAGAGAAACTGGTCATCAGTCTTCTCCATGTCTAAAAAATCCACAGAGACATGGAGATTATAAAACTCTATCCGAACTCTCCACTAGAGCCTCCTTTCCAGCACCATGGAGAATCTTTCCCTTGGAGGATGAGGGTGATGTGTTGGCCTCGATGACCTTATAACAACAGGTCCTGCCAACCACCTCAGCAGTGGAAGTCTCTGCTCTCAACTTCCCTTCGGATACAAGATGCCAGATGGAAGATGTGGCAGCTAAAAACCCTACAGACATGGGCTTCCGCCAGCTGTTTCCAGTTCAAACAAACAAGTACTGAGTACGAAGTTTGTCTGGCAACCTTTCCCACCATCAGATTTCACTTGCCACTAGGTCACAGGTGTCGAACTCCAGGCCTCAAGGGCCGGAGTCCTGCAGGTTTTAGATGTATCCTTGATCCAACACAGCTGATTCAAACGGCTAAATGACCTCCTTGACATGTCTTTAAGTTCTCCAGAAGCCTAGTAATGATACTAATCATTTGATTCAGGTGTGTAGACCAAGAGTGAGATCTAAAACCTGCAGGACACCGGCCCTCGAGGCCTGGAGTTTGACACCCCTGCACTAGGTGATGATCTGTAGCCAGCTGTGCTCCTCTCTTTCATGATCCCACCTAAAGACTCCAAGAATACCAGGTAAACATCTAGCTGATGTTTGTTTGCTGCCCAGAGAAAACTCCACAACGAGCTCTCAGCCGGGGGCTTGAGAGTATCCCCGTACCAAGTGGCGGTCGAGCCTATTTGGTGCCCTGGGCCCCCCCCCACACACACACAGAACATATTAAGGATTGTACATTAACATAAAAGGCTACCACAGCCATCATAATTCGTCATACAATGAGAACAGGACAAATCAACAACTGACGATGACTAATTAATATTGAAATCTGTAACATAATGTGATGTTTGGAGTTTAGTTTGTTATTGTTACTATTTTTACCATTTCTTCTTGGAGTAACTGTAACCCACATTATTTCCTTAGGGATTAATAAAGTATTCTGATTCTGATTGTTTCAGGATGACCTGCCATCATCCAATCACACATCTGCTTACCTGCATCTGTTGTTTCTCCTCCTCTTCTTTTCTCTTTTTTCTAAACTGAGCACCTGATGACTTTTCTTGTCCATCTTCCATTGGTTTTAATTTTGCACTCCAGTATGAACACCCATCCCCTACAACCTACACCTTAGTCCACAGATTCACTTTGTCTATGGTTTATTTCTGGGATTTCACACAACCCAGGATTCAAATCATGAATACATGATGGGCTTGGATTTACATCATTATGAATGAAATGTGCTCTATTTGGAAGGAGCTGGCCCCTCCGCTTTCGACGGCTTGTGTGAGACTTTAAATCATCAAACTGTAAATTTTAAATTGTTATTGATCCTTTACCCCGAGTCCTAAAGCGTATATTTATTTTCTTACTCTTCTTATATTTATTGTTTGTTTACTTGCACTGCTGTAACTGGAGCCTCGTCGTCTCGTCTCTATATGCTGGACTGTAGCGGAGATGACAATAAAGTTTACTTTGACTTCAGCAGCGAGCAGGCGCACCGAGGGCTCTCGCGCTCACTTTTCGCGTACAGAATTTCGAAAAAACATCGGTGCAAATTATAAGTCTGTATCATGATGTCTGGTGTGTTTGTTGGTTTGTTTTTATTTTCGTTTTATTTTGCGAGTTGATTATTAGATGCTGCTCCAGCCAGCCAGAGAATCTCCCGCCGCCCCGCCCTCTCCTCCCTGTACCGCCAGCAGCAGGCGCACCTCGCAAACGCAGGGCGCCCTTGCTCCCAGCAAATGGCCGATAGAAAACCGATCGGTGCCTGTGCCATTCCCGATATGCGCTGGCTGACGTCGGGGCAGCATGAGTACGAGCAATTTTTTTTTTTTTTTTGTGTCGATGCCCGCGATGCCGCCCCCCACCACGATATAGATGGTAATACTCCACCTCCTAGCTGAGGTTCCTTACCTAGCCAAGTGCTTTGACTGCTCAGAGTAGAAAAGCGCCATATAAGAACCAGTCCATTTACCATTACCTGCCAGCAAGCTGATGGTCCTTGTTCCAGAAACCAGTCTGCAGTGTTGAGGGTCTACTTGCCTAGCTCACCAACTTTGCATACCAGCCAGTTAACACTCCACTTGAGCCCAATGCCCCTCCATGTGGGTGGTGGGCCCACAGGTTGTTGGATCCATATTATTTCTTTCTCTGCCCGACCAAGCCTCACGGACACAGGCCTGGCCAACAGATGCTCGCCTTTGAATGCTCCTCTTAGGCTACGTCCACACTAGCCTGGATAGATTTGAAAATGCCGTTTTCGCCTGAAAACGCTCCACGTCCACACTAACGTTTTCAGACGTTTTCACAGAGTTGTGCGTCCACATTGAAACGGCCGAAAACGCTTACGTTCCAGTCCTGTGCATGCGTGAAACGCAAGACGATGCGACCTGCCTCATTTCTGTTTGAATTTGAGGTGAGCTATTGTATCGACACCTTGTTGTACTAAAATTGATCCTTCCAATTAAATGAACCTAATTAATTCCACAGTTTAATTTAATCTGTCTGCCTTTTTCTGCCATCTCTGAAATATTAGGAGGATCAATCGACCAGTGGTAATTACAAAGCTCATATGAGCTCTTTATGACCTCCTGTCAGGTGTTTGAGAAACAGTGAGTCTAACTATTATCCCGTTTTCTAGTAATGAATCCATGAATTATTGTTGGAACAGGAGTAGAGTGTCATGGTGACTTTGAGGATGTTGTCTGTGCTTAACAAATGTGCTCATTCTCAGGCACATAATCTATACGAGAGTAATCTATTTCCCCCTCCTGCTGGTGAGAACCACCTCATTCAAACAACATTAGAGAGACATTGATTTGGCTATTTGTAACGCTCTATAAAACATTAGCTGTTTTCAAGTAGATTCTTGTGTGCCTTAGAGATAACACGACGACACATTTGAAGGTGGAAAATTTTACTCAACTTAAGGTGAAACGGAAATTTCTGCCAGCAAGTTTCACTTCAGTTAATTTATGGATTTAAACTAAATAATCAAATAATGATAAAATATTATGTAGAGATAATATGTCAGAAGGGGTCTGAAAAAGTTTTTTTTAAAAAGAAAACAAACAAACAGAAAAATAAGAACAGTTTTACTCCAAAACTCGAGCGAACACATTATCAGCCAGATCCCTTCCTGTCCGGGTGTATCTGCTCAGCAGGGATTGGCTAACTGAATCAGTCTCATTCACACCCAGGCAGGAAAGCTTCCCAATCTGTTTCCACTCTGATTGAATGCCTTTTACCTTTGTTGGCAGGCTACACACACACACACACACACACACACACACACACACACACACACACACACACAATATCAATGGCAGACTTTGAAAGCCAGGTGGCATGACAGAGGAAGTGAAAAAGAAGGTTCAGAGAAACCTGGAGAGACCGTGGGAGACCAAAGTGATACTGGGAAAGAAGAGAGGCTGGAACATGAAAGGAAATCCAAGGAAAAAAGGGAAGACAAAGCAGACTGCTGAAGGGAAAGGAACACTGGAACTCACAGCTCACAGGGGGGAAACAAAATAAAGAAAAGAAAGAAATGCATCTGACTAATAAATCCAGGAATCTATCATTTCTCTTCATCACATAAACCAATGATGCACTCTTCTTGAATAAAAACTTCCCCTGCATAGTAATAATATATCTGCATGCTATACCCTTCCTAGAAGGCACATTAATGCTCCTCCAGCAATTGTAGTGAGATTTGTAAACCGTAAACACAAAGTTGACTTGCTGAGGCGGTCCAGCCTTTTGAGAGGAAGCCGAGTATATTTGAATGAACATCTTACAAAAAGAAATGCAGATATTGCGAGACAAGCTCGCATATTACGGAAGGAGAAAAAGACTCAAGCAACCTGGATGAGGAACTGTAAAGTGATGATTAAACTTAATGGAACAACAGAAGAAGCCAAGGTTATAACGATTAAGGATCTGGAGGAACTGGACGTTTATACGAGATAACATTTCAAGATAGGCAGACGGTTACGACCTATCACGGCTATGAGCTTAAAAACAATTAGTTCATCCTTTACCAGAACAGATGCTACTTCAGGTGGAAAAGGACAAGAGGAAGTTGTAAATTGGACATGGAAGAAGAAAAGATCAACTTAAAATATGTCGATAAATAAATGTGCGATTGTTAAGGATCCCTTTCTTTTTTGAGGTCAATAGATATTCTTAGAATAATAGACTCAGATCATAAACCATGATTTTGAAGCAGGTATTGGCCCTGAAAGGAACGTGCTTTATACAATTAATGTCACATGTGAATATTATACAGAGGAGCAATTCAGGGATAAGGTTGAAATAGCTAATACATTTTCATTCATTCATATTCATTGCAGACGTTTTGCTTCGATTAAAGATTTTCTGTATAGTTTGAGAGGCAGGTTTCAAATAATTGCTCCGTCTGAAACATGGTTAGATGAGAAGAGGGGGTTTCTGTATCGAAGGGTACGATTTATACTTTGCAAACAGAACTAAGAAGAAGGCAGGAGGGGCGGCACTTTTTGTTAATTGTGATTTGAAATGTAAAAACGTTGAATATATGTCTGTGGCTATAGACGATGTAAGGGAGTCTGTGACAGTGGAGTTGGACATAGAAAGAAGAAGTAATATAATTGTAACGTGCATATATAGGAAACCAGGGTCACAGATTGAGTTATTTACAGAAGCAGTAGAAGACTCATTGAGTAAGGCTAAGGGAAATAAGACCGTATGTTTGTGTGGTGATTACAATATTGATCTTTGTAAAGAGGCAAATGATAAGGCTGCGTCAGATTCTTTGAATTATTACTTGGTAAGGGATTTTATCCTTTAATTATAAAGCCGAGTAGAATAACAGATAAATCAGAAACACTAATTGATCATATTTTCATTAATAGTTTGGAGAGTAATATTATGAGTGGCCTCATCATAAATGATATAAGTGATCATCTACCATCTTTTTTATTTTTGATTTAAATATGAAAAGAAAGGAAGAGGTTGGTTTCATGAGTCACAGAAGGTTAAGAAATAACGAGGCAATTAAGTTCAGACAAGATCTCATGGAAGTGGACTGGATTATGTTAATGAGGTCGACGTTGCATATGGAGCTTTTAAATACTTACTTGGCCTTGTATGATAAACGTTGTCCACTGGTATCATTTAAGTATAAGAAAAAGAATAAGAATATGAAACCTTGGATAACTAAGGGTCTTGCAAATGCGTGTAAGAGGAAAAATAATTTATATAGGGACTATATAACACAGAGAACTAAGAATGCGGAAATGAAATATAAAGTTTATAAAAATAAGTTGGTATTTGTAATATTTTTAAAGAAGTATTAGGTAACAAGAACACACCCTCAGATCGGCCTATTTATTTCTTTAAGAATAATCAAGTTGTCGATGACAAGACTGAAGTAGCAAACGAATTCACGTCCTTTTTTGTAAATGTTGGACCCACTTTAGCAAATTTAATTAGGAAAAATGACGACCCAGAATATGAAGCCTGGAAAGGAGAAAGGCGAGTGGTTAATTCTATATTCTTGGCTGATATTACCATAAAAGAAATCATAGCAATTGTAGAAAACTTTAGAAATAAAAAATCTACTGACTGTGATGGTATAGACATGGTTATAATTAAAAAGACTTTAGACTGTATAAGTATTCCTCTTTGCTATATTTTGAATCTCTCGTTACAATCAGAAGTATTTCCTGAAAGAATGAAAGTGGCAAAAGTGACCCTCATATAAATCAGGAGATAAGCATAGTTTTAACAACTATAGGCCAGTGTCTCTTTTGTCACAGCTTTCAAAGGTGCTTGAAAAACTCTTTGCGCAAAGACTTGATAGTTTTATTGAAAAAAATCAACTAATAAATGGAAATCAATTTGGATTTCGTAAAAATAGATCAACGGCATTAGCATTGTTGACTTTCATTGAGGATATTTCATCTGCAACCCATAATAACAAATATACAGTTGGGGTATTCGTTGATTTAAAAAAGCTTTTGACGCGTTACAACATTATATTTTGATTTCTAAATTGTATAACTATGGTGTGAGAGGAGTGGCATTGAATTGGTTAAGGAGTTATTTAGAAAATAGGTCGCAATATGTACATTATCTCAGCAACACCTCTGAAAGATTGAAGATTGTATGTGGCGTTCCTCAAGGTTCTGTTTTGGGACCTAAACTTTTTAATTTATATATTAATGATATCTGTGACGTATCAAAAAGGTTACATTTTATTTTATTTGCAGATGACACAAATTTTTATTGCTCTGGAGAGAATTTGAAAGATTTGGTTGAAATTATGACTTCTGAGATGTTAAGATTAAAAAAATGGTTTGATGTAAATAAATTATCTTTGAATCTGACAAAAACGAAATTCATGATATTTGGCAGTCGTGTAAAGGAGGAAGAAGTCATTATGTCCATTGATGGAGAATTGATTGAAAGAGTTACTGAATTTCGCTTTTGGGTGTAATAGTAGATGAAAATTTGACGTGGAAATCACATGTTGAGTATATTAGAAAGAAGATGGTTAAAAACATTTATATTTTGGGAAATGGAAGAGATTTATTAGACTATAAAACAATGTGCATTTTATGTTTTTCACTGTTTTTCTCATACTTTAGTTACTGTGTGGAAGTTTGGGGGAATACATATGAGAATACTACAAAACCTCTAAACTTATTACAGAAGAAAGTGATACAAATGATTCATAACGTTAAATATAGAGAACATACAAATAAATTATTTATAAAATTGAAATGATTAAAATTAGGCGATTTAGTGAAACTACGCACACTATTAATTATGTTTAAGGCTAAAAATAATATTTTGCCTTTTAAGTTACAAAGAGTATTTTTAACGTGTTCGAGGAGAGAAGACAGCAGAAGGAAATTTCATTTTAAGCATCAGCTAGCTAGGACAACAAAGATTAATGAGTCCAGCGGTTAGGAGTATACGACTGTGGAAGTCTCTTCATTATAATTTAAAGAGTTGTATAAATTTACATTGTTTTAAAAAGTGTTACATGCTTAAAACGATAACTCAATATGAAGAATGTGAATGAAATTGGAGTTAATTTAATAAGGATCCATTATTTTTTGCCTCGTTTATTTTATTTACTCATCTTTTCTCCTTGTTACTATGTGGAGTGGTACGTTCTGATTGGAAATGTGTTGTTAGGATAAATGTTAATGTTAGTTTGTTCCTTGAGTTTTGGTGCCCGCTTGCAAAATAAGTTGGATTGTAGATGGGGGCGGGGTTTAATATGAATATTTTCTACTTCCTGCTTTACTGATAGACAGTGTGGTTGGTTTGTCTGAAAGAACTAACTGTGGAAACTGTTGTACCAAGTGTGAAAGAAATAAATGAAATGAAGAATCTCACAGTCAGTTTAAGCCACACCTCCACCTATTAAATGACGGTGCTTATGCTCACCTGCAGTGCTGCTTGTTGTCCCACCCTTCCACCACCCAAGCACCCACCTTAGTTTCTGGGGGGGTATTTACTCATCAGTCCCCAACTTGTTTATGCCGCGTGTTTGTGGTGAGTGATGAACTCTGGGCTTGGATGCCAAACTCCAACTGTATTCTGTTTCTGTGATTAGTCAACTGAACCACCAGATGTGGTAATATGGGAACATCTGTAAGTTACAGATGCACCACCCATCACCAACTGTGGAAACCAGTGCAGTGAGATAAATTCACAGTTACAAACCACAAACAACCCAGTCTCGGATGGTTATGCGAAGCTGCCGTGTAGCGTTGGCTCTGCTCACCTAATCCGTTTTCTGTTAATTGTAGTGACGCATACACATGCTTAGTGAATGCATCCTCTTATCAACACTGTACTGTATCTGGATACGTGTGTGAACGTATTTTCCACAGCAGCAGGAATGTAACCTCACAGTGCAACAGAGGAATGATGTCATGCCACACAGTCTTCATCCTTCTCTGCTTCACCTCGTCTTATTTCTCCACAAATCCTCAGCGTACGTCACATCCATCCTCACTTTCTTACTACTTCTGTCATTTCTCTCGCTTCTCCTCCCATTATTTCTCTCCTTCCTGTTCTTTTCTCTGCTTCTTTTTCTTTTTATCGTCCCCTTTCTGGTCTCTCCTCTGCTTTCTGTCTCCATGACCCATTTCCTTGGCCCTGGCCCCATTAATCACAGTGTTGTGGGCTTGGCCTGCCCGCCGCCCTGCCTGGCTGCCCTTCTTCATCATAGCAAGTAATTGAATCAGAGAGGGCTCAAGGTCCCGACAATATGCAGCCATTGATTAGCCTGTCATTTACCCTGCTTACGTATG